>NC_141368.1:18553410-19204838 GCF_963921425.1 Dryas octopetala | reverse complement strand
CCCCAAAACCTGAGCAACCCTAGACCCACCCCACCAGTCACAGGAGAAAGAGAGAGGAAGAAGATGGGGGTGGTCTCGCCGAAGATGCGCGCCGGAGAAAGAGATCGGGAAGAGACAGAAGAGACAGAATCAGGGGGTGGGCAACCCAAGACCCACCAGTCACCGGAGAAAGAGAGAAGAAGAAGATGTAGGTTCTCGCCGGAGAAAGAGATCGGGCAGAGAGAGAAGTGAGGAGAGAGAGGAGGAAAGAGAGACAGAATCGGGGGAAGGGGGTTGAAAAATGGAGAGAAAATGAAAATAAATGTTTTTTTTATAATTTAATTATTAGGGTTTTTAATTTTTTTGTTTTTTATAATTATTTATTTTATTTTTAAAAAGTTTATTATTTTTTTGTCTATGTGGCATTTTTTAAAACCACGTCACCGTGCCACGTAGGCGCTTAACGGTCTGACAAACGGAAAAGCTAACGGAGGTATGTAGTTGCAACGAAATGAAAGTTGAGGTACTAACTTGCAACTTTTTGAACTTGAGGTACTAAGTTGAAATATAGAGTAAACTTGAGGTACTAAGTTGTAATTTTCTCTTAATTAAATTATCTAACACTTTTAACATTTTTAGATACGGAAACTCTATACATACCAAAAATTTTTCTTATTTTACCTAACAAAATTTTTAATCATGAATGGACAATTATGTCCCATAATGAAATGACCATTGAGGACAAATGCAACTTAAAAAAAAAAAAAACTTTGTTTCTTTCCATACCCAACATCATATCTTCATCTTCAACCTCTTTCATAACCAAACTTAGCTCCAATTCTAACCAAATTTTTGACCTCATATCATTCAATCAAGTGTTTAATCTGAATGAAGGGTTAAATCATTATTTTCGAGACTCCAAATGAGATATGTGTGCCAATTTTTTACATTTTTTCATGGGTATTAACAGCTTGAGCAAATCTGGGTTTGTGCAGTGTTCGGTGGACTAGTGCCGAACATTTGCATTTTATTCGACAGGTACCTGTTGAACATTTGCATTTTATTCGACAGGTACCTGCTGAACATTTGCATTATATTCGGTAGGTGCCCACCGAATGGTGCAAAAATGTTTAAAATTATCACACAACCATCGTTCGGTGGGCATCTGCTGAACATCCAATCTTTATTCCGTGGACACCTGCCGAATATAATGCAACTGTTCGACAGGCACCTGTCGAACATAATGCAAATGTTCGGCATTGGTCCACCGAACACTGCGCGAACCTAGATTTGTTCATGATATTCAGAACACAAAAGTTTGCACACAACCCTCTTTTGAAGGCTCCCTAACGACGATTTGACTTTTTATTCGTCAAAACAACCTTGATTAGATGCTATGGGGACAAAACTTTGTTTAAGGTTTGAAGTTTAGTTATGAAAGTGAGGTTGAAGGTAAGTTTGGGAAGGAGGGAGGTTGGGTATTATTAATAAGGGTATGATAATAATTTGGGTTGGGTTAAATGAGAAAATATTAATTTTTAAAAAGTGATAGTTGAGTAAATTGAGAAGTTGGGTAAAATAAGAAGATTGTTGGGTATAGATAGAATTTCCCTTCTTGATATTATGAGTTGTTATTTATTTATTTATTTTTGTAGATTTTTTTGAGAATATATAAATACTGGGGTCATGCATTGTAAGGTTTTTTTTTTATTAATAAAATATCTTTTAGCGGTGATGACTAATTCATCAAATATTCTCTCTATTTCCCTCTTTTCCTATTTCGGTGTTCATCACATATGTACTTCCTGAGAGCTTTGACAACAATATTACACAAGAGTCCTCTCACTGTCAAATCTAAAGAGTTCTCGAAGCCTTTCTTTTTTCACATTTTTCAAGGAATCAAACAATAAAACTAAATTAGGACCCCAGTGTTATAGTGACTTTTCTTTTCCAAATGAAAGGACCCAGTTGCAGTATTCTACAAGTTAAGACAAATAAATTCTCTTTTTCCATATTGAAAATTAAATGTGCACGCACGTTGTTCCTTCCTCACCACAAAATATTTTATCTATATCCTTGTGTGGAACTGAGGAAGGTGCACTTGTGTTCAACACCCTCTCTCTCTTTCTCTCTCTAAATATTTTTTCTATATCCTTGTGTGGAACTGAGGAAGGTGCACTTGTGTTGAACAACCTCTCTCTCTCTCTCTCTCTCTCTCTCTCAACATGGTTGCAGCTGGAAGAGATGCTGTTGTTGTAGGACGATTATGCATAGTCGTCCTTGTAGTTGTTGTCTTATGCTGTGGAACTTGCAATGCTAAGGATCATCATCAGTGTGAAGCTTCTTCCTGTGGCAACATCCGTAACATAAGTTACCCTTTCCGACTAAAACATGATCCAGTCAACTGCGGTGACCCGAAGTATGAACTGTCTTGTGAGAACGACCGCACAGTACTACACTTGTATTCTGGAATTTTCTATGTACGGTCAATCAATTATGATAATTGCACAATCCGAGTTGCGGATGCCAATCTTCAAAAGGGTAACTGCTCTTCACTCCCTCGTTATTCGCTCTCAAAATATAACTTCAGTTTTGGGGATGATCCATATAACATTTCTCAAAGAAGGAAATTTCATAACGGGACGTATGATAAATTTCATAACGGGACGTATGATTACTTTGATTATCACTCTGAACTGTCAAAGCCTGTAATTTTCATAAGCTGTACTGAAACGCCAGTGAATTCGCCTCTCTATGTGGATACTGCTCCTTGCATCAATGATTCTATGAGTAGTTCAAGTTCTGTTTCATCCCATTCCAGTGGCCATTCTTTCGTTAAGGTTGGCCATTTAAATGTCTCGGAATTGAGGGATTCGTGCCGTATAGAGCTTATGGTTTTGATCATATCACGCCCGGGTACAAAGAACATGAACCTTTCCTACATAGACATCCATAATGAGCTGATCTATGGATTTGAACTTTCATGGTTGCAGAGCTACGAGAGTTATGGAAGACTGTTTTATGAGATAGAATGCTACATCGATGATGAAACCAACAAAGCTATTTGTGGTAGCGTTACTCTCTCTCCCTCTTTACATTTATTTGAATTCAGACATGTCAAGATAAGTTGATATTATTATGTCTTTCATCATGCAAATATTGCATGATGAAAGACATAATAATATGTACTTCTTTACAGTAAGAGGAATCAGTCTCCGTCTGCGGTAGCATTACTCTGCTTTGAATTCAGACATGACGACATGAGTTGATACTATTGTTTTCTTTCATCATGCAGAAAGCACCTATTTTGTTTACCTGTCTCTATTGGGTGAGGACTCTCTCAATCTTATCGTTTTTTTTTTTCAGGGATCCAATATTCATGTCCAAAATATCTAAATCAACTCTGTCTTAATTCTCTGTATTTTGTTTTCGTTTCTTGCAGGATTATTTATCTCCTTTTCCTTATTAGGTGAGATTTTTCATTTTTTTATTTAACTGCGACCTTGGTTATATATAGTTTAATGTGATAGAATAATCTGGCTCTTTCCACGAGATAAAAATCACATACAGGATCTAATATAGAAAACACAGTTTCAAGTAGCAGCACCAAAAAATACAGTTATCATAATTTTTTATTTTTTTATTTCCTTTACAGTAATGCTGTGGGTTGCAACAAAAACTGTACTCGGGATTCCATGTATGATTGTGCTTCTAATCTATAAATTAAAGAGGCGACACTTGTCAATGTATGGCCTTATTGAAGAATTCTTACAAAGTCACAACAACCTCATGCCAATAAGGTACTCCTACTCACATATCAAGAAAATGACCAAAGGATTCAAGGAAAAATTGGGTGAAGGTGGCTTTGTATATAGAGGAAAGCTTCGAAGCGGCCGTTTTGTAGCAATTAAGATGTTGGATAAGTCCAAAGCTAATGGGCAGGATTTTATCAATGAAGTTGCCACGATTGGAAGGATACATCATGTGAACGTGGTGCAACTAATTGGCTATTGTGCTGAGGGATCAAAGCGTGCTCTTGTATACGAGTTTATGTCAAATGGATCTCTTGATAAATACCTATTTTCTAAAGAAGGACCCACCTCCTTAAGTTGCAAGAAATCATTTGAAATTTCCCTAGGAGTGGCATGTGGTATTGACTATCTACATAAAGGATGTGACATGCAAATTTTGCATTTTGATATCAAGCCTCACAACATTCTTCTTGATGAGAATTTTGTTCCAAAAATTTCTGACTTTGGGCTGGCAAGATTATGCCCATTAGATGATAGAAGTTTGATTTTGACTGCAGCAAGGGGAACCATTGGATACATAGCTCCAGAATTGTTTTACAAAAATATTGGAGGTGTGTCATACAAAGCTGACATTTATAGTTACGGGATGTTGTTGATGGAAATTGCAGGCAAAAGGAAGAATTTGAATGCAATCGCTGCCCACTCGAGCCAAATTTACTTTCCTTCATGGGTTTATGATCAATTCAGTGAAGGAAATGAAATAGAAATAGATCGAAGATGCCACAGTGGATGAAAATAAAATGACAAAGAAGATGCTTATAGTTGCTTTATGGTGCATACAAATGAAGCCTAGTGACCGTCCTATTTCGATGCACAAAGTGGTAAAGATGCTTGAAGGAGAAATTGAATGCCTTCATATGCCTCCAAAGCCTTTCCTATATCCACAAGAGAATGCAGTGGCAGTTGATGAAGACAATTCAAAAACAACATGGTCATCAACATCAAATGATGATGTTGAAGAGTCGATTATTTTAATTGAAAAAGCAGGTGAAGAGATATGTACCACTAGTTAGTCTGTTATGTACAAGGGAAAGCTAACATTGCCACTTTGTGCGAGGAATTGTTCTTTCCTATTTGGTAGGACAAATATCAATCTTGTAATATTTAAGAGTAACTTTATGTTACTTTATTCAATGATTTCTATAGTACGTTTGAGAAGTGTTTATATAGTGCTATTGTACAATATGCATTAGTTACAAGACAATCCACACGTTGGGAAAGAAACAATAATATGAACGTGGATTTGCTCACCCAAAAAAGAAATGTGGATATGCATGCAGTACGATACTTTTGCCTTATGTTATGCAATGTCTTTTGCCATATTTAGCTTCAGAATGTCATGTGGCACCAGATGTGCATAGATAATGGAGAAATTGATTTTTTTTAATGATTTTAAGATAAAGTGTTTATTGGAGAATTAAATTTGGGAACTAAAGTCTCAAAAATTTTAATCTAAGGACAAACTGTCAATCATGGTATGGTTTAGAGGTGATATTTGTAATTAATCCTAAATATAATTGGTATCTTAGTATCCTAAATATGTGTCGTTTCAAAAGGAAATATGTGAGCAAACTTGGATGAATTTGGAGAAATTCTAAACTCTCCTTGTCAAGCAATACAATATCCATCACTTGTCTCAATAGAGGTCCTGAAGGTATGCACTTCTGTGTCATTATTCGTACTAAGCCCACAAGGAGTCTGCCGAAATTTCCTTTGATGTAAAGAAACTCAATCAGCCATGGAAGAATCAAGAATGTCATGCACACAGAACAATTCCCACTCAATCAGACATCATTGCAGTCATTCCATCCCCATCCAATTTCATTGAATTTACGGAAATCATTAATAACCCATAAAGAGGTCAGAATATAAATTAGAAAGCCCCACAGAACTATTACCTTCCACAAGAGAACTGCCATAAGATTACCTACTTGTACTAAAGTCTACAAAATAATAAATTAAAAAGGAAAACCACTCCTAGGGCAATCCACCACTATCCCAGGGTGCCATATTCTTCATACACTGATCAAAGAGTCAAGTGCAGAGACTAACCTCTCTGCCATTGTCAGGAAAAGCTACCTCTGGAACGGATGTTAGCAAATGCTAGGATAGTAACATTTGATCGGAAAAGAAATTCCAAGTCCTCATTGGGACAAGTGCATAGGCCATTTCATCTCCAATGAATAGGTCACTACTCCAGCTTTTGTACACTTTTATTTAAGTTTCCTTCAACAGCTTCCCATTGATCTTGATCTCAGTAGCTTATTTTGGGACAATAAGCCTCCACCAACTGGAATTTAGCCCTCTTCGTCGTAGTCCTCCTCATCCTCATCTAGCCTTGTGCTCAGATGTGCGAGTTGAAGAGGGTCAATGGCCATTTTGTCCACATCAGAAAGAGACCATCCAGGGTATTCTTCATGTTTAGTCTCAGAAGTAGGTCCAGCTGATGAGGCTTTAGCTGCTGTTGATGAGGCTTGGGCTGCTGTTGCTGAGGCTTGGGCTGCTGTTGCGGCAGCTTTTGTGTCCTCATTCTCATTTACATTGGCATTCAGGTCAAAATTTCGAACTGCTGCATCAGATTCAACAGGGGCATTGATACTTTCCTTCAATAACTCTTTTGACTCGGAAACATCATCCACTACTGCTCCAGGGCTTATATTATTTGGTTTAAAAAGACGAGTAATTTTGCCTAAAAAGACGTGTAATTTTGCACGAGATAGTTGATGTTCCAGAAGTTCACATACATTGTGCATGACAACTAACCAATAGGAATTTATTATAAATATAGAGCAAGCCCATATCCTTTTAATTTTTTGTATTTTCTTTCCTTTAGGACTAAAAGCAAGACCAAAATTAAAGCTGGTATATGATTTTAAACATCCCTTGGTCAATGTACTTACAATGGAATCAGGCATACTACTTTTGCATAAATATTAAAAAATTAGACCAATTAGATTTGACTTTTGATAACTGATAATTGGGGCCACATGATATTTGGCAATTGCATCTGGTACAAACCTTTTTTTTTTTTTTGACAAAAAAATGCAACTACATAAACACAACACATTTGAGTGTGCTAAAAGGGTAAGTAGATAATCTTAGTTTTCAGTGAGGTTCTTCAGGAGATATAAAATAGAGATAATTATGCTTGGGTTTTTAAAAAAAATAGTTTTTAGATGGAGACTGGTGGTATTTTAAAATTTATAAAAAAATCTTTTTAATTCAAAATAAAGTCCTTTAATTTATAAGAAAATTTTTTTAATTCATAATAAAGTCATTTTAATTTATAAGAAAATCCTTTTAATTCATAATAAAGTCCTCCCTTGATTTGAAAGGTATTTCCTCTCGTAAGGTGTAGAATGGGCTTTGAAAAGGTTGCATGTTATGTTTTAACTCCAGAACTGGAGTTAAAACCTAACATAAAGCCGTCAAAAAAGAAAAATAAAAGGAATTTATTAAAAACTCTAAATCACTACCAATATTAGTCTAATAAAGACTCATAAAATGGACTGAACTCTAAGTCTCCTTAAAAAATATTAGGTATTCAATCTGCATAAAAAGCTTCTGGCAAGGTTAAGTTGGGTGATTCTGGCTTGTGTTTCTCTAAATATTGAGAATTTTTGTGCTTTTGGCAAAAGGTGAAAGTTTTGTGACCCATGCTCTGTTGGCTGTATTTTAGGCGATTTGGTTGGAAAGGAATTTTAGGATCTTCTAAAGAAGAGGTGACAAGGTAGATTTCTTGGGGATAGAGTGCACTTTTTTATATTCAGTAATGCTACACTTACCACATTTTTATACCACAATCTCATATCATCTTACATGACATTCATACATTGGACACTACAAATTAAAAAATAAAACCTAAAAAAGAAAAAGGAAATACTCTTCCAGTAAAGTAATGACACATCAGGTGGGATACAAATGTGAGAAAAAAAATGTGGGATAACTAGCATTATTGTTTTATATTTTATTTCTTGAGTTATTTATTTTTCTGAGGTTACTTTGAATTTCTTTTTTGGAACTGTTAAGATTTTTAATAGAAATTCTAGAAATCAAAAAGTTTGTTTTGAATTTATAGGAAATTAGTATTCATCGCTACAAGTACGTAGTATTTTTCGGGACATTTTTTGGAACCCGAATATATTTTTGATGAATTGTTAAAGTTGAAAATTGGGAGATGAACATGTGGATTAATCTTGGCCATTAATTTGGATTTAATGATTTTAATCTCATAGTTGGAAAGTTTCCAGCAGAGGGAAAAAGAGACCGACACGTGAAGAAAAGAAGCTTGTGGAAGGTTAGTGAGATAGGTGGGAGGCGCGCGGTGGATTAATCAAAGTCAAGTTTGATTAATCATTTGGCTTGGTTACTTTTTCATTTCAGATTTTTGTAACTCTCTCTCACCATCCGAAACCTCTCTCATTTCTCTCACTAGCTTTCATTTCATTTCATCTCTTCCATTTCTCTCACTTCCGTAACTCTCTTTTCTCTTCCACAAACTCCAACCATCCTTATATTAATCACAAACTCTCTTACCTTTTCATCCACAAAGCCAACTCATCTCTCCATTTTAATTAATCATCTCTCTTTTGTCAAGGAAGTTTCGGCTGAAACTTTGGGTTGTACACTTTGATTAATCTATTTTTTGATTAATCACTTCTTTGGGTAAAGGAGAATTCGGAAATAGATGGGTATTTGATTAATCATTTCTCTCTTGTTAAAGAGAATTCCACTAAAGCTTGAATTAATTTATTCACTTTGATTAATCCTTATCTTTCCTTACCTTAAGAGAATTCGGTAGAGGATGTTGGTTAGGACTTGGATTGATTATTCAATCCTTGGTAAGAAACTACATCTTATTTTAGCTATATTAGTTTCTAATTAAGGTTTTAATATTATTTCGGTTTAGTTTATGATTTCTGATAAGTTCTAATTTTAATTAGTTTTTAATTTATTCCTTAGTAGAGGTTAACTAAGGATTACTCCAATTTCCCAATAAGTGGACCCGGTGAAGTAAGAGAAGCTGTATATTGGACATTTTGTTGTGGGAATCAAATTGAGAGAAGGATTTCAGGTAGGGGGAAACTCACACCTTGCTAGTAGCCCTATTTTACTGCATGTATTATGCTAGTATATATTGAATGCATGAGAAATTTGCATAATTTTGTGATTGTCATCTGTGGCGTAGTTTTTATTCGATATTGTGATAACTGAATTGTTAGGATGACTTGAGAGTAAGAGGTCACTATAGTGTTGACCTTGGATTTCGATCCCTTAAATCTCCGGAGGGATTATGCAGTTAGGCTAGTAGCAGTCAATTTATTTTGGCATCTAGTCTAAGGTTGTAGCAACCAGGAATGAATACTCTTGTTACCAAATCAGTTTTTACTGATAATCCAAGTAGGGTGGTAGTTGACCAATTATGAGTTCGGTCATCAGGTAAAGTATTAGGAATGTTCCTAAATGTTTTGAATCATTGTTTGAGCAAGTAAATGATTTCAAACTGATATTGGTTCTCTGGTTATGCAATGTGCTATTTTAATATATTTTACTGGCTATTTAGTAGTAAATATGTTCGTACTATTTTAAAAGTTAGCCAGGGTCACATGAGGGGAAGCTATTATCGTATGTAATGCTTACCCCCTATTGTGCTCTTTGAGTGCAGAGAACGTACTGGTTGAAGACTTTGACTGAGGGTGCGGCCTTGCTACTTGTCAACTCTCCGTTTTGTCGGATTTTGATCCTTTCTTTCTGGGCAGGTCGGTTATGATCATTGTGGATCATTTTTTCTTTGTAAATTAGCGTGTTGTTATCTTTTGGTTTGTTTTGTAAATTATCAAACAATTATCTTCAAGTTGGTACTTCTGCAAATTATCGAACATCTATGTTTGATTGTTCCTCAAGGTTACTTTTGAACTTATCTGTAACCTTGGCGAGTTAGTTTAAATGTAAACACTTTATTTACATTTTGCATTTCCACTGGCAATTTAACTCTAATCCAACCTGTTTTATTTATAATTAATATGGCTTACCTACTTTGAGAATTTTTGGGAGTATAATACCCGAGGTTTGAGTATTGTAGTTTCCAGTATTCTCAAGGTAGATGCTGCTGTAATAAACTCGGGTTTTGGAGCGTCACAGGCCAACTACCAACCTACCTGGTTTATCAGTAAAAACTAAACTGGTAGTAAGAGTATTCATTCCTGGTTATAACAACTTTAGATCGGAAGCCAAAACTGATATCTACCAGCCTAATTGTAAAACCACCTCCGAAGGTTTAGGGATCAAAATCCAAGGTCATCAATAATGTGACCCTTTACTCTTACGTCATCTAACAAATCATTTATCACAATATATAATGGATAAAAGCCATGCAATAGATGGTAACCAAAAACAATTAATGCAACTTTTACATGCATCAATATTTACTTAGCATAATACATGCAATAAAAGGGTCTCTAGCAGGATGTGAGCTTCTCCCTACCTGGAGTCCAAAGCTCGGCTTGATTCTCACAAGTATAAATCTAACTTAACTAATTATTCATGCATTCTTAAAGAGAAAGTAGATATTAAATACTTAGTTATAGATCTCCTTATCTTAATCTCCACAAATAGAATTGTTAAAACAAAAATTAAAGCCTAATAAGTAATTAACCTTAAATTAAAATAACTTAATCAAGCTCAAGAGTCTTACCTAAAGACCTTACCTAAGCGAGCAGAAAACTTGGCAGAGTTTCCCCACAAATTGCCAAAATCATTAGATGGTGATGTTCCTAGGTGCAAATTAAATCCTCTAGGCACTCAAGAAAACAACCAAATAAATATTTTAAACTTAATTAAGAGACTCTCAACAAGTGACTTGTCTCAAGAAAGCTTTGGAAAGCTTAAGGTGTGAAGAGAAAAAAAGGATAAAGGGTCTTTATTTATAGGCACAAGGGATTGGGAAGTTTCTCTAAACCTTCAATGTGAGACAAAATACACTAAAAAGCACTAACAAAAGGGTTAAATCCAAACCGGGTCATGCGGTACCCGTGGGTAGACGCACGAGTCAGAATGTGAGAAGAAACGAAGTGGGGCGGATGGGTTAGGTCGCGCACGGGTCCAGTCGCGTCCAGATCCTTAGTGGGATCCTCGCATCAAAACAACGCCGTTTTGGGGCCGTTTTAGGGCGTCAGCGCTGAGTAGGCCCACCATCAGCGTCTCTCACGAATAGCATCTCGCCACGTCAGCGTGTCGGTCCGTGTCAGCGCCTCGTCAGCAATTCAAATTTTTCTAAATTCTCCCAACTTCAAAAATTCACAAAAAATACAAACGAGCTTCAAAAATTCCTACGGATTCGTAAGACTGAGTACTAATTATCTATGACATGAAAACATTATTTTTATCTCTAGAATTTTTATGAAAAATCCAACTTCTCCAAATAATATTCCAAAAAATCAAATAATGGCCTAAAATAATTATCCAACTTCAAAAATTCGTAACTCCTTCATCTGAACTCCAATTTCAACGAACCACACATCGTTAAACTCAGAAAAATGATCTCTACACTACTAAGGTCTAACCTTAGTCATTTGATCTTTAGAAAAATTTGTCAATTCTAAGAATAAAACTTAACAAACTGAAAAATAAAATACGCAAAACTTTCGGGGTCTTACAGTTGAGGAGAGAGAAAAGAGATTTTTTTTCGGCGGCTAGGGTTGTGTTCACGCTAGGCTCAATTGAATTGTATGAAACTGACTTGTGTATATTCCATGCATAATGAATATAATTTTGGAGTGATAATGATTATCTAAGAATGAGCCCCCAAGATCAAAATTCTAGCTCCAAATTTTAGGTACCAAATTTCAATGTGTTTTCATTTTAACTACTAAAAATTTTATGTGATTATTTCACTCTAGATACTACATTTTAGTTTAGCTACCAACTTTAAAAAACGTGCTTCCACCAAGAACTCGGCATTGTTCGATCACCGACCGCTCGAGAGACTTTTTATTTTTTAACACACTCAACTGTGACTGTACAACAGTCTCAACTTTTTTTATTGATTTATTCTTTTTTTAGTGTATGCTAGGCTTAAACATTAATGTTTAATCTCTAGGTTGTAGGACTTCATCACTTAAGCCTAAATCAATAGCATTAATCCCTTATAAACATTGAATTTTTATGAATTTCATACAGTTATAAACATTGAATTTTTATGAATTTCATACTGTTTGACAGTCACAGCTATATAGCAAACCAAAAAAAAAAAAAAAAAACCAACGAAAAACCACCAAGATCTCGACACTTTGGCCAATCGATTGGTGTCAAAAATTTCACATTTTGTACAAGTTTGTGACCTAATCCAAATGTCTTGCACTAAATTACCACCTAAACTAAAAAAATTAGTGTCTTACTGTTTGGTTGAAAACTATTGGTATTTGGTGTTAAGTCCAAATTTTCTATAATTTTAATTTCACAAATTAACACCTCTAGAGGATTTTCGTGTTTTCACATACACCCCTTGAAATTTAAAAAATTACAGCAAGACCCCCTAAGGTTTTAAATCGTTTTCACATAAACCTTAGGGGGTGTTAGTGTAAATGAACCCTAAGGTCAAATTTGTTATTTGGACATACTTTTTTGACAGAATTTTAACAGATCAAAGGTGTTATGTGAAAACGATTAAAAACCTCAAGGGGTCTCGCTGTAATTTTAGAAACCTCATGGGGTGTATATAAAAACACAGAAATCCTCAGGGGGTTTAGGTCATTGGTTTTGAACGGACCCGAGAGCTAAATCATAAGTAATTGTGCTACATACGTAGCAGCCCATTACAAATCTAGTACAATTCTAAATTTGCATAGTAGTGTATGTTTATTAATGTATCATAATTTATCTTTTTCCATTTTAGTTAATGGTGACTAAAATAAAATTACAAAAAGGTAGATGGTGTAATTTGTAAATATGAAAATATTTAGTGATTTATTTATATAACTAGCCCTTATTTTGATCTTATTCCTTGGGAATCATCTTGAATTTTGTTTTCTCTTGATCTAGATATATGCTAGTCTTATCTAAATACGATATATGGTCTTAATTTCCCACAAACACTTTTTCTTCACTTTTTCAAGTAACCGATAAAATTAAATTGGGCCCAACTCTAATGACTCTTTTTTCCAAATGAAATGGTCCCGGCCAGTTGCAGTATTCTACAAGTTAAGAGAAATAAATTCTCTTTTCCGCATTGATAATTAAATGAAGTTGACAATGTTGCTTAATTCCTGACCACAAAATTTCTCCATATCCTTGGGTGGAACAAAATTTCTCTATTCTCTTTTGTGGAACGCCCTCTCTCTCTCTCTCACCATGTTTGCAGGGAGAGTACCCTTTCCGGCACCAATATGCATAGTCCTTGTAGTTATTGGCTTATACAGTGTAGCTTGCAATGCAAAGGATCATGACCATCAGCACTGAGAAGCTTCTTAACCATAAATGTACACATTAGATATTGATTTTATTTGTTATTTCGATGTATATACCTGTATAAATATCAAATTTAAAAGATTAAAGATATTGGTGTTCAACTGATATTAGTGACACCTCATTCGTCAATAGGCACCCTCACATTTATGGGTGCAAAAAATAGAGGTCTTTGGCCATATTTGTTGTAGTGTGCGGAAACGTATACTAAATGCAATCTACAAATAAATAAATGGAATTATCACTTTGTTTCCTGACCACAAAACTTGGGACTTGGGAGCTTAATTTCCTTCTGCTTTACCTTCTACTGTAGTAAATGAAGTCAACGTTGTTGTTGTTGATTTTTTTTTTTTTTGGCCACTTAAGTCAACGTTGTTGTTGTGCGGTCGGGATTTAGAATTGGCCACTTAATTAAATTCATAGTAGTTTTCTAATGAGACAACATGACACGAGACATTGCGCCGAAGGAATCGGGTTACACGTCTTGGGTATTTAGATTGGCTCCATGTGTCACTCTTTTTTCAAACGGAATGGATCCAGTGGCAGTATTCTACAAGTTAATAAGATACCAATATATTCTTTTTTCCATGTTGACAATTAAGCGAAGTTCCCCATATATGTTGCTTCCTGACCACAAAATTAAGCGAAGCTCCCCATATATTTTTTCTATATCCTTGTGTGGAACTGAGGAAGGTGCACTTGTGTTGAACACCCTCTCTCTCTCTCTCTCTCTCTCTCTCTCTCTCTCTCTCTCTCTCTCTCTCTCTCTCTCGATCTCGATCTCTCTCTCTCTTTCACCATGGTTTCAGCTGGAAGAGTTCCTGTTGTTGTAGGACGATTATGCACAGTCGTCCTTGTAGTTGCTGTCTTATGCTGCGGAACTTGCAATGCTAAGGATCATCATCATTGTGAAGCTTCTTCCTGTGGCAGCATCCCTAACATAAGTTACCCTTTCCGACTAAAACAGGATCCAGTCAACTGCGGTGACCCAAGGTATGAACTGTCTTGTGAGAACAACCGTACACTACTCAACTTGCATTCTGGAAAATTCTATGTACAGTCAATCAATTATAAATTGAAAAGGCGACACTTGTCAATGTATGGCCCTATAGAAGAATTCTTACAAAGTCACAACAACCTGATGCCAATAAGGTACTCTTACTCAAATGTCAAGACGATGACAAAAGGATTTAAGGATAAATTAGGAGAAGGATGTTATGGCACTGTATATAGAGGAAAGCTTCGTAGCGGCCACCTTGTAGCAATTAAGATGTTGGGTAACTCCAAAGCTAATGGACAAGATTTTATCAATGAAGTTGCCACCATTGGGAGGATTCATCATGTAAATGTGGTGAAACTAATAGGTTACTGTTCTGAGGGATCAAAGCGTGCTCTTGTATACGAGTTCATGCCAAATGGGTCTCTTGATAAATACATATTTCCTAAAGAAGAGTCTATCGCCCTAAGTTGTGAAAAATCATTTGAAATTTCACTTGGAGTGGCTCATGGTATTGACTATCTACATAAAGGATGTGACATGCAAATTTTGCATTTTGATATTAAGCCTCACAACATTCTTCTTGATGAGAATTTTGTTCCAAAAATTTCTGACTTTGGACTAGCAAGATTATGGCCATTAGATGATAGCAGTTTGACTTTGACTGCAGCAAGAGGAACCATGGGATACATAGCTCCAGAATTGTTTTACAAAAATATTGGAGGTGTGTCATTCAGAGCCGACATCTATAGTTTTGGAATGTTGTTGATGGAAATTGCAGGCAAAAGAAAGAATTTGAATGCAGTTGCAGCCCATTCAAGCCAAATTTACTTTCCTTCATGGGTTTTTGACCAATTCAGTGAAGGAAATGAAATAGAAATGGAAGATGCCACAGAGGATGAAAAGAAAATGACAAAGAAGATGCTTATAGTTGCGTTATGGTGCATACAAATGAAGCCTAATGACCGTCCTATTTCGATGCACAAAGTGGTAAAGATGCTTGAAGGAGAAATTGAATGCCTTCATATGCCTCCAAAGCCTTTCCTATATCCACAAGAGAATGCAGTGGCAGTTGATGAAGACAATTCAAAAACAACATGGTCATCAACACCATCAAATGATGATGTTGAAGAGTCGATTAGTTTAATTGAAAATGCAGATGAAGAGATATGTACCACCAGTTAGTCTGTTATGTACAAGGGAATAGGCTAACATTGCCACTCTGTGCGAGGAATTGTTCTTTCCTATATGGTAGGACAAATATCAGTCTTGTAATATTTGAGAGTAACTTTATTCTATGATTTCTGTAGTACGTTTGAGAAGTATTTATATAGTACTATTGTGCAATATCTATTAGTTATAAGACATCCGCACATTCAGATTCAACAATAATATTGAGGGCTTTTGGAGATTACGTTGGCGGAAATTCATCAAGAACTATGTTCAAACTAGAAAGACAACTATTTTTTTTTATTATGATTATTCTGACCATAAATTTTAAAAAACTATTTTTGACAAATTTTATCAAGCGAAGATACTTCGTTATGAAGCATCAAATTATTTGCTTTTCATTTAAATTGAAAAGAAAAAGAAAAAAAGCTGTTCATCGACTTCTTTCTTTATCTAAACAAGAAACTTTTCAGGATTTGAACTTGTAACCATTCTTTTACCAAAAATGTTGTAAGACCAACTTTAAAAGCTATCCAAATGTCCAAAAATATCTCCTCTGTTCCAACTTGTCTCTCCATATGTTCATACCATCACTGGTTATTTTAATTACTATTGCCTTGCTGCTTCAGTTTCCTTCCGTGTTATATTGTAAATTTGAAGCATTGCAGGGAAACTACTTGGAAAATGTAGTATGATACTTGGGGGAAATGAGGAAAATCTGGGTTAAATAGGATGCACTCTAAAAAAGGCTTCATAAAGCTTTCAAAACACTAAGGCCCTATTTGGTATCCATTCCAAAAAAAAAAAAAAAAATCAAAACTAAACATGAATCCATTTTTAAATGTGAGATTTTAAATCCAGTTTTTAATATTTGAAAATTTGTTTGGTATAGAACTTAAAAACAGTTTTTAAATTTTTAAATTTTTGAAAACTTGTTTGGTTGATTTTTTTTTTTTTTTCAATAAGTTGTTTGTTTTAAGATTTATACTTAAGAGTTTGAGTGCAAGACTTGACACCCAAGATCTGAGATTTAAGAACCCGGGCCGAGGACCTAAGACCCAAGAACCGAGACATGCGATCGGCCGAGACTCCATACACGAGGTCCGTAACCTAAAATTGATAACAAAATTCATAGCACAATTTAGGAAGAGCAAAAATAAAGGGAGCATATCATTTATTCAAAAACCAATTGTAGGGACACCTCAATGAATCATGTACTGCCTACGTCAACCAGAAGGAACCAATCAAATATCACTCTCAAATACAAAGCAAAAAAAATACAACAAAATTAACAAAAGCAAAACTTTATCCTTTGGACAATATAAATCCAATCTACAAACTAATCCTGAAAATGAATAAAATAAGATTATAAAGGGGTCATAGTATCATTTTATGCTATGTACATTAAATCATTGGTCGGCTTATTTTATTATTTTTTTTCTACAATACTCCATCTTCATAAGAAGCAGTAAGTATATAAGCAAAAATCAAGTGCCAATCCAAACCGCCTGTCTCTTATTGAAGTAGACCTCAAAAGTTCACAAACAGCCAATCATGATCTAAAGGTAAACAAAGAGAACCACTCATATCAACAGTTGTTGCGCCAAAGAAAAGTCTTCAACTTGGCACGACATTGCCTTTTTCCTTGCTCCTATTGGCTACCCAAGTGAACATCACATTGGACTATTGGAAGCAAACCCAACAACTGAGAAAAGAAAATTAGAAGCAAAATCAAACAATAGGGAAGAAGACTATTGACTAAAGCACATGCTGGTAACAAAGCACCTTAAGGAGTAGTAGTTCTATTGATTAAAGCACAAAGACTATTTCTTATATAAAATACTCCTAATTACATATACAAAATGCATCAATCCCTGCCAAAGCAGCAACCCAAAATGCCCCAACAGTCTTTGCAATGACTTGGAGTTAAAAGAAAAACCTAATGGAACAAAATTCATAGTTCCAAAGTTATAAATCTGTCAAACAAAAGAACAAAAAAAAAAAAAAAAAAGAACGGGCTTGAAATTGGAAGGTCTGCCCAAAAGTTAAACAGGGTGGGCTAATGTCAGCAATAGCCCAACCTAATTGACATCCACAAATTACAATATGAAATTGGCATCAATTTTATAAAGAAGAGAAGGCATCTAAGGAGTTGGGAGTTATTCTCCTCTGACACACAGGAGTTGAACAATATAGAATAACCAATTAATGAGTTTCTCAATTTGCAATCTGTAAAATTCACTTGCCTCTGACACACAGAAGTTGAAGTTATATATTCTCCTCTTTGTAAGTTGTTGCCAGCTGACTTGCACTTTTGAGATACAAGTGAAGCCTTTTCTTGAGTTTTTTCTGTATTGTTCCTCACTGCATCTTCAATCCTGAAAGGTCAATAACAATGTATAGATGTAAAATATAAACAGCTCCAATAGCTATAAAGAAAATATCTCTGCAATCAGTTTATAAAAATTCCTGTTTCTAACAAAAGCATGACAACTAAGATGCATGCATGCCTGTTGGGAGATTTAACAGGAATGCTAATATTACATTCC
The DNA here is from genome assembly GCF_963921425.1 of Dryas octopetala. Classification (NCBI taxonomy): domain Eukaryota; kingdom Viridiplantae; phylum Streptophyta; class Magnoliopsida; order Rosales; family Rosaceae; genus Dryas; species Dryas octopetala. The sequence continues at coordinate 19,186,869 of NC_141368.1, read as the reverse complement.
AATACATATGATGTCTGGACCTGACAGGTGCCATTTTCATGATGCATTGACTTGTATAGGACAGGTCAGTAAAACAGGTTAGTTCAAATCTGGAAAGTGCTATACAACTTATGCACATATGATAACAGTACTAATTCTACCAATTATCTTCCTTCGTCAAAATCATATTGCATCCTTCTTGGTGTTCCAGTATTGAGGAAAATACACCTTTATCCTAGCATATATATATAAAGACATTTCCAACAAGGAAGGAATGAGCATCTTCAATAGGATCCATCAGGAAGATATTGAGGGAAGGTTCTAGAAGCAATACAAGAGGCAAAACCATAAAACTTAAGAAGTCACACCAAATATCACATATAACATTGATTGACAGACTAGATTGACCATTTGACCTATTAGAAATATGGTATTCAAGAGAATTTCTTAAAGAAAATTATCTTATGCAAAACAACTTCATATATGAAATAGTCAGGTGACAGCATGGCAGGTTAAACCTAAACAGTGTCCCAGGCTGCAACAAACAGAAAATTTCAATTTCAATAACCTTTTTCTTCTATACATGTACAACTAACAAGATTTTTTCCATCACACATCTCTTTAGCTAAGTTCACATCACACATCTCTTTAGCTTTTTTCAATAAAGACGGTTCACAAGGGAATTGATCAACTAAGTTCACCTAGCCTCCTCTGCCTCATGACTTGACACCACCTTCACTCTTTCACTCTTTCACTCTTTCTAATTAACAAAAACACACATGATGCTGTCATTCTATTGAAGTACTTCTAATTTTGAGTTTCCCTTGTACATAACTACATATTGGTAGATGTTATGTGTATTTCACAGAAGTCATATTTTATAACTTGTCCGATTGCATTTTTCTCAAAGTTGTAGGAATACAAAAGTTTTTGAGGAAGTCATTATTATTTGATTAACATGAGAATATGAGATGCATGCAACAATTCATATAAGGTATAGCTTTGTCTAGGTGTAGGACAGACGTTGCTTTACAGCTATAGGGAAGCCAGAAGAGTCTTGACAGGGCACCTAGAAGGTGTTACATTCATTGACAGCAAGATGGTCGTTATTTCATTCGAATGGTTTAGAATGAACACCCAATTCATTGACAGAGCACCTAGAAGGTGTTACATTCACTGCAAATTCTGAGAACTACCCACATAGAATTACAAAAGGAACTACACAACACCCAATTCCTAACTAAATCAAACTAGAAATATAATTAATCATAGAAGAACTGCCACACAAACAAAACCAAAAGAAAAAATCATCTGAAACTTATTCCTGAAATCACAGACATAAAAAGAATGAACAAATCACCAAAAATCCAAGATAAAAATAAATAAATCATCAAACACCTAATCTCATTTTACAGACCTCATTCCCATAATCACAGGCAGAAAACAAATGAACAAATCACCAAAAATTCCAGATTATAATGAATAAATTATCACAGACCCATCAAACATACCATCCCCAAAATCGTAGGACAAAACCTAGGGCAAAAATAAACGAGTTTACCTTCTAGTGTTGAGAAAATGAAGGGAGATGAAGAAGAACACAATCCACAAAGGAGACGAAGACCAAGAGATCGCTAAGGCAGAAGACGAAGATCGAATAGGGTCGCAGACTCACAAACCAAGCCTCGGGTAGCAGACGAAGAGAAAAAAAATAAACAAGGAAAACGATGATTTGGTGTATTTAGAAAAATGGGATATTTTTGAATAATTTTTAAATTTTTAAATTTTTATTTCAAAAAGTGGACTACCAAACAGTTTTCACTTAAAAAAAATGAGATGTTGTTTTTAAAAATAAAAAACAGTTTTTAAATCAAATACCAAACGGGACTTCATATTCAACTTCATAAATTAATGACAATTAATTACAAAATGTTTTCATGACAATACCTTGAAATAAGATATTATTTGACAAAAACAAAATTTACTTTTTTTCAACACAAAGGGTAAAAAAGAAAATCACAAAAAGAATTTTAGGTAGACAATGAATAATCCTACGTGACAAATTTAAAAATAGGTATATATCGAAACAATGAGGTAATATCAAATTGGGCCTTAGATAATTAATTTTTATTAAGGACCGTTTGACACTGCTTCTTTATGCCTGTTATGAGATTTTATACAACAACAACAACAAAAAGGATTACAAATGCCATTAAAGCCTCAACAACAACGATTTCAGAAATTTGAAATGTAGTTTTGTATGCGGGGAATCTTGGGGACTCCCAAGCAGTCGTCAACCGGAGAGTGTTGCAAAGTAGGAGCAATCTGGTGGTGACAGAATGCTTGTCCACTGATCACAATGTGGGAGTTGAGGATGTCAGGAAAAAGATTGAAGCACTTCAACCTGATGATCTGCATTTTTGGAGGATAAAGGGCATATTTCAGGTGCGTTTATTTGTTGCTACCTAAATTATGAGTATATATATATATATATGGTGAATTGCAATTTGGTAATCCTAAAAGTAAACATTGTGTATGTAAGATATGCGTTTAGATGGTTTTGATATGTATATATTGTCATGTATATGTATGTAGGCATTCCTTAAAGAGGGTTTATGAATATTACATTTTACTTTAGATTGGCAAAAATTATGAGGCAGGGGATCCAATCTACCGTTTAAAACCCTGCATTCTGTCATGTCTTTATTCAAAGAAACTTATTCAACTTGCTCCTTGTATTCTTAGTTTTCTGAATAGAGCTGTGTATTCCAGGAATCTTATGCTCGGCCTCCTGATCCAGCATCTCATGCAGGTTCATAGAAGTGTTTGTTTTCCATGCATTAGATGTACATGTAGACTCCCAAAATCATAAAGGGAATTTACTTTTGATTTACCTGTGTGTAAATTTTTTGAGATTGTGAATATGTGGTTTCTTTCTTCTTGTGTAAAGTGTGCTAGATTTAACTTCAACTCACCTGCACTCAAACACTCAAGAATAGAAACAATAGATTGAAGAAGAGTTGCAGGGGAAGAGAAAAATTAGAGAGAGTGTTTTGGGGGCTGAACTGACGCAGCTCACACCACTTAATATTTCATATATATCAAATTACTTAGTACAGCTGCAAAGACTTGAACAACTGCAGTGATAATATATACTAGCCACACACAAAAGACTCATGTGGTTTAATATTAACCATACACCAAAAGTCAAAGTAATATTAAAATACTAAACTCTAACAAAAGGCTTAACAACTAAAATAAGGTCAGTTAAGTAAAAGGGCATTAACTTTAACACTCCCCCTTAATGCCTTGTTGCTTAACTCCCAGAAGTCCTCTGAGGTACTGAAACTTGTCTTTTGACAAGGCTTTAGTGAATATGTCTGAAACTTGATCTTCAGTTCTGCAATACTTAACCAATCTCATTGTCCTCCACTCCATCTCTAGTGAAGTGATGCTTGATAACTATGTGCTTGGGTCGACTATGGTAGACAGGATTTTTAGTCATAGCTATTGCAGATTTGTTATCACATAAGATTGGAGTTGCTTCTCCTTGTTTTTCACCAAAATCTTCTAGGATTCTTCTCAGCCACATTGCTTGAGAAGTTGCCAAAGATGCAGATACATACTCTGCCTTTGTAGTAGACTGAGCAACAGTTTGTTGCTTTTTGGATGCCCAAGAGAATACACCTGTGCCAAAATAGAATGCATATCCAGAAGTACGTGCTCTTCAAATCATCTACACTACCTCCCCAACCACTGTCACAAAATCCAAATAACGTACTTTGGCTCAATATTTTTCTCATACATAATGCCAAAATCAATTGAACCTTGAATATATCTCAAGACTCTCTTTGTAGTACCAAGATGTATCTGAGTAGGCATGTGAATAAATCTTGATAATAGACTAGCAGCATACATGATGTCTGGCCTTGTAGCAGTTAAGTAGAGAAGGCTTCCAACTAAGCTTCTATATAGAGTTGCATCTTCTTCCTTACTTCCATCTTCTTTTTGAAGTTTCACATTGAATACCAAAGGAGTAGCTACTGGATTGCAGCCTCCCATTTTGAATTTTTCAAGTAGAACTTTTGCATATTTCTTTTGAGAGATAAAAGTTCCATCCTCATTTTCACTGATTCCAATCCCCAAAAAATGATGCAACAATCCCAAGTCACTCATTTCATATTTTTCCATCATCTCCTTCTTAAATTGCATGATCAACTTCTTATTACTTCCATTAAATACTAAATCATCAACATAAAGAGAGACAATAAGCATATCAGTATTACCTTCAATCTTTGTGTACAGAGTTGGCTTATTTTTGCTTCTTTGAAATCCTTTCTTGATGAAATAGGAATCAATCTTCCCATACCATACTCGAGGTGCTTGTTTCAAGCCATAGAGAGCCTTCCTTAGCTTGTACACCTTCATATCTTCTCCTCTTACAACAAAACCTTGAGGTTGGTGTACAAAGACCTCTTCACTCAAGACTCCATTTAAGAAGGCAGACTTCACATCCATTTGGTATAGAAACCAACCCTTTTGAGCTGCTAAGGAGATTAATGCCCTGATTGTATCAAGTCTAGTCACTGGAGCAAAGGTCTCATTGTAGTCAATTCCAGGTTGTTGCGAGTACCCTTTTGCTACAAGTCTTGCTTTGTTCCTTTGAAAGGAACCATCAAGGTTGAGCTTTGTCTTATAAATCCATTTCTCTCCTATGACTTCATTGTCTTTAGGTCTGTCCACTAATTCCCAAGTTGAGTTTTTCTCAATAACAAAGATTTCTTCCTCCATAGATTTCTTCCAGGCTTCACTTTTGATTGCTTCTTCAAAGTTTTCTGGTTCAGCAACACAGAAGTTGCAGCTTGCATAGACATCACTCAAACTCCTCATTCTTATTGGCGTTGAACTAGGAGTTGAGGCTGTAGGAGAGTTTGATTGAGGGCTAGTAGTTAGGGACTGCTGCAAGGGAGTTTCTTGCTCTACCTCATATGAATTTTCTCCATCTTCTCTGAATTATGCAGATTGTCCTTGGATTGACTTTTGTTTCCAATGCTAGGAGGCTTTCCCATCAAAGATCACATCTATATAGATCACAATCTTCTTTTTCTTAAGATTGTAGAGTCTATAGCCCTTTGTTTGATTGCTATAACCCACAAACACACATTTGTCACTTTATTCATCAAGTTTTTGTCTCAGCTCCTTCGTAACAAGAGCAAAACAAATTGTAGGGTTTTTTGCTACTCAATGCTTCAAAGGGTGGCATGCCTTCCACAGCTTTTGTTGGGCATCTATTTAACACATAAATTGCTGTATGCACTGCTTCAGCCCAAAAAGATTGAGGCATCCCCTTTTTCATGTAGCATAGACTTTGCCATTTCTACAATTGTCTTGTTCTTCCTCTCAGCTACTCCATTTTGTTGTGGAGTGTAGCCAACAGTCAATTGCCTTTCAAGTCCTATGTCTTCACAGAATTTCCCAAACTCATTTGAGTTATATTCTCCCCCTCTGTCACTTCTTAGGACTTTTAATAGTTTTCCACATCGTCTTTCAGCCATCATTTGAAACTTTTTAAATACAACAAACACTTCTGACTTTGTCTTAGGAAATAAACCCAAGTTTGTCTTGTGTAGTCATCTATAAAGGTAAGAAAGTACCTATTAATTTCTAGCTTGAGTAGGAGTTTTCAAAGGCCCACAAACATCTGTGTGTACTAGTTCCAGAGGTGATTTTGCCCTCCAAGCCTTGCCTTTTGGAAATGGAACTGTATGTTGCTTTCCTAGTGCACAACCTTCACATACATCAGTCACTTCTTGTATTGTAGGTAGTCCATGCACCATTTCTTTTTGCTATAGGTCCTTCAAGCTTTGAAAGTTCAAATGTCCTAGTCTCCTATGCCATAGCCCAGAGTTGTCCAAAACATCCACTTTCAATGCCATATGTTTTGAGTATTGAAACGATAGAGGGAAGCTTTTGTTTTTCTGCATTTTGATCTTTGTGACAGCTTAACAAGTATCTCCTTTCTCAAAAATCTTGCAGGAGTTCTCTTCAAAGTGGATATAGTATCCATGTTCAGTAAGTTGCCCAACACTCAAGAGATTTTGTTGAAGTTCTGGAACCAGCAACACATCCTTGCTGAATTTTCTGCCTTTGTCTGTTTCAAATGCAAGTGTGCCTTTTCCTCTTGCTTCCACTAATGCCCCATTTCCCATCTTAACTTGGGAGACCATTGAGGTATCAATGTCAAATAGAATTGACTTGTTTGCTGTCATGTGATTGCTACAGCCACTGTCTAGAAACCAAACATTGTCATTGTTCTGCACCGTTGCTGCTTGACAAGCATAAAACATATTTGTTTCATTGCCCTGCTCTTCAGTGAAATTTACTTGTTGATTGCCTTTGAGCCTACAATCTTTCTGAATATGCCCAAACTTGTTGCAATTATAGAGTTTTCAACATGTCTATCCAATATTTGATCAAAAGCTTTAATTGATCCTTTTAATTCTTGAATAGTCAATGTAACTAAATCCTTAGTTTCCTCAATAACACTCACAATAGAGTCATATTTTTTAGGTAAGCTAATCAGAATTTTCTCAACAATTCTTTGATCTGTAATCACTTCACTGAATGATTGATAAGATTACTGATCCTTGGAAAGATATCATATGATAGCCCCAATTGAATAAGATGAAGAGCTCTGGCATCTTTCTTGATAGAGTCTTCCAGTAGCACCTTCTCAGCCACAGACAAGGTCTTCTCTGCATCAGGTTCTTCAAACCCAACATCTACAAATTTCCAAAGACCATGAGAGACAAAAAGAGTTCTCATCTTGACCCTCCAGTAGTCATAGTGATCACCATCAAAGATTGGAGAAGATAAGTTTCGATCGTTGTTGCTATTTGAGTTTGCCATTTTTTTTTTTTTGTGAGGAATTGTTTTTCCCTTTCAGATTCACAACGCCGAAACTGATATGATCAGACAAAAGCTCTGATACCAACTGTTGGATTTAACTTTAACTCACCTGCACTCAAACACTCAAGAATATAAACAATAGATTGAAGAAGAGTTGCAGGGGAAGAGAAAAATTAGAGAGAGTGTTTTGGGGGCTGAACTGACGCAGCTCACACCACTTAATATTTCATATATATCAAATTACTTAGTACAGCTGCAAAGACTTGAACACTGCAGTGATAATATATACTAGGTTTAATATATTACTTAGTACAGCTGCAAAGACTTGAACACTGCAGCTACACACAAAAGACTCATATGGCTTAATATTTTTATGGCCAGGACTCATGTGGCTTAATATTAACCATACACCAAAAGTCAAAGTAATATTAAAATACTAAACTCTAACAAAAGCTTAACAACTAAAATAAGGTCAGTTAAGTAAAAGTGCATTAACTTTAGTACAATATTTGAGTCACCCTGTGGGGGTACCTCAAGGTCAACCTACTCCTTCAAATTTTGATTTTGATAATACCGGCGCATAATCGGAATTGTTTACTTTTTAGATAACCTATTATAGATCTTCTCTACAAAAAATTAACTCAATCGAAAATCGTTTAGTTATATAACTGTTGTCAATTAAATAAAAAAAATCAACAGTTTAGTAAAAAAATCATTGTTTAATTGAAAACCATTTATTTTTTCTATTTAATTAACAACAGTTATATAATCAAATGATTTTCGATTGATTTGATTTTTTACAAAGATGATCTTTAATATGTTATCTAAAAAGTGAACGGTTCTGATCATACATCGACATTGCTAAAATTAAAATTTGAGGAGATGGGGTGACCCAAGTATTGTTCTTAACTTTAACAAAGTGTTGGAATTATATGCCTCAGTTCGGTTGTTTGTACCAAATGAGTTATATGTAATGGAGGATGCCAGTCTAAAAGTTCTTTCAATTTTAAGTAATTACAGTGAAGCCACAAGGAAAATACATTGAACTGGTTGTATTGAAGATGCAAAGGCTTGGAAATGGATTGCTGATGGAGCAAATAGGATCATATGCCTTCTTATTCTTTGGTCATTGGTCAAAAGCTTGCCTTATAGGTGAGAAAATCCAAAGGAAATACCTTCCTTTATGGGAAATTCTGACTTTCCATATACAAGACAAACTGTTGTCATGAAATTCGTTGACAAAGAGGGGTGTAGTGTATATAGATTTATAAAGACTTTTGTAGATTTTTTTTAAGAAATAGACTTTTACAGAATTTACAAATTTTCACAGAGTTCTATTGAGTTCTACAGAATCTATAGAAATTCTTAAAAATCTGTAGGGAAGAGGTTGGATTTATAATGACTTTGAAATACACATCAAAGTCTTTCAAAATCTATTAAAATCCATCATTAAATGAATTCCATAAAAGTCAATGACTTTTTAAATACACATAGATTTTTACAGACTTTTTAAAAGTCTTTAAAAGTTTTAATTAAATATCACATGACTTTTATAGATTCCTTAAAATTCTTAATTGAATACATATATAGATTTTTATGGACATTTTTAAAGTCTTTTAAAGTCTTAATTGAATACTACATGACTTTTAAACTCCACAAAAGTCTTTTAAAATCTATATACAATACACCCCACTAAGTAAGCACTTTTCATACAAGCAGATTTCCAACCCACCCTTTGTTAATTTAGCAAGGACAACCTTCTTCATACCCAACACACCAAATGGGGTTTGTTAATCTCCCTAAAATTCCCCCAGGGAAATTCATGTTCACCTTATTAATTTATATATGTTTGTAACAGACTTTTAAGGGATGCCACCTGGCATTGATCCACAAAGACTCTAGCCCAATGAGAAAGGTTGGACAGTCGTAGGCCCAATTCAATGGCCCATCATGTGCAAGCCCAGGATGGCCTAAGTGAACGAAAGCACCCCGGCGAACAACCCTTTCAGCTATATCATGCATTCAGGGTTAATGGAGCATAAGGCCAGTAATGCAATGCCAGGTGGACTCATAAAGCAATCAAAAATTGGGTTGTAGCTGTCAAGGGGATAAGTACCAGAATCCTAGGTTTGTTCAAAGCCATACACGTGTCAACTATCCAAGGGAGGACTACCTAGGGTTTCGGGAGACAACACACAAAACCCAGATTTATTTCTAAAAATTCTCTGTCAAATGACTTGATCATTCTTTTTTTTTTTGCTCGTTACGCTTGCGTTAATTTTAATGTGTTGCTCTCATTTCTTTTATTGCAACCTTTTGTTCTTCCATATTTAATAGCTTTATTTACTACTCTCTTCTTGTATTTATTTCTGGAATTTAAAGTATTCTCATTTGGAAATTGAGAATTAATCAAGGAAGCATTTATTTTCTCAATCATTGAGTATTTACTATCAGCCAATTTTCCTTTCTTTGCTTGAATCTTATAATTTATATCCATGACTTGTGATTCCAATGGGCACTTTTGTCGGATCTGGATCCTAAGATAGTTAATTTCTGAAATTTTTTGTTTATTTATTTACTTACCTTATTTAATCACTCGCTGAGAGCAACATGATCACATCTTGAAACAAATAAGTTTAGCACTTTAGAACCTTTAGCACTCAAGTCCTAGAATGCCCAGGCATAAAAATAATTAGCACAATCGTTTGATCCAATTCACTGTTACTTTATTTTCTATTTCATTTTTAAACTGTTCCAAATACATTATTACTTGGTGGCACGCCCTTTAGCCTCAGACTAACTAAGTGATATAGATACAATCTTAGCCCAATCCATGAATGAAACATTTTTGTCCATAACAATATCATACATTTTGGTTCAATATATAGGAAATGGGAAATCTGTCAATGGAAATATCTGAAACATTTGGTGGCTCTAGCCCGGCCAATAAGGCATGGGATTGGATCATATTGATGAATACCTGGTTCCCCATGAACCGATGGGTAATTCTTTGGGCTTATTGAAAGGGTTAGCCCCTTTTAATTCATGTTAAGCTTTTTGACCCCCTTGGTCCAAAACTTACTTTTATATCTCTTTTGTATTTTCAGTGACTAAAATATTCTTCTATATATATACTTTATAGACCGGGAACTCCACCAGTAGAACAGAACGTCCACCTTCTTTAATTCTCTCTCTTCCTAATCTGATCTCTCTCTCTCTCTCTCTCTCTCTCTCTCTCTCTCTCTCTCTCTCCTCCTTGATCGAAGGCTGCTGCTAGGAACCCATGGCTTAAAGCAATTGCAGATCTATTTCGATATAGATAGATCATTGATCTTTGACATAGTAGAAAAAGAAGAAAAGATCTTTGCTACTTTCGATGTGATTGAATATATCGATCTATTTCGATATGCAATGTTCTATACCTTTGCCATCAAGATTTATTAATTTTAACCTTTTTATTATGACTTATGAGAAAATAATTGGATCTATTAAATTGATGGGATATGATTTAATCAATCCATTCATAATAATCATGTTGATATGCAATGTTTAATACCTTTGTCATCAAGATATATTAATTTTAACCTTTTTATTATGACTTATGAGATAATCGCTTGGGCAATTTGTTTGAGCAAGATTGATATTTGAAAGATCTGCAATAGATCATTGATTTGATTAATGAGTGAGCCATCATAGCTAGCGAATATACAATCCAGTGTGTCCAAATAGATCAATCCTCTCCCTTCATTCGTGTCGACCAAAAATTCCACCGAAAAAACTTTACGTGTCGACCAGAAAGTTCACCAAAAAATTGTGTCCACCGAAAATTCCACCGCATTGTGTCGACCATCAATCGCATCTTCTTCGTCTCCATTGAATCCAAATTTGGTTTTGGGCGAGCAGTGGGCGGTGAGCGGTGAGCGGTGGGTTGATTAAAAACACATTCATCAATTTTTTTCCCCTTATTTTACGATGGGTTGATTAAAAACTCATTCATCAATTTGTGGGTACGTTGATTAAAAGCAATATGGGGATCGATTAACAATAAACTAGCTAGGATCAATTGCTTGCTTTATCATATTTATTTGTAGTAATTACATTAATAGATCTCTTTGCATCTGTTAAAATTAATATATCTTGATAGCAGATCTTTTTGAAAATTAATTTGTGTTAAAATCCAGATCTTCTTCTTCTTCTTCATCATTCTCCAGATTTTCTTCTTCCCAGATTTTTTAGTTCAATTAAGATCTATTTTGTTGCAGCCTTTTTGTTTAAAATTAACAAACAAAATGATGAAAGAGAAGAAACACTAAGAGAGGTTTGCAGAAAATCTTCAATTCTCCAGATTTTTTTATGAGCAAATTATCCGTAAGTTCCTCAATTATACACTGATTTTCAACTTAGTACCTCAACTTTGAAAACTTGACAAAAAGTACCTCAACTTTCATTTTGTGTCAAAATAGTACCTCCGTTAGTTTTTCTGTCAAATAAACCGTTATCTGCTGACGTGGCAGAAATATTTTTGTCTTTTTTCCCACATTTAAAAGATAATAATATTTTTAAAAGAGCAAATTACAATTTAGTACCTTAACTATACACTGACTTTCAACTTAGTACCCCAACTTTGAAAACCTGACAAAAAAGTACCTCAACTTTCATTTTGTGTCAAAATAGTATCTCCGTTAGTTTTTTTGTCAAATGAACCGTTATCTGTTGACGTGGCAGAGGTATTTTTGTCTTTTTCCATACATTTAAAAGATAATATTATTTTAAAAAACTTTTTGATAAACAAATTTCTTAAAAAAATTAAAATAAAAAAATTTCTTAAAATAAAAACCTTTCCCCCTCTCCCTTCCCCAACCTTGCCCCATACAGCATCACCCCTCAGCCCCAGCCTCGTCCCCCTCCCTTCCCCTCCCCTACCCCAGCCAGCCCCCACACCAGCCCCTCTCCCTGCCCGACCCACCCTCTCCCCCTACCCCAGTCCCGTCGCACCCAACCCTATCGCACCCCCTTCCCCCAGCCAGCCCTTCTCCTTGCCCGACCCACCCTCTCCCTCCTACCCCAGCCCTCCCCCACCCATCCTCTCCCCTTCCCGCCCCCACCCATCCCCTCCCTTCCCCTCCCCTCCCCTCCCCTCCCCTACCCATCCTCCCACCACTCCCTGCCTAACCCACCCTCTGCCCCCCACCCCAGCCCTCACCCATCCTCCCACCTCTCCTGCCCAACCCACCCTCTCACCCCACCCCAGCCCCCACCCATCCTCCCACCTCTCCCTGCTCCACCCACCCTCAGTCCCGTCGCACCCCTCCCCCCCAACCCCCAGCCCCTCCCTGACCCACCCCAACCCCAACCCAGCCCCCTCATCCCCCCTTACCCAACCCCGACCCTCCTTACCCATCCCCCCAAATTTTTTTAATTTTAAAAGTTTTAACTTTTTAATATTTTTTTTTTATTCAAAAGTTTTTAAAAATATTATTATCTTTTAAATGTGAGGAAAAAGACGAAAATACCACTGTCACGTCAACAGATAACGGTTCATTTGACAGAAAAACTAACGGAGATACTATTTTGACACAAAATGAAAGTTGAGTTACTTTTTTGTCAAGTTTTCAAAGTTGGGGTACTAAGTTGAAAGTCAGTGTATAGTTAAGGTACTAAATTGTAATTTGCTCTTTTAAAAATATTATTATCTTTTAAATGAGGGAAAAAAGACGAAAATACCCCTGCCACGTCAGCAGATAACAGTTTATTTGACAGAAAAACTAATGGAAGTACTATTTTGACACAAAATAAAAGTTAAGATACTTTTTGTCAAGTTTTCAAAGTTGGGGTACTAAGTTGAAAATTAGTGTATAATTGAAATATTTACAGATAATTTGCTTTTTTTTTATTTTCTTGCAGCCTTCGATCAAGGAGGGAAGGAGAGAGAGAGAGAGAGAGAGAGAGAGAGAGAGAGAGAGAGAGAGAGAGAGAGAGAGAGAGAGAGAAATTATAGTACAAAAATTTGAGTTTTTATATAAGGGGCGTTATGGACATTTCACATTAAAAAGAGCTATTAAAGTAAATTTTGGGCCTAAGGGGCTAAGGGGTCAAAAAAGCTTACCAGTGATTAAATTGGACTATTTAATTAAATTATCCTAACACTTTTAGCATTTCTTGATATTATGAGTTGTTATTTATTAATTTTTTTGTAGATTTTTTTGAAAATATATAAATATTGGGGTCACGCATTGTAAGTTTTTTTTTTTTTTAATTAATGAAATATCTTTTACCGGTGATGACTAATTCATCAAATATTCTCTCTATTCCCCTCTTTTCCTATTTCGGTGTTCATCACATATGTACTTCCTGAGAGCTTTGACTACAATATTACACAAGAGTCCTCTCACTGTCAAATCCCAAGAGTTCTCCGTAGCCTGTCTTTTTTCACATTTTTCAAGGAATCAAACAATAAAACTAAATTAGAACCCCAGTGTTATAATGACTTTTCTTTTCCAAATGAAAGGACCCAGTTGCAGTATTCTAACAAATAGATTATCTTTTTCCATATTGAAAATTAAATCTGCACGCACGTTGTTCCTTCCTCACCACAAAATATTTTTTCTATATCCTTGTGTGGAACTGAGGAAACTGCACTTGTGTTGAACACCCTCTCTCTCTCTCTCTCTCTCTCTCTCTCTCTCTCTCTCTCTCACCATGGTTGCAGCTGGAAGAGTTCCTGTTGTTGTAGGACGATTATGCATAGTTGTCCTCATAGTTGTTGTCTTATGCTGTGGAACTTGCAATGCTAAGGATCATTATCATTGTGAAGCTTCTTCCTGTGGCAACATCCGTAACATAAGTTACCCTTTCCGACTAAAACAGGATCCAGTCAACTGCGGTGACCCGAAGTATGAACTGTCTTGTCAGAACGACCACACAGTACTACACTTGTTTTCTGGAATTTTCTATGTACAGTCAATCAATTATGATAACTGCACAATCCGAGTTGCGGATGCCAATCTTCAAAAGGGTAACTGCTCTTCAGTCCCCCGTTATTCGCTGGCAAACTATAACTTCAGTTTTCAGGATGATCCATATAGCATTTATCAAAGAAGGAAATTTCATAACGGGACGTATGATTACTTTGATTATCACTTTGAATTGTCAAAGCCTGTACGGCCTTATTGAAGAATTTTTACAAAGTCACAACAACCTCATGCCAATAAGGAACTCCTACTCACATATCAAGAAAATGACAAAAGGATTCAAGGAAAGATTGGGTGAAGGAGGTTATGGCTCTGTATATAGAGGAAAGCTTCGAAGCGGCCGCTTTGTAGCAATTAAGATGTTGGATAAGTCCAAAGCTAATGGGCAGGATTTTATCAATGAAGTTGCCACGATTGGAAGGATACATCATGTGAACGTGGTGCAACTAATTGGCTATTGTGCTGAGGGATCAAAGCGTGCTCTTGTATATGAGTTTATGTCAAATGGATCTCTTGATAAATACCTATTTCCTAAAGAAGGACCCACCTCTTTAAGTTTCAAGAAATCATTTGAAATTTCCCTAGGAGTGGCATGTGGTATTGACTATCTACATAAAGGATGTGACATGCAAATTTTGCATTTTGATATCAAGCCTCACAACATTCTTCTTGATGAGAATTTTGTTCCAAAAATTTCTGACTTTGGGCTGGCAAGATTATGCCCATTAGATGATAGCAGTTTAATTTTGACTGCAGCAAGGGGAACCATTGGATACATAGCTCCAGAATTGTTTTACAAAAATATTGGAGGTGTGTCATACAAAGCTGACATTTATAGTTATGGGATGTTGTTGATGGAAATTGCAGGCAAAAGGAAGAATTTGAATGCAATCGCTACCCACTCGAGCCAAATTTACTTTCCTTCATGGGTTTATGATCAATTCAGTGAAGGAAATGAAATAGAAATAGAAGATGCCACAGTGGATGAAAAGAAAATGACAAAGAAGATGCTTATAGTTGCATTATGGTGCATACAAATGAAGCCTAGTGACCGTCCTATTTCGATGCACAAAGTGGTAAAGATGCTTGAAGGAGAAATTGAATGCCTTCATATGCCTCCAAAGCCTTTCCTATATCCACAAGAGAATGCGGTGGCAGTTGATGAAGACAATTCAAAAATAACATGGTTATCAACACCATCAAATGATGATGTTGAAGAGTCGATTAGTTTAATTGAAATTGCAGATGAAGAGATATGTACCACCAATTAGTCTGTTATGTACAAGGGAAGGTTAACATTACCACTGTGCGAGGAATTGTTCTTTCCTATTTGGTAGGGCAAATATCAGTCTTGTAATATTTAAGAGTAACTTTATTCCATAATTTCTATAGTACGTTTGAGAATTAAGTGTTTATATAGTACTATTATGCAATATGTATTAGTTACAAGACGATCCGCACGTTGGGATTGAAACAATAATATGTGGATTTGCTCCGCACGCTGGGATTGAAACAATAATATGTGGATTTGCTCCGCACGTTGGGATTGAAACAATAATATGTGGATTTGCTCCGCACGTTGGGATTGAAACAATAATATGTGGATTTGCTATTGTGCAATATGCATGCAGTACGATACTTTTTGCTTATGTTATGCAATGTCTTTTGCCAGATTTAGCTTCAGAAGGTCATGTGGCACCAGAGAAATTGATTTTTTTTAATGATTTTAAGATAAAGTGTTTATTGGAGAATTAAATTTGGGAACTAAAGTCACAAAAATTTTAATCTAAGGACAAACTGTCAATCATGGTATGGTTTAGAGGTTATATTTGTAATTAATCCTAAATATAATTGGTATCTTAGTATCCTAAATATATGTGTCGTTTCAAAAGGAAATATGTGAGCAAACTTGGATGAATTTGGAGAAATTCTAAACTCTCCTTGTCAAGCAATACAATATCCTTCACTTGTCTCAATATAGGTCCTTAAGGTAAGCACTTCTGTGTCATTATTCGTACTAGTCCATTTAAAAAGAGGGAAATATTTAAGTCAAACATTCATACTAAGGCCATATAAGCCCATAAGGAGTCTGCCGAAATTTCCTTTGATGTAAAGAAACTCAATCAGCCATGGAAGAATCAAGAATGTCATGCACACAGAACAATTCCCACTCAATCAGACATCATTGCAGCCATTCCATCCCCATCCAATTTCATTGAATTTACGGAAATCATTAATAACCCAAAAAAAGAGGTCAGAATATAAATTAGAAAGCCCCACAGAACTATTACCTTCCACAAGAGAACTGCCATACGATTACCTACTTGTACTAAAGTCTACAAAATAATAAATTAAAAAGGAAAACCACTCATAGGGCAATCCACCACTATACCAGGGTGCCATATTCTTCATACACTGATCAAAGAGTCAAGTGCAGAGACTAACCTCTCTGCCATTGTCAGGAAAAGCTACCTCTGGAATGGATGTTAGCAAATGCAAGTATAGTAACATTTGATCGGAAAAGAAATTCCAAGTCCTCATTGGGACAAGTGCATAGGCCATTTGGTCTCCAATGAATAGGTCACTACTCCAGCTTATATGAGGACTTGCTATTTTTATTTTCTACTTTTTTTTTTTGTATTGTTTGGTTATAAGACTTCTACTACCTTACGTCTTTTTTTTTATGAGAATTTTACAAATGTTATAAGTTATCAATGTTTAGATGAAATTATTTGGTATAGTTGTATTTCATGGAAACCATATTCATCTATATGGTGTTTTAAAGAAGTCTTTGGTGCCTATCTAATTTAATTAAAAATAGGGTTTATTTCATATTTAGTACCTAAACTTTGACCCTTGTCTTAATGTGGTACCTAAACTTTTATTTGTCCCAATTGAGTACCTAAACTTTTATTTTGTATCTAATAGGTACCAAAATGAATTTCTGTTAAAATTGTCAACAAAAGTTAGGGGCAATATAGTCAAAGTATATTTTAATTATTTTATTTATATATGTTTAAAATTATTAAAAAAAAAAAACACAACATACAAAAAAAATAAAAAATTATAATTAAAATATAAATATAAATTTTTTGATGTGACTATATTGCCCCTAACTTTTGTTGACAATTTTAACAGAAATTCATTTTGGTACCTATTAGACACAAAATAAAAGTTTAGGTACTCAATTGGGACAAATAAAAGTTTATATACCACATTAAGACAATGGTCAAAGTTTAGGTACTAAATATGAAAAAAAAAAAAAAAAAAAAAAAACCCTTAAAAATATATATTAACTCTAAGTTAAAATAACATATTATAATGTTTTCAAGAAGAAAATATTCGATAAAAATTAATATTTTTTAAAAATAGTAGCTAATAAAATATCTTTGATAAAATTATGTGAATAAGCTCGATACAGCTCGAGTTCGTATCGGGTTCGATTTTTTTTTAGCTCGTTCGAGTTCGGCTTGTATAAGAAACAAGTCAAGCCAAGCCAAGCTCAAGCTCGAAAAATTTAAAACAAGCCAAGCTCGAGCACGGTGGTATTTGGCTTGACTCGGCTCGTTTACACCCCTACTTTGGTTATATATGCAATGTGCTATTTTAATGTGTTTTACTGGCTATTTAGTAGTAAATATGTTCGTACTATTTTAAAAGCTAGCCAGGGTCCCATGAGGGGAAGCTATGATCGTATGTAATGCTTACCCCTCTACTATGCTCTTTGAGTGCAGAGAATGTACTGGTTGAAGACTTGGACTGATGGTGCGGCCTTGGTACTTGTCAACTCTCCGTTTTGTTGGATTTTGATCCTTTCTTTCTGGGTAGGTCGGTTATGATCATTGTGGATCACTTTTTCTATATAAATTAGCGTGTTGTTATCTTTTGGGTTCGTTTTGTAAATTATCAAACAACTATCTTCAGGTTGGTTACTTCTGTAAATTATCGAACATCTATGTTTGAATGTTCCTCAAGGTTACTTTTGAACTTATCTGTAACCTTGACGGGTTGGTTTAAATGTAAACACTTTATTTACATTTTGTATTTCCACTGGAAATTTAACTCTGATCCAACCTGTTTTATTTAGAATTAATATGGCTTACCTACTTTGAGAATGTTTAGGAGTATAATACTCGAGGTTTGAGTATTGTAATTTCCAGTATTCTCAAGGTAGGTGCTGCTGTGATAGACTCGGGTTTTGGAGCGTCACAGGCCAACTACCAACCTACTTGGTTTATCAGTAAAAACTGAACTAGTAGCAAGATTATCCATTCCTAGTTATAACAACTTTAGATCGAAAGCCAAAACTGACATCTACCAGCCTAATTGTAAACCACCTCCGGAGATTTAGGGGATCGAAATCCAAGGTCATGAATAATGTGACCCCTTACTCTTAGGTCATCTAACAAATCATTTATCACAATAACGGATAAAAGCCATGCAATAGATGGTAATTAACCAAAAACAATTAATGCAACTTTTACATGCATCAATATTTACTTAGTATAATACATCCAAGAAAAGGGTCTCTAGCAAGGTGTGAGCTTCCCTCTACCTGGAGTCCAAAGCTCGGCTTGATTCCCACAAGTATAAATCTAACTTAACTAATTAATCATGCATTAAAACCTTAAAGAGAAAGTAGAGATTAAATACTTAGTTGTAGATCTCCTTAGTTTAATCTCCACAAATAGAATTGTTAAAACAAAAAATTAAAGCCTAATAAGTAATTAACCTTAAATTAAAATAACTTAACCAAGCTCAAGAGTCTTACCTAAAGACCTTACCTAGGCGAGCAGAAAACTTGGCAGAGTTTCCCCACAAATTGCCAAAATCATTAGATGGTGATGTTCCTAGGTGCAAAATCCTTTAGGCACTCAAGAAAACAACCAAATAAATATTTTAAACTTAATTAAGAGACTCTGAACAAGTGACTTGTCTCAAGAAAGCTTTGGAAAGCTTAAGGTGTGAAGGGAAAAAAGGACAAAGGGTCTCTATTTATAGGCACAAGGGGTTGGGAAGTTTCTCTAAACCTTCAATGTGAGACAAAATACACTAAAAAGCACTAACAAAAGGGTTAAATCCAACCGGGTCATGCGGTACCCGTGGGTCAACACACGGGTCAGAATGTGCGAGGAAACAGAGTGGGGCGGATGGGTTGGGTCGCGCGGGGGTCCAGTCGCATCCAGATCCTTAGTGGGATCCTCGCATCAAAACGACGCCGTTTTGGGGCTGTTTTAGGGCGTCAACGCTGCGTAGGCACACCATCAGCGTCTCTCGCCAATAGCATCTCGCCACGTCAGCGTGTCAATCTATGTCAGTGCCTCGTCAGCAATTCGAATTTTTCTCAATTCTCCCAACTTCAAAAATTCACAAAAAATACAACCGAGGTTCGAAAATTCCTACGGACTCGTAAGACTGAGTACTAATTATCTATGACCTGAAAACATTATTTTTATCTCTAGAATTTTTATGAAAAATCCAACTTCTCCAAATAATATTCCAAAAAATCAAATAATGGCCTAAAATAATTATCCAACTTCAAAAATTCGTAACTCTTTCTTCCGAACTCCAATTTCAATGAACCACACAACGTTAAACTCAGAAAAATGATCTCTACACTACTAAGGTCTAACCTTAGTCATTTGGTCTTTAGAAAAATTTGTCAATTCTAAGAATAAAACTTAACAAACCGAAAAATAAAATACGCAAAACTTTCGGGGTCTTACAGTTGAGGAGAGAGAAAAGATTTTTTTTTTTTTTGGCGGCTAGGGTTGTGCTCACACTAGGCTCAATTGAATTGTATGAAACTGGCTTGTTTATATTCCATGCATAGTGAATATAATTTTGGAGTGATAATGATTATCTAAGAATGAGCCCCCAAGATCAAAATTCTATTTCCAAATTTTAGGTACCAAATTTCAATGTGTTTTCATTTTGACTACTAAAACTTTTATGTGATTTCACTCTAGATACTACATTTTAGTTTAGCTACCAACTTTAAAAAACGTGCTTCCACCAAGAACTCGGCATTGTTCAATAACCGGCCGCTCAAGATAACTTTTTTTTTTTTAACACACTCAACTGTGACTGTACAACAGTCTCAACTTTTTTATTCATTTATTCTTTTTTTAGTGTATGCTAGGCTTAAACATTAATGTTTAATCTCTAGGTTGTAGGACTTCATCGCCCAAGCCTAAATCAATAGCATTAATCCCTTATAAACATTGAATTTTTATGAATTTCATACATTTATAAACATTGAATTTTTATGAATTTCATACTGTTTGACAGTCACAGCTATATAGCAAACCAAAAAAAAAAAAAAAACCAACGAAAAAACACCGAGATCTCGACACTTTGGCCAATCGATTGGTGTCAAAAATTTCACATTTTGTACAAGTTTGTGACCTAATCCAAATGTCTTGCACTAAATTACCACCTAAACTAAAAAAATTTACTGTCTTACTGTTTGGCTGAAAACTATTTGTATTTGGTATTAAATCCAAATTTTCTATAATTTTAATTTCACAAATTAACACCTCCTGGAGGATTTTCATGTTTTCACATACACTCATTGAAATTTCAAAAATTACAGCAAGACCTTCTGAGGTTTTAAATCGTTTTCACATAAACCTTAGTGGGTGTTAGTGTAAATGAACCCTAAGGTCAAATTTGTGATTTGGAGATACTTTTTTGATAAAATGTTAACAGATCAAAGGGGTTATGTGAAACGATTAAAAACCTCAAGGGGTTTCGCTGTAATTTTAGAAACCTCATGGGTTGTATGTAAAAACACGGAAATCCTCAGGGGGGTTTAGGTCATGGGTTTTGAACGGACCCGAGAGCTAAATCATAAGTAATTGTGCTGCATACGTAGCAGCCCATTACAAATCTAGTACAATTCTAAATTTGCATAGTAGTGTATGTTTATTAATGTATCATAATTTATCTTTTTCCATTTTAGTTAATGGTGACTAAAATAAAATTACAAAAAGGTTGAAAGTTTAATTTAGGTGATCTATTCACTCAATTAACTTGATTAATTTCACTTTCAGTGATCGGACCCCAATTTTTGGTTTATGTGATCACTCACGAACTAGTCAACCAAACACAACTCAGACGGTCCAGTAACAAAAATGTGAAACTCCACATTGACTTCTAAAAACCAAAAATCACTTCAGTAAACAACACAAATCAAACACACCAAGGATCAAGTGACATCCTATACACTCAGAGGACCCATCACAATAGGCATCCCAGTGTTATCCACAACTACAGTGGTGTGTGATTATCTAAACAGTTATATAAGTCATATATCAATTTTAAGCAAATAGCTCCAGTACAGATTTGTGTTTAAAAGATGAGTGAGCCAGTAATCATAACAACACAAACAGGGAAGACAGATGCACACAAGATGTTCACCCAGAAAAACCGCAAAGGGTAAAAACTGGGGGTCTATCCAGCTGACCAGGCAATCCACTAAATCAGAAGTTCAATACAAAAGAGGGCACTCAACACACAAGCTCAATCACTAAGTCCTAGACTAAGTGGCAGCTATCTTACCCATTTTGTGCAACTTCCATACGCAAGGCAGATGGTCATTCATGAAGAAGGCAGCTCCACTCCAAGCTCATCAACCCATGGCACCAATCCGCACCAAGCTCAGTGGTTTCATCAATGCATGAACATGATATGCAAATGTAGGATTCAAATAACAAAGATCAACTTTCTCAAGCTATAGGCGTGGAAAAAGTTGATGTTGAATCCTTCAACTAAAATCTAAAATGAATGTGTTTGAATAGAGTATAAAAAGATTTAAGCACTCAAACCCATTTAGAGTTTTAGATGAAACAAAGAACAAGTTCAGAAAATCCCTTTTTGATTTATCAAGAATTAAAAACCATTTTCTGAAAATTAATGAAGATGAGCACTTCACATGGAAAAATACCCAGGCGTGAAAACCCCAAGAATCACGCTCAAAACTTGCTCATCGACCCACTTAAAGATCTGAACCAAAACAGCCCATATACCCGTACACACTCACGCAAGAGGCATGTTCGCCCATGCCACGTGGAAGCCAATCAATGGCTGTCCATAAGAGACGGATTAAGGGCATATTCTCTTTGTCCTAGTGGGGTATCCTAGTATTACTAAGGATAGAAATCAGCAGCTGTCAAAAGGAATTTTTCCTTTAAAAATCAGAAATGAGGAAGATGATGAATAGTGCTGATGTGTGAAGGTGTGTGCGTGAATGGGAAAGAGGAAATCAGATCTGAATGCTACAGTGGAAAAAACAAGTCTTGTGCAATGCACATGCATGTCTAATACTAAACAGAATATGGGCTTTCAAAGAATTGGGCTTAAAAATCAAAACCCGAAATGACCCACTGTAGCAACTGTGACATAAGTAACAGTCACTGTACGTGAAAAACAGTGTTCTTTATGATCAGTGAATGACTAGTCAAATAGACAAAAATCTGTTAATTTCATGAAATGAATGAAGTGCAGTATACCTTGTGACTTGTTCATTCTTGACTTCTTCAAAGCAGCAGACCTTGTCCTAAATCTAGCCTAGAGCTTGTGAGTGAATAAATACAAATTAATACAATTGTTTTGACAAGGAAAATAGCCAACATTAACAAATCCTAAAAACTAACAATCTCCCCCTTTGGCTTTCCTTGACAAAACAATAACCCATTTATCTCACAAGACTCTCAACACACAGCCCAACACTTGTTATAATGTACCTGCAAGAAGAAATACTTGCACAACACAAAGTATGATAGTATGCAGTTTAAACGCAGCAAGCAATGGAGATTAAAACAACCAATAATACATTCTCCCCCTTTTTGTCATGGAAAGACAAAAGGTTATACACAAAAGAAAATTCAGTTCAGAAGCACAGAAAAATGGAGAGATATGCAAGAAAAATACATGTTCAAAGAGAAAATTCCATAAGATTCTAACTCCCCCTAAATTCTAACTCCCCCTACATTCTAACTCCCCCTAAAACTGAGAACCGGCAGCAGCAGCGGCATCTCTGTAACGAGCTTGCATGGCAAGTTCAAAGTCATTTTCAGGCTGAAAGGCTACTGAGCTTGCTGGCACGGAAGAGTCGGTGGGGTCCATCTCTGGAGCGTCATCGGAATGATCACGAATATCAGCATGTGGATCACCATCCTCAGTGTGGAGTCCATCAGAATACGGAACGATGGCAAAGGCAACAAAGTTATCTGTGTGAGCTGCTAGTTGGGCCATGAGATCCGCAATGATGGCCGATTGACCTTTGACCTTGGCAAGGAGTGCAGCGTTTGCTTGTTCAAGAGATGGAGCCTGATCCCCTCGCTTTTTGCGAGCAAAGGTTTCACTAACCTTCATGACTGATTTTGTGTAATCAGCCATGGGCTTAGCAAAGGTATCCAAGTCAGCCACAGAGGAGACACCACTGCGGGCACAGAGGAGGTGAATAAGGAGAGGGAAAATGAGGGCACCCTTGTGGTCACGACCACTGCCTATTGTCTTGGTCTGAATGTGTTCATAAATAAGAAAAACTATGGGAACAGGGTCCTTATTCAGAAAAGACATCATCACTTGAATTTGCTCAGCAGAAGGGTGTGAGTTGTGGGAGGTAGAAATGATATTGTGACGCACAAAATCCCACAAAAACCTGTGAAAAGGTTTGAATTCAGACTTCTCAAGCAACACACCATCCTTTAAAGGGGTAACAGGGTTAACATAGGCCACGGCCTGGAAGTGGGCAGCAGTGTAGGAACGAGACCGATCCAAGTAATGCTGGTAATCAGTGTAGGTTGATGGCTTTAACCCAAGAACCCGACAAATTGCACTAGGCCGAAAATACACATCCCGATTTCGCACATAGACTTTAAAACCTGTTCGGGCAATGCGACCTGGAAAATTTGCATAAAACTCCTGAACTATGGTGAGGTTGTAGGAGGGGACGGTGTGAGGGAGGTCATTCAATGTGGATACTTGATAGTCACTGAGGAAGGAGAAGACTTGACGAAAAAGGTGGAGATTGAATTCCTCTAGCCTGTAGTGGCGCTCAGTGACCACAGATCGGGATTGCACAATGCGAAAAAAATCGCTTGGCCCATCGAGTTGAAAACCGATTCTGTTCGTTGATGAAGTCTTCGTCTTCACAGTCCTCCGGCGTGGATGGTCGTTGTCGGCTGCGAGAAGGAATGATGGTGGAGCCCGACATGGGGAGAATCCCGATATGACGAATGGAGGTGCGAGAAGAGAAATTGGCCCCGAGCTGCGACACAGACTGAGTCGCGAGAGGAAATAAGGCCGACCGAGTCGCGGGCGAGAGGAGGTGGTGCCGACGGCGGCGCGAGCGAGAGGTGGAAGGCGGAAGGTCGAGGAGGTGAAAGAGAGAGATGCGGCTGGAGATGAGAATATAAGTAGGAGATTCTGAAATGTTAGGGATTGGAAAGAAGAAAGAGGGGCGCGTGGCTTATAAGGGCTGATAGAGATGATAAAAGTCTGAAAAGCCCTTAATGAACAGTGATCTAAAATGCAGAATGGGTCTGTGTTAAATTGACTGTATTTGACGATTGTGAGACTAGTCAAAATGAACAAACTGCGTACTGGAACATAAAACAAAAAAGATAGAGGAATCCTTGGAGAATTGGAAGCAATGACACACAAAGAAAATCTATGAGTTAGATGTGCTTCAGGGAATTTATTTTTGACAAAACAAATTTGACAAAACAACAAACACACTTGAAAAGAATTAACCATCAATGTCAACACTCTACTAGATATGGAAAATGAAGATTGCAAATTTTGTGCAAGAAAATAAGCATATTTGGGATAGAGGGAGGTCAATGCTAGCATTCAAGACTTGTTCAAGATGGAAAAACAATGTCAATGACAATCAAAGAGGTTAAATAAGTTTCATCCACTACAAGAGATTAGAATTTAACCACTCAAGAGAATTTCTAATTTGGGAACAAATCTTGAAAACAAAGTTTTTCAACTCATGACAATGGCTTTTCAAAAATTATTTTCATTTGTTTTGTTTAAGCACATCCCAAGTTAAGTGCAATGAATTGGTCCAATTTTGCGACTCTTTACCCTAGAACACCATCAAAACACCTTGTGTCTCCCTAGGGCCGTGACTTCTTTGGTCACACTTCCTTCCTTTTTTTTTTTTTTTTTTTGTATGGTGCACATTTGTTCAAATGAGGAAAATTTTAGCTAAAGATGTGTCACAAATGAGGGATTATATTGAAGGGCTAAATTGCATCCTCAAACAAATTGTCATTGAAAATCATTTAACAAGTTTGATTGATTATGACAAAGTGTTAAAATAAAAAAAATCTCAAGGCTAACATTTGACAAGAAGGGGGGATTATGCTTATTGACATGACTCATGTTATGCAAGAACCTTTTTGAATATCAATGAGAGTGTGACACATAATGTTAAGACCTTTCAAGGTGGTTATTTTCTTTAAAAGAAAAACTACTTAACCAAATAAAAGAAACTTAAACAATGAAGCACATTTAACTACAAAGACTCATGCATGTGTACAAATGCCAATTGACTTCCGAAGACTAATGTGCTTTGGATTCTCTAGAGCTTTTGTAAAGATGTCTGCAAGTTGTTGTTCGGAAGGAACAAAAGTCAAGGTAAGAGTGCCACTCTCCACAAGATCTCGAATGAAATGATGTCTTATGTCAATATGCTTGGTTCTAGTATGTTGCACCGGGTTCTTGGAGATATCTATAGCACTCATGTTATCACAATAGATGAGAAAAGTTTTCTCATCAATCCCATAATCGGCTAACATTTGCCTCATCCAAATGAGTTGTGTACAACAACTCCCTGCTGCTATGTATTCAGCTTCAGCAGTCGACAAAGAGACAGAATTCTGTTTCTTGCTATGCCAAGACACTAAGTTATTCCCAACATAGAAAGCACCACCCGAGGTGCTCTTCAAGTCATCACTACACCCAGCCCAATCGGAGTCACTAAATCCAACCAATTTAGTGTTGGTATCATGGGTATACCACAACCCATAGTCAAGAGTCCCACTTACATATTTGATGAGTCTTTTTGTTGCAAACAAATGGGATTCTTTGGGATCACTTTGGAACCTAGCACATACTCCTACCGCAAATGATATGTCCGGTCTACTAGCTGTGAGGTAGAGGAGACTTCCTATCATGCTTCTATACAAAGTTTGGTCCACTTGCTTACCACTTGGATCCCTATGAAGTTTGGAGCTTTTACTCATTGGAGTAGTAGCCACTTTGGAAGACTCAAGCCCAAACTTTTTGACCAAGTTTCTAGCATACTTAGATTGAGAGATAAATATCCCACTATCTACTTGCTTGACTTGAAGCCCTAAAAAGAAATTCATTTCACCAACTAGACTCATTTCAAATTCACTAGACATTACATCAATGAATCTCTTAACATGAAAATCTGAAGTTGAACCAAAAACAATATCATCCACATAAACTTGAGCAATCAAGACATCATTTTTTAACCTTTTTACAAATAGGGTCTTGTCAACCGACCCTCTTTGATACCCATTGGACAACAAGTGATGAGAGAGTCTCTCATACCAAGCTCTTGGAGCTTGCTTCAGCCCATACAAGGCTTTATAGACACCATCTCTCATGTGAGGATCCTCAAAACCTTTTGGTTGTTCTACAAAAACTTCCTCATTCAAGTAACCATTTAAAAACGCTGTTTTGACATCCATTTGATACAATTTGAACCTAAGATGACATGCAATGGCACAAAGCAACCTAACGGACTCAAGTCTAGCAACGGGTGCAAAAGTCTCATCAAAATCAATACCCTCTAATTGAGAGTACCCTTGAGCAACAAGCCTAGCCTTGTTTCTAACTACATTCCCAAATTCATCGGATTTATTTTTGAATATCCATTTGGTTCCAATGACATTTGTGTTGGCTGGTCTCTCTACAATAGTCCACACTTGGTTTCTCTCAAATTGGTTCAATTCCTCATGCATTGCACTCACCCATTCCTCATGATTGAGTGCTTCTTTGACATTTTTAGGTTCAACAATGGACACATAGCACACATGAGCAAGTTCATTTGCCATTTGTTTTCTAGTCCTAACTGGCTGGTCTAAAGAACCTAGAATTGCATCTTCACCATGGTTACACCTCACCCATCTTGGTTTTTCAGATCTGTCACTCAAAGTTTTGTCATTTTGTTCGCTCTCTGACTTGTCAAACTCAACAATTTTTGAGTCATCAGTAGGTTCATCACTGCCTGACTTGGACTCTTCTTTAACCAAACTAACATCTTTAGGATCAGATTGTGGGAACAATCCATCCTTATCTGCAGCCATTTCAATAGATGCATCATGATCATCTATTTTCACATTTATGGATTCCAACATAGAATTTGTTCGCAAATTAAAGACTCTAAAAGCTCTACTGTTGGATGAATAGCCTAAAAACAGACCCTCATCACTCTTGGAATCAAATTTTCCCAAATGTTCTCTATCCCTAAGGATGTAACATGCACTCCCAAACACTCTAAAGTGTGTAACCTTAGGTTTCCTACCCTTCCATAGTTCATAGGGAGTCTTTTTGGTTCCCGGCCTAAGATAGACTCTATTTATGATGTAACATGCCGTGTTTACTGCCTCAGCCCAGAAATGTTTAGCAAGATTTTTGCTATTCAACATCACTCTAGCCATCTCAATCAAAACCCTATTCTTTCTCTCAACAATTCCATTTTGTTGGGGTGTTATTGGAGCTGAGAATTCATGTTTAATACCCATTTGACAACAAAACTCATCGAATTGAGAGTTTTCAAACTCAGTACCATGGTCTGATCTGATTCTGGACAGGGTTGACAGACTCGACATACCTTCACTTTTCAGCAGTTTCACAATCTTGACAAAATGATGAAATGTCTCCGACTTGTCCTTAAGAAATGACACCCAAGTGTACCTAGAAAAATCATCTACCATGACTAGAATGTATTTCTTTCCACCTATTGACAAGGTTTGGACCGGACCAACTAAATCCAAGTGAATTAGTTCAAGTGTCCTAGAGGTGCCTATGTCTTTGACTCTTTTGTGTGGTTCTTTGGTTTGTTTCCCCATTTGACATGGACCACAAACAAAAGTTTCGGGCTTTCCTATCTTTGGAAGACCTCTAACAACCTCATGCTTAGACAACTTGTAAAGGTCATGAACATTAATGTGACCAAGTCTTTGATGCCAAAGAGAGCTAGTGTCATCAATAGCTCTATTGCAAGTATTCTCAATTTTTCCAACATTGCCATCAAACACATAGCAATCATCCCTAGACCTAGGGGCATTCAAGATCTCCCTTCCTTGGGAGTCAACAATTCTACATCCACTCTTGGACATACACACTTCACCACCCCATTCATCACAAAGTTGGCTAATACTAAGCAAATTAGAATTTAGCCCATCAACAAATCTTACATTTTTCAATTCGGGTATACCGGGTATGTGTACAACCCCCTTTCCACTCACATATGACTTCTCTCCTCCTCCAAAAGTCACACTACCACCATCATAAGGAGCAAGAGAGGTAAAGACCTCCTTATCTCCCGTCATATGTTTGGAACACCCACTATCTAGGTACCAAATGTTCCTCTTAGTGGCTGAAAAAGCATTCAAGGTTACTAGACATTTAGTGGAGCTCTTCACAACCCATCTTTGATATGGACTTGGCTTATTTTTGGGAAGTGGGGTGACAAGTAAGGCAATTTTGGTTACCTCCTTGAGTAGATTGTTCACTTGCTCTTGTAGAGAAACATTTCTCTTTGGTTCACTTGATTTCTTTCCTCTAAGTTTGTTGCAATTTGGTCTAATGTGACCCTTGACATGACAATGATGACAAACCGGGACAAACTTTGTTTTTCTAAGTGAAGTAGAACCATCAATTTGTGTGACACATGATGTGGCTTGACTAGACCTAGAATGAGATGCATTTTGACCAATGTCAATGAAACCTAGACCCTTTTTGACACTATGATCAGATTCTGACTTGACAAAAATGGTCTTTGTGTTGGATACACTAGGACTATTTTCACTAAAACCCAAACCGGTTTTGTCACCATGATGCTTTCCAATCCTAAGCATCCTATCAACCTTTTCAGCCCCAATGGTGAGCTCAACAATGCTCTCATTTGCTTCATGAACTTCTTTTTCAAGCTTTTCATTCAAAGATTTAAAGTAGATGTTGCTCTCCTTGAGCACTTTGACTTGACTCTCAAAATTTTGTTTCAAAATAGCCACACTTTCTAATTCACTCTCTAATGACTCAATCTTCTCACACAATTTCAATTTAGCATTCTTTAGTTTCTGATTTTCTTCCTTTATGCTAAGAGTTTCGGTGAAAAGTAAGTCATACTTATCACAAAGTGCAGTGTAAGACTCATCATCAGGAACAGATTCTGAGTCAGACCCACCATCTACTTGGTCAATCTCCTTGATTGATGCAACAAATGCAACTTCATCACCCTCAACATCGGAAGAAGACTCACAATCATTTGAGTCATCACTCTCACTATCACTCCAAGTGATTTTCATGGCTTTATTCTTACTTGAAGAATGATTCTTTCTATTGTTTGCACATTCAATTGCTATGTGACCTATTCCACCACAAGTGTAACATTTCACATCTCTCTTGGTTGTTCTTCCTTCTTTAAAGTTAGGCTTCCTCTCTTGTTTTCTCTCAAATGGATTCTCTCCTTGAGGTTTGAATTTGAACTCCTTAAAGTTGTTACCACTAGTTCTAGCTTCTCTCCCTTTATTTCTAAGAATTCGTCTAAATCTTTTGACAAAAAGGGCAACCTCATCATCGGACATGGATGATTTTTCACTCAAGTTTTCACTCATCTCTTTGACACTTTGCAAAGCAATATCTTTTGACTTCTTGCTATCCCTTTCATCCATTTCAAGTTCCATCTCAAAGGTTTTAAGCTTTCCTACCAATTTACCAATTTTGAGTTCATCCAAATTTTGGACTTCTTGTATTGCATGCTTCTTAGATTGAAATCTCTTAGGTAGAGATCTAAGAACCTTTTGGACAATGGTAGACTCATCATAAGGTTTACCTAGGGACATGCTTCATTTGTGAGGGCTTCCAACCTTTCATAGAACTCGGAAAATGACTCGGACTCTTTCATCCTAATTTCTTCAAATTTGGCATGTACCATTTGAAGCTTAAGTGACCTAACTTGTTTGTCCCCCTCATGAACAACCCTAAGTTTGTTCCAAGCTTGCCTAGCCGTGACACAATGTTGTATGTGTGCAAATTGTGAGGAAGATAGTGCAGTGACAATAGCATTTCTAGCCTTCTTGTTGGAGCTAGAGGCCGTGACTTCGGCAAAAGACCATTCGGACCTAGGCTTAGGAGTTTCAATCCCATCAACAGTTCGTGTGGGAGGAATCCACTCAACAGTGAGATACTCATATGCCAACTCATCATAGGCATCAAGAAAAATTTCAAATTTTTCTCTCCAAGCAGCGTAGTTGCTGCCATCAAAGAATGGAGGAGAGTTGCAAGATCCTGCAACGCGATCTCTTTCCATCTAGACACACCTAGAAAACAAACAACACCCTAGGATCTCTCTATTTGCTTTTAGAGTAGCGCTCTGATACCAATTGAAAGTTTAATTTAGGTGATCTATTCACTCAATTAACTTGATTAATTTCACTTTCAGTGATCGGACCCCAATTTTTGGTTTATGTGATCACTCACGAACTAGTCAACCAAACACAACTCAGACGGTCCAGTAACAAAAATGTGAAACTCCACATTGACTTCTAAAAACCAAAAATCACTTCAGTAAACAACACAAATCAAACACACCAAGGATCAAGTGACATCCTATACACTCAGAGGACCCATCACAATAGGCATCCCAGTGTTATCCACAACTACAGTGGTGTGTGATTATCTAAACAGTTATATAAGTCATATATCAATTTTAAGCAAATAGCTCCAGTACAGATTTGTGTTTAAAAGATGAGTGAGCCAGTAATCATAACAACACAAACAGGGAAGACAGATGCACACAAGATGTTCACCCAGAAAAACCGCAAAGGGTAAAAACTGGGGGTCTATCCAGCTGACCAGGCAATCCACTAAATCAGAAGTTCAATACAAAAGAGGGCACTCAGCACACAAGCTCAATCACTAAGTCCTAGACTAAGTGGCAGCTATCTTACCCATTTTGTGCAACTTCCATACGCAAGGCAGATGGTCATTCATGAAGAAGGCAGCTCCACTCCAAGCTCATCAACCCATGGCACCAATCCGCACCAAGCTCAGTGGTTTCATCAATGCATGAACATGATATGCAAATGTAGGATTCAAATAACAAAGATCAACTTTCTCAAGCTATAGGCGTGGAAAAAGTTGATGTTGAATCCTTCAACTAAAATCTAAAATGAATGTGTTTGAATAGAGTATAAAAAGATTTAAGCACTCAAACCCATTTAGAGTTTTAGATGAAACAAAGAACAAGTTCAGAAAATCCCTTTTTGATTTATCAAGAATTAAAAACCATTTTCTGAAAATTAATGAAGATGAGCACTTCACATGGAAAAATACCCAGGCGTGAAAACCCCAAGAATCACGCTCAAAACTTGCTCATCGACCCACTTAAAGATCTGAACCAAAACAGCCCATATACCCGTACACACTCACGCAAGAGGCATGTTCGCCCATGCCACGTGGAAGCCAATCAATGGCTGTCCACAAGAGACGGATTAAGGGCATATTCTCTTTGTCCTAGTGGGGTATCCTAGTATTACTAAGGATAGAAATCAGCAGCTGTCAAAAGGAATTTTTCCTTTAAAAATCAGAAATGAGGAAGATGATGAATAGTGCTGATGTGTGAAGGTGTGTGCGTGAATGGGAAAGAGGAAATCAGATCTGAATGCTACAGTGGAAAAAACAAGTCTTGTGCAATGCACATGCATGTCTAATACTAAACAGAATATGGGCTTTCAAAGAATTGGGCTTAAAAATCAAAACCCGAAATGACCCACTGTAGCAACTGTGACATAAGTAACAGTCACTGTACGTGAAAAACAGTGTTCTTTATGATCAGTGAATGACTAGTCAAATAGACAAAAATCTGTTAATTTCATGAAATGAATGAAGTGCAGTATACCTTGTGACTTGTTCATTCTTGACTTCTTCAAAGCAGCAGACCTTGTCCTAAATCTAGCCTAGAGCTTGTGAGTGAATAAATACAAATTAATACAATTGTTTTGACAAGGAAAATAGCCAACATTAACAAATCCCAAAATAGCAGTATACCTTATGAAAATATTTTGTGATTTATTTATAACTAACCCTTATTTTGATCTTCTTCCTTGGGAATCATCTTGAATTTTGTTTTTTCTTGATCTAGATATATGCTAGTCTTATCTAAATACGATATATGGTCTTAATTTCCACAAACACTTTTTCTTCACTTTTTCAAGTAACCGATAAAATTAAATTGGGCCCAACTCTAATGACTCTTTTTTCCAAATGAAATGGTCCCAGTTGCAGTATTCTACAAGTTAAGAGAAATAAATTCTCTTTTCCGCATTGATAATTAAATGAAGTTGACAATGTTGCTTAGTTCCTGACCACAAAACTTCTCCATATCCTTAGGTGGAACAAAATTTCTCTATTCTCTTTTGTGGAACGCCCTCTCTCTCTCTCTCTCACCATGTTTGCAGGGAGAGTACCCTTTCCGGCACCAATAGGCATAGTCCTTGTAGTTGTTGGCTTATACGTGAGCGAATAATATGGCTCTTTCCAATATATAAAAATCATACAGGGGCCAAACAATTCTTATCTCTTGTGGTAAACAATTAATCTTTATAGTTTCAAGTAGGAACAGCCTAAATTAAAGTCATGATTTCCTATTTGATCCATTGCAGTAATGGCGTGGATTGCAGCAAAACATATACTGGGAAATCCATGTGTCATTGTACTTTTAATCTATAAATTGAAAAGGCGACACTTGTCAATGTATGGCCCTATAGAAGAATTCTTACAAAGTCACAACAATCTCATGCCGATAAGGTACTCTTACTCAAATGTCAAGACGATGACAAAAGGATTTAAGGATAAATTAGGAGAAGGAGGTTATGGCACTGTATATAGAGGAAAGCTTCGAAGCGGCCACCTTGTAGCAATTAAGATGTTGGGTAACTCTAAAGCTAATGGACAAGATTTTATCAATGAAGTTGCCACCATTGGGAGGATTCATCATGTAAATGTGGTGAAACTAATAGGCTACTGTGTTAAGGGATCAAAGCATGCTCTTGTATACGAGTTCAAGACAAATGGGTCTCTTGATAAATACATATTTCCTAAAGAAGAGTCTATCGCCCTCAGTTGTGAAAAATCATTTGAAATTTCACTTGGAGTGGCTCATGGTATTGACTATCTACATAAAGGATGTGACATGCAAATTTTGCATTTTGATATTAAGCCTCACAACATTCTTCTTGATGAGAATTTTGTTCCAAAAATTTCTGACTTTGGACTTGCAAGATTATGCCCATTAGATGATAGCAGTTTGACTTTGACTGCAGCAAGAGGAACCATGGGATACATAGCTCCATAATTGTTTTACAAAAATATTGGAGGTGTGTCATTCAGAGCCGACATCTATAGTTTTGGAATGTTGTTGATGGAAATTGCAGGCAAAAGAAAGAATTTGAATGCAGTTGCAGCCCATTCGAGCCAAATTTACTTTCCTTCATGGGTTTATGACCAATTCAGTGAAGGAAATGAAATAGAAATGGAAGATGCCTCGGAGGATGAAAAGAAAATGACAAAGAAGATGCTTATAGTTGCGTTATGGTGCATACAAATGAAGCCTAGTTACCGTCCTATTTCGATGCACAAAGTGGTAAACATGCTTGAAGGAGAAATTGAATGTCTTCATATGCCTCCAAAGCCTTTCCTATATCCACAAGAGAATGCAGTGGTAGTTGATGAAGACAATTCAAAAACAACATGGTCATCAACACCATCAAATGATGATGTTGAAGAGTCGATTAGTTTAATTGAAAATGCAGATGAAGAGATATGTACCACCAATTAGTCTATTATGTACAAAGGAATAGGCTAACATTGCCACTCTGTGCGAGGAATTGTTCTTTCCTATATGGTAGGACAAATATCAGTCATGTAATATTTGAGAGACGTAACTTTATTCTATGATTTCTATAGTACGTTTGAGAAGTATTTATATAGTGCTATTGTGCAATATGTATTAGATACAAGACATCCGCACATTCGGATTCAACAATAATATTGAGGGCTTTTGGAGATTATCTTGGTGGAAATTCATCAAGAACTATTTTCAACTAGAAAGACAACTATATTTTTTTATTATGATTATTCTGACCATAAATTTTAAAAAACTAGTTTTGACAAATTTTGTCAAGCGAAGATACTTAGTTATTAATCATTTAAATTATTATTCATTTAATTTAAAAAGATAAAGAAAGATTGCTGTTCATGGACTTCTTTCTTTATCTAAACATGAAACTTTTCAGGATTTGAACTTGTAACCATTCTTTCACTAGTTACCTGGAATGGTCTACTTTGGCTGGCTCCAAAAATGCACTTGAAATTGATGTAAGACCAACATTAAAAGCTATCCAAATGTCCAAAATTATCTCCTCTGTTCATCCTGGTTATGTGTAGCAACTTGTCTCTCCATATGTTCATATCATTACTGGTTATTTTAATTACTATTGCCTTGCTGTTTCAGTTTCCTTCCATATATAGATTGTAAATTTGAAGCATTGCATGGAAAATACTTCTTGGAAAATGTATCATGATGCTTGGAGAAAATGAGAAAAATCTGGGTTAAATAGGATGCACTCTAAAAAAGGCTTCAGAAATCTTTCAAAACACTAAAATCTCCACAACAACAACAACAACAACAGAAACGATTACAAATGCCATTAAAGCCTCAACAACAACAATTTCTGAAATTTGAAATGTAGTTTTGTATGCGGAGAATCTTGGGGACTCCCGAGCAGTCGTCAACCAGAGAGTGTTTCACAATCTGGTGGTGGCAGAACGCTTGTCCACTGATCACAATGTGGGAGTTGAGGAGGTCAGGAAGGAGATTGAAGCACTTCAACCCGATGATCTGCATTTTTGGAGGATAAATGGCATAATTCAGGTACATTTGTGTGTTGCTACCTAAATTATGAGTATATATATATATGGTGAATTGCAATTTGGTAATCCTAAAAGTAAACATTGTGTATGTAAGATATGCGTTTAGATGGTTTTGATATGTATATATTGTCATGTATATGTATGTAGGCATTCCTTAAAGAGGGTTTATGAATATTACATTTTACTTTAGATTGGCAAAAATTATGAGGCAGGGGATCCAATCTACCGTTTAAAACCATGCATTCTGTTTCATGTCTTTATTCAAAGAAACTTATTCAACTTGCTCCTTGTATTCTTAGTTTTTTGAATAGAGCTGTGTAATCCAGGAATCGATCTTATGCTCGGCCTCCTGATCCAGCATCTCACGCAGGTTCATAGAAGTGTTTGTTTTCCATGCATTAGATGTACATGTAGACTCCCAAAATCATATAGGGAATTTAC
The DNA here is from genome assembly GCF_963921425.1 of Dryas octopetala. Classification (NCBI taxonomy): domain Eukaryota; kingdom Viridiplantae; phylum Streptophyta; class Magnoliopsida; order Rosales; family Rosaceae; genus Dryas; species Dryas octopetala. The sequence goes on along the minus strand of NC_141368.1, from coordinate 19,151,362 downwards.
TTTTGATTTACCTCTGTGTAAATTTTTTGAGATTGTGAACATGTGGTTTCTTTCTTCTGGTGTAAAGTGTTCTGCATTTAACTTTAACTCACCTGCACTCAAACACTCAAGAATAGAAACAATAGATTGAAGAAGAGTTGCAGGGGAAGAGAAAAATTAGAGAGAGTGTTTTGGGGGCTGAACTGACGCAGCTCACACCACTTAATATTTCATATATATCAAATTACTTAGTACAGCTGCAAAGACTTGAACAACTGCAGTGATAATATATACCAGCCACACACAAAAGACTCATGTGGCTTAATATTTTTTTGGCCAGAACTCATGTGGCTTAATATTAACCATACACCAAAAGTCAAAGTAATATTAAAATACTAAACTCTAACAAAAGGCTTAACAACTAAAATAAGGTCAGTTAAGTAAAAGGGCATTAACTTTAACAAAGTGTTGGAATTATATGCCTCAGTTCGGTTGTTTGTACCTAATGAGTTATATGGTATGGAGGATGCCAGTCTACAAGTTCTTTCAATTTTAAGTAATTACAGTGAAGCCACAAGGAAAATACATTGAACTGGTTGTAATGAAGATGCAAAGGCTTGGAAATGGATTGCTGATGGAGCAAATAGGATCATATGCCTTCTTATTCTTTGGTTATTGGTCAAAAGCTTGCCTTATAGGTGAGAAATTCCAAAGGAAATACCTGACTTTAAAAAGAAAATCCAAAGGAAATACCTTACTTTATGGGAAATTCTGACTTTCCATGGAAGTTGACAAAGGGGGGTGTAGTGTATATAGATTTATAAAGACTTTTGTAGACTTTTTTTCAGTGATAAACTTTTACAGAATTTACAAATTTTCACAGAGTTCTATTGAGTTCTACAGAGTCTATAGAAATCCTTAAAAATCCGCAGGGGAGAGGTCGGATTTATAATGACTTTGAAATACACATAAAAGTCTTCCAAAGTCTATTAAAATCCATCATTAAATGAATTCCATAAAAGTCAATGACTTTTTAAATACACATAGATTTTTACAGACTTTTTAAAAGTCTTTAAAATTTTTAATTGAATACCACATGACTTTTATAGACTCCTTAAAATTCTTAATTGAATACATATAGATTTTTACGAATTTTTTTAAAGTCTTTAAAAATCTTAATTGAATACCATAGGACTTTTAAACTCCACAAAAGTCTTTTAAAATCTATATACAATACACCCCACTAAGTAAGCACTCTTCATACAAGCAGATTTCCAACCCACCCTTTGTTAATTTAGCAAGGACAACCTTGTTGATACCCAACACACCAAATGGGGTTTGTTAATCTCCCTAAAATTCCCCCAAGGAAATTCATGTTCACCTTATCAATTTATATATGTTTGTAACAGACTTTTAAGGGATGCCACCTGGCATTGATCCACAAAGACTCAAGCCCAATGAGAAAGGTTGGACAGTCGTAGGCCCAATTCAATGGCCCATCATGTGCAAGCCCAGGATGGCCTAAGTGAACGAAAGCACCCCGGCGAACAACCCTTTCAGCTATACCATGTATTCAGGGTTAATGGAGCATAAGGCCAGTATTGCAATAACATGTGGACTCATAAAGTAGTCAAAAATTGGGTTGTAGCTGTCAAGGGGATAAGCACCAGAATCTTAGGTTTGTTCAAAGCCATACACGTGTCAACTATCCAAGGGAAGACTACCTAGGGTTTTGGGAGACAACACACAAAACCCAGATATATTTCTTAAAATTCTCTGTCAAATGACTTGATCATTCATTTTTTTTGCTCGTTATGCTTGCGTTAATTTTAATGTGTTGATCTCATTTCTTTTATTGCAACCTTTTGTTCTTCCATATTTAATAGCCTTATTTACTACTCTCTTCTTATATTTATTTCTGAAATTTAAAGTATTCTCCTTTGGAAATTGAGAATTAATCAAGGAAGTATTTATTTTCCAATCATTGAGTATTTACTATCAGCCCCATTTTCCTTTCTTTGCTTGAATCTTATAATTTATATCCATGACTTGTGATTCCAATGGGCACTTTTGTCGGATATGGATCCTAAGATAGTTAATTTCTGAAATTTTTTGTTTATTTATTTACTTACCTTATTTAACCACTCGCCGATAGCAACATGAACATATCTTGAAACAAATAAGTTTAGCACTTTAGAACCTTTAGCACTCAAGTCCTGGAATGTCCAGGCATAAAAGTAATTAGCACAATCGTTTGATCCAATTCACTGTCACTTTATTTTCTATTTCATTTTTAAACTGTTCCAAATACATTATTACTTGGTGGCACGTACGCCCTTTAGCCCAGACTAACTAAGTGATATAGATCCAATCTTAGCCCAATCCATGAGTGAAACATTTTTGTCCATAACAATATCAGACATTTCGGTTCAATATATAGGAAATGGGAAATCTGTCAATGGAAACATCTGAAACATTTGGTGGCTCTAGTCCCGGCCAATAAGGCATGGGATTGGATCATATTGATGAATACCTGGTTTCCCCATGAACCGATTGGTAATTCTTTGGGCTTATTGAAAGGGTCTTGGATATGCTTTGAAGTGGGCTATAATAGATTTACTTGGTGTTTTGACAAATAAGATGGCTTCAGAGTTTATAGTAGCTGCTCTGCCTTGCCAACTAGCTAGTTAACACTTTGGGTAATTTAATTAAATTAATAGCCCCTTTTAATTCATGTTAAGCTTTTTGATCCCTTTAGTCCAAAACTTTCTTTTATAGCTCTTTTGTATTTTCAGTGACTAAAATATTCTTCTATATACATATACTTTATAGACCGGGAACTCCACCAGTAAAACAGAACGTCCACCTTCTTTAATTCTCTCTCTCTCTCTCTCTCTCTCTCTCTCTCTCTCTCTCTCCTTGATCGAAGGCTGCTGCTAGGAACCCATGGCTTAAAGCAATTGCAGATCTATTTCGATATGGATAGATCATTGTTCTTTGACATAGTAGAAAAAGAAGAAAAGATCTTCACTACTTTCGATGTGATTGAATATATCAATCTATTTCGATATGCAATGTTCTATACCTTTGCCATCAAGATTTATTAATTTTAACCTTTTTTTTATAACTTATGAGATAATAATTGGATCTATTAAATTGATGGGATATGATTTAATCAATCCATCCATAATAATCATGTTGATATGCAATGTTCTATACATTTGTCATCAAGATCTATTAATTTTAACCTTTTTATTATGCCTTATGAGATAATTCGCTTGGGCAATTCGTTTGAGCAAGATTGATCGTTGAAAGATCTGCAATAGATCATTTATTTGTGTTAAAATCTAGATCTTCTTCTTCTTCTTCATCATTCTCTAGATCTTCTTCTTCCCAGATTTTTTAAGATCTATTAAGATCTATTTTGTTGCAGGCTTGCAGCCTTTTTGTTTAAAATTAACAAACAGAATGATGAAAGAGAAGAAACAGTAAGAGAGGTTTGCAGAAAATCTTCAATTCTCTTGATTTTTTTATGAGCAAATTATCCATAAGTACCTAGCTCAATTATACACTGATTTTCAACTTAGTATCTCAACTTTGAAAACTTGACAAAAAGTACCTCAATTTTCATTTTGTGTCAAAATAGTACCTCCGTTAGTTTTTCTGTCAAATAAACCGTTATCTGCTGACGTGGCAGGAGTATTTTCGTTTTTTTCCTCACATTTAAAAGATAATAATATTTTTAAAAGAGCAAATTACAATTTAGTACCTTAACTATACACTAACTTTCAACTTAGTACCCCAACTTTGAAAACTTGACAAAAAAGTACCTCAACTTTCATCTTGTGTTAAAATATTAACTCCGTTAGTTTTTCTGTCAAACGAACCGTTATCTGCTGACGTGGCAGAGGTATTTTCGTGTTTTTTCCCCACATTTAAAAGATAATAATATTTTAAAAAACTTTTTAATAAACAAATTTCTTAAAAAAATTAAAACTTTTAAAATTAAAAAACTTTTTAATAGTTTCATATAAGGGGTGTTATGAACATTTCACATTAAAAAGAGCTATTAAAGTAAATTTTGGGCCTAAGGGGCTAAGGGGTCAAAAAAGCTTAACAGTGATTAAATTGGACTATTTAATTAAATTATCCTAACACTTTTAACATTTCTTGATATTATGAGTTGTTATTTATTTTTTTTTTTTTTTTTTTGTAGATTTTTTTGAGAATATATAAATATTGGGGTCACGCATTGTAAGTTTTTATTTTTTATCAATGAAATATCTTTTAGTGGTGATGACTAATTCATCAAATATTCTCTCTATTTCCCTCTTTTCCTATTTTGGTGTTCATCACATATGTACTTCCTCAGAGCTTTGACTACAATATTACACAAGAGTCCTCTCACTGTCAAATCTCAAGAGTTCTCCGTAGCCTTTCTTTTTCACATTTTGCAAGGAATCAAACAATAAAACTAAATTAGGACCCCCAGTGTTATAATGACTTTTCTTTTCCAAATGAAAGGACCCAGTTGCAGTATTCTACAAGTTAAGACAAATAGATTATCTTTTTCCATATTGAAAATTAAATCTGCACGCACGTTGTTCCTTCCTCACCACAAAATATTTTTTCTATATCCTTGTGTGGAACTGAGGAAGCTGCACTTGTGTTGAACACCTCTCTCTCTCTCTCTCTCTCTCTCTCTCTCTCTCTCTCTCTCTCTCTCTCTCTCTCTCTCTCTCTCTCTCTCTCTCACCATGGTTGCAGCTGGAAGAGTTGGTGTTGTTGTAGGACGATTATGCATAGTCGTCCTTGTAGTTGTTGTCTTATGCTGTGGAACTTGCAATGCTAAGGATCATCATCAGTGTGAAGCTTCTTCCTGTGGCAACATCCGTAACATAAGTTACCCTTTCCGACTAAAACAGGATCCAGTCAACTGCGGTGACCCGAAGTATGAACTGTCTTGTGAGAACGACCGCACAGTACTACACTTGTATTCTGGAATTTTCTATGTACAGTCAATCAATTATGATAACTGCACAATCCGAGTTGCGGATGCCAATCTTCAAAAGGGTAACTGCTCTTCACTCCCTCGTTATTCGCTCTCAAAATATAACTTCAGTTTTGGGGATGATCCATATAACATTTCTCAAAGAAGGAAATTTCATAACGGGACGTATGATAAATTTCATAACGTGACTTATGATTACTTTGATTATCACTCTGAACTGTCAAAGCCTGTAATTTTCATAAGCTGTACTGAAACGCCAGTGAATTCGCCTCTCTATGTGGATACTGCTCCTTGCATCAATGATTCTATGACTAGTTCAAGTTCTGTTTCATCCCATTCCAGTGGCCATTCTTTCGTTAAGGTTGGCGCTTTAAATGTCTCGGAATTGAGGGATTCGTGCCGTATAGAGCTTATGGTTTTGATCACATCGCGCCCCGGTACAAAGAATATGAACCTATCCTACATAGACATCCATAATGAGCTGTTCTATGGGTTTGAACTTTCATGGTTGCAGAGCTTCGAGAGACATCCAAGACTGTTTTATTATATAGAATGCTACATCGATGATGAAACCAACAAAGCTATTTGTGGTAGCGTTACTCTCTCTCCCTCTTTACATTTATTTGAATTCAGACATGTCAAGATGAGTTGATATTATTATGTCTTTCATCATGCAAATATTGCATGATGAAAGACATAATAATATGTACTTCTTTACAGTAAGAGGAATCAGTCTCCGTCTGCGGTAGCATTACTCTGCTTTGAATTCAGACATGACGACATGAGTTGATACTATTGTTTTCTTTCATCATGCAGAAAGCACCTATTTTGTTTACCTGCCTCTATTGGGTGAGGACTCTCTCAATCTTATCGTTTTTTTTTTTTCAGGGATCCAATATTCATGTCCAAAATATCTAAATCAACTCTGTCTTAATTCTCTGTATTTTGTTTTCGTTTCTTGCAGGATTATTTATCTACTTTTCCTTATTAGGTGAGATTTTTCATTTTTTTATTTACCTGCGACCTTGGTTATATATAGTTTAATGTGATAGAATAATCTGGCTCTTTCCACGAGATAAAAATCACATACAGGATCTAATATAGAAAACACAGTTTCAAGTAGCAGCACCAAAAAATACAGTTATCATAATTTTTTATTTTTTTATTTCCTTTACAGTAATGCTGTGGGTTGCAACAAAAACTGTACTCGGGATTCCATGTGTGATTGTGCTTCTAATCTATAAATTGAAGAGGCGACACTTATCAATGTATGGCCTTATTGAAGAATTTTTACAAAGTCACAACAACCTCATGCCAATAAGGTACTCGTACTCACATATCAAGAAAATGACAAAAGGATTCAAGGAAAAATTGGGTGAAGGAGGTTATGGCTCTGTATATAGAGGAAAGCTTCAAAGCGGCCGCTTTGTAGCAATTAAGATGTTGGATAAGTCCAAAGCTAATGGGCAGGATTTTATCAATGAAGTTGCCACAATTGGAAGGATACATCATGTGAACGTGGTGCAACTAATTGGCTATTGTGCTGAGGGATCAAAGCGTGCTCTTGTATACGAGTTTATGTCAAATGGATCTCTTGATAAATACCTATTTTCTAAAGAAGGACCCACCTCCTTAAGTTGCAAGAAATCATTTGAAATTTCCCTAGGAGTGGCATGTGGTATTGACTATCTACATAAAGGATGTGACATGCAAATTTTGCATTTTGATATCAAGCCTCACAACATTCTTCTTGATGAGAATTTTGTTCCAAAAATTTCTGACTTTGGACTAGCAAGATTATGCCCATTAGATGATAGCAGTTTGACTTTGACTGCAGCAAGAGGAACCATGGGATACATAGCTCCAGAATTGTTTTACAAAAATATTGGAGGTGTGTCATTCAGAGCCGACATCTATAGTTTTGGAATGTTGTTGATGGAAATTGCAGGCAAAAGAAAGAATTTGAACGCAGTTGCAGCCCATTCAAGCCAAATTTACTTTCCTTCGTGGGTTTATGACCAATTCAGTGAAGGAAATGAAATAGAAATCGAAGATGCCACAGAGGATGAAAATAAAATGACAAAGAAGATGCTTATAGTTGCGTTATGGTGCATACAAATGAAGCCTAGTGACCGTCCTATTTCTATGCACAAAGTGGTAAAGATGCTTGAAGGAGAAATTGAATGCCTTCATATGCCTCCAAAGCCTTTTCTATATCCACAAGAGAATGCAGTGGCAGTTGATGAAGACAATTCAAAAACATGGTCATCAACATCAAATGATGATGTTGAAGAGTCGATTATTTTAATTGAAAAAGCAGGTGAAGAGATATGTACCACTAGTTAGTCTGTTATGTACAAGGGAAAGCTAACATTGCCACTCTGTGCGAGGAATTGTTCTTTCCTATTTGGTAGGATAAATATCAATCTTTGTAATATTTAAGAGTAACTTTATGTAACTTTATTCTATGATTTCTATAGTATATTTGAGAAGTGTTTATATAGTGCTATTGTGCAATATGCATTAGTTACAAGACAATCCACACGTTGGGATTGAAACAATAATATGAACGTGGATTTGCTCACCCAAAAAAGAAACTCAATCAGCCATGGAAGAATCAAGAATGTCATGCACACAGAACAATTCCCACTCAATCAGACATCATTGCAGTCATTCCATACCCATCGAATTTCATTGAATTTACGGAAATCATTAATAACCCATAAAGAGGTCAGAATATAAATTAGAAAGCCCCACAGAACTATTACCTTCCACAAGAGAACTGCCATAAGATTACCTACTTGTACTAAAGTCTACAAAATAATAAATTAAAAAGGAAAACCACTCATAGGGCAATCCACCACTATCCCAGGGTGCCATATTCTTCATACACTGATCAAAGAGTCAAGTGCAGAGACTAACCTCTCTGCCATTGTCAGGAAAAGCTACCTCTGGAATGGATGTTAGCAAATGCTAGGATAGTAACATTTGATCGGAAAAGAAATTCCAAGTCCTCATTGGGACAAGTGCATAGGCCATTTCATCTCCAATGAATAGGTCACTACTCCAGCTTTTGTACACTTTTATTTAAGTTTCCTTCAACAGCTTCCCATTGATCTTGATCTCAGTAGCTTATTTTGGGACAATAAGCCTCCAACTGGAATTTAGCCCTCTTCGTCGTAGTCCTCCTCAACCTCGTCTAGCCTTGTGCTCAGATGTGCGAGTTGAAGAGGGTCAATGGCCATTTTGTCCACATCAGAAAGAGACCATCCAGGGTATTCTTCATGTTTAGTCTCAGAAGTAGGTCCAGCTGATGAGGCTTGAGCTGCTGTTGATGAGGCTTGGGCTTGGGCTGCTGTTGCTGAGGCTTTTGTGTCCTCATTCTCATTTACATCGGCATTCAGGTCAAAATTTCGAACTGCTGCATCAGATTCATCAGGGGCATTGATACTTTCCTTCAATAACTCTTTTGACTCGGAAACATCATCCACCACCGCTCCAGGGCTTATATTATTTGGTTTGGTGCTGTGCTGAAGAGATGTGCAGGGTTCAGATTCAGTCTCATGGTGCAAAGTCTCTCTTTCAGTTGTTCGAACACCACGTCCACGGCCTCGTCCTCGGCCCCGGCCTCTTCCTCTGCCACTGCTGCTGCCATGGTTCAACTCAAGCTGCAGGGAAGAAGTAAAAAGAAGTTTCACCATCAGTCAAACTCTTTGCATTCCATATATATAATAATAAGTTATCAGCTCATTCAATCCAAGTAACAAGAAAGCAACACCAAAATCCGCATAACAAACTTTCTTTTTTTGATAGGCTGATAACAAACTTGTTTCAGATAGTCAGAAGATATATTCAAGTCCAGCCTCAACTCAAACATCCTAACGAAGCCAGAAAAATCGTCACAGAAAGTGTTCCAGCCATGAAATAGCACAAATAGTGAACCAGAGAAATCAGAGAGATCTCTATAACTCAAGTGATTTAACGAGCACAGAAGTTGGTTGTATGTTATGGAGACATATAAAACTTGGCATATTGTTATATGAAAAAAATTAAGAACATAAAAGGAATGACTTTTGTTGGGAGCTACTACAGTTACCATCTTGCTCCTCTTCAACTCTTCATCACTGTCAATGCATTCATCACCCGGTGGTTTCCTGACAGAACAAATACATCAATGAGTAGATTCAATAACTGTATCTGTTAAGATTTATGATAATGCAAAAATTAACAGATGTAGAGCACGTTTTTACCTTCTCTTTGAGATGGTTCGGTCATCAGCACCAGCGTCAGAATGACCATGAGTATAGTCAGGAACCCTGCTTACAATGTCCCTCAGAAAATCAAACACATTATAGCTCTGTACACAATGTTTTCTGCAATCAACATAGAGTAATTAGCTTTGAAAAATCTGATAGAAAGATGCATTCTAATTAAAAAAAATGGAAGAGAGAGAAGAAAAAGTGATAATAATGAGTAAGAAACCATAAAGATTTTTGCCTAAAAAGACGTGTAATTTTGCACGAGATAGTTGATGTTCCAGAAGTTCACATATATTGTGCATGACAACTAACCAATAGGAATTTATAAATACAGAGCAAGCCCATATCCTTTTAATTTTTAGTTTTTTCTTTCCTTTAGGACTAAAAGCAAGACCAAAATTAAAGCTGGTATATGATTTTAAACATCTCTTGGTCAATGTACTTACAATGGAATTACGCATACTACTTTTGCATAAATATTAAAAAATTTGACCAATTAGATTTGACTTTTGATAACTGATAACTGGGGCCACATGATATTTGGCAATTGATTCTAGTACAAACATTTTTTTTTTTTTGACAAAAAAATGCAACTACATAAACACAACACATTTGAGTGTGCTAAAAGGGCAACTAGATAATCTTAGTTTTCAGTGAGGTTCTTCAAGAGATAGAAAATAGAGATAATTAGGCTCGGGTCCTTTAGAAAAATAGTTTTTAGATGAAGACCGGGAGTGTTTTAAAATTTATAAGAAAATCCTTTAATTCATAATAAAGTCTTTTAATTTATTATAAATTTTTTTTAATTCATAAAAAAATCCTTTTAATTTATAAGAAAATCCTTTTAATTCATAATAAAGTCCTCCCCTGATTTGACGGGTATTTCCCCTCCTAGGGTGTAGAGTGGGCTTTGTAAAGGCTTTATGTTAGGTTTTAACTCCGGGACCGTCAAAGAAGAAAAATAAGAAGACCTTGATTAAAAACCCTAAATCACTACCGATCTTAGTTTAAGAAAGACTCATAAAATGGACTGGACTCTAAGTCTCCCTAGAAGATATTAGGTATTCAACCTGCATAAAAAGCTTCTGGCAAGGTTAAGCCGGGTGATTCTAGCTTGTGTTTCTCTAAGTATTGAGAATTTTTGTGCTTTTGGCAAAAGGTGAAAGTTTTGTGACCCATGCTCTGTTGGCTGTGTTTTAGGTGATTTGGTTGGAAAGGAATTTTAGGATCTTTGAAAGAAGAGGTGACAAGGTAGATTTCTTGGTGGATAGAGTGCACTTTCTAACTTCATTTTAGGCACTGGGTTCTAAAGAATCTAGAGATATACAGTTCTCTTTATTTATGCAAAATGGGAAGCCAATTTTTCTTCAGGCCTTTGTAATTTTGTATTATGTGTTTGTTGTAGTAGGTTTGAATAGTTAGCTGGTCGATAGTTGATTATTGTACATTTAGTGCACTGCCCATTCACTGATGCTGTACCTTTTTTTTGGTGAATACTGATGCTGTACTTTTCACTTTAAAGTTGTTCTGTTATTTTATTCCAAAAATAAATACAAAAACCAAAAAGGAAGTTCAATGTTTCACTTACAGATGCACTGCATTCATGGTTTTAGCTCCTCTTTGAAGAGTTATCTCATATGTACGGTCACAAAGGTCTTGCAAGAATAACTCTAATGCTTTAGCTGCATTAATAACCAAAAAGAGAAGTATAAGCAACAAATAATAAATAAAAAAATAAGAGAACCCTGCACTCTATAATTAACTACCCTAGATAGTCAGAACTACTGGTGAGATGGGAGGTGGTATCGTAAGTTAAAGAGAAGGGTAGCCTAGGAATCGGGAATTTGGTGAAGAGAAACCAAGCTTTGCTGGGCAAATGGTTATGGTGTTTTGAGATGGAAACGGATACTCTTTGGTATGCTGTCGCAAATATGGGCTGCATGATAATGGCTGGGATTCCAACATTGTGATTAGAGGTTCAAGTCGATGCCCTTGGAAAGACATCTCTCAAAGCCTAATTCATGTTCAATCATTCTGCAAATTTGGGGTTGGGAGGGTGAGGTTTTGGGAAGAGAGTTGGGTGGGGGAAACAGAATTTTCTTCTCAATTTCCTTGATTAAACAGATCATCGCAATCTTACAATGATTTGGTTTGCTAGTTTGTGTATGAATCAATCTTTTGCCTCTTCTATTCCATTATCTTAGGATTTTGGTTTTTGAAGATATTTGAATGATCAAGAGGCAGGGAAGTTGGGTGAATTTCTAGTCGTTTAAGAAAATGTGGTATTGATCCCATCTAGGAAGGATAAGGGGATTTGGAAATTGGAGCCATCAAGAATATTCATTTGCAATTATTATTCACGGCAGTCATTGGAAGACAATTCTTTATCCTTTTTTTATCCCTCTCAAGCAATTTGGAAGGGTAAAGTACCACCAAAGGTAAAGGTTCTAGCTTGGGTCATTGCTCATGGGAAAGTGAATACTTGTGACATGGTGCAAAAGAGGAGACCTAATTGGTGCTTATCTCCTCAATGGCGTGTGATGTGCAGAAGGGATGCAGAAAGTATGAATCATTTATTTCTACATTGCCCTATCGTACATTCCTTGTGGTGGAGGCTGTTCATGGAGGGTGGGTTGAGGTGGGAGACACCGGATTCTTGTGCTGCTTTGCTGTCGCAGAGATTGAAGTTCTTTGAGGGGAAGAAGAGGGTGTGGTGTTGGGGAGGTGTGCAGTGATGACTGCTTTGTGGGTAATCTGGTTGGACAGAAATAAAAGGTTTTTTGATGATGTTAGGGGGAAAGAGGTGGATAATCTGTGGGAGAGAGTTTGTTTTTGGGCTTCATTATGGTCGTCAATCACTCCAGCATTCAGGGACTACTCGTTTTATACAATTCTATCTAATTGGGAGGCCGTTGTGTGTTAGGGCTTCATTATTGCTGTTATACTAGGGTCTAGAGCTTATGTGTTTTCTATGGCTGTTTTACAATACTATTGTTATTTGTTTGTCTGGTCCGTATAATATCCTTGAGCTTGTTATCTAGGAACTTTTAAGAAGGTGGACATCTTGTCCACTGTATTGTACTATGTACTTCTTTATTTTCATTTAATGAAACCTTGTTTCTAATTAAAAAAAAAAGTTAGTCGGAACTACTCACAAACTAAAACGGGCACCGCTAATGCTATCTTCCCAACATCCTCATCAGCTTGCATAATCTTTTTAATCCGGGCCTGCCAAATGAAAATTTTGTATCAGAATCATCCATATTAAAGGGGTGAGGTTCATGTAATACTTTTAAACTAAACTAAAGTTACCAAACTAATCAATATTTGTCATTATTTAAATCCGAAGTGGAATGCAGATATCATACTTAGGATTTGTTAAAAAAAAAAAAGTGGTAACATACTTGGGCCAAGACAAGGGATTCTCTAGAAACCAGTCACAGTCATACATAGCCTCTTTGAAGTACATGACAAGTGGTATCAAAGAAATCCTATATAACGAAGACACTTGTGCCACTGGAAGCCAATAGGATATTTACGCACTTGATACATCAAACACCAAAGAAACCCAGTAAGAGAAGAGGAAAAGGAAAGAAAAGGGACTTTTGCTACATCGAAAACTCAACAGTTATGAAAACCAAAACCAGAAAGATTTTGTCTTTAACAATACATTTCAATTTGAGAACATAAAGATTACGGTTGAGGGGAAGGGAAGAGAGGCAGCATTTGACAAAAACAAAAAAACGGAAATGGATAAGACAGATGTCATCTCAAGAGAGAGAAAGAACACAAATTGAAAAACTTGTCAAAGGCAATATGACCAGCTACCATAGAGCCATAACCCATTTTTCTTGATACAATCTACCTTAAGCATAAAAGAAGGTTGTGTCCTTTCACATTTCAATCTTTGCCCACAATTTGTACATGCAAAATTTTACAAGTAATGATTTCTAAAAATTTTCTGGAGAGGTTAATCCCATCTTGATTCCAAATGAGAAGAAGCATTAAATACTGCAAATGACATATATACACTGCATAAAATACCAAGTTGTATTTCATCCATTTAAAAATTCAATCAAGTTAACAATAAATACCTAGAAAAGTTTCCAAAACAGATCCATAAATTTTCAAATGAAAATCATTCTTCCATTCATTCTTTCTTTCTTCTTTTTCCTATATTTAAGTTTCAAACCTAAGATCTACACCAAAACCCCATTGCAACTCTTAAGCACCTAAGTCAACCAATGCCTGACAGATTCCTGAAATCATGTGTAGTATGGATTACAATGTAATTGAGGAAGCAAACTCATTTTTTCCCTTTTTCTTCACCCCCCAGAAATAAAAATTTCTCTCAAGTGGTTTTACAATCTTAAAAAACAAAAATATCACTATAACCAGATCAGATTTTACCGTATTGGCCTAAAAAGTCATGCACTCATCAGCTCATCTTGACCAAAAAATAAACCACATCATCAGAAGAGCACAGAAGCATGATCAGACCATATATGCACTAAAATCCCCATGAATGAAATACCCATTGATTCACTTTAACACTAAGCAATATCAAGGATAAGAAACCAATTCCAGAACCAGATCAGATTAGCCAAAACAAAAAGCACCCATCACCCAATTCTTAGCTAAAATCAGAATAACAGCAAAGACAAAGAAATTAGAGTCTAGAGAGAGAAATCCAAGACCCAGATCAGATATCTCATAAACCCCCAAAAAGAAAAATTGAAACTTGAACCAAATAATTCGAATCAACAAAAAATGCTTCGTTACTTTAGTTAATGAAACGTACGAAAAGCATAGGGACACTGCAATCAAATAATTTCTCTTCTTTTCCTTCATTTTTTCAGCAACCAAACAGATTAAAACTCGAAAGTTAAAACAAACCCTAAAAAAAGAGCGAATAGAGTGAGACATAGAAGGACTTACAGCAGGGAAACGGGTATCGAGCTTCTTCCTCATGGCGTCAGATTTGAATCATTAATTAAATCGAAAGGCAAGACAACAACACAAAAACCGAAAGAGAATCGAATTTTCAGAACCACAAAATGATTGCAATCATCATTGTCGTATAAAATCCACCAGACCCATCTCAGATCCGAAACGATTATTTACTTTGGAAAATTTTTTAAAAATAATAATAATAATTTAAAAAACAAATAAAAGCCGGTTTTTGGTTGCAACAGAATATCCGTCCGTACGAGTTTGACGAAATAAAAACAAAAACAAAGCGGAGATGAAGATAGGACTGACTGTGTTGCCTTAGATTCGAGACAAGCCAACCGAGTCAGGGCATTTTGTAAAACAGCTTGCGAATATTTTATTCAAGGTCGTCAGTTTTATTTTTGCGTGGCATATTTTGATTGGGCTTGCACAATCCTCTGCATGCGAGGCTATGGTTACTTGGTGTACCAACATATCAATCTTATCTGTTAATGCATCTAACGGTCGCAATCACTCCACATGAGTAGTAATTAAATTTAACTTCTGTAGACAGAATATTGTAAAGAGAAATTTTGTATTAACCCACCTAGATGGCTGGGTAAACATTATCAGACTTGAGTTGACCCCTTACACAAAATTTTACATAAACTTCCCACTTTTTCGGTTTTTCCATAGATTCAAACTTCTCACTTTGCCTTTTAAGAAGTCTAAGACTAGGAGAGGTTTTATGGCCAAGAAGATTGATCTTGCCAAAGACTATAGTGGAGTTTTATTCATTATTTTCTGACTAAAATTGGTGTTTCTAGCAACCTTTTGAAATTAATCATGAGTTGTGTCACTCAGATTAATTACTAGATCATTGTTAGTGGGGAGCTACCTGAAAGGTGCCATACATGGTGGGGTTTGGGGAGTCGGGTCCCTATGGAGACCGGATCCAACTAATGCACAAATGGAGATATTAAATGGGGCGGGTTTGGGGAATTAAATAGGGCCTCGTGTCGAGTTTGGATATCCTGAACCCCATACCCGCCTAGATTATATATATTTATTATTTTTATTTTAATATTAAATATATTAATATATATCATAAATTTTAATTTATATGGACTATTATTTATGGATTATGGATTATTTATTTTATTACAATGGATTATGGATTTTAATTTGTGAATTATTGATGTTGAATTGTTGATAGATTATGGTTATGTAATCTTATTGTAGCTTAACTTTCATTTATCTTTCATTTATCTTTTCAAGGTTAGTATTTTGTACATATTTTCACCTCAATTGTTGTATGTCATGTTAATAATACAGGCTTGGGGATAAATATATTATTTCCTTGGAGAGGAAGACTCACAAAGCCTCTACCAAGAGCATTAGAGTCACACGTTGATTTTATTCAAACATGGGATTTGACATGAGTTTCATACCCCAAAATGTAATAGGGACATAGATAAGAGAATGATCATACTGTATTGCAATCATAACTAAGGGCCCATTTGGCACTGCTTTTAGAATTGGTAAAAGCGTTTTTGGTTGTGTTTTGCATAAATAAATAAAAGTGCTTCTTGGTTATAAAAACGCTTTTAAGTAGTTTTCTGAGAAACACATGACAGGTGCTTCCTCAAAAAGCACTTGGAATTTTTATAAAAATTTGTATGTGCTTATGAGCAGAAGCGCTTCTAGCAAAAACTCTATTGATTATAAACGCTTCTAAGAAACAGTGCCAAACAAGTCCTAAATATGTTCTAAGGCTAATTCTATTTGGTTTGGGGGCCAAACTGTGGCTAGGTGTCAACATGATATATAGAGTCCAAGAGCAATTAATTAGAAATAGTTCTAGATTAATTGTGATCTTATTACCAAATCGAAATAAAATACAAAGACTCACACATACACAAATACTTTGGGAAACCGAAAAGAAAAGATGATGTTGAGGATCAAAATATATGTATATTGATCACAACTATCATGATAGTTGATATTGTTCAACGCTAGGAGTTGAGCATTTTCCAGTAGGTCACTCATCCTAGTATTGTCCTAGCGTGAACACACTTAACTATGGGATACTAATGGGGACTATTAGCTTTAATTAATTAATCAATCAACTTAAATAAATATTAAGGTCATACCAACAAAGTATCTGAATGACGTGATGTCTAAGTCCCTACTATTCTCTTTGAGTGCATATCACGTTATGGTTGATGACTTGGATTGAGAGCGCAGCCTCTCTTCTTGTCAGCTCTAATATCTTACTAGTTTATAATTAGATCCTCTCTTTGGACAAGTCTATGTTGTTGCTGATCTCTTTTCTAATTACCACTATCTTTTGTTTAGTGTTGACCTATATATATATTTTGGACATATGTCATCTATCCTTAGGTTGGTTGTTTTGTAATATGTTGAATATCCTTCTATGTACATACCACAAGGTTACTTTTGTCATACTTATAACCTTGGTGGGTTGGTTTATAAATAAATAAATTTTATAAAATTTATTTATTTCCTTTGGCAATCAAAGGGCTTTAATAAATAAATGATTCAACCCGTTTTACTTAAATTCAAAAGGCTTAACCTATTTAGGAATATTTGGGATTATAATACTCAGGGTACGAGTGTTATAGTCTTGAGTGTTCTCAAGCTAGGTGTCATTGTGGCATATCCAAGTTAAGGGGGTCACAAAAAAGTGGTATCAAAGAATTTTTCCAAAAAATATTTTTTAGAATACCAACTCAGAGTCTTTTGAGAATTTTCCTTTCGAGAATTCATATTTGAAATAGAGAAAATGAGGAAAAGGACTCCAACTTATGTGTCGGAGCCAATTCAAGCCTCTTCCTCAAAAAGTACATCTGTTAAGACTAATACTTCACTAAAGCATCAAATGAGGTTATTCCGTTAAGTCCGTTACACTTTCCATAAAAAATTGATTACATGTGTAATGCACGTGATCAATTTTTAAGGACGAAATTGACAGTTCTCATTATTAAAATAGTTATAAAAAAATAAAAAACAAACTAAAAGAAGAAAAAAATATAAAAAAATAAACTAATAGAAAAAAAAATTAAAAAATTAAAGGAAGAAAAAGAAAAGGGGGGGGGGGGGAGGAGAAGACCCTCCTCCCCACCCCCACCCCCTTGTTAATGACTCCACATCACTTTTTTTTTTCTCTCTCTCTCTCTTTCTCTCTCTGTCTAACTATCTTTCTCTCTCTACTGGGCGCGACAAACCCAATGAAAGATGCACATTCTTCCTCAGCAACGATATGGGATCGAAGAACTTCATGCATTTGGGAGTCAACCGCATCGCAATAGGCCTCAGCGTCTTTGAGGGCGAAAAGGATAGCTTACTTGCAGTCGTTGGCAGTAGCAAGACTGTCACTAAGCCTCTTGGCGGTGTCGAAATCCTCAGCCTCTCAAGCGTCTTCAAGCTGCTTCTCGAGATGGGCGTAATTGGAGGAAGCCAGATTGAGGTAGCAGTCGTCCTTCCTTGCAGCGGAGACGAATGTGGCCAACTGACAAGCGCGGTCGAGCTTTTTGATCTGAAAGAGAGAGAGAGAGAGAGAGAGAGAGAGAGAGAGAGAGAGAGAGAGAGAGAGAGAATGTGGTCGGCGGGGAGAGGCTGTTGCAGTGGCAGATGGTGGCAGTGAGGGAGGTCGGGGTTGAGGGAGTGAGAGGGTTTGCATCTTTTTTTTAATTTTTTTTCTATTTTCTAACAATTAATTTTGTAATTATTATAATTTTTTTAATGGTGAGTAGAGTGACCATTTTACCCCTAAAACTAGCGGCTGTTTGGCTTAAATTGACGAAACAACCTCATTTGACGCTTAAGTAAAGTATTAGTCCTAACGAATGTACTTTTGAAGGAGTCCTGATCTGGTTCCGACACATAAGTTGGAGTCTTTTTCCTCAAATTTTCCCTTCGAAATATTTTTTCATTTTTAGTCATATGATCTTTTGAGTCCTTTGTGTGATATTCTTTTCACATTGACTTCCATTCTATCATTCCAAATGTTTGTTTTTCCTTCAAAATTGTTGAATCATGTTTGTTTAGTTCTTTTAGTATCGTTAACAAGATGCCTCCCCAACGAGTCAACCAAGCACAGCACAACTAGAATCAGTTTAACCCTCTACAATTCGTTGAGATGTTTCAGTCCTTTCTAGCTAATCAGGCTAGAGAAAACCTAATTATTGAAGAAAATTTTTTTTCTTCCATCTAACTACGTACTAAATCAGATTCTCTGTTCTATTAATTGATCTGAGTGTCTCATTCTTATATAAACTTCTCTTTTTGTGGCCATCCACCCTCAAAAGCAGATCTTGAAGCTCTCGAGAGGCAATGTGGGAGCATTCCTTTGAAGTTATGTAATGTGGAGTAGGGGTGGGTGAGTTTCTTTTCCTTTGACAAGGTGGAACTTCCTGTCCTACCTTGACATCCAGATTTTATGTTGTATTGTACTTGTACTATAGGATTAAATGCTAACAGAAACAAGTTTTGTATTGTAATTGTCTTTAATTTTCATTGAACTTGTTTCAAATGCACAACTTTCTGAACAATGGGTGACATCGCTTCATGCCATGCTCTTAATTTTATCTAATATTAGTGTCCTAAATTTGAAAACCCAAGTAGGAGGAGTCAATCCACCAAATTAATGATTCCTTGAATAAGACACAATTAATATTTCTTGCGTGGTAATAAATTCCATTATTTGTTATGCTAAGCATGTCTGTTGTGTTTGGTTGTGTATTAATTGACTAGAAACTATATATGTGCTCTCTCTCTGATTCTCTGATTCTCTGAAACTATGCCAAGCTGTAAAATAATGAAGAGGAGAGATTAATAACTTGAGTCATGTTATGCCTATTAAATATGTATTATTATAATATGTTTGTTGGATGTGTAAAGGGAGAGATTTCATCATTTGTGTTGCCTGCAGGCAATGGCAGATCTTACAAGCCCTAAATGTATTTTAAAGACAAGAAAAAGTGCCCCAGGTTTACGTTTGGTGGATAAATGGGCGGTATATATCTTTTCCTTGCTTCTACTACACACTAACACACACACACACACACACACACACACACACATGTTCTTTCCAGTTGTATATTAATTTTGCAACCTTTAAGATTTGTATCAATACACTATAAATCCTGTCAAATGGATCTATTTGCAGAGGTGGAAATGTTTTGCAATTCATCATATGGTTCACTATCATGCTTCTATCCTGATTAAAACATCCCTACTTACTGCTAAGTTTTTACAGACATTCTTTGAGTTGATTTGTCCTGCATTTATGTTGCAATCTGTTACAGAATGCTTAGCTCTTTCTTTCTCTGATTGTCCTGCATCATATGCCCTACCAAATACAGTGATGATTGTTAAGTAAAAAATACTTGTACTCTAAAACTTACTTTTATTACTTAACAGATTATGACAATTGGATGGATTCATGAAAAACAAGGAGTAGCTATGTGTTTCTCTTTACTGTATTTTTCTCTAGCTTTACTCTAATAATATGTCATATAAATGTCTTGGGGTGAATATGGAGGTGCACCCTGGGGTGACCTATATATTGTCCCTTGTTTGGATGCTACCTTGTCGAATCTGACTTTTCAATGCAGTTTTTTTGTGGGGAAAAGATAATGGGTTGTTTTATCTATCTTGGAAAGTACATTAGTCATTTGAATGTCTTCCAAATATGTTACATATATATATATATCAGTTAGTGAACCTTGTGTATGAAATTGAAGCTTGGCCAAATTGGAAAAATATTCTATTAGTTAATTAAATATGTAGTAGATATGGGCCACAACACAGTTCGTTTGTTTGGTTTTGATTTCCTGCACAATATCTAGATATGCTAATATGGAGGGATCTAAATATGCTAATGTGGAGGGATAATGTGAATGGATATAACATGTGTTGATTTAGCTATCTCAAACACTTGTTTTGATTTAATAGCTCAAGCACTTGTTTTGATTTAGCTAGCTCAAATGCTTGACTTTTGGTGTTCTTCTTGTATGCTAGCCCAATTACCCATTCTGATTTTTTATTAGTGTAATTTTGTTTTATTAGTTTCTTATAATTGGTCTTTTCTTTTTGGCAGCTTAGGGACACTCAGCTATTGGAATTGGATGCTTGCTTATGAGAAGTATCAAATTGATTTAGTTGTGTTTGTTACTATAGGGCCTAATATATGCATTACTATTATATAGGGAAAACATAAGACATTATTGTACTTATGGAGCCTTATGTAATATATTTAATTGATTCTTTTGAGGATCATTTAATGAGATGTGTTTTACCATTTATTATTAACAACATTATATAATTTACTCTTGAAAGAAAACAAAAAAATGACATTGAAAAAATGCTATGGAAAAGCAATGAAAAGAACTATAATAGTATTATAAATATTAACAACACATATGATAGCATTTTTGGATAGTTATATAATTATTTAATGATAGCATTTTAGAAATGCTATGAAAAGTAGTATGATAGCATTTTATAAATGCTATGAAAAAGTAGTATGATAGCATTTTATAAATGCAATGAAAAAGTAGTATGATAGCATTTCTAAAACGCTATAAAATAGCCTTATAGCACTCCAAAAACGCTATAATAGACCTTTGATCTATTATTGCGTCGGCTGTCATAGCCCTTTGATATAAAAGGGCTTTTATAGCGTTTTTTGAGTGCTATAAAAGCCCTTTTGTGTTCTAGTGACAGTAAGCAAGGAACAAGTGTCTCTCTTGGGTTCGTTTTCTGCCCTTATCCTCAAGGACTTTAAGTGTTCGGTGAAACTATAACTATGTGCTCAAAAGTAAATATGTGATGGATTGGAAATTGTGTAGTAGGATGCAAAGAAAAGCTATGAACTTTAATATAAAAAGTATGAATGATCTGATTATCTTGAAATTGAGTAACAATGGTGGTTCGAACCACAAATCTCATACTAAAAACAAACTAAAATTAAAGGAAATTAAGCCTTAAAATTAAATCAATACTGAGAACAACAGGAATCTTAGCAGAACAAGGTTCTAAGATCTGAAGAAACTGAAGAACACGTTGTAATCGGGAACTTTGGATTTCTGGGAATTGAGTGCTGAAAAGTTGAGTTGTATTGTTGTTGAATGTGTTGAGAAAGAGATTTCTGAATGTTGATGCCTCCTTTATATAGTGATCAATCCCCTAAGGTTTAGGAAATCTTTTCCTTATTGCATTTGAACTCTTGTTGGTTTTCCTTCACGCCAAAGTCATCCACTTCTTGCCTTATTCAGACTTCCTAGTCCGCCAAGGACTCTCGGCAGTACTGGACTCTTCCTGATTAATCTCTTCGACTTAGGCCTCGACTGGATGGGCTTGCAGACTTGGGTAACTTAAACATTAATTGTGCTAACAGTTGGGCTTAGCTGTGACTTCGGCCCAGTGCCCAAAATAAGGTGTAAACAGATACTAGGTTTATTCCAAACCATTGACTCGATCAGTATGCCATGCATAATCATTGAAAATGGTAGAGAAAGTTTGACAATACTAGAGGGTGGGATACAGCTTTTTTGCGTCGACAAAATAAGGCAAGTGGAGAAATAGGAATGGAAATGGGCATACGACCACCCTTAATTATTTGCTACCTATAAATATATTATTTTTATTTTAAAAAGAACTCGATTCTTTTCCTAGCTTTAAGACCAAGAATAGAGAAATTTGATATGGACGTACCCCTTTCATTTGCTCACTTGACCCCCCTCCCCTCCCCAGCAAATATGTCTACAGAAATTCTCACTTTACCTCGATTAAAATTAAAGAATCTAAATTAAAATACAAAATTAATTATTAAAAAAAATACCTAGATGATACCCCACACAAATTAACCCCCAAACCACTCCCCTTTTACGACGACCCATCCTGGACATTGACGGCCACACCCTTTGATGCCAATGACACTAGTGAGAAAATCCAATGACACCAATGACACCTGTACTTTTGTCTAATTGCATGGATTGAGTTAGCAAATCCATTGTTTGAAAATTTGCCTCTAGTGAGAAAATCCATTGTTTGATATAAATTTATAGAGGAATGTTTAGCTGATGGTTGAAGAAAAGAAAGGGAAGTTGTTGTCTACGATGAGATTTGTCAGCATCATTGGTGTCGTACGGTCATCTGTGTCACAATTAGGTAGCCGAAAAAGGGGTAAGGTTTGGGGTTAACCTGAATTGGGTGAGGTAAGGTAGGGTATGTGAATTTTTATTTCAGATAATAATTATAAAGTCTACTTTTGGACTCTTACTTAATGACAAGCTAACCCACCTATTTTAGCCAAATGATAAAAAAAGGTCCACCTAATTAGTTTTAAACCCACCTTTAAAAAAAAAAAGGTTTCGGTCTCTCTCCCTCTTTGATCTTCTCCTACCTCTCTCTATTTCGATCTCTCTATGTTCTTTCTCTTCTCTCTCTCTCTCTCATTATTTGATATGCTCTCTCTATCATCCTCTGCTCACCCATCTTCTGTCGATCTATCTATATATCTATCTATCTATCTATCTATCTATCTATCTATCTCTCTCTCTCTCTCTAACTTCTTTTCACCATATCCCATCGCTAGAGCCTTGAAGGAGGCCGGCGACCTGTCGACCTCCGATCTGGAAGTATGGAGGCCGAAGTTTGTCGATTGCACGCACGTGATTTAGAGGTGCTCTACTGATAGTTACTGTTAGACAGTGACCATGATTTGTTACTTTTCAAATTAGGATTTTTTACTCCAAACACTTGAATTTTTTTGTTTTATGCTTTTTTTTTTTTACATGTTTATGCAGAAAAATATAGAAAATTTATATAAATTGCCTTTTTTGGGTGTTGCTACACAGTGAGAATAGTCATTGTTGAACAATAGGGACTATAATTTCAACTGTCCCATAGTGGCAATTATCTTGACGCGGAAAAAAAAAATTGTGCGCGTTGGACACAATTGGGACCTAATTTTTTATAGTAGGTCTTAAAAAAAGCCTATTTTCTATAATGGGTTTTTTTAAAAAAAATTCTTTTTTATTTTAATTAAAAGTTTTTTAGATTGCCTTAATTTAATTAAGGATAAAGTGAGAAATTTTGGTAAAAAAAATAACTGGGGGTGGGGTAAAGTGAGCAAATTAAGCGGGTCTATTTATAATTTCTTAAATGTTTTCAAATGTACGTCAACATAAAAGAGAGTTGAGGAAAAAAGTGAAGGGGTGTATTAAATAATGTTAATAATTATAAACCCCCTAGTTAGAGATAAAATCTCTCATAACCTCCACCCAAAATCTAACTCTCTTATAACCCCCAATCTTACACTTAATATTTTCCTAAACCCCCTAGTCAACTAATACCTAGTCAACTTTGACTCCCCATATTTTAATTTTCCAGTTTTACCCCTTTTGTTTTATTTTCATTTTCAGCCAACTAATACTCTCTCTCTCTCTCTCTCTCTCTCTCTCTCTCTCTCTCTCTCTCTCTCTCTCTCTCTCTCTCTCTCTCTCTCCTATCTGTTGCCTCTCTCCCCTCTGCGTCTCTCTCTCTCTCCCCGCTGCTGTCGCCGGCGCGTGCGCCGCCGTTTGGCGACGGTTGCCGGCGAGACCGGTCCCATCACACTCGCCTCTCCTTCCTCTTCCTCCCTATGCCCTCCACGTGCCGTGAAACTAAACGTCGACGCCAGATCGGGTCTAAGCAGATCTGAGCTCTCTCGCCGGCGATCCGTCAATTCCGGCGGCGACGAGGTGTCGGACCGGTTGGGTTCTTCTCGCCTCTTCCTCTTCTATCTATTCATGGCCTTTTCTTTCCCATAAAATCCACAGAAAACCAAATGCAGCCCGAAGTCCGATCGTCATCTCCGGCGGTGACTTCGCGATTCCGGCGACGTCGCAGCTGCTCTCCACTTCCAGAAGCTTCCTCTCGACGTGGTGAGTGTGATGGTGGTCTCCGATTCTCCAACTGACCATCGTGGACGGCGAATCGACTCCGAGAAGGTCCGAGACTTACTGCCGCCATTGCCGGCGATTCCGACGGCGGATTGAAGTGGTTCCGGTCCCATTCTTCTCCCCTCGACATTCTCTCTCTACTGGTATACAAATTTGTGTTCAATTGCCTCGAATTTCAAAAGCCCTAATTTGAAAACCCCAACCTCCGCTGCTGCCACTCTCGGAATTCGGCGGCTCCGACCACCCATGGTTAAGATTTTGGTATGAAAATGCTCATCTCTCTGAGTTCTTTATGTTTGTTAAATCAATTCTTTGATTTAGATAATGAGATTGAAATTCTTGTGAATCTGATTTATAAGTATATTTGTGAACTGATTTGTAAGTATGTTTGTAAACTATTTGTGAAATGTTGTGAAATCTGATTGTGAAATTGATTCACAAACATTTTTGAAATGTACAGTTTGCGAAATTGATTTTGTGAATCAATTTGTGAAATTCTTGAAATTAAACAGTTTCAGTTCGTGAAACTGTTTCACGAACTGAAACTATTTAATCAATAAATTAAGTAAATTTGTATATACTTATAAATCAATTTGTGAAATTCAGTTTCACCCCAAATTCAGTTCTAGCTTAATTATGTTAATCGGATAGAAATGTGGGTTTTTTAATTGATTTATAAGTATATACAAATTTACTTAATTTATTGATTAAACAGTTTCAGTTCGTGAAACAGTTTCAGTTCTGGAAACAGTTTCAGTTCGTGAAACATGAGTTTTAAATGAACTTTGAATGAAATTATGGTTCTGAAATATGATGAATCAAATTTGCAGGTAGAAACAGATCGAGGCAGTGGCGACTGTCGTGTACTCGTCGGGCGTGAGGTGATCGGACGACGTTGTATTGTTGGCCACTCCTCTCATCTCAATGACTTGTTGTATTGTTGGTTTTTTTTTTGATAAGGTTGCTGTGTTCTTTTTAGTGAAACGGAATTCAGTAAAGTTGTAACTGTTTTAGTGAAGTGTAATTGTTTTAGTAAAGGTGTAATTGTTTTTTAATTAAAGTGTAATTGCATTTTAGTCGAGGTGTAATTGTTTTATCACTTAATTCAGTTTCAGTAAGTGAATTCATAACTGAATTCTTCAATTTAGTGTAACTGAATTTCTGAAATTCAGTTTCAGTGTAATTGAATTCTTGAAATTCAGTTTCAGTGTAACTGAATTTTTGAAATTCAGTTTCAGTGTAACTGAATTTTTAAAATTCAGTTTTAGTGTAATGAAATTCAATTTCAGTGTTTGATTTTAGTTTTAGTGAAATATTGAGTTTTAGCAAAAACTTCAATTCCCAAAAAAAAAAAAAAAACAGTTTCACCAAAATACAGTTACAGTGACGTCAGCATGCGTCAGCGCGCGTCAGCATGCGTCAGAAGGGTAATTTAGGATTATAAGTTTTAGGGGGTTTTGAAAGAGTTTATAGATGGGTGGGGGTTTAGACAAATTTTTTTGGTGAGTAAGGTGTTTAAAATTAGGCACTATATTAAATATGGAACGTGGTGAAATTTATATATAAGCCTAGCTTATGTGAAATTTAAAAATTTAGGTTTATTCAATGTAGACCGTAAAGAGTTTATAAAGTTTCAATTAAGAGTTTCAAAGACTTTTAAAAAAACTATGAATTTAGAAAGTAGTATGGTAATAAAAAATTCATTAAATGAACTTTATAGCTTCTCCCTATGGATTTTTATGGATTTCCACATTCAAAATTCATAGATATTTTATCCCAAAACTTTTACAAACTTGGCAACTTCAATCACCAACCATTTTTTCTCCATTTTTTGTATCTCATTTTCGAACGTATTTTAGGGTGTAGAATTAGTGTTAGAGCTTATAATTAGGTTTTAACTTTTTTTTTGGTCAAATTACTCGATTTTTTTTTGTTACGGATTACTCTAATTTTTGGGATAAAGTAAGTGGTCCTTTAATTTCTTTAACAATCTCTTCAAAAACTCAAACCCTCTTGCCTTAATTACCTATTAGGATGTCTCTTTCATATATTATTATTAACTTTTTTTATTATACGAAAACATCATAATACAAATTTTCCCATTATTTATATTTCCATAAAAAGCTATTTAAATTTGAGAAATAAAGTAAAATAAAAATAAAAATAACTGAACAAAGAATACCAACTCATGCATGGTGGCTAGTCTCTCATCGCCCACAATGGTTTTAGTTTCTTATTTCTTTATTTTTTAAAAAATTAAAAAGAAAAATTAGAAAGTTTGAGGAACTTTTTAGGTGTCAGGTGTATTGAATGAATGTTTTTGTAAACTTTTTTAATTTTTGAAAATACGATTGTAAGAATTATGATTTATTTTTAGTAAACCAAACAAATTATAATTTATGAACTGTTTTAATTATAAAAAGTCACTCAAACTCTATGGGACTCAATATAGAATTTTGCAAATATCTACCATTTAACTAATTCTATACAAAAGCTTATCACTGAATTTTATGAACTCCATTGAAGCCAGTAAACAATTGTAAATTCCAAAACTCTGTAAAACTCGGGATAAATATATCAAAAATCTAAATGAAATACAACCCATTAGATTCTATACCAACTTCTATTTGGTGACAGCCCAATATTCGTTTTTGCTTACTTTCTGTAAGTAAGCATTGATTTTTCAACATCGGATAGTCTTCTAAAAAATCAAACACCAAAAAAGAAAGCTTCATTAACCAAATACTCAGCTATATACGTCGTTCAGAGTTGGATGGCAAATAAAATCATATTTCTTCTGTAAGTTGATGTGTATACTATATATATTTCCATGTCTTACAATGGAATTTAATGTGGTTGATAAAATCATCTCTTCTTGATACTAACACAATACGTTAATTACTCGAGTGACAACTAGTTTTCACTGCATATATAAATTGTACAACTCATGATCACAACCTTCGAAGGCCTTGCATGTAAAATCTAACTCTCATTGGAATCGAAGTTGGGTTGTCAATGTATATATACAATTCATTAATATTGTACTATATATTGTACTATATATGTGCCATAAACTAGCTAGGTAAGAGGAAAAAAGAGTAGGCTTTAAACTCTTCTTGATTGGAAAATGTATGGTAATAATATGAAAGAATAAATTTAATAGTTATACGCAATAATTGTTTCATTATATTTCCTCCTGTTTTTTTTTGTTTTTTATGCCTCATTTTGTTTATAAAATTTGGTGATTAAATTATTCTATAAGAAAACTCAAGATATAATAATTATTATTCAGATAAAATAAAAGATATAATAATAGTTATTTCATAATTTTCTGGAAAATGGACATGTGTAGTGATTACACAAATTATAGAAATAGTATAACAAAAAAAAAAAATGATCGAGATAGTATAATATATAACTTATACATAAAACATCACAAGTAAATATTTTTTAATTATATTAGTAATAAATATTTTAAATATTTAGATTTCATCAACAACTAATTCTTTTTAATAAAATGTATGAAAACTTAATATATAATAATAAAAAAATCAAAACATATAACTTTAAGATATAGTATGATTGATATATACTTTTAATATGTCGCAAAGATATGATTTATTATCACATGTTTTTTTAACAAAAACAATTATACCACATGTTTAAATATTAACAATACGAGCTTTGAATCAACTCTCAAGTTAAGCAATGGTGAGTATATATTAACTTCAGTTATTTTCTTTTTTACTAAATAAAATGAGGTAAGTTATTCAAGCCCAAAATATATATCCTTGTTTATATAACTAGTGTCTATAAACATTATAAAGCATTTAATATTCAAGACCAAAAATAGAGGAGAAAATATAACATTCTGGACCAGTGATTGTGGAGGCATGTATTTTACATATTTTATCAATGATTAAAAAGTTTTTATTGCAGTTTTCTAATTCCTAATGGCTCAGGTTCAAGTTAATGCAGTTATGTTTAGACCTACGGTGTAATATGGTAGCAATAAACTTGCTCGATTTGTTCCTTGAAAGCAAAGTACTTTTATTTGGTTAGAGGAAGGTCCGACGTGGTTAATAAATTATATAAATTTTGATCTTGTTCTACTCGTTTTGAGTTAATGAAATTTCTCATTATTCCAATAAAAAATGAATAAATGCAGTTCTCTCATCATACATCTTATGTTCCAAAGAAAATTCTTTTCTTTTTTCCTTTCTTTCCTTGCCCGCGCTTATACGTGAGCTATTCTCAACTTTGCGCATGAGCTATTCTCAACTACTAATTTATGTACCTGGCGTACGGGCCGACCCATACTAGCTAGGGTTTGCTCTTTTTAAATTTTTCATGTAATGAATGTACGAGGACCAAAATTGGCTTAAACAGGAAACTACAATTGAGATTTCTATGTAAACATTCTTCCTTTCCATGCAAGCGTAACTTATTACCTATTTTGCTTCCATGTTCAAATAAAACATAACTACTTAAAAAGCCGATGGATTCATTGTAACCACATAGTAAGGCTCAGTATAGAAGGTCGAAATGCATATCTGAATAATTAGCCGAAATCACATCATACTTGCAAATTCTGTGATGTACATAATAATTGTATGGCAAGCCTTGGCAAGAAAACTAAATCCCAGCCAAAGTCTAGTCATCGCTTTAATCGTTTGCTATTATAAAGAATATTACAATTTCGATTTGAGATATCTTTCCAAAGATGAATGATAAGGCATTAATTCAACCCTTAATAAAAAGGACTTCATCTCCCCCATTCTTTTCATCAAACACAAATTTTCTATGCTCGGGATGGGAGACCTTGAGGTAGAAGTAGGTGCTAATTCTGAGGCCTCTGTCATCCCAACCTCCTCAGAAGAACCACAACCACACAAAGATGGCTATGACAACAATATGAAAATGAAGAAGAAGGAGAAAGTTGTGAGTGAATCTGAGCCTGCTGAGGCAGTACTTGATGGATCATCAAGTTCTCCACTCCAACTCGATCTGAAGCTTTCCAACGCTGATGATTCGAGTACTCGTGGGTCAAATCTTGAACTGATTCTTTTCAACCCTGAGGCCAATCCAGGTTCCCAGAACCCGGGTTCGTCGTCTCACCCCATCGAGGTCCCTGCAGACGAGAACGATGCATCTGGTAAGAAGAAATCAGAACCTAGGGTTTTCACATGCAGCTACTGCAGGAGGGAGTTCTCTACTTCCCAAGCGCTGGGAGGCCATCAAAACGCTCACAAACATGAGCGTGCGCTGGCCAAAAGGCGTCAAGGAATGGATGCTATGACGGGTAGTTTTGGAAATTCACATTATCCTTCCTACCCGTACTCCACCCCCCTTTCCTCACACTCATCTCTCTATGGATCTATTTACAATAGGTCCTCTCTTGGTGTGAGGACGGACTCCCTGATTCACAAGCCTTCCTATCCCTGGTCCTCCTCAACCACCGGGTACGGCCGCTTCGGCGTTGGCAGTAGCGGCCTCCTCGGTGGTTCGGGGTGGCCTAGATCCAGCCTCTTGAACCCCACACCCTCTTTTGAGAGGCTGACTTTGGAGAACCTTGTTACTAGCAGGGGATTAGGGCTTGCAGGAACCAGCGCTTCATCATCATCAACTGGTGCACTTCGCAACTTTGGTCGTTCCACCCTTTCAACAACCAACTATGGTCGTTCCAACCTTTCAACAACCAACTATGGTGGTGGTTCCAACCCTTCAACAAACAACGTCCCAACCTGGCCAACCGGTGGTAATGATTTCCTCCGCCGTGTAGCAGGACAGCCTCCGAAATCTCACGACAAGGATGCTGCTGGACTTGATTTGTCGCTCAAGCTCTAATGGATTAATTGTTGTTGTTGTTGTTGTTGTCGTCGTAGTTGTTGCTGTGTTGTTCTATTTTATGTTGTTTTATGTGGTTGAAGTTTATTAGGATTTAGATTTTCATTCGAGTGAATCAGGATTTAGATGTTAGTTTGGTTTGAGTGCTTTCATTTGTATTTCCCCCACAGTTGCTCTGTGAAATACTGAAATGTTATGAAAGTTGGAATAAAATAAATTAATGCTGTTAGTTTTTCTTAATATTCGAATTAATTGATTCATCAGGCTTGACCCTTTACCCCATCTGTGGTTTGATATTATGTGTTACCAAAGTTTTATTATCCCTAGTCCTCAAATTTATGAGAAAACTTTTATCACTCTGCGTGTCAGTTTTGATTGCACCCCCCTAATAATTATGATTGTTAGTATAAATCTCTCATGAATTTGATTTTTCATATTTAATGGCCTGGAAATTCTATCTCATTTGATCATGGACAAATTAATTGATTGCTTTCAAAACATAGATCTTGATGATTAAAGCTGACCATGATTAAAGCTAAAGCTGATCTTGATTTATGATTCAAAAAGAGAAAACCATTCTGGGTATGGTTTAAGTTTGAGGCCGGGGATCATTGCCTATTTCTAGATTTTTTTTTTTGTCCTTTTCAAATAAACTATGAACTAATCAAGTGGATTGGTGAACTTGTTTGTTTGGCTTCACATATTTTTCTTCTTCTTTTATATAGACTTCACATATTTCTCTATAAGCGTGTTGACGTATATTTCAGTGTTTAACGTATATTGCATGGTGCGTACGTATGAAATAAAAGTCATTTGATAACTTACGCTGCTGCTTGTGACTTCGTTATTATCTCCACTTATAGAATTTGGTAACTTATTGACATTGAATTTGAGATGATCCTAATTAAATCCCACCAAACAAGGTAATTAATTTTCATCATCTCCATCAAAGAGGTCAATCAGATCCAAACTGATAATCAGGCCGGCTTCAAAATAATTTGAATTATATTTGAAGTCAACTCTTACTGTGTTGAGTTTTACTTCATTCCATCATTTAAGAGCAAAAACCAAAAGAAAAAAGAAAATCCTCCAATGTAATTATGCATGCCCTTAATTTACAGAGAATTTCATTGTAAACATAGTTGGCGAAAATGGCAGTTTAAACTCAAAATGAAAATTTCTTTCCCCCTAAATCCCATAACAACTCATAAGAGTCATAACTAGGTTGTGGCCAGAAATTTTCATCAATTAGGAAAGGCTCGCTAAGTTCAATGTATGAATAATAATTTGGTAGGGGTTTCCTCCTATAGGTGACGTGATAAGTATTATTATAGTTTTTATTATTATTATTGTTATTATTATTATTATTATTATTATTATTATTATTATTATTATTATTATTGTTATTATTGTTATTATTGTTATTATTATTGTTATTATTATTATTATTATTATTATTATTATTATAAAAATTATAAAATATTAAAACTGTATAACTTATTGGAATTTGCTACAGGGGTTCACAATATACTAATGTGTTTACCATTTTTTATCATAGAGTATAAATTTGTGGGTCGTCCAATCTTTCTGTATTATATTCTGACGTTTGTGCTATCAAAATTCTCAAATCTATTAGATTAAATAATTGTTATTAATAATCTAATGCGACGTATAAGTAATGGATCCAAATCACTTTTATCACTTTCATTTTCGTATCTTTTCTTTACTCCTGAAGAAGTTTTGAAAAAGAAAAAAAATCCAAGTATAATTGAAATTGAAATTTAAAAGTAAAAATGTAGGAAAAAAAATATGATGAGGGCTTTGTGCTTTATAGTCTCTGAGTTCACAAAGTATGTTTTGCTTTCTTACATTGATTTTTTCCCTTTATCACAAATTCACAATTACCCTTTCATTATAGGAAGTTTTTTATTTTAACATGTGCTCTCTATTACAATAAATAATCACCTAAATTGGGACATATATATTGCTAGTTTAGGATACCATTAAATCTTCAAGTACTAAATGCTATATCGCTCTACTTGATATATATCTTGAACACACGCTCTAGCTACTTGCTACCTTGAACACTACATATATAGAATCTTATGTCCCTAAAATTAATTGGCACATATATATACATATACAGTTAAGCCAGAGCTCGCTAAGTAAACCCCACCGATGGATTTAGGGGATCGAACCCAAGGTCATCACTATGTGACCCTTCGTCTCAAGTTAGTGGTCCAACCACTTCAACGTTATCAGTGTAATCAATTTATCAAATATTGATTTACATGCTCAATGTCATGTCAACTTATAATGCAATCTAGGCAGCATATCCAATAATCATCCACATAATCAATAAAAATATTTTTATTGATTATCAAGCTCAGTTGACATGTCAATTTATCATGCGATATAGACAATAAATCAATCAATCATATATCAAATTATATCTTTGCATAACCTGGCACATTCTTTGTGTTTCGGCTCAAACGGCTCAACAAAGACACATATAAACAGCAGTTCTCCAACAAATATTAATTGTCTTTACCGAGTAATTATTTAGTCAAATTATGACATCCAATTATGAGATACAATGGGGTCACACATCATACAATTCAAAAACCTACTTGAAGTCTTTAGAGTGTGCCCTGGTTCATTTTAACAAATATACGACTTGCAAACCAACAAGTCAAATACCAAAATAATGACCAATATCAATTTATATAGAAAATAGCTGAAAAGAGCGCGCGCATTACTGGCAATTAGTCATGTCATCACCATACCATCACAAATCTGCCCTATTAACACGAGCACGTCACAAGTAAATAGGTGGGGTCAGGTCAAAATTTTGGCCTATTAAGCACGACACAAGCACAACACTGATGGCACGGGCCATGCTCAGATATTGAGATTTGGATGTAGCATGAAAGAAGGATTTTGTTGCAATGTAATTACAACATAAAAGGTTCACATATTATTCTGATTATGTGAGGTCCCGAAAATTTTTTGTGTTTGATTTTCAAAAGATTTGGAGATCAATAGTTGTTTGTGAGCCAATAGGAAGTTTGTATTCATTTTTACGAGTACGTAGTATTTTTAGAAATATTTTTGGGTTTCCGAATATATTTGTTGCGAGTGTTTGAAGTTGGAAAAGTGTAGAGAAGTGAGAGTGGATGAAGTGGCAAAATCACAACCATTGATCACTTTTGATCAAATGGTTAAGAAGATGTGTCATGAAAAACAGATGGCTGGGCAGTTTTACGAAGGAAGAAAGGAGAAGAATGAAGAAAATAGAGGAATTCGATGAAACTAACTGGAAGCCCCCACCGAGGGCTCAGCAACCCTCACCGATCAATCGGCGCGGCGGCGAGCGCTTGGAGAGCCATGCCGAGAGCTCGGTGGTTTTGCTATAAATAGCCCCCCCAGTTCTCTTTTGTGTCATTTCTCTTCCGCAGCTCTCTCTCTCTCTGTTTCTCTCTGTTCTCTCTCCTTAGCTGAGAGTTGGTTTTGAGTTTTCTCTTCGCTCGCAGAGGTGGTGATGTGGTGAGGTACTCATGGTGGTTTAGGATGCACGGAATCCAGGTGAGTGATTTGTAATCCTAGTCTTGTGGTTTTGTCATTAGTCCTTTGTTGTTTAATTTGTGAAATTGTGAAAATAATTTATTTATTTAACTGTGTAAGGTAAGGTTACTTTATTTGACTTATTATTTTAGTGATGATGTATGAAACCTTAATTTTGTAGGTAACACCTTATTGTTTATGATAGTGAACTGTTGTTGATCAACTAATTGATACCATAATTAGAACGGTACACAAGTTGATTTGTGATGGCACATCTAGATGCCGGTGATGCTCGTTTGAGCTATTTATTTGATTGTGTTGTTGTTAGCCATTGGTTTGACAATTTACTTGTTGTTTTACAAGTAGAGGAAATGTTGTTAATTAATTAAAATGAATTAGGGAATTCTCTAGTGAATTTTCACATAATCTGTTTGATTATTGTGTAGCCCTACTTTTCATAATCGAACATCATAATCTGATTAAATAATCACTTAGTTATTATAATGATAAATGTTTGTTTGAAGATTATATGCTTTGATTGTGTGCATTCTTGAGATGTTAGG
Organism: Dryas octopetala; assembly: GCF_963921425.1. Classification (NCBI taxonomy): domain Eukaryota; kingdom Viridiplantae; phylum Streptophyta; class Magnoliopsida; order Rosales; family Rosaceae; genus Dryas; species Dryas octopetala. The sequence continues at coordinate 19,117,236 of NC_141368.1, read as the reverse complement.
TTGTGCATCATGTTTATGGATTGCTGTATGGGTACGATTTAGTACCAAAGATAAATATTATGGCATGCTTAACTGTCAAAGATGATTTATTTACTGAATTAAGTAGTAAATGCATAATTGACCGTTTTGGTCGGAATTTGACTTATTAAATAAGTTACATGATAAATTGTATTATTGGTTTTGAAAGGTGAATCATATGTATTCAATTAATTGGAATGATACCCGAAACGGGTGTGATGACACATTAGTTGCCAATTTGCTTTGCTAATAGAGCAGATCGATTTGTAATGGCATGACTAGTTTCTAGTAATGCTCCTTTGAGCTATTTTCTATATGAATTGATATTGGTCATTGTCTTGGCATTTGACTTGTTGGTTTACAAGTCGTATATTTGTTAATGAATTAAAATGAGTTAGGGCACACTCTAGAGACTTCACTTAAGCTCTTGTTGTTGGGTGTGTGAGAGCCTACTATATCTCATAATTGTATATCATAATTTGACTAAATAGTTACTCGGTAATGACGATTAATGTCTATTAGAAAACTATTGTTTATTTGTGTCTTAATTGAGCCGTTTGAGCCCAGACACAAAAATTGGGCCAGGTTGGGCAGATATATAATTTATTGAGAATAGTTTATGTTGATGATTGATTGGTTTGTTGCCTATATTGCATGATGAATTAACATGGCAACTAAGCATGATAATCAATAAATAATAAATTGATTATGCAAATGATTATTGGATATGCTACTTGAGTGCATTAAAAGTTGGCATGACATTGAGCATATCAATCATTATTGATATATTGATTACACTAATGATGTTGAAGTGTTTGGACTACTAACTTGAGACGAAGGGTCACATAGAGATGACCTTGAGTTCGATCCCCTTAATCCACTGGTGGGGTTACCTAGTGAGCTGTGGCTCCCCAAGGACGGTTGTTGTAATGTATACAACCGTGTGATTACTACTTTTAAGCATAAGCTAGATTGTTTTGATATGAGGATCAAATGGTTTGGACGTCTCGCTACCTGTTCAGTTTTTACTGACAGGGAGGTAGTTGATACAATTGATAATTGGTTAGTGTGGGTCCAGTATCATTTGTACAGGTATACCAGTGTTGCCTCTTCTGCAGGCTAACTACGCATGCATTGGTGTGCATGACATATAATTTATATAGCATGATAATCATTAAAATGTGAATTTGATTATGAGATGTTGATTAATAGTTAAATTATTGATTAACTATTAAACTGTATGGTGTATGCATGATTTGTAATGAGCTTGAAATGCCATTACGTGTTTATTGTTGATGATGATGGTAATGTTTTACCACTATTTAAATGTGGTTGTTTATTCAACTTTGATATTACTCCATGCTGAATTATAATGATTGTTGTCACTGTTTATGTGTGTGATAACCTGGATGTTGATTCCAAGATTGGTGTGGCAGGATATTTTTATATACTATATTGTTAAGTGTTAATTGTTTATGTTTGCTTATGGGTTGGCTCACCTATACGAGCTTTATAGTTTACTGGGTTTGTTCTTTAACCCGGTGCACTATTCAACGGTGCAGCGGTTGGTTTTGCAGGTTAAGTAAGACTGAGGAAGCAGCGTGGAGGAGATGTGGCAATTGGTAATCCAGAAGTGGTTTTCTCTTTTATTTTGTAAAGAGTGGTTTGTATTTATTTCTTGCATTAATATTCGAAACAATTGTACAAGGTTACTATTTATTTATGTAATATTGGGGGTTGGTTTTTAATCAAAATATTTGATTGATTTATTCCGCTTTGTAATTTGCATTCTGACATGATCCAACCCGGTATTTTGTTGTTTTTAAACTCAGTCTTACATTAATTGTTAGGTTCTAGATGCGAGTTGCCAAGCTTGGTAATTCCATCTAGGGCTGAATAGTCAGTGTGGCGCTGTGGCGCATCTGAATCTTCCAGCATGGGGGTTTGGGGCGTCACAGATTAATTCGGATAATTATGATATATTCTTAGGTGACCCTCATGCTTTGCAGAAGCCCTGAGAATAATTGTAATTATAATAATAATAATAATAATAATAATAATAATAATAATGTTATTAATATTATTCTCCAAAGATGAGAACTCATAAAAGTATTTTTCTAATTAAATAAATTGGAAAGAGTTCTAATTAGAATTTTAATATGGAATAAAAATACAATATCTTGCTGCCGAATTAAAAGAAACCAAAGAGGTACACACTTCATAAAAGATAGTGAAAGAAAAGAAGAGATAATGATTTAATTAATTCTTAATTAATTAAATCATTTGGGTTATTTTATACTAGGCTTATTATATATAAAATGGGTGATTAAGTATATATAAGGTCTAGCTACTAATTGAGTTTAGGAATTAAACTGTATCAATTTTTTTTTTATAGATCGTTCAACAAAGATATTTTTTACGTAACTATTTCAAATTAAAAATTAAGCAATTGGCTTAAACAACTAATTACAAATTTTTTAAAATAGTCCAAAAAGCCTATATATTAATCCAATTAGATGTCGGCCCATTTGTGTGAGTATGGTTTCATAATACTACTCCTAGTCCTCTTCTAAGTATATTTTTAGGAGTTCGTCTTTTAAGGGTTTTGGGAGAAACCTTTAGCGAAGCTCTACTACTATTCCTATTTAACCAAGGTCGGTCATTGTATAAGTTCTTGTGCTAGCACCCTAGGCCTCCAATCACGTGACAAGGGTAAGATACTAAGAACCTTAATCTGATTTTGTTCTTAGTATAGATTTATGTTATTATGAATATTCACGGTCAAGATCCTCAAATCAAAATTTAAATCAATTTTATATTCTCCCGCTGTTCGATAATTAATTATTTTTAAATTGATTTCTTTCAATTTGCATGTTAAATCATGTGTTCACTATGCTTAACGAATTGACTGGGTAAATTAAACAAGTTAGCTTTGAATATGTGTTGAATTGATATACACATATACTTACCTAAGGTTGTCAATCTTATTTGAGAATTTACTTGTTGTATATTGCACAGTAGATTAACCATAGTATATATTGAGAGCGTAAAGCTCCTTGACCCATATGAAGTTTACTGGTGGGGTTACCTAGTGAGCTGTGGCTCCCCAAGGATGGTTGTTGTAATGTATACAATCGTGTGATTACTACTTTTAAACATAAGCTGGATTGTTTTGATCTGAGGATCAAATGGTTTGGACGTCTCGCTACCTGTTCAGTTTTTACTGACAGGGAGGTAGTTAATACAATTGATAATTGGTTAGTGTGGGTCCACTATCATTTGTACAGGTATACAGGTGTTGCATTTTCTACAGGCTAAGTACGCATGCATTGGTGTGCATGACATATAATTATATAGCATGATAATCATTAAAATGTGAATTTGATTATGAGATATTGATTAATAGTTAAATTATTGATTAACTATTAAACTGTATGATGTATGCATGATTTGTAATGAGCTTGAAATGCCATTACGTGTTTATTGTTGATGATGATGGTAATGTTTTACCACTATTTAAATGTGGTTGTTTATTCAGCTTTGATATTACTCCATGCTGAATTACAATGGTTGTTGTCACTGTTATGTGTGTGATAACCTGGATGTTGATTCCAAGATTGGTGTGGCAGGATATTTTTATATACTATACTGTTAAGTGTTAATTGTTTATGTTTGCTTATGGGTTGGCTCACCCATAGGAGCTTTATAGCTTACTGGGTTTGTTCTTTAACCCGGTGCACTATTCAACGGTGCAGCGGTTGGTTTTGCAGGTTAAGTAAGACTGAGGAAGCAGCGTGGAGGAGATGTGGCAATTGGTAATCCAGAAGTAGTTTTCTCTTTTATTTTGTAAAGAGGTGGTGGGAGCCGCTCAGAAGAAAAAATGAAGTACATCGCTTCATTGCTAGAAGAAAGGACTGAAAGATTCCTTTTGGCGAGCTTTAAGATAGCATGTAGAAAGGGGCTGCTTCCAACTCCATTTCCGTTCTGATTTACTGCACCGTCAAAGAACATTTGCCAATCATGAGGAGTTTCGTCTTCTTCTTCGCCTACCGAAATCCGGGACTTCCTTGAGTGGTCTTTGCTCAGGAACTGGATGAAGGATTGGCTTCGGTACGTCCATTGGTACTGGAGACTGGAGTGTCGCGAATTCACCGGATGTTTCCTTAAGTGACTTCTTTTCTGCATCAGTCTATGAGAAATCATGGAGGTGGTTTGTATTTATTTCTTGCATTAATATTCGAAACAATTGTACAAGGTTACTATTTATTTATGTAATATTGGGGGTTGGTTTTTAATCAAAGTATTTGATTGATTTATTCCGCTGTGCAATTTGCATTCTGATCCAACCCGGTATTTTGTTGTTTTTAAACTCAGCCTTACATTAATTGTTCGGTTCTAGATGCGAGTTGCCGAGCTTGGTAATTTCATCTAGGGCTGAATGGTCAGTGTGGCGTTGTGGCGCATCTGAATCTTCCAGCATGAGGGTTTGGGGCGTCACAGATTAATTCGGATAATTATGATATATTGTTAGGTGACCCTCATGCTTTGCAGAAGCCCTGAGAATAATAATAATAATAATAATAATAATAATAATAATAATAATAATAATGTTATTAATATTATTCTCCAAAGATGAGAACTTAGAAAAGTATTTTTCTAATTAAATAAATTGGAAAGAGTTCTAATTAGAATTTTAATATGGAATAAAAATACAATATCCTGCTGCCGAATTAAAAGAAACCTAAGAGGTACACACTTCAGAAAAGATAGTGAAAGAAAAGAAGAGATAATGATTTAATTAATTCTTAATTAAGTAAATCATTTGGGTTATTTTATACTAGGCTTATTATATATAAAATGGGTAATTAAGTATATATAAGGTCTAGCTACTAATTGAGTTTAGGAATTAAACTGTATCAATTTTTTTTTATACATCGTTCAACAAAGATTTTTTTTATTTAACTATTTCAAATTAAAAATTAAGCAATTGGCTTAAACAACTAATTACAAATTTTTTTAAATAGTCCAAAAAGCCTATATATTAATCCAATTAGGTGTCGGCCCATTTGTGTGAGTATGGTTTCATAATACTACTCCTACTCCTCTTATAAGTATATTTTTAGGAGTTCGTCTTTTAAGGGTTTTGGGAGAAACCTTTAGCGAAGCTCTACTACTATTCCTATTTAACCAAGGTCGGTCATTGTATAAGTTCTTGTGCTAGCACCCTAGGTCTCCAATCACGTGACAAGGGTAAGATACTAAGAACCTTAATCTGATTTTGTTCTTAGTATAGATTTATGTTATTATGAATATTCACGGTCAAGATCCTCAAATCAAAATTTAAATCAATTTTATATTATCCCGCTGTTCGATAATTAATTATTTTTAAATTGATTTCTATCAATTTGCATGTTAAATCATGTGTTCACTATGCTTAACGAATTGACTGGGTAAATTAAACAAGTTGGCTTTGAATATGTGTTGAATTGATATACACATATACTTACCTAGCTAAGGTTGTCAATCTTATTTGAGAATTTACTTGTTGTATATTGCACAGTAGATTAACCATAGTATTGAGAGCGTAAAGCTCCTTGACCCATATGAAGTTTAGTGGATCCCGAAATCAACTATTGCCATAATGGAATCGTAGATAAACTGAATTATTGCAAGTATGTACATTTTATATTAAGTGTGAAAATTGAATTGAACTGAAAAAAATGAGCGTAACATATTCACCATGCTTTGAGTGTATATTAGTTCATACTAAGGAATTTCAAAAACTAAGAAGAGAGAAAAAATTGACTGTTGTGAGTTATATGGTGAATTTTGGAGAAGATATGAAAGGATGAGGCAAACGGCCGTGGTGAGCAATAGAGGATTTAGGGTTGAGTGGCTTTACTAAGATGAAGGTGAGATAAGATAGAGAGAGGGTGGCAGCAACTTGATAGAGAGAGGTGCATGTGAGAATGAGATGAGGAATATGTTTAAAATTCTCAAATAATTGAGTGTGGTGCAGTTCATCGCGTACGGCTAAACATGTTAAAAATATTTTTTTTAATAAATTAAATTGTGTCAGTTTAGTTACTATCACTTTAAATTTTGGCCAAAAGTTACTAACGTACGGTTTGGTAACTATGTGTATCGATTTTTACCAATTTAGTTTGGTATAAGACCTATTTGCAAAGTCACATGAAAAAACCACACCAAATTGAACTACTTGGTCTGGTTCAGTCAATTCATTCAATTTTACATTACAAAATGCCTAGTCTTACGCAATGGTCCGCACAACCTGTGCAGTGTTCCATTATAGAATCTTCTTGAATATAGAATAATAGAAACTCTCCAATTAAAAAATATCGTAGTTCTTAAATATCATTCGTTAAAAGAGGAAAATAAAATAGTGAAATTAAGTTGACAAAATGGGAGTAACGGTCTTAGGAAAATGACTAAAAAAATCACCCTCAATTGGACTAGTCGGTCTGGTTTAGTCGATCAATTCATTCAATTTTACGTTACAAATGCCTAGTCTTACACAATTGTCTACACCACCTGATGCATTGCTCCATTGTAGAATCTTCTTGAAAGTAGAAGCTCTCCAATTCAAAAATATTGTTGTTTTTATCGTTTGTTAAAAAAAAAATAGTGAAAGCTGACAAAATAAGAGCAACACTCTTAGGAAAATGACGAGAAAAAACCACACAAAATTAGACTGCTCTGTCTAGTTCAATCAATTTATTTGATTTTATGTTACAAATGTCTAGTCTTACACAACAGTCCATCCTAGAGATGGGCATCAATGCATCCCACCGGCCCAACTCGTTAGTCACCAATTCAATTTAGTATAAAACGTACTTTTCAAAATTTGATTCGGTTAATTTATTAAAGGGTGAGGCTATGCAGACCACCTTTAGCTGCTGAGTTGACCACTCTAACATATTTTTTTCAACTTTTTTTCTATTTTACCCTTTATTGCAAAAACATGATAAAATCATCCAGATCCATTCGGTGGTCATCTACCGAAACATCCACCAATGTTCGGCAGATAAGTGTCGAATAAATACAAATATTTCGACAAATAACTGTTGAATGCCTTTTTCATTTTCATTCGGTAGTTATCCACCGAATAATCTACCAATGTTCAGCAGATAACTATCGAATAACCATAAATATTTCAGTAGATAACTATCGAATGACCAGACGAACAAAATTAAAATTTTTTGTTTTAAGGGTAAAGTTGGAATTTTAAAATAGGATGGTCAACTCAGCAATTTAGAATGGTCGGAATAGAACTAGCCTTTATTAAATTAAAATATTTTGTTGCTCTTATTAAAAAGGAAAATAAAAAAGGAATAAAATAGTAAAAGTTGAACAAATGGGAGTAGCACTCTCAAGAAGATGTGGTGTAATGTATCAGACTAGAGAACACAGATGGTAAGAATGCTAACACTGTGGCACCTACTTCTAAATTTTAACTTTATTCACACTTGGCGGGGATTGATATTTAATGATTCTTTAGCTTTCCCCACCACATTTTCCAAAAGGGCAAAAACCAAGTCGTGAACATATGAAGGAATGGGGCAGACGACGATGAGCGGTGGAGCGACGATTTGGAGCAAAGTGGCTTACTAAGGCGAAGCTGATATGAGATAGAGAGAAGGTGGAAGTGGCAAGATAGAGAGAGGTGAGATATAAGAATGAGATGGTTTAGGGTGCGTTTGGTAACGTTTTACAAAACAGTTTTTCATTTTACAAATTCAAAAAATGACAAAAATGCGTTTGGTTGCCGTATTGAGAAAATAGTTTTTGAAAAACACAAAATAAAATTTCTAGTTTACAGTGTAAATTCAGAAAACGACTAAATGATGTTTTCAGTGAATTTAGAAAACATAGAGAACACGGATACAAAAAAAAAAAAAAAAAATTTACAACTGAAAAAAAAAAAAAAAAAAACATGTGATCTGCACCTCTTCCCCACCAAGCCAGACCCACTTCCGGCCGCTGCCCCCCTCCCCTCCGGCTACTGCCCACCTCACCCATCTCTCTTCATCTCTCCTCTATTCCTCTATTTCTTTCTCCCTCTCTCTCTCTCTCTCTCTCTCTCTATACCCATCTCTCAAAATATATACTTTGTAATCCCTCTATAGTTTCCAATTTTCGCTTCAATAAACGAATCAAGACTCCCCGTAACATCCATGACAGGAAATTCATGAGTCTTAACAACACTTACATAGAGAAAATATTCATTTAACTAGATCATAGGTACTTGCAGTCTTGTCTTCATTAATAATACGGGACCAACAACTTTTCCACCTCCAAGGTAGTCGCGCCGGCCGAGGTGGGTTGGTGTCACACCTGAATTCTGAATAAAATCTAATATCTAGGAGTGAAGCGTGACTTACGTCCTAATCGCAGATTAATAAAATTTTTTCTACAATTAAGACGTGAGAAGAAAATAATATAAAATAATTGAAGAGACTAAGTAAAGTGAAAATGAAAAATAGACTTTATTTAGCAAACTACTATTCCAAGAGTACCATACTAGATGTTCATCTTCTTATATATTACAATGTATTGATAAACAAACAAAACATAGTACTCCAGCAAATTCTCTAAATTTCCCTTGGGTATTCCACATCATTGGTCATATTTCCGTCACCTGCATGATTTATTAGGGTGTGAGCTTTTAAGGCTCAGTAGGGTATAGTGATCCCTCATGGCCAATTATCACATTTAATCAATGTCTCAGTAAAAGAAAAAAAAAATACAGATAATGATTTCTATTATATGCATTGAGAATGTGTGTACTCACTCCTTAACCATTCTCGTTGACACATACCCAAGACAAACAGGCCTACACGTCCCATACCGTGCATCCTTCCACTGTGGCCCCGAATGTCCCAAGTATGAGCCAACACCCGTCCGTCCCTTAATTAAGCCCAAATATTTTGAATATAATTAATTCCACTTTTTCTTCAATAATTCTTCCACAAATCATGAGATCACCAGGTACATCTCCCTTTCTCCATGGTATCTCTAATAAATCACGAGACCACCAAGTTCATCTCCCTCTCTTCTTGGTGTCTCAATTAATCATTTTCTTAACCTTGTTCACAATCACACTTTCCTTATGCATTTATGATTATGCATGTAAAGATAAACATTAATGTATGTATAGAGAAATTAAATAGTACATGCATAATAATTTAACCTTACGCAATTTGAGTGTATCACAGACTTAGGAATTTCACAGTGCACACACAAGATTAGTAATAAAAGCTTATTCACAAATATAATGCACTTAATACATTTAATGAAGAAATAACATCACAAATAATAAAGATAAATTATCACAAGAAAATAAATCACACAACATGACACAAGGATTAATTGTAATATAGTCCAATCATTGGGGAAATAGAGACCCTACCTTAATTTCTTGAGCACGAGTTCCTTCTTGGTCCGTTCCTATGTGTTCGGGTCTAAAAAGTTTTTAAAAAATATAGTTTAGATATAACTTAATTAAATTTAAATTTATTTCATTCTCTTTTTAAGGAGAGTGTAACTCACACTCTAACTTAGAGGTGTCGGATTGACGCGAAACTTGTACCAATGGACTCGTATCGAAAAATAGAGTTAGGAGGGTGAAAAGTGAGCGAAAACGGTCGCCGGAAACAGCCGCACGCGCCACCACGCGCCGGCGGTGCGAGTGGGGTGGCTGGCCGGTCACTGTTCATCATCTTCTTTAAACAGTCCCTGTTTTCCAGATTTTCCAGTTTTTTTATCTCATTTTTGACTCGACTTTTGACCTATCAAACCTTCACCAAATTGAGCAAACTTATATTTTTTTTAAAGCTCTGCATCACCTCTTTACAACCATATAAAGAACATGAAAAAAGGACGGTTAAAACTCAAGTTATAAGGCTTGAAAGGAGGCCATACGAACATGCGAATTTTCTGGAAAAATTTCCAGATTTTTCATATTTCTTTGTTTTTCATTTTCCTTCAATTCCAAACCGCAAAATATGTTTCTAAGGCTATAATAAGGCTATCTACAACCTAATTTTTAGTTTTACAACATAAAAGAAAGGTGTGTAAATAAAATTATAAAACAAGTTTTAGAAAAAAAATTTGTTAAGGACACCCATGTTTCCATGGGTTCCTTAAACTCACCTTTCTTTATACCCCCCCCCCCTTGAGTTCTATAGAGGCTAAAAGCTGTGAGTTCCTACGGTAAAGAAAAACCATAGATGACAAAAAAAAAAGGTTAGTTTATGGAAAGTTAAAGAAAAACTTCTAAGATAAAAATTTCAATTTCTAACCTTACTAGAGTTTCCAACCTCTCCTTCTCTAACTCTTTCTAGTTCACTCACTCTCTCACTCACTCTCTCTCTCTCTCTCTCTCTCTCTCTCTCTCTCTCTCTTTCTCTTTCTCTTCCTCTCTCTCTCTCTCTCCCTCTGTTCTTTTCTCTGTTCAGTTTTTCTTCGTTGCTTCCTTAAGTGTGAGCTCTTCACACCAAAGCCCTTTATTTATAATCCAACTTGTTTGCTCAAATCTAGTTAAGTTCATTGGCTCTCATCATTGCCTAGAGGTGACTCATCCCTCTAAGAAGAATCAAAACCATTGATCAAGGCTTATGTGTATATGTAATTAAGGGAATGGACGTTGGTATTATCTTCAAAATCCATTCAGAATTTTTTTTTTTTAGTTGGGCTTTTCATCTCTTGTAAAACAATTGGGCTAAAGCCCAAACTTAGAAATTTAACCCAATTTTAAAGCCCATAAATATTATTATTATTATTTTTTTTTATTTTTTTTATTATTATTTTTAGGACATTACAGTTGGGTTTTATGAAACTTCTCTTTTTTTTAATTATATATTTTATAAAATTGATTAATAATAATTTATAATTAATATCTTTTGCGAATAGAATTATTTGGTTGTAATAATTGGTTAATATCAAATGTGTTTTCATTATTTTTGTTTTACATAATTGTTTTTCAATTACGCTACCAGACGCATTCTTATACTTTGAGAATGCAAAATTTAATTTTTCATTTTCATTTTACAATACAGTTTTTAGAAAATTGTTCTGTAAACTATTACCAGACGGGCCCTTCAAATTCTCTTATAATTGTAGAGCAGTCCATCGTAAGGCTAAACATGATAAAAATATATTTTTATTAGTAAATTAAACTGTGTCAGTACCAAGGAATAAAATTTCGGGTTTCGAGGAAATTTCGATGGAAATTTCGACGGAAATTTCGAAGATTTTTAAATTTTGACAAAAATTAGATGGAAATGACGGAAATTGCTATCAAAATACGAAAATTTTGAATGAAACTTTACCATATGTTTATTTAACATATTATCTACTAAATTGATAAAAAACATTGAAGAAATCAAATTATATAGTAGGTTTCATGTGATATAAGGTGAATATAATGCGCGCTGGAGTAAATACTGTTAAATAAAATTAGTATAATGAATAAACAAAATTAGTATATTCTTTATATTGTATAATTTAATTATACACTAAAATCTAAACCCTAATACTCTATATATTCTATATACCTTAATACTCTTTATACTCTATAATCTATACATTAAACCCTATATACTCTATATTTTTTAGGATATTAGGTTTTAAGTCCTTTAGGATACTTTTAATTATTTTTTTATATAGGAATGTATTAAAATTTAAGGTTTAAAACAACTAAAAGAAATCTCAAACTTTTTTTTCTTCTTTCCAATTGCCCAAAGGCCCCAAACCCCCCCTCATTTTTTTTCTTTTTTTTCTTTTTTTTCTTTCCTTACTTTTTTTCCCCGTGCCTCTCTCTTTAGTCTTTTTTTAATTTTTTTATCTTTCCTTCCTTTTTCCCCGTGTCTCTTACTTAGCCAAACTTTGTCTTCACTAAGTGTAACAACCCAAATTTTGGCTTATGATAATTTTGTTACTTAAATTTTTCAAATTTGTTTTAAGGTTTGTTTAAAGGAATTAGAAATTTCTTTAAATTTATTTTAACTAACTTAGACCTTTGGTTGTGGTTCTAGAGCTTAGTTGTGTGGAAATGAATTTTAGAAAATGAAAATTCAAGAATTTGACGATTATTATTTTTTTCAGAATTAAATTATAAGAGTAGGATTTTTCATAATTTTTTTGAAAGCAATTTGACTATTTTGAGGTTATAGGAAATTAGTACTCATCAATACAAGTTCGTAGAATTTTTCGGTGAATTATTTGGAGTCTCGAGCTATTTTTGGTGAATTTCTGAAGTTGAAGAAAATAGAAAATATGAAAATTTCGATAATTCGATAATTTCGATAAATTTCGATAAATTTCGGTAAATTTCGGTAAATTTCGATAAATTTCGGCGAAATCTTCCCGAAAAATTATTAAACATGTGTTTCGATTTCGACACCCTAAAAAAACGAAATTTAATTCCTTGGTCAGTACAGTTAATTGCTATGAATTTTGGTCAAAAGTACTATTGCTTTAGTGACTTTACATATTGATTATTTTACCAATTTAGTTTGGTCTAAGACCTACTTTGGAAAATGATGAGAAAAAAATCACACCAAATTAGATTGGTTTGTCCAGTTCAGTCAATTTATTCAATTTTACGTTACAGTGCTTAGTCTTACGCAATGGTCCACACCACATGATGCATCACTCCATTATAAATTAAATAGAAGCTCTCCAATTCAAAAACATTGAAGTTCGTACCATTGTTTAAAAGGAAAATAAAAAAGAGAATTAAATAGTAAAAGTTTACCAAAGAAAAGCTTCTTAGAAGTTGGGAGGTCTTGACCTAGTTAGTCTTCTTCAAACTGAATGAAAACCTAATATAGTACTGACATTGAGTGGGATGAATGAATGAGCTGGTTGGTTAACGCACAGTTTCATTAAAGAGAAATTGGGTGAGTAAGAATGAAACGTTGTGTTTTGTAAAATACGAAACTCATAGTTTCATTAAAGAGAAATATGCCAAACGATCGATAAAACAATGAGGAAAATATACCAAACAACAAAATAACCTCGTTTTGTTTAATATATTTCCTATGAAAAAATAGGTCATTTTCTCAATCACAAGGTGTAAGCCTCTTCTCCAAATCATGGCGCCTTTGCAACAATCATACGTGTCGCATTGGTTCATGACTTGTGTATCAAAAACGCTTTTTAAACACTGAATTTGACAAAATGAGAGTAGAGGTCTTAAGAAGGTGTGGTGAAATGTATCAAAGTAAAGACGATCAATTCAGTTACTATCAGTTTAGTGACTCTACTGATCGGTTTTTTTATCAATTCAATTCGATATTTAGGGCCAGTTTGGTATTTCTGTGAGAAAAAACAGCTGTGAAGTAAAACAGCTGTGAAGTAAAGTCAGCTGTAAAGTAAAGCAGTTGAGTGTTTGGTAAACTATGTTTTCAAAAGTGTTGTGAGTGCAAAAAACAGTATCAAAGTGTTTGGTAAATGTTAATATAAAAATGTTGTGACTGTGTATAATTACTAAAATGGACATGATGCTGAAAGTGCATTTCACTTATTTGTTTGGTAAAAATAATATGTTTTTTACTTGTTTTTGAAATTTTTGACTACAAATTTTTATTAGCATTAATTTTTCTAAGAACAACATTATTAAATAAGTATGCCTATTATTTTTTTAGGTATATTATAATTTTAATCCTATAAATAAAATATCATAATTAATTATCACAATATAAAATATAACTAACAATGGACATATTTTTTAATTTAAAATAAACAAATAAAAATCATAGAAATCAATGAGGGTATTATGGGTAAAATAAAATATTCATTGTTGCTGTGAGGCACTGCAGCTTTCAAAAGCACCTAGAAACCTGCTTTCTGTTTTTGTTGTGGGGAGTTGAGAATTGTGGGGAAAAACAGTTTTTTATTTTTTTACCAAACACCAAAACTGTTGTAGGTGATTGAGAATTGTTATCCACAACAACTTTTGGGTCCTCCACCGCAATCCCAAACAGGGCCTAAGACGTACTTTGCAAAATTCGGTCCAGTCAATTTATTCAATTTTGTTGTACAAATGACAGGCAACGCTATTCAATTAAAAAATGTTGTTGTTCTTACCATTGTTAAAAAGGAAAATAAAAAAATAGAATTAAATAATAAAAGTTGACCAAATGGGTTTAGTAAAACCTCTTAGGGCTCTTTTGGTTCAAATTTTAGAAATCTGAGAATGAGAAATTAATTCAATTCTCAGCTTTGGTAAGTACATGGAAGTGAAATCATTTCCTGACCCAAGTGAAATCATTTCCCTTATTGGGGGAAAACTTTTATTGCTTATTTTGTAAATTAAACTAACCCTGATATTTTATTAAATTAATTAAAAAACATTATTTGTGTTTAATAAATAAGGGTATAATTGAAAAACTAGACCAATTTTATTTTCTATTCATGCACAAACCAAACAAGAGAATGAAAATAAAGAGGGAATTATTAATTTACTTTTCCAACATTACCAAATGGGAGAATGAGAATCTTACATTCTATTCCCCCCGAAAAAGGCATAGGAATTGATTTCGTGACCAAACGGGCCCTTAGAGCATCTCCAGTCCTTCCCTGAAAAATGATATAAAAAAAAGCTTCAACCATTTCCTAAAATCTCCCCAAATTTTAGATTTTTCTAAAGAATAATGTTATACTTACCACATTCTTATACCACATTTTTATACAATCTCACGTGTCATTACTTTATTGGACAAAGTTTTTATTTTTATTTTTTTAGTGTCCAATGTATAAATGTCATATAAGTTGCCACATAAAATGGTATGAAATTGTAGTATAAAAATGTGAAATATCTAGCACTACTCATAAAATTTTTCCCAAATCAAATTAAATAGAAGAGGTTACTCAAACCTCCAATAGTCAAATTTTAGACTAAAAATCCAAAAAAAAAAAAAAAAGTATAAGGAAAATATAACTTTAACATTAGAGAGTTTTTTCCTAAATTTAACTTTTTTTTTTCTAAATTATCCTCAAAATCAAGAAAAATATCGAAAAAGAATTGGAGATGCTCTTAGGGATGGGAGGTGTGGTGCACTGCATCCGACGAGAGAACACACATGGTAAGAATGTTAATTCTGTGACCCAACTTCCAAATTTGAACCATAGTCACACTTGATGGGGATTGATATTTGATGACCACTGAGCTGGCCCCACCACATTTGCCAAAAGGGGAAAAGACCAAACTCTCTTTTTAAACCCCGCGTAAGCACCTAGATTCCTTGCCTCGCAAGCATACCACTCACTTACGCGCGGCTACAGTAGACTAAGTACACCCGGCGGGAAAAAGGAAGAGTTGGGTTATTTTAAGCGCAATCGTTCTTTTCCACTACCCTAAGTGGAGGGCCGTTTCAGATGGTTTCACAGTTTTTCCTCTCAATCGTAACTCTCACACAAAAGGTCTAAAATCCCTCTGTGCCTTTGTCTACGTCTTGTCTTTGTTGGATATTATCTTGTTTTTTTATATCCTATGGTTATTTTCTTGTTTTTATTTCTATTGGGTCTGATACTGAGGTTGAATTTTTGTTGTTGTTTTCGTTAAATTTTCTGGGTTTACTAGATGATGATACTATGAATTGTTTATTGTGTATATGAATATCGGTATTAGAATGGCTCAATTTGAGGTTTTTCTCTCCTTTGGTCTTTTTATATAGTACAATGGGTTAAGATTTTATTGTGGAGGCTAAGTTTCTGTGTGAATGTTGGTTTGATTTAATTTATTTTGTTTTTGGTAAGAGCCATTGCTATTTTGAGAAGATTGGGGGGAGGTGGGGGAGGGGGTGGGGGTGGGGGTGGGGGTGGGGGTGGGGGTGGGGGAGAGATGGAATGAGGCATTTATCTCTAGCCGAGATAGATGGGCGAATGAGCGGCAAATTTGGGGATTCGAGAGGTCTAACAGTCTAAGACAAGGTGATCCCCTTTTCCCATTCCTAATTATACTAGTAGTGGATGTTCTGAGCACGTTAACGGAAAAAGGCAAGGGAGGTGAAGCTGGTGAAAAGGCTGGAAGTGGGAAGAGAAAGGGTGGAGGTTTCCTATCTTCAATTTTCTGGGGACACTTTTTTTTCTTGAAGGAAGGGAGCAGAATTGTGGGAATCTATTTACAATTCTGGACATATTTTGTGCTTTTTCGGGGATGACAATCAATAGAGCTAATTGCTCTTTGGTGAGAATAAACTCACAGGAGGATAAAGTGGATATATTGGCTATTGCTTTGGGACGTGAGTTTAGATCTTGGCCTTTGAAGTATTGGGCCTACCTCTAGGTGGAAATCCAAGGTTAACCAAATTTTGGAATCCTGTGGCAGAGAAGATTTGGGGGATGAAATAAGGCATTTCTCTCTAGAGGAGGGACATTAACCCTAATTCAAGTCATGCTGAGCAGTCTGCCCTTATATTACTTATCATTGTTCAGACTACCAAGTGGAGTTGCTAAAAGATTGGAGAATTTTATGATGAACTTCGTGTGGGGTGGAGAAAGGGAAGAAACAGCAATTAATTAGTTGGGAGGTGGTGTCATCATCAAAGGAGAAAGGTGGACTGGGAGTTGGAAATATATTGCTTAAGAATAAGGCTTTTCTTGGCAAAATGGTTGAGGCGGTTTCCATTGGAAAGGGAGGCTTTGTGGCATAGGGTGATAAGAAGAAAGTACGGAATTCAAAATTATGGATGGGATGGAAAACCTCTGGTGAGAGGATCTAATAGGTGCCCTTGTAAGGATATTAGTCTTGGATATGAGGACTTCATCAGACATTGTGGTTTGTGGTTTGGTGTTTGGGAATAGGGAGCAGATAAAATTCTGGGAAGATAAATGGGTGGGGTAATCATTTCTAAAGAGGGCATTTCCTTGGCTGTACAATCTTTCTATATCTCATGATGAGGTGTTTGCAAGGATGGCTATAAGTTCTAATTCACCTCAAAGCCGGGAATTTGGATTTAAAAGGAATTTAAGAGAAGCGGAAACCGGGGTGTTGGCTGAGTTGTTGCATATATTGGAGGGAATCAGATTACATGCTAGCAGAGAGGATACAAGAAGATGGCTCCTTGACTCTTTGTTCTCAATGATGTTTTCTAATTGGAGAGCTGCAGTGGTCTAATTCTAAGGCAGTGCAAAGTATTTGTCTGATTGTAGTTGATAGGCCTCTATGTACAGCGGTAGTTTTCTGTAGTGTGATGTGTGCTTTTTGGTGGACTTCTTTTTCACTATGTATGTACTTTTGATGAGAACTAATAAAATTGTTTCTTGTAAAAAAATTTATATTGGAAAGACAATTAAATGAAAACCTGTAGTTTTGGACATAAATATAATATCAACATGGAAAACATAAGTAGAGGATCTGTATTCATAAGTCAGACATATCTCAAGATTTTTTTTTTTTTACAAATAAAAAATACTATAAATCCCTCCCTGATTTTATGCATGACCAGTTTCTGCTGTTTTTTTTCTCATAATGTATAGAAAGTAAATCTGGTACTTGTCTCTGCTAAGTATGGTACTCTTATTAGTATGATTTGGTTGAGTGGATGTGAGTGAATTTGTTTAATTTACTCTTCTTTTTTTTTTCCATCATAGTCATTGGAGATGCTTCTTCTGGATTCTGTTTGTATCTGGTTTTATTTACCGGAAATAGATAAGGACTGAAAGTGTCTGTAACAGAGACAAGAACATGTATTCATTCTACATTGCCATTTGGGAGGGGGTTCTATTGAAGATTTTTTCTCTCTCCTTATTTCTTGTATTTCCACCCTCTTCATTTTTTCTTTTAAATGTCATTGTTTTTGAAGTTCTTTGTGTTGCTTTAGACCTCACACAATGTCCTGTTGTCCACTAAAGTTGATAGGTACTGATTATTAAAGACTTACTCAAGCTGAAATCAAATGGAAGCTGTTGATTGGAGAATTGGATTTTCTGCAAATGCACGAGAAAAAATTGTGAATAAGATGTAAGTTGCATAGCATTATTTATATCAAAACACCATTTGAATTCCACATTAAGGATGTTCCTTGTCTTCATTAGTTATGAGATTCTGTTTTGTTATTTCAATTTTGTATTGGTATAATGCTTCTTTTCATAATATGTGCTCCCTTTGGACTTCATTAATTACTTTCAAAATAAAAGAAAAAGAATTCAATCAGACATGCTAAGCTTTACGAGAATTCTACTTGGGCTGAGCTTGGATGAGCATCAGCATGGCTGATTGGCAAGCCTACAAAGGAAGTATTTTAATGTAACTTCTGATTGAGATAGGGATTTTGTAAGCCAAGCTAGGCGAGCATCTTATAGGTGTGAATGTTAAATATGCTAAAGACTTCTAGTTGGTTTACTAAAACGTTACATTTGAAAACTTCTTGAACTAGCATGGCCAGTAATTTCTGACTTTGGAACAATTTCTCATGCAGTGCAGATACCTTAAGGAAGCGTTTTCCCTGTTCCGAAGGGCATACATCTGAACTTAAGAACATTGCTGTAAAGCTTGAGGAAAAGGCTTATATGGCTGCCAGAGACCAGGTACCTTAAGTTATGAGATGCCTTTATTCTCAAGCATTTATTTCTAATTCTTTTTTTAATAGTCCCCTCTTGGACCTCAACAGCCTCCTTTTAATTATTCTGATATTTTTTGACTGGCTAAGTTTTAGAAGATAAGTCATTGCAGTTCACTAACGTCCTATTTTTCTTTAAGCTGATTTAATACATGACGTTGTGATTGAATGTGCTTTCTGGATCAGTATGAAATAAGTATTTGTTATTTGTTTTTAGAAGGAATACCTAAGGAAGATGACAGAGGGATTTCGTCCAAATGTTGTGCCTAGTTCTTCATCATCAAACCCTCCCTACTCTGGTCTCAACAGCTCAAATCCAGGTAAAGACATTAATATGAAAAATTAAATTATTCAGTGTTACAATATCAACTTCTTTAACTTGTACTTTCTAGAGTTGACTGTTGAAATGCCTTATGTACACTTTCCTTGTTTTTTTAAAGAAAGGAAAATTATGTTTAGACTTTATATTTCGTTAAATTTGGAGTCTTTCAGAATTTTATGTAATTTTAGCTTGTTCAATTGTTTTATATGTCTTTACGGGATACATAAAGTATGATATCATATATTTTCTGGCTACATTCAATTTGATATTTTTTTAGTTTTTTTTAATCTAAAACAGAAAACTGTTCTTGGTTTTTTTGAGGGAAGCAAAATAA
This sequence comes from Dryas octopetala, assembly GCF_963921425.1. NCBI lineage: Eukaryota > Viridiplantae > Streptophyta > Magnoliopsida > Rosales > Rosaceae > Dryas > Dryas octopetala. The sequence continues at coordinate 19,097,975 of NC_141368.1, read as the reverse complement.
ACAGAAAACTGTTTTATATATCTTCGCTAGCTACAAAGGTTTTCTTCGAGCATTTAAGATAGCTCCATGCTTGCACTGGAAGCTTGTGACATCCAATCTTCTTTAGTAATCTCCTCTCTCTCTTTCTCTCTCTCTCTCTCTTCCTTCCCCGTCATGTCATTTTCTTTCCTCATTTGTCATACCAATTTTACTATAGTGACGGAAAAATATATAATAATTAATTTTTTTGTTTGCCATTATTCTCAAAAGCTTATGCTCTTAGGACGTGGGCCAATAATTCTTTTATATTCTAACACTCTCTCTTCTCTTCTCTCTCTCCCCCCCCCCCCCCCCCCTCCCTCTCTCTCCCTCTTTCATCTTGTCATTTCCTTTCCTCATTTTTCATACCATTTTTTATAATAGTAGCAGAAAACTATTTATATTGATATATTTTGTTGGTTTACCATTATTCTCAAAAGCTTATGCTCTTGGGGTCTTGACTTTAGTTATTTTATATTCCAAAACTCCTCACATGTGGGCATTTTCCCATCATTAGAAGGTCAAACATAAGAAACTTAACTTATACTGGGAGGTTATAGTTAAAATAATTCTAATTCAGGATCTACTACTTTGATACCATGATAAATTTTGTTGGTCCATCAGTATTCTCCAAGGAATAAGTTTTTTAGATGTTGGCCAACAATTATTTTATATTCTAACATGTTTGACTAGCGAATCAGAAAGCTTTCATTTAGTCAATACACTTCACTTGTTGTTTGTTATATCCATACTAAATTGTTAGCAAATCATTCCAACTTACTCGCTTTCAAAGAATGTCCAAATGTTGTAAAATCTTCAAATGCTGGTATCATTGTGTTGTGAAGTAATACTTGCCTATCTTTCCTGTATTCTTTAACTAAATTCTAATACTTCATCTTATTATTTTGTTGAATAACATCTAATGGTATTCCATCCCCAAGTTGGTAATCAAGGTCAATCAATTGCTGTTCAATCCACTGATCAATCTCAAGCACGTGAACAACATTCATTGCCTAACATTCCAAATAACATTGCATCCGCTGGAGTTTCTGCTATCTTAGCACCTGCACGGCCCATTGTCAGAGTTTCAGCTCAGGTTCCCTTGCCAAATATTGCTAATGAAAATCCCAATTCACAGAGTATCTTAGGTAATTCGCAAAAGTCGGTAAGGAATTCATCAGGGCATGGGACATCTTTCAATGTTTCTGCCAATAATTTGAGAGAGGAGCAAGGAAGACAACATTCACCCCACATTGATACTCAGCAGAACCATGAGCAACTAAATCCTCATCTTCGCAAGCAGTTTAAGCAGGAAAATATTGCACCCTCATGTATAACCCAGCAAAAACAACTTCAGCACCACCAACACCACCAGGAGAAACTCTTAAAACCTACTCAGAAACAGACCTCTCAACAATCTGTCATGCAAACTCCTTTCTTACGATCTTGTAAGATGCATGTTGCTCCACTTTCTGATCTTCGGCAGGATCAGATATCTTCTTTTGAACAGCCATCACAATCTGCGATTGAGAATTATCCGCACACAGCCTTTAGGCAAGCAAATAAATCACAAGAGGCTCCTGATATTCATCAAAATGTATCATCAATTCCAGAGCATCTATTAATGCAATCACAGAAGCAACCACATGTGATAGGGACAAAGTTGACTGCAACTAATATCAAACAGAATCATTTAAATGAACAATCAAATGGTGTCCATGACTTGCAGCAGAAACAGCAAAGGATACCATGCCAGCAGAATAATGCACAACAGCAGTTTCTGGGACAGAAAATAAATCTTTCAATTGCACGTCATGATCAATTGGGCCAAAGAAACAGTATTTCTATGCAGCTTCTTGGCACACAATGCTCTAGTTCAGGCATGCAAGGGGAGACTGGACAAACTGCTTCAGATTTGCTGCCAAATCAAGGGAAACAATCACAGCCACAGTCTCTTGAGAGGCAACTAATTTCTCAATCACAGCCAGAGAAGATGCAGCAGCTGTCAAATCCATCAGAACAGGATCAGCAGCAAACATGTCAAACATCAGGTAAATAAAACGAATCATGTAATTTAGCAGAAAAAGTATATTTATTAACTAAAAGAAAATAAGTACAAACACCTTCCAAGATACATTATTGATCATTTGTACTTAGACAGATTTGCGCATTTCTAATGAATTAGGATTGAGTTGCCAATTTTTGTGGTCTTATTGGGGATGTGTAGGAAACCTCTGATGTGCTGGAGGCTAGTTCTAAATTGAACTCAATAATCTAAATTAGTTAAAAAAAATATGTAGTTTGTTAATAAAATAGTATTAAGTTCTAACTTGGTTTTTAACTTTTTGTTTTTGGAAAATAAATGGATACTTTATTAACTGGAAAACAAACAAGCTCTTCTCAGAAAATGGTTGTGGTGGTTTCAAGTTTCAACATGAGAGTGAGTCTCTTTGGCATGCTGTCATTAGAAATAAATATGGCTTGCATGAAAAATGATTGAGACTCCAATATTGTGATTAGAGGTTCAAGTCTATGTCCTTGGAAAGACATCTCTCAAGGTCTTCCTTCCTTTGTTACTTTTTGTCGGTTTGGGGTTGGTAATGGAGAGTGGGTGAGGTTTTGGGAAGAGTGTTGTGTGGTGTAGTCAGCCCTCAAGTATCTTTTTCCTCAGCTATATAGATTATATATTTTCCATAATGCTTCCTGTAAAGGGGAAGGATTGTTCGTCAAATCAAACATGTCTAGAGATGTATATCTGGCCGGATGCCTTATGTTGTTAACTGTAACCTAAAAAAAAAAAAAAACACTCAACAGTTCTAGGAAAGAGTTTATTAGATAATAACCCAAATGTGGAGGGCCTATGAAGTATGGGTTTGCCACTCGGGGCAATCCATAGGCAATCATTTTTTGGGATCTTGTGATGGAAAAGGTATAGAGATGGCCTATGAAGTATTGAGGTTGACACTAATTTAATCAGTCTTTCCCGTTTACCAATTTAATTATTACCTTTAGCTGTTGGATTCCCAAAGGTGTTGGCTCAAAGGCTGGAGAAATTTATGAGGAATTCTTGTGGGAAGGACAAAGGTTTAGGGGTAGGGAATTTGGTGAAGAAAAATGAGGCTATGCTTGGTAAATGGTTGTGGAAGTTTCCATTAGAGAGGGAATTCCTTTGGTATGCTTTCATCAAAAGCAAATATGAGTTGCATGAGAATGGTTGAGATTCCAAAATTATGACTAGAGGGTCGAGTTGATGCCCTTGGAAGGATATTTCTCAAGTCCTTCATTAAGTTTGTTCTTATTGTCAGTTTGAGGTGGGGAATGGGAATGGGGAAGGTTTTGGGAATGGTGTTGGGTTGAGGAAACAACTTTCTGAACTCTTTTTCCTTGTCTATACAGGTTGTGTCAAGTGCATGATTCTGCTATTACAAGATTGTGAGTAGATTCCTCTTCTATACCTTTGAGCTGAGATTTTGGGTTCCGGAGGAATCTAAACGATCAAGAGGTGGGAGAATTAACCTTGTTACTGCCATGTCTTCAAAATTTTTTTTGGGTCCCTTTGAATAAGAGAGTGTGGAGGTTGGAGTCTTCTGGGTTACTTTCATGCTAATTATATTCAACGGAATTAATGGATGATTCTTCTCTTTCGCATTTTCCCCCTCTCATGTAATCTGGAAGGCTAAAATACTGCCTAAGTGCTTACTTGGATTATTTCTTATGGAAGGTCGAAGACTTGTTATATGGTTCAGAAGAGATGACCTTTTTGTCTATCACCTCATTGGTCATCATGTGTAGAAGTGAGGCTGAAAATTTGGAACATCTTCTTCTACACTGTCAATTTCGTTATCATTATGCTGGAGGCTGTTAATGGATGGTGGGTTGGGTTGGGTGATTCCAGCTGCTTGTGCTGCTTTGCTGTCTGAGAGATATCAGTTTTTGGGAGGGAAGAAGAGAGGTGTGGTGGGGAGGTATGTCTTGGTGGCTGTCTTTTGTGTAGTTTGGATAGATATCTAATGATGTTAGGGGGAAATAGGTGGATAATTTGTGGGAAAGAGTCTGGTTTTGGGCATCATTATGGGTGTCAGTCTCTCCAGAGTTCAGGGACTTCTCTTTTTCTGTCATTATATCTAATTGGAAGGCTGTTGGGTCTTAGAGCCTGGTTCATGTTGATTATGCTACATTGATGTACTGTCTGCTGGCTTTTATTACATTCTAGAGCTTGTTATCTAGGATCTGTTAGGATAGTGCACATCTTGTCTGCTGTAATATACGCCATTATTATTATTATTTATTTATAAGAAACGAAATTTATTAAAGGAACAGAAGTACAAAAGGAAAGAAAAGTGGACAAGATGTCCACCAAAATTAACAAACAGCAGACCAACCAACCACCCCCAAAAACTTAAACGCACAGGAAAAACTTAAGCACACAAACACTCAAACAGCATCAACTCCCTCAAAACCCATAACCCTCCTACCCAACTGCAGCTTTCCAATCCAATAAAAACAACGAAGCTGATAACTCTCTGAAAGCTGGTGAAATGGACAACCATAAAGAAGCTCAGAATCTAACTTTCTCCCAAGAAGACTCCACATTGTCCCCCTTAAAATCTTCAAAAATTCTTCTATTTCTCTCCCACCATAGTACCCAAACTACTGCCATCACTCCACAAGACCATAGCACCTTTGCCTTCCTTCCTAATGAAATATGTTTCTTATCAAAAAAAAAAAAAAAAAGGATATACATTATTGGCTCATTCTCAAGCAACTTAGCTTATGGGTTAAGTTGTAGTCTAGCAATCTTTTAGAAAAAATTGTTCCACATGCATTCCAACTCATAAAATGTAGATAGGGGACACAGTTATTTGTTTCTTTGCAAATCTTTTTTTTTTTAATAAGACATGCAGACACAAACTCAAACGCACATATTGCCATGTTTTTTGTTTTTTTTGATGAGAAACAAAACCTTTCATTAGACAAATGAAAGACTACAGAACAGTGGACAATGAGTCCACAGTAAAATACAATAGAAAACACTGCAACTGCTAGAAAGCTATAACAAAACTACAACAGCTATTGGACTATAACCCCTCAACAAAAGCATCTAAAAACTATAACCACTTTACCACTGCTGCTTCCCAATTAGCAATTACAGCAGAAAAATAAGACTCTGAATTCTGAAGAAACAGATGCCCATAGGGATGCCCAAAATCAAACCCTTTCCCATAAGTGAATCACCTCGTCTCCTTTAGAGTCATCAAATACCTCCTTGCACAAATATGTCATGTGATGAACCTCAAGAGTAACACAATGACAAAAATAGTAATTCTTTGGCAGGTTCTTTAAAAAAAGTGCATGCTACCTGCTTTATTCTGTATGTGTTTTGGTAAAAATGTAGGTGATTGTGTTTAAAAGTGTTCAACGAGAGTTGGACATGGTTGGACACTTTTGCTCTTTTCTCAAGTCTTATGCCAAATTTCAGTAAAAGTTCCCAACACAACATAATAAACAGGAAATACATGAGTATGTTCTCCTATAAAACCAATTGCCAAGTACAAATGTCATAAATATTGAAAGCCTGACTGCCTCTTTTCTCTTCCTTATCTTGATTGGCTTCATTATCTATTGATTGACATGACTTTCTCTTCATTATGAAGCCCAGAAGTCTCTTATCTCTTGCAGCTTTTTTCTTTTGGATTCTCATATCTTTTATCAGTGCAATAATTTCTTTTCTGTTGCAGTTGTTGCAGTATATTATGAAACTTTTGACTGCTTCATTTACAAAATATGAAATCTATATGACTGTATTAGATAGCTTCTAGGAAGTGTATGTATGGGCAGTAAAAATATCTTAAATACATCCTTTTTTTTTTTTTAAATGGAAATCATTGTCATTTTCTGGAATTCTATGGAAGTTGGACTTTTACCTTGATTATTCTTTGTCAGAGTTTGTACAAAGAAAGGTTCACTTCTTGGGATATCTGTTCATCTTGTTGAAGATAGTTTATCGAATTACACATTACCACCACTTTTGTAGTTTGTCAATTGACTTGTGATTGCATGTTTTGTATACTTGTTTAATAGGAACACTAACTTCCACATTTGAGAAACAGATTTCACATTTAGACAATTGGCAAGAGGAGGTCTACCGGAAGGTACTATCTCTCTTTCTCCCTCCCTCTCTCTCTCTCTCTCATGTTTTGAGAATTTATGGTGACTGTTTTTTCTACTTCTATTTGGGTAGTGCTATGAAGATACAAGTTGTAAGAGCGATTGATTACTTAATATGATATATAAGTAGAAATAACTTATTCAGTTCTGCCATTTATTTCCACTTAATCTACTTGTGCAGTAGCACTGGATTGGTAAAGTAAGAAATGTCCTTTTTGAAACCCTAAGCTATACCTACCAGTGACAACCTTAATGAAGTTTTTAGTCTAAGATATTCCATTTATTTCCATTGTTATGATATTATTTTTTATTTTGTTTATATTTTTCTTTTATTTAAATATCTCGAGTCAAGTGGATTTGGTACTTTCTCTAATTGTTGGGAATAGACCATAATTGTAGTTGTGGGCTATGAATCTTATTTTGATAGTTGTTCAGTGTAAGTTTAGGTAATGGGCCTTTACATGATTGACTGAACAATTTTTTTTCTTTTTTCGAAAAGAGGGAGGGACATAGACTTAACCTACCAGAAACTTAAAAAAAAAAACTTTTAAGGGGTTAACCCTGTTCGTTCTAACCCGAGTTTGAATATGCTCTGAATGAGTTGACATCTTGACATCTTACACATCGGAAATTTCTAGTTAAGATAATGTATTTTTAGCAGTACTCAGTCATGAATGATTTAAACTGTAGAACTTTGGTTTAACTAGCAGGTTTTATTTTGGGGTCATGGGAAATTGAGGTTATATGCATTTTGGTGAAAGAGAAATAATTGTTCCTTGGTTGAATCAGAACTTTTTTGAGTCTCACCTTTTCATGGGAAACTGCAGGTATTACTATAGTGTTGCTATGTGACCTACTTGTCACCAGTGTGCAAAAATCAAACCTAAGAATTTTATGATTTCTATTTTTTTTCAATTGCCAAGCATCCCAGAAGGCAGAAACTATATATATGTTCTTTTCTCGACTTAAACTTTTTTGCCTTTTGTGAAACAACTGGAGTCTATTTTTTTCTTAATACATTTTCAAATTTTAACTTACTTTCTTACAAAATTTTGACTTCTTTTCTTATTATTATTTTGCTAGATTATATGTCATATACAAAAATCTTTTCATCCTGTTACTGCGTGTGTGTTTGTCTGTGTTGTAATTATTAAATATTGTATCAACATTTATTATATATGTCAATCAACTATAAAGGACTGATAAGTTCTGTTTTCTAATTATGTCAGTAAAATTACTATGTACCCATGGTTGCATAGACAATTAAAGATTTCAGGCTGTCACTGATCACTATTTCAAATTTTACTCTGCAGGTTGAAAGTTTAAAAAGCAAGTTTTTAACACCACTGAAGAATATGCTTCAAAAGATACACTATATGCTCCAGCAGGTAAGTTATCACTTCACTTCTTCAAGTTGTCTGCCCAATCTATTCAACACGAGATGTAACGCTTTGTTCTTACATTTAACTTTTATACATGACTAATTTCTGGTGTTATCTTTAAAATACCTCTTAATTTTTTCCAGCTCAATTCTGTCCCTCAACATCCACAAAGAGGCAATATCGAGAAAATTAAAGCATCGAAGAATATTTTGATTAACCTCATTAGAAATTTAAATGTGCCCAAAAGTAAAATTACGCTTGATTATGAGGAGAAGCTGGGTGCACTTGAGAAGAGTATTGTATTTGTTCTTCACACATATGGACGGGGAAAGCCTGTTCCCTCACTGCAGCATGGACAACCTTCTTCTGATGTGCACTATATGCGTCAATCTGTGCAACTTCATTCTCAAACTCCTCAAGTTCAGACTCACAAAGATGAAAAGAAGCCACAGCTGTCGTTAGTGAACTTACAGCGTTCTGCAACAATGCAGCGGAGCAATGTGACAAACGTGGTGAATGATTCTAGGCCTCTATCTGAGCCTCCAACCCTGGAGCATGACATGACATATTTGAAAAAGAATTTGACTGAGCAAGATTCAGAACAAGAAAATTCATTGAACTTAGTGCAGCAGGTTAGCCCGGGATCCATAAAAGTTTCTACAAGCAGTCCCCAACAACCAAATGTTAAGACCTTATTGTTGCGAAATCATGTACATGGACAACAGTCAAATGTAAATCCTCTTGAGTCAAGCTTTAGTACACTTCATGGCATGCACCTGAAACAAACTAAAGAACAGCAGGATGCACAGACTCCAAGCCCAAAGCAAGAACTTCAAACGCACAAGATGCAGGAGCAACTAGTGCAACCAAAACAGAAAATACTGCAGCAGCATCACCAGCCGGTAAGGTTGCAATCTGGAGCTGCATTTCCTAATGCTATGCCCAAAATTCCGATTTCTTCCTGTCAACAAGTTCCTCAATATTCTTCTCAGATTGACAAGAAAAATATGCCAAGGCCTCTTACAAAAGGTAGAGCCCCATTCTATCCAATAAACTCACCCTCTATTAAAATTTCTACTTTGGCGCCCTTGGCTTCATTGCCTATGCCAGGGGTTTCTGAGAAACCTATTTCTGATACTTTGTCCTTTTCAAATGCTGGGAATAGATCGACAAGTATATGGTGCACCAGAAGCCCCATCATCAGTTGTCATCAGCACTCCTGGGATTTGTACCTCACCCATTCTTGAAGAGTCCAATAATGACATTCATTGTAATACGTCCACATTAATTTCTGATGAGTTGAGTGCTTCTGTGCATTCTATTCAGCGCTTAATTGAAGTGGTTAGTTGGAAATGATTGAACTTCCTCTTTGATTGTTCACAAAGTATTGGATTTTCTGCATTACATGAAAACTGAGATATAGAAGATGAAATATTATTATCCTTGCCCCATTGCAGGTGAATTCAATGTCATCTAAAGCACTAAGTGCTTCTGTTTTGGACATTGGTTCAGTAGTGCGTACAACTGATAGGATATCAGGATCATTACCAGTTAGGCGATCTAGAGCTGCGATTGCTGTGGATTTGGTGGCCGATTATCATTTGCAGGTGAAGCGCTGCAGAAGTACACTGCCAATTAATGGTGTTGCTTCAGCAACTGGCAGTATTGGTGAAAGCTTACCACAGTTAAGTGATATGGAGAAACTTGACTTGGAGCCAACTGCACTATCTCATATCAAGAGGCCCAGGGTTGAGGTATGATCGATGCTGCTTTTTTTATTTTAGTATATGTATGATGCTGCTTTAATAGGATTTTGTAATTGTTCAAAACTAATAATTATATCCGATGATAACATTAATGTCATGGATGCTGTTCTCAGCAACAGAACATCAATGCAGTTGAGCAACTATCATTGTAATCCTTTTGGTTTTTATAAAATATGTTTTTCTTGCTATGCCATCTGATTCAAGAACAAGATCCTCACCCTCTTAGTTTGCTACACAAGGACCCAAATACTGAAGTTTTGTCTTCCATTTTTTTCTTTCATTTTCAACAACTGTCTGACTTCTATGACAGGGGATCTCTAGTCATATCTCAAATTTCTATTTGTATTGGGAAAACCCTCCTGAGTCATATCTTAGATACAATTTAATCATTCATTCATTCGTTTATTTTAGTAACGGGAGCCCATAGCTTAACCTACATTATTCATAAAAAGATTAAGATAGTCAGACCTTTTTTTGGTTTATCCTTTGAAATCATGGAATTACTGTAGTTTATCTGAAAGAATAATTTATTTGTGGTTTAAATTTCCATGAGAGTAATGTTAACATCATTTACAAAGTTGCAATGCATTTGCAATTACTTCTTTATACTACTTGAATTAATCTATTAGCTTTAAATGTGCCAAGATATACGTAATTGAATGTGAAAAAGAAAAATGCTGAAAAGAAGAGACTCTGGTTACTATTAGTGATCTTCAACTATCACTATACTTATTAGATCTGTATTCTCGCTTAAAGGCATTATTTGATGTTGTCATTGAATTGTGGTGTGCTATCCTTAGCTTTTGTACATCTCTTAAAGTAAGGTTCCATAGGGTTGAATTGGAGCAAGTCTTATCTTTAAACTCTTAGGTCAGTATAAATAAAAAAGAATATGAAAAATTGAAAATTAGCTTCCATCTTAAAAATTTGGGTCACAGTATGCCTCCAGATCCTTATAGTTATAATCTTTGTATTACATTTACATGTTGCAGGAGAATCAAACCCTCCTAGAAGAAATTACAGCAATCAACCAGAAACTAATAGACACTGTACTAGATATCATTGATGAAGAAACCCCTCCAACAGTAGCCTCACCTCCAATTAAAGGTGGTAAAGGAACCATTGTCAGGTGCTCCTTCATTGCTGTGGCCATAAGTCCTGATCTGATGTCAGAGCAGGTTTCAGCTCAAATGGTGCGTTTTAAAACACATTGGTCCAAATGTGATTCAGAAACCACATGGGTGACTTTTCTATTCCTGTATTGACTTTTTGTTTCATGGCAATGTAGTTTCCAATCCAGCCTTTGCGACTGCTTGTTCCTGAAAATTATCCGTTGTGCTCTCCTATATTTCTAGACAATTTGACAGTGGAAGTCAGGTGAGACAATGGGCCTTTTGCTTTGTCTTTTAATTTAGACATCATTTTACAACCTGAAGTAACTATAACCCGTTATGGATATACAGCATCTATTAGAATGAACCCGAAGTTTTACACCTAAATATTTGGCATGCTTTTTATGTTCTTATTGTTCAGAAGAATGTTGTAATATAGTTTTCTGTGTACTTTTTCTTTCACTCTGGGCGACTCCCGGCTTGATTGAATCTTGTTCAACTTGATTCCTATGTACTCTCAATACTGTGTACGTCTACTATGAATGCCCATTTTTTAATTCAGCATCAAATTTCAAATATTTCTTTGAGTTTATAGTCACTGATGTGTTTTCATCATCCAAGAAGTTCTTATTTTGGAATAATAAGAACAAGGAAGGAGAGATCAAAGAGGGGTTTTCCTCTTCAATTGATGTGAGATGGATGTTGTGCTTATGTTGTCTCATGTTGTCTCATTACTGAATGTCAACTCATTAAAATGCTTTTGCAAAAAAAAAAAAACTCATTCAAAAGCAATTGCGTTTAACATGAATCACAAAGTAGTACTTTATAATAATTAATAAACTTATAATGGTCATTTATTTCTTGCTCTAGCTTTTCCTGCACATGAGGATTAATTTACTTGTCTCGTTACTATTTTTCCTTTAGTATAATCCACTTGTCCCCCTTGTTGCTCTTGCAGTGATGAGCTAGAAGATCTTTCAGCGAAGGTAAAGTCAAAGCTCGGTATCTCCCTCCGGCACCTGATGGAACCCTTTTCACTTGGGGAGATTGTCAAGGCATGGGCTATTTGTGCTCGGGATGCTATCTCAGAATATGCACGGCAAAATGGGGGAGGAAACTTCAGTTCAAAGTATGGAACCTGGGAAGACTGTCTTGTTGAAATGTAAATTCTGGGCATGTAATTAGGCAGTTGATTATCTCCATCCATATAAATTAGGCCTGACTTGTAGGTATGTATTTAGACAAGTTTTCTTGTATGAAAACGGTGAACAAATATAAATATCCCCCTTGAGAGAAGAAAAGACGACAAACAACTCTTTTCTTTTCTCTAGTAAAAACCTTCACTTCTCAATGTTGCTTGAATCCTTTTGCACGTATACAAAACCTGTTCAGAAGTTCCTATTGATATGCAACATGTTCTGTGGCAGATGATGGTAACTGGCATACAGTATGGTATGTGCTTATTGTATAAATTTGGATGTCCATAAGGCCCTTTGAAAACTAAAATCTTTGTTTTCACCTATGTTGATACGCATATTGATCGAGTAGAACTACACGTCGTAGAAATGGAAATGACGAGGCTTGAATGATTTTTAGATAGTTGTTTTCCTAGAAATAGACTAAGAAAAAGACCCAAGAGACTAGAAACCCGAAAGGTTTAGTGGATGGAGCGAGACCCAAGCATGGGCTCGAGACCCAAAGGGACCAAGGCCTTTTGGTGACCAAGAAAGGCGAGGCTAGCTTAGCCACAACTTAGACATGGTTAGTAGTCTGTAATAAACCATGAGTTGGTACTCATGCATCTGAGCGCTCGATATCATAAAGGCTCGAGACCTTGGTGCATTGAACGTGCGTTAGCCTCGGCACTAATGGAAGGCTCAAGCCCTAATGACCTAGGCTTAGGGCTTCGTTGTAGGGGAGTTTTGGAGGCCTACACCTAAGGGAGGCACTCTGGAGATGATCCAGTACTGGTGTCGGCCCAGGATTGCACTTAGGGACCCATAAGGTCCCAGGTGGTGAGGTTCGTAGGCGACTAGGGTGGAGAGGATGGGCTTCTTGGATAGAAGGCCTAGCTTACATGAGAGTTAGCCTAGAAGGAGGCGTGTTATACTTTGACAAGAAATCGTGGCCTATTCTAAGTTAAGACTTACGCAGCAGGAACCCTAATTGAACAAGGACTATGAGACCCTTGGCCATAATCACTATAAATAAAGTATGCTGGCCCTCATGTAAGATGTACAACTCTAGTTCTTTAGAATATTCTAAAAAAAGGTGTGATTATTGACATGAGCGTTGTAGGGTCTTTGGCCGGTACCACACTAGTGCCCCCTTACGTTTAGTGTTTTCTGTTTTAGTGTGGTGATTGACATAGGCCTTGACGTGGAGGTCAAAAGCTAGGTTGATCGCGTGACAAATTTTATGCATCAACAACCTACAAGCATTTTGCTTTTTGTCTAAAGGTAGAGAAAAAAAAAGTATTGAGCAAAAAAAGAGCATGAGGGTGGGGTGGGGTGGGGTTGATGGTTTTTTTTTTTAAATGTTTTCAATATTATTTTTGTGGCCGGTCAAACATGATTATTCAATGGCAAAAAGTAATAATAAGAAAATTAAAGGGGCATTTGAGACTTTTTCTATCCAAAAAGTGTTATTTCTACAAAGATAATGTTGGGTGCTAAAATTGTAAACGCATCCTGGAAACGTGCTAGTGACATCTGTTTCCCAAAAAATATTAGAATGACAAGTGGCTGGTATTATAATCTTATGAACGAAATCACATAACATTCAATATGGAGCAAGTTTTTCATTTGTAACTGCACAATATTAAAAAAACAAAAAAGAAATATCCTCGAAAAACTATAAATCTTAAACCATAAACTAATAACTTTCCTAAACTATGCTAAAACACGCTTTCATATATACACCCAAAATTGCCCCTAATAACTCAGCAAAATATCATTTAAATTATAAGAGGTAATTACATAAATGGTCTATTGATTATTAGTTAAGTCTCGTTTTGGTCTACAAATTTTTCTAAGTGTCATTTTGGTCAACGAATTGTGTGAAGTGTTCTATTTTAGTCCAAATCGGACAATTTTACCCCTCAGTTTTGTACCAATGAGTTAACTTTAAGGGACAAAATTGTCCGTTTTAGACCAAAATGAAACACATCAGACAATTCGTGGACCAATATAGAACTTGAAAAAGTTTGTGGACCAAAACGAGACTTAGCTAATAATAAGTGGACCATATATTTATGTAATTTTCTCAAATTATAAATTTAGCATATTTTTGTATTTTTGTCGTTAAAGTTTTGAGATTGATTCCTACTCCTTTTGATATATTTGGAAAGTTTCACAATCCTATGGATAATAAATACCTGTTATTAACTTATAAGAAATAGTTCAAAGTGGTTAAAAAAGCTTAACTTCTAGATTGCTGAGCATCCTCATCCCAGCATTCAATTGGCCTATTAAATCTTAGTCATGTCAATGCATCATTTTTTAATTTGAATCCGATGTAATTAACATGATATGAATTTGTGATTTTAATTTGATAATCTGAATATGATATGAATCCGATGTAATAACATGATATGGATTTTTAATTTCAAGTCAATAATTTGATTATGATCTGAATTCGATAACCTGATAACTTAAAAAATCAAATAAGGATTAGAGTTAATATGGTTCGATAAATAAATAATCCAATTCGACTGAATATAATATTTTATACGTTTTTTTAATTTTTGTTAAACATTATATGTGTGTAAAACATTTTTTTATATTGTAAATTCTCCCAATGACAAAAAAACAAAAATTTAATTGAAATACACTTTAAAAAAATTAAGCTAAATTAATGATTATACATATTTAGATAGGTTCAAAGTTAAATCTAATACATAAGAAAACAATATATGGCACTAAAAGCCTCATATTAGTAAAATTTTAATCATGTTTAGCTATCTAAAACATGATTAATTTGATCTGATCCAAATTTGATACTAATCGGATATGGGTTGATATGTTGAATATGATCATAATATGATAATTCAATTAGAAATAAATTTTGATAAAGATTGAGGTCCATCCCATCCAATCCCAATCCATTGACAAGTCTATTAAATAATAGAGCAAAATGCACCATTGGTCCACTTACTTTGGCGGTTTTACCATATTGGTCCACGAACTAATTTTCGTCCCAAGTTGGTCCACGAATTAATTAAAATGACCCACGTTGGTATGTTCCGTCAAATATCTGCCAACATTTGTCAAAAACCTATCACGTGAGGTACACGTGGGTTTTTTTAGGCCAAATCAAGGATTTCTCGCCTGGCTTACATCCCTATCCTTTCACCATCATTTCCTCCCGCCATTTTTCTCTGTAATGCCCGCCTAAAAGTGTTGGAATATACCCTCATGCAAATTGTTTTAGTTAACATACTGTGTATATTTCTAACATCACGGGCAAACTTGTCTTTTAAGTTCCATCATTCATATACATATTATATCCTAATCTATGTGTGTATGCATAAAAGAGGTCCATGATTTCAAGTTAAAAGAATAATGTCCTAAAGAAGTTAGGATAGTGATACTTAAATTCTTTAGTACTTGAAGTCTAAACTGTTCCTGGTTGCAGGATTGATATCTGGACAATATCAAATCCGGTAAAACCAGCATGATCTATCTTTGCCTAACGTCTAGGATAATTGGTCTCAGATTATCGGTGTAAAAACACTAGGAAAAGATCATGGCTGCCAGTATATGGTTCACTGAACGTGACCAAAGTAATGAATATCTGTCATGGAGTATTAATTACACACCCGTCAACAGGAAATCGTTAAGTCTTGATAATACAATTGGTCCTTAGACTCGAGACACCATGGTTGCCTTGTGCACTCGGTCGCTATGCTTTGACTGTATCATAAGGCTAGACTCCAGAGTTTAGTTAAAGGTACAGATTGAGCATTGTCACTGACGTATGGAGACATATGTGTGTTCAACAAAGAATCCATCACTCCTGGTAATAGAAGAGATGTTTCAAGAGGCAACATATGTCTAGATTTAGGAATCTCTGGCCTGAGTACTAGATCATGGAAACAAGATTCTATAATCAAATGTAATCTATACATAAATGTTGGACCTCAAGGATCATGCTAGGGTTGACAGAATTCCATACTTGACCATGATTCAGGAACATAAGATGATAGAGAGACTATATTGTATTGTATTGTAATCGAAGATGGAATAGGTTATTCTCTCTTCCGGTTAATCCGGGTAGTTGTGATACTCTGATAGGCGTCAATCTTGACTTGTAGAGACCTGAAGGTAAAATGCTAATTTTACCCAGATTAGGTTATTTTGGGAACGTGTCTCAATCCACTGCGGGATTCAATTGGAACCTAAAAGGTCACATGCCTATAGGTGCAGGATGATTTTGAAATGGACTTGAGCATAATTAATTAATGAGTTAATTAATTGGTTAACTAATTTTTGGCTAATGATGGGCCTATTAATTAATTAAGTGGTTAATTAATTTTTGGCTAATGAGTTAATTAATTGACATTGGGCTATTGGGCTTATTAATTAATTAAGTGGTTAATTAATTAATATTAGGGTAATGGGCTTATCAATTCATTAAAGGGTTAATTAATTAATAATCTAATTAAACTTTAATTACCTAGTCAAATGGACCAACAAACTTGGTCCATAAGACTAGGTGGTCGGCCCCCCTATAGTGGAAAGATGGTTTCCACTCAGACTAATGCAAGTTCCTTTAGAATTCATTCTACGTATGTTCTTTCTATTTCTAAAAGCCACACTCACGAAAGAAAGCTAGCAGTCTCATTCTCCAGTGAGCTCAATCCCTCCATCTTCTCCTAGTATGGACTAATTAAAGGTCATACATCTTTGTGTGACTAGAAGAACCAAATGATGGAGAGCTTGTAGATTCACACTTTGATAGGCTTTAAATCAAGAAAACAAGGTACAAATTCTCCTTGGATAAATCATGTTTTTTTGCATCATATTTCAATTTGAAGCATGATCATATGAATTTTATTTCCCCTGCGTTTATATGATGAATTTCCAACAAAAAGACATGTCATGCCCTTTGTTTCTTCTATTTAATCGAAGACATAGGGCTCCAAAGCACCAAAATTGATCAAACTCCCCCTTCCTTCTGCCCTTAAAAATGTCAGTCAACTCATCATCTTCAACACATAGCCCTTATCCTCATCCAATTAAGCTATTGCGATTGTGGGCGGCTCGCCGTGAGGAGGATGAACTGGACTGATTTGAATCTAAGAAGAAGGTTTGAGACATGTTTAATACCAAAGGTAAGAAAGTGTGGGTAATGGGTTTCTAAACACAAGTATTGGTTTTTGTCAATTTATTGCAAGTAATTGATTTGAGATTTCAGCCAGTAATTGATTGGGGATTTGTGGTTTTCCATTTTCTTGCAGCGAAATAGAGGGTACGATTTTTTTAAGTGGTTAATTGGACCCTTCTATGTGCCCACGGTCTAGGCAGCTGATTTCGGGATTGCATAGAAGAATCGACGCACAGGAAGTTGAAGTGAAATTGCATTGACAACAGGAAGCTGAAGTTCAAGACATGTCTGATTATGTCTTGGATTTTTTTCATAGTGGTTATGATGATGAAATAGAATAGGGTGGGTTATGTGTATGGCTGAGTTCAATGGCATGGATGGGTTGTGTGTATAGCTGGGTTATGTGTATGGATGGGTTGTGTGTATATATGGTTGGGTTTTTGTATGGCTGGGTTAGATAATGCAAAATGAATTTGAGACATTTGCATGAATCTACCTTACTTGGAGTTATAACCAAAATGACTGAGTTTAGAGATAGTGCATTAAAATGCTTATAACAAAATCCAACCTCTTTGTAATCCAAAATCAAGGAATTAAATTTCGGATTTCAAAGAAATTTCGATGGAAATTTCGAAGATTTTTAAATTTTGACAAAAATTAGACAGAAACGACGAAAATTGCTATCAAAATATGAAATTTTTTAATGAAACTTTACCATATGTTTATTTAACATATTATTTACTAAATTGATAAAAAACATTGAAGAAATCAAATTATATAGTAGGTTTCATGTAATATAATTAAGGTGAATATAATGCGTGCTAGAGCAAATGCTGTTAAAAAATTAGTATAATGAATAAACAAAATTAGTATATTCTTTATACTGTATAATTTAATTATACACTAAAATCTAAAATCTAAACCCTAATACTCTATATATATTCTATATACCCTAATACTCTTTATACTCTATAATCTATACATTAAACTCAATATACTCTATATTCTTTAAGATAGTAGGTTTTAGGCCCTTTAGGATATTTTTAATTATTTTTTTATATAGAAATGTATTAAAGTTTAAGGTTAAAAATAACTAAACGAAATCTCAAACCTTTTTTTTTTTCTTTCTAATTGCCCAATTGCCCAAAGGCCCCAAACCCCCCCTCCTTTTTTTTTTCTTTTCTTTCCTTACTTTTTTTCCCCGTGCCTCTCTCTTCAGTCTTTTTTTTTGTTTTATCTTTTCTTCCTTTTTTCTCGTGCCTCTCACCTAGCCAAACTTTGTCTTCACTAAGTGTAACAACCCAAATTTTGGCTTATGGTAATTTTGTTACTTAAATTTTTCAAATTTGTTTTAAGGTTTGTTTAAAAGAATTAGAAATTTCTTTAAATTTATTTTAACTAACTTAGACCTTTGGTTGTGGTTCTAGAGTTTAGTTGTGTGGAAATGAATTTTAGAAAATGAAAATTCAAAAATTTGGCGATTATTATTTTTTTCATAATTAAATTATAAGAGTAGGATTTTTCATAATTTTTTTGAAAGCAATTTGACAATTTTGAGGTTATTGGAAATTAGTACTCATCAATACGAGTCCGTAGAATTTTTCGGTGAATTATTTGGAGTCTCGAGCTATTTTTGGTGAATTTCTGAAGTTGGAGAAAATAGAAAATATGAAAATTTCGATAACTTTGATAAATTTCGGTAAATTTCGCCGAAATTTCAAAAATTTAGAAAATTTCGGCGAAATCTTCCAAAAAAATTATTAAACATGTGTTTCGATTTCGGAACCCTAAAAAATGAAATTTAATACCTTACCCAAAATTAGATGAAATTTAAAAAACATCCAAATAAATTAATCATAAAAATTGAACAACTTAAATTGATCAAATGGTACTGCAGAAATTGAAAGGGCTTACAATGCAAAATTCTATACATCAGAAGGTTTTACAAATCTTAAATACAATTGATCACCAATACCAGTTTGCAAGCCTACAATGCAAGCCCTAATTGTGTTCACTTTCCTACCAAAAGGGTTTTCAACCATGAATTGTAACCAGTCAAAATACCAATTTATTCCTACCAATTCTATGCAATTTTCTACCAAAAGCCTACCAACTCAAAATATTTCCCTACCAAAATATTTACTTTAGCAGCCAAAATATGCATATTCCTACCAAAATATTCACTTCAAATGCCTGAAAGTCAAAATATTCACTTCAAAAACCTACAACTCAAAATATTCACTCCCAAAGCAACTCCAACATCTAAAGCAACTCCAGGAAGTTTACACTAACTCATTCCTGAACCTACCCCTTTTGGCAAGGGCTTTCACCATTTTCCTCGCAGTGCCACTCTACTTGCTCGCAGACCCATTCTCGCTGCTCGTATTCCCACTCTCAATGCTGAAGCTTACACTAATTCCCTACCTCTGCCCCTACCCCTACCCCTACCTTTGCCTCTGCCTCTGCCTCTGCCTCGGACCCTCCCTCTTCCTCTCCCTCTTGTCACCTGCAACAATAGGCAATAAAAAGAATATGCAGTAAACAATCATTAATCCACGTATCCACAAATCCACTAAACATCAACAATAGGCAGTGATTATCATCAACAATAGGCAGTAAAGAACCACAAATCTACTAAACATCAACAATCGACAGTGATTACCCTTGTGTTGGTTGGTTGTTTTTAGACTTGGGTTGTGGAACTGGTGCTAGGGGTTGTGAACTTGCACTTGGGGTTGTTGGGCCTGGTGTGGGGCCTGTTGTGGTTGGACATGGGCCTGATAAAGATAATGCACAAAAAATTTATAAGTACACCTAAAACTGAAATTAATTTGAATTGCTTGAAGAATAAAACACACACTTACACACCTGGTTGCTGGAGTTTCCAATCTGCCTTTGTGAAGCTCGGGAATTCCCAAAAGTATTTTGAGAATTTTTCTGAGACTTTACGGAAATTCTAGAGTTTTTTTTATAATTTATTTTGTGAAGGGAATTTGTTTTTCTTCAATACTAAGAGGTCTTTTGAGTAATATGCCTTCATGGGAAAAGTTTTGTTTATTTTTAAGAGACCAATAATGCAGACCTCGTATTTTTCGGAGTTCAAGAATTTATCCTATGAAATTTCAAAGTTTCTTTAGTATTTTAATTTTCTAGAATTTAATTTGGAGTTCCAAATTTTCTGAAAGTTATCAAAGGGGAAAATTGGTGATTTGATCCTTTTGATATTTAGTACTTACTTAGACAAGTCCGTAGGATTTTTCAGTGAATTTTTTCAAGTCTCGAGCTATTTTTGGTGAATTTTTGAAAAAGGGATAAAAAACGGAAAACATGGTGCCAAGTGGCACACCATGATTGGATGACACACTTTGACCCTAAGCTCATCCCACATCTCTCTTTTTTGGGCTGTACCTTTCCACTAAATTTTTAAAGCCCATTTCAAGTTTTGAAAACCCATCCCACAAAGCCCAAAGCCCATTTTCTAGGATATTGTAATTCTCTAGAATTCTGATTTTTATTATTTTAATATTTAATTTATTTTTAATTATGGATCTAAATCCTTTCAATTAATCATAGCCAGTCATTCTAAATTAATCCTAGCTATTAAATTCACCATTGCCCACCTATAAATACCCCCACAAAACCATCACTTTCATTAACACCTAAACTTTGAATTCTATAGCTTCTCTCTAAAAATTCTCTCTCTCTCTCTCTCTAGTTGTTCTCTTTGTCTCTCTAGAGATCAAATATAAATTTTTCTATTTTGATCGTAAGTGGAGTTTTAGAGGTCCGATTGACGAGCTTTTTTCGCCGAAGTGTTTGTGGAGCCGAGCCCTACTCTCTAGAGTCGAAGTTTTGCAGAAATTAGAATTTTCATTTTTAGCCTTCGGTAACCTCTTCACCCTTTGCTGAAATTCTATTAAATTTTGTACTTTTGTTAATTAGATTATTTTATTCAGTTGTTTTGCTAGTCTAATTGTACCAAGGTTCTGCCTGTGCACCGTCTTCTACAAGTAAGCTCGTAATCCAACTTCTTTAACATGTGTTTATTTAAGTTGAGGTTTTAGACGAAATGTTGTTTAACTGTTTAACTGTTTAACTAAAAATGAATTAAATACTATATTGAGGTCATAGAGTGGTAAACCCAATAACGTGTTGTTTAAGACAGGTCTATGAACATACAGGCGTTGGGGACTGAGTCAGAGCTTCCTCAGTTTCCTTATGCATTGATCTGGACACGTTTAGGTGAATACTGATCAACCTCCTCTATATAAATTAAAATGAACCTTAGTAGAAACCAAACGGTCTGACATTATTGTCTGCCTCGAGGAGCAGGGTCATGCTGCATCAAGAATTCATAGAAGCCTAGCAGCTATGCTAGTGCTGAACCTCTGAATTTTACCTAGTCTCAACAGACAAGGTCGGGGGGTACGCCTTGTACGTTCCTAATAGCTGTCGTCGGATTTGGAACTCCAGTTTTCCCAACAGGCACGTGTGGAGAGTTTAGACTTGGAGACATGCATGACTTTCACATTGGTAACATGTAGGGGGAAAACACCATGTCCCGGTTATAGGGTTTTTCCATATTTTGATAATACTATATATTATAGAATTGTTTTCAAGTATTGCATGAATTTTGTATGGCATACTTATGTGGATTTTATTGTGATTACCATTGCGACCTGAAAGTAAAATGCCTCAGTGTGGTGTCCTTAGGTTTCGATCCCTTAAACCTCATGAGGCGGTGTTGACAAAAGGGCTAGTCGAATGTCCTTCTGGGGAGGCTATCCTATGTGGTATTCACCAAGAATGGATACTCTCGCTACCGTATCGATGATTGATTGGATTTCGGTATGGGTAGTTGGCCATTCATGTTAGGTCGGCAGGTAAGTATTCTAAACTTGACATGCGCATGTCGAATTTCAACAGAAGATGTTTGAAAGCATCAAAGGTTTTACTCACTGATCATTATTGTGGATATTTTGTTGTGTTGCATTGTTTCCCCTTGGTTTATCCTCTTATTGAAATTATATATATATATTATACCTTCAATATTATTTTTAAACATAACTTGGGATTTCCCCCGAGGGGAAGCAATGATCGTATGTGATGCTTACCCCTTATTGTACTCTTGTGAGTGCAGATATCCTAATGAATGATGACTTGGACTGAGGCTGGTGGCGTGGCATCTATACCTTGTTAGTTCCAGTTTTAGTTTCAGCTTTTTGTCTATCTGGTTTAGATCTTTTCTTTGGATCTGTGGTGGTGTTTCCCGTTTTTTGCTATAGGTGTTCTATCTATGCAGATTTCAGAGTCCTAGTCCCTTTTGGCACATCCAGTCGTCAAATCACTCTGGATATGGGTTAAGATATCTCTGCTGTTTAATTTAGGAATATCTACATAATGTTTTAGTAGGGTTATCTGTATTTTGAAACTCATGACCCTCACAGGTTGGTTTTATATTTCTATTTATTAGTAATATTTCGAGGTATTATTCAGAAGTACATTCCACTGTAATTTCTATACTTTGACCCAACCCAAACGAAATTTTAAAATAGGTTTATCTCATTTTAAAAAGCTTGGGGATGTGATACTTAGTGGCAGAAGTATTATATTCTCAGGATTTCTAGAATGGGTGCCACTGTGACGTGGCCATTTTCGGGGTGTTACAGCCTTGGACATGACCTAGTGTTGTGACCTTCTTTGCCACATTTGCTACACTTAATATTCACCCAAAACCTCCTCAACTTGAGTGGTGGTGGTGGTGCCAAAGAATTTGCATTAGAGTTGTCTTGAATTGGGTGAATAGTAGGAACCTTACCAGCACTTTTTGTTCTCTGTTTTTTGGGTCTCCCATGTTGTTTCTTGAATGAGGGAGGCTCAAGAGGACCCCTCTTAGATGTTCGCCAAAATTCCATGGCAGGTATTGGATAAATCATTGGGTCATAGGCTTGGAGATATATATGCATGCATATAGTTCATTGGGTCTTGACCTCTGTCCCAAATGCAAGAAATGGCATGACTATAGGGAATCCCACTCAAATCTCATCTTCTGCAGGTACAAGTCCAATACCTTAAATCCACACATATAGTAGTATTCAAACCAATCCTAACCTCAAAATCTAACCTCAAAATTTTTCTCATTAATCTTCACAATCCTGGTCTAATGGAGTGTTTCCAACTTCTACAATCCTATTGGCCATCCTTAACATGAGGTATTGTCTGATCGGGTCAAGCATTGTAATTATAGGCTGGACTCTTGCCTCTAGTATAGTACTATTGAAGCTCTCACACAGGTTATTCAACAGTAAATCACACTTGGTGTGGGTCCCAAAGTATGATCTACTCCATTGTGTTGATGGTCTGTCACTCAGCCAACCCCATGCCTTCTCATTTAGATCTTTCATCTTCCTCATTTCTACTTTCCTTAGGCCTCATAAGATGCCCTTGTAGCAAACAACAAAACATTCTTCAATGCAAGACCAAGGTACTGCATTTTGAAATTATTGTGTAGATGTCTAACACACATCCTATGCTCACATGTAGGCAACAATTGCTCTATAGCTGGCACCAACCCCTTCTGTTTATCACTCATAAATACCCATTTATACCCATCTTCAATACTCAAATCTCAGATAAAGAGTTCTAAGAACCACTTCCATGATGACTAGCTTATTTTCAACCACTACAACTACATATGCAATGGGGAATAATCCATTATTTGGATCAACCCCAATTGCTGTAAGCAGTTGACCAGGAAATGGGCCTTTAATGTGGCAACCATCAACCCCAATCACTTGCCTGCAACCTTTACGGAATCCTTCTTTGCATACATCCAAACAAATGTACATTCTCTGGAAAACCCTTTTATCCCCAACCTCCCTTGAAACAAGACTGACTGTTGACCCTTTGTTAGTCCTCAATAACTCCTCTACATAGCATTTCAGTCTTGCATACTGCTCTTTGTAGAATCCTACATTCTTCACACGTGCCTTATGTTTTTTCTCTATAGACCTTGTTCCTTGAAACATTTACACCTTAGTCTTTCTTCACTTGGTTCATGAATTTTGGCAAAGACCAGTCAGGATCATCCCTAAGTCTCTCTGCATATTTCTCAGTAACCCAATTATTGTCAGCATGCCTTAAATTAGGTTGTGTAGTACACTGGTGCTCAATTTGCAGTTGTTTGATCACCCATGTATCTAAACCACCTTGCAATGGATTGCATCTAACCTGAAATAGACAACCTTGGACCCCTACACATATGACATTCAACATGATCTTGTTATTTTTTACAAACTTTAGTATCCTTCCATTCACAATCCCCTACTCTTTAATAAAGGCATAACAATCAGTCTTGCATGGAAATTGCTCTCCTATTTCTAAAACAGGATTCTTCATGTATGTCTCTTTGTTAAAAACTTTGAACTTTGGGAGCCTTCTCTTGCTCTTCTTTTTACCCTCATCATCATCAGAAGACTCAATTAGGTTATATAGATTACTAGAATCAGTAGAATCATCAGAAATGTCACATGCATTGTTGGTAGTTGTAGCATGATCTATTTCATCATCAACAATATCTTGAAACATAATTTCATCCTCATTAGTAGCTTGAAACGCAGCTTCTTCATCATCACCTCCTAAAAACTCATAGTCACTAACTTCAAAGTCATCATCACTTTAGCCCTCATCACGTCCTGCAGATGCACCTTCCCTCTCACCAGCTTCTCTATCACCAACTTCTTCATCACCATCTTCTCTATCACCCATCTTCATTGGTAGCCCCATCCCCATCTTTACGATTTCCATCTCCATTTGCCACCTCTTCTTCATGCTCATCACCCCTACATATGCATTATCCTCCTGCATGTTATCGAAACCATCATGTTGAGTACTATCAGCATTCTCTTCAATAATGTTGCTAGAACCCCTGTTCACATATACTTGTGTCAATAATGTTTCCCACCTCTTGAAAGTTTCAACCTCATCAATCTCCAACCTATTCTCTGGACCATGCAAGCTCGACCATACAATAGGTGACTGACTTTCATTAGCAACATTCTCATTATCTTTTTGCATTTCCTGCCCAACATTCTCATTGGTAGTTGGTGCAACATCCTCATTGGTCACTTGCTGCATCCTCCTTCTTTTCTCACTACTAGAATAATTAGTTTTATCAATTGATATAAATTGTCCCCTTCTCTAACTCAAGTGACTGTTACCAGTCTCCTATGTCAATAGTGACGATGCAGCGTCCATTGTCTTGACTGTCTTTTGGTTAGGGTCGCTACAGGGCTATTACAACATGAGAGATATCAGTTCTCATACAATTTTCATTTTCTGCAATTTTTCAATATAGCTGGCCTGCTGTTGTCAGATTTCATTTATTGCACGTAATAGTGCCTTGATCAAGTTTTTCATAATGACAAATAGAGCACCAGTCCCTTGGCAAAATTTTCAAATTTTTTTAAAAAAATTGGGGGAATCCAACAATTTCCCCATTGTTCAAAATTTGTAATTATTCAGATCTGTAAAAAAATTAATATATAATGATACAGTGTATTTTGTATCTAGCCTCTGATCAGCCCATGTAAATTGTAATCTCATAACCATAGTCTTTCATCTGCATATACAACAATATTAGCTATGAGTAAAATCCAGAGATAGTAAAAGCCTAATATCAACAAAACACTTAGCAAAAAACCCAAAGAACATGAACATTAACAAAGAAACCTGCACCTAAAAATATTAACAAACATATTAGTTTTAACTTTTAGATTTTAACTCAACTAATGTATGTCCGTAGTCAATGTGTGTCTCCATCAAAAGCATGTTCCCAACAAATTTTTTGAGTAATTCCTGCACAGAAAAAAAAAAAAAGACAAAAATAAAATTTCATAAAAAAAGGAATAAAAAACTTCCCTATCAAAATTCACAACCCTGCCAATTCATGTTCCCAAATCAAATATAAAAAATATAAAGACAATGAGCAAATCAACACCGGCCAAATTTTTAATAAAAAGAAAAAACCAAATCAACAAAAAATAAATTACCTTTTGGTTTGTTCTTCGGGTTCTAGTGTTTGGATTTTTGGGTATTTGGAGTTTTGGAATTTTGGGGCTATGGGGTTTTGAGTATTCCATGCAAAAAAGAACAAACAAAAAGTTTCATAACAAAATTAAACAAACTTAATTTCAAATCAAGACTCATCCAATTGGTGTTCCCAAATAAAAAAAGATGGAAAAAGAAATATCTCATTTCCATTTAACTCTGATGGAGAAGGAAGTTGAGAGAGGGATTGCGATGTTCCCGAAAGTTATATATCTTTCTAAAAAAATAAAACCACAAAGAAATCAACAAACCTTAAAATTTTACAAAACACTAAAATCAAAACCTAAAGGAAAATGAAAAAAGAAAAAACCTTTTTTGTAGTGGGTTTCACTGTTTCAGTAATGAGTTAGGTTTTGTACTAGGCAGAAAGGGCGAGGGAGAGAATTGGTTGTGGTTGTGGAGGAGATATGCAAAAAAAATATAGGGTTATATATGATGGTCGTCGTGATTATCACACCTGCAGAAGGATTGAGCAGAGAGATATAGGGGTTGAGAGAGAGAAAGATACGGGTTGAGAGAGAGAGAGAGAGAGAGAGAGAGAGAGAGAGAGAGAGAGAGAGAGGGATATGTAAATGTAATAGTTGAGGCAAATTAGGCAATGACCAAGCCTACTGTCAGTCAATTTGAAATCAAGACATCTAATCTTCTAATTTCACAAGCATATTTATTATAATTAAATGAAATCAATAAATATAAATTGCTTGGACACTCATAGTCAGCCACATTAAGGAATTAAAAGGCCTTCATAATTATGGATTTCAATTACGCAACAAATATTAGTCCTTATAGATAACTAAAGGGACCCAGTTAAACAAGAGTCTTCAATGAAATATCCAATAGTGACTAACAAAAATTTGTCTCTTGATATCAAATACTAAAAGGGGTTATTCTAGTAGTGCCTATACTGGAATTAGGCTTTTGTAATACACTGTTACAATCCTATAGAGAGGTGCTACTGCTGCAACTATCCTAAGCATTACACTATCAAACTCAATATATACCAACTCTTGTGGCCCATATATGTTAAGATCCTTTAGTATATGTTCATCTTATTAGGCTCTATTATCTCCCTGTTGACATCATATCCAAGCTCCTCATCAACCTTCATGAGATCCAATGAGGATAGAAGATCAACATATAGGTAATCCAAGTAGCAGACCTTACCCCCCATATAAACTCCTTCACTAATGTCACCTTCATGTTAAATTTGTAGAGTAAGCCTATTAGGATCACCTGCACAAAGTAACCAAGTACATGTATTATCAATAACTCTCATTATCACAGACTCACAATACAATATGACACATGTTAACATAGTACATTTGAAAACCCAAAATCGAAATTCAACAGCATATCGATGTCTACACTATATGAAGATCATATCAATCAGTTAGTCCTACCAAATGAGCATATCAAAGTAACAAATTCATTTATTGGCAGACTTCAATGCGCATATGCTCATGTCCATTACTTTGGCAAACTACCACTGCTCATGTTCATTACTTTGGTGTACAGCTTACCCATGTGTTTAGAAACCAATTAAATGGTCAAGATTCACATCGATAACAACCAAGCCAAAAGTAAATATGAAGGACGACACCACAATAAAAAAAACCCTAAAGTACACATACCCATAAGATTCTCGGCAAACAAACAAACAATTCCAATATAAAAATGCCTAAAAAGCTAACCAAGTTAACAAAAAAACAAATCAAATATGAAAAACCAAATACACAAAACGAATATGAAAAATCAAATAGTGGAACTTACTATATATCAAATTATCTCCATCTCGATCAACTCAAAATCAAGTACCATCCTCGTGAAATAGCAAAAATCCGAATTAACCCACTAATTTCACAATACAAATTTCTCAAGATCCAAAATCTTCGAGATTGATCGCAATTTTCGTACCAAAACCTTTCCGCTTCCACTTTTCGTCTAATAAACTGATTTCCAAAACGTTGTCACACCTTTTTGAATTAGGCAAGCGTGAAATCCCTGATTTACCCTAAATAAAACTCATGCAGAGCTCAAAATCTCATAGTTAAAATCTAATATAAAGCCGACACACCAGGGCTTGAGAAGAAGTAAAAATGCACTTCTGAATACTCGAAAATGACCGTCAAGGGTTCGACATCTGGTATGTGTGAAAAAATTGAAACTAATGGACCAATATTATGTAATATGAAATAGTTATAATATTATTGGACTTTATTTAGAATTTTAAAAGTTATTAGATTTTATTCAATAAATTGTTAAATTAAAAGAACTAAATGAAAGTTTACCTTTAATTAATTCATAGACCTAAGACGAAAATTAGTTCAAACACCAATATGAGGAAACCGCCAAAATAAGTGGACCAATGATATTTTACTCTAAATAATAAATATCATCCCGCCCAAAATTATCTAAAACGTGGTCTAACATTTTAGCAGCAGAGCACTGGATATGGCGACTACGAGTGTGAGCATAAAAAGGCCTTTGGCTTCTTTTGGTCTTCAAAGCTGGCCACCACCGTTACCACCTCGGCCTCATCGCTTTGGGGTTTGTTGCTTGTCGCGCGGGATTTCTATGGAGAAAACGCTGACGCAGATTCAGAGTTCAGGTGTCATCGCCTGCCTCCGTGCAAATAGGTGACTCCATTATGCTTTTTATTTTCTTCTTGTTTCTCTTAATTTTTACTGGGTACCTGTTGAACAAGATGATAATGCTCAATTTCTCCAGGACTAGTTTCAAACTACCATATAAACTCCAAACCAGCTTGATGTGCCATAAAGATTGACATAATGAAGGCTTAGGATATGTTATATGGGATTTTCTCCTTAGTGTTCCATTGAAGTTCATCAATTGGGTCACAGTCTGTGTAACTATGCATAGTTTTTCCAAATGGACCCTTTATCACCTTTTCTTTTTGTCATTATTATGTAGGAGGTCTTCAACAAGCTAATGGATAAGAAAGCTGTTCATAACTTAATTTTCCATTATGTGAAAAATTGAGACTCTCCCATCTTTGCTTTACTTTTTTAATGTTCTCAGCAGCAAATTCGGGTTCAGTTCAGCTAATTGAAAAAGTGTTGGACTATATTGCATCAGTGGGTTGGTCTAAATTCAAATAAAGACAAGGTTGAAATATCCTTTTCCGAAGCTACAAACACTTACAAAGCTTTTAAATTTCGGCAATTCAAAGAAGGCAAACTTTCTCTGAAATGCCACAGGGTGCTTTTAATATCTTGAAAACTTTCGTATAAAGAATTCCTTCCTCTTTTGGTTTCGGAGAATCACTTCTTGGAAAAGGAAAGCATCTGTCCTATGCATGTAGGATCATGTCTTTCTATCTGGGATCATGTCAATTGGTCAAGTATTTTTAATTTTCCTGAAAAAATTATCAAAATAATTGAACAGCAAATGACTTCTTTTATTGGGAAAGGCCAGAACAGATATGGGTGAGGTGCTTTGTAATGTATAAGTACTGACTACTGAGAATAGGAATCTTTGTGAGGATTGGGGTTGCTCAGCTTCCATTTTAGCTTGTAAGACTTATTATTGAGTTTCTATTATGCTTTTTGTAAGGGGAAACCTGCCAGTTAATTGTGCAGCTCTGGCTCTTGTAATGCATTTTGTTTGAATAATATTTCTTATTCATCCAAAGGATAATAGTTCTCATTTTCATTTTTTTTGTTTAATTTGTCAAACTCAAAAGTTAAGTAAACATGGTAATAGAGTAATTATCGCTGAATTTTACAATCATGTGAAGAAGGTTTTTCTTATTTTGGGTAAATTTAGCCCATGATTTTTTCCAGGTTTTTGAACTTATTATCTGTTTCTCTTTTTTTGTAGTGCAGAGCTGGCAATTGAAGCTGCATGTGCTGCACTTCATGGTGGCATTTCAGTTGTGAGTTCTCCTTTCGTAAATTTCATAGACTTAAGTAGAAACTCATTCTAGTAAAAAATCTTCTCTGAAAAAGCTAAGTTTTTAAACAACATTTTACATCAATTGTAACGAATTGATGCTTTAGTCTATGAACTCTAGTAATTAACTCTATTTGTTAAATACCGAATCAGTTGCACCAGTTTGGACTGTCTAAAAGATATTACTAGCCCACAGTGGCATATCCCCAAGTACATGAATCAGGTGCTTAAAGCTCCGTGGTGGTTGGTATTTTAAACTCTCTCCCCAAGGTGTCTTGCATTTTAGAAAGTTGGGGTTATAATAATGCAGTGGGGGGTATTTGTGTAACTGCCTAAATATGCTAGTTAATAGATAATGGTTTTCTTCTCATTCTATGGAGACAAGCCACATTTATTAATCACTGTTCCTCTTCTTCTCTTTTTTTGCCAACCCAACAATAAGTATGAAATTTACTGGAAAAGTGCAAAGGGGGTGAAAACCCTTATACAAGAAATGCCTGCTGCATGTTTGCATTGTTTTTTAGATGCACAGTGTAGTTTATTTATTTTCATTTCGGATCACCAAGGATGGGCTTCTAATATTTTTTTACATTTCCTGATATGCAGCTGGAGATTGTGATGTCGACCCCAGGTGTGTTTGAGGTTGTTTTAATTTTCAAACTTTCCTGTTTCCTACTAAAAATGGTCACTTAGCTTGAGAGCTGATGTTTGTTTGTTTGTTTTGTTTTTTTTTTTTCCTGCACAGGTTTTACAGAAGCTGGTACATGACCATCCTACAAGAACCCTAGGGGTAATCACCTTCTTAGCTCTTGGAGTTCTTGACATTTCATTGTCATTTTCTTGTGGGCTCTGAGTCAGAGTGGTTGACACAAAAATGCACCAAAGTTTATATATGCCGAATTCTTCCAAAAATAAAAATGGTATTACAGATATCGCTGTGTCTGCATTATTTAACACAAATATTGGTCCATGCGAAAGAACCATAAACTGATTGTTTATTGGATGCTATGTGAAATGTGCCTTGTAGCATAAATGTTCAAGATGAGAAATCTGGATCTAATAGAAAACCCTAAGTAGCTTCTCTTTCCAAATTCCTCAGTCACATATCATCTTGTACAAATCCTAGTAGATGCATTTGTAAGTGACCAATCTGGTTCCGTGTTGAGGTGATCAACCTGAAATAATACTAATAAAGGTGTTTCTGATTGGTGTCCAAAATTCTAATTCTATATTGCAAGAAGTGCCAGTTACAGGTTCCATGCCCTGCAGGTAGGTACTGTGCTCAATGTTGAGGATGCCAAAAGAGCAATGATAGCTGGAGCCAAGTTTCTTATGAGTCCTGCTATGGTGAAGGTAAACATATAGAAATTTTGGGTCACCTTTTCTTTGACTAAATTTTGGTTATTTCCTTTTTTCTATTATTTCTATGAACAGTCTTTATTTTGCCTCTATTTTCTGTTTCGGTCTTATAGAAGTAATTTATTGTCCGAGGAAAAGTTAATTTGCCGAGCCCCCCCTCTTTTCTTCTCTCTCTCCTCCAATCTCTCAAATTTTCTTATTTTCGTCTATCTAACTTCTAACTTGGTATCATAGCACATTTAAATACATTATACTCATCTTTCTTCTCCCTTCTTGATGTGGTGCACATCACTTTTAAGTACTTAGAACCAATTGACTAATGTAAGGGGAAGAATTCAGGAAAGGAAGGGGTGTGGAAGTAGTAAGCAGGTGTAATTGGGCTTGAAATCACGCTCAAGCGTGAAGTGGAGTGCTAGAAGGTCACTGGGAGTTCCAGAGGAGGGCTTGCTGGCCTTTCAAGCGAGCTTCGAGTGAGAATGAGAATATTTTTCTAGGCATTCGAATTTCTTCCCCTAGTGTTCAAACGCCCGACTTGTTTTACATGCTCTCCTCTTTTTCTGCATGTTTTGTTTCCTTTTTCATGCTTATGCGATTTCAGCTAAGTTATAGGATTATTTTACATAATAGTCTTAGTAGGTGTATTTTCCATAAGCTTTTATGTTTCATTAGTAGGGTTTTGTTTTCCCTATATAAACCCTTTTATGACCTTTTGTTTTAGTTGGTTGATATTTAATAAATTTGAGAGTCTTTTCTCCATTCTTCCTATTTTTCTGGTAGTTTAGGGTATTATCAGATTTGTACATGCCCTTGTTCTGGTCATTCTCGATCTAGAGAATCAACAAAATTTAAGGAAGGTTGTATTCCAAATAACCTAATCTTTTTGCCTGCTACCCGCTGCATCACTTCTACTTTTTATTTGTTATTTTTTCTGGGTTGTAGATTTTTGGCTTGAAGACTTTCTAAATCTTTTTTTTTTTTTTTTTTTTTTTTTTTTTTTTATCTAGGAACTTTTTTCTATTTATTGGTATGGTTGATGGTTCGATAGGAAGTCTCTGTTAGTTGAAACTTTGTGGGTAGTTTGAATCAAATATTGAGAAGTTGTCTCCTATCCTAGCTGTCCTCTCTTACTGAATCTTCCACTCCAGTCTATAGTGGTGCTACAAGGGTTAGAACCTTTTTGAGTACTTCGAAGTTTTTGTCACTAGTTTTTTTAATTATTTTTATTTTATGGCTTTTGATATTTGGCTGGTTCTTTGGTGATATTATGACGAGAAAACAGTGTAGTGAGCCATTGTGTACCAAGAGAATGATCATTTGGGTAAATCAGGTGCACAAGAAGTTGGTTCAGTCAACTGGAGGATATGTTGTTTTTCCATCATGATTTGTGCCTCATTTACTGGGTCATGTGATGATTTTCTTTCTTAGATTCTACAAAGGCTTAATTCTTTGTGCCTCCCCTTCTTTTATTCTCTTTTTTTTTTTTGGTAATAGTCGGGGCCCTTTTTTTTATTCTCTTTTTATCCTCCAATGTCTGAACCTTTCTTGACTTCATCTAATGTAACTTTTAACTATTTCCATTTATTATCAATTATGGAGACCTTCCATCATAAGGTATTAGGATATATCTCAAATATTGCTCTTTCAATAACTCAAAACGTTCCTCAGGACATTTTGGATGATTTTCGGCATGGCGAAGTTTTATATATACCTGGTGTTATGACCCCAACAGAGGTAAAAT
This sequence comes from Dryas octopetala, assembly GCF_963921425.1. NCBI lineage: Eukaryota > Viridiplantae > Streptophyta > Magnoliopsida > Rosales > Rosaceae > Dryas > Dryas octopetala. Next base: position 19,065,085 of record NC_141368.1, on the reverse strand, counting down.
CATTTCTTATACTTGAAACCTTGTAATCTTTGAGGCTTCAATGCATTTCTACTTGAACCTGCTTGACTTATTTAATGTTTATTTCCTTGATCTCTACTTTTGTCATTATAATGGAAAATCTAGGAGATTAAAACTGAGCATTTGTGTATCATGGTATTCTGATTGAGATTGTAGGTGATCACTTTTCCCCTCAAATATATTTTCTATTTGCAGATCTTGTCTGCATATAATGCTGGTGCCAAAATTGTCAAGGTGAGTCTTGTCATTCTTCTTTTTTCACGTGTGAGTTGCATCAAGATGGACTTGTCATCATTATGTCATCTGCAATGACTTTCCACACGCCTACAAGGCTTTTAACATAAAAGTCAATATTAATTTGATTATCCTGTTTTTACCAGTCCTTTAAAATTGTTGATGTATGTAAGCATGGCATGACAATTTCTGCTTATCACACACACACACAAATAAGTAGGAAAATTTTAAGAACTGATATGCTTCTTTAAACTCAACAAGCCAATTCTATTACTTTCCATCATCTTAGAACAATTTGCAGACAAGCCACAGCTTTTCACAAACAGCGCAGCCTGTTTGCTCCAATTTCTTATGTTCTTCCTGCATAGAGTGTAGTCATTCTCTATTATGTTAGCACTTTGGACCTAGTTTTTGTTTTTCTAGCCATGAAACTTGAGTTGCTACTCATGTAATTGTTGCTTTTACCCAAAATTATTTAACATGTTGCATGTACCTGGTTAAGTTCAATTCCCTATGCATGTTTTTTCAGGTCCAGACATGACTTGTGGGTTTTAACTGTCTTATTTGATGGAGCAGGTTTATCCTGTGTCTACATTAGGTGGCATACAATATATATCAGCCATCAAGAAGCCTTTTTCTCACATCTCAATGGTTGCTTCTCAAGGCATAACATTAGGTTGGTAACTTGACTCTCATGTTTCCTTTAAAGCTCCAGTGCTCCAATCACTTTGTGCTACTACTTGAAAGATATTTAGTTTATGTACAGTAAGAAAAAACAAGTAATAAATAAGGCTAAATTATCTGTGCTTTTAGAAGCTTTAGAAAGGGTGGAATTATTAAAGAATCTTACAATTGAACGGAAAGAAAATAACACTGAAATTGAACCAAGAGTTTCACAACTTATACACACAATGATATGCCGTCAAAATCACTAATTTAGTAGTGCTTTTGTGAAGATACTATCCTAATAGCATCCCAAACAAAGAAAAATTTTAGATCCTTCTTTTATCCGAATGTCCAAGATAATCTCTTTATCTACAAGAGAAAGCATTCATAATTCTGTATCAAAAAGGTTGCTCTCCTCATGGCTAAGCATATTTCAGTACATTTTTTTCAACAGGAAAGCATATTTTCAGTACATTGAGAACATCCAGTTCTACATTAGTTTACCACAAGAAAACCTTCATAGTTATACTTTTCTGAATTTAGTTCCAGTTGTGAAATTCTTACTCCTATTTTTCAGGTGTAGTTTAACATGTGCTTGAAGAAAGCTAATGAGTCATTGGCTTTAAGCATGTGCACCTGACTTATTTAGATACTTTTTTCTTCTAATTGATACAGATTCAGTTGGGGAATATATTGCTCAGGGAGCATCATCAGTTGTTTTATCGGATGCCATATTTGATAAAGAGGCAATGGATCGAAAAAATTTCAATAAAATATATCAACTTGCAAACGTTGCAGCTTTGCAGGGCAATGAAGCTGTAGATCGGTTAGATGCTGTACTCTGTTTCTTAGTGATTGTTTTTGCCTTATGTAGGATGTGTATTCATAACGTTGTTAGTGTTACTATGATATGGTTATTCTTCATTTACTGTTGACAAAAAATTTAGATACAATTAAGTATGGAAATTGCTTTAGATAAAACCAATGTGGATTTGTTCCAAGGTAAATGCTGGTAGCTGATGTTGGTAGACAACAGTTTTTTACATTACCATTTCACTAGGAAAATCTTGGCTTGCTTGTTGATGCTGTTTGGAGTGGTGTGGGTGTGTCCTAGGAGCTGTTTTTTGTTATTGACGCAGGGCTATTTGGTAAAGGGGGCATCCAAAAGGTGATTAAGGGCCCGTTTGGCATTGCTTTTAAAACTGCCAAAAGCACTTTCATTAGTAAAAGCGCTTTTGATAGCGTTTGACAAATATATATAAAAGTGCTTCTGGGTTATAAAAGTGATTTTAAGGGGTTTTTTGAGAAGGTGCTTCTTCAGGAAGCACTTTCAAGTGTTTTTGCATGAACAACTTAGAATTTTATAAAAATTTATATGTGCTTCTGAGCAGAAGTGCGCCAAACAGGCCCTAAATAGAATAAGAGGTTCTTTGAGGGCAAAGAGGAGGAAGCGGAGTTACTTTGGCTAGGATTAAATTATTAACTCTTTTCAGGTTTCTTTGTCAAACATTTAAAGACATCTTTTCTTCTTGATTGGGGGAGTGTTGTATTGTGTGCATTATTTGTTTTTGTTTGAGGTTGACGCCAGTTTTAATGCACTTCACCATACCCATGCATGTAAGTATATCTTTGCAAACTTGGTAATTTACATTGATGGATCCAAAGATATTCTCTACTGACTTGGGACATGATTGTTGTCTTTATGAATAGTAATCCCAAACTTACAATTACTAATCAGATAAATCAGTAATCATTCTCATTTGAATCTTGTTACAAGTATTAGGCATCTGCTGAACATTCTCTTTTTCAATCTATCAAAATCCAATAGTTCTCTGAATGTAAATTTCCAGTCAGATTACAGAACTTCAATTTTAGTTTGTTCTGATTCCTTACTCTCACTTACATCCTGCTGGGTCTTTAGCTTAATTGAATAAAAAGGAAAAACTAAAAAGTTGGACTTGTATACAGGGGTCAGCAGTATATTTCTTTATTTGTCATGTACTTCATTGATGCTTTTAGCCTCTGACTGCTTTTATTGTCATGCAGGAAGAGAAGGTCATGCTAAACCATTTGCAGGAAATATCTGCTAAACCATCTGACTGCTTTTAGCTTATACTAATCTCAAGTATGATTAGTCATCTGAAACTCCAACTTCTGGATCAACTGTTTCCTGAGTCGTCATAGATGTCCCAAAGAGCAAGTTCCATATCCCATTTGAGTTAAACTGTAGTGCTAAGGCCTCAACAATGTGTTTGTGCCAGATAAATAGGAATGCTGACAGATTAATGAGGAACCACTGTACCACAGGAGCGAGGATCAACCAAAGTAACTCAAAAGCAACTATCCCAGAAATGAGGCAAAATCAACCTCAAGTTAGGAAGGGAATTGTAACTACCACTTGTCTGTAGTACTAAGGCTATGTTGAAAAACAAATGTAGCCATCATAAAAAGCAACATGGTCCAATGATGTGATCTAAACGGAGTCGTTTCAGAGCCTTGATATTTTAGGTCAACAAGGGTGAGCAGCATTCCAATGGTGAAGCCAACAACTCTATGAAATGCTATGGAATTTGACAAGCCCTCATCACTTGCATGAGCTGCACCCCTAAAAGAAAAAAGAAAATACATAAAGAAAATAACAGAAAATGATAAATAAGCTCATTCTACACTTTCAAAAATTGAATCAACCACTTAATACTTGAAATATTAAAAAGGTTCACTTCTTAAAAAAAAAAAAAAAAAAAAAAAAAAAAAAAAAAAAGAGACTAATGCTAGAGTAAAGCTTGGTTTTAGACTTGAGTGAGGTTATGCAAACCACCATTAACTGCTGAGTTGACCACCTTAATATATTTTTTTCTATTTTACTCTTTATGGTTTATTTCATATTTAGTACCTAAACTTTGACCCTTGTCTTAATGTGGTACCTAAACTTTTATTTGTCCTAATTGAGTACCTAAACTTTTATTTTGTATCTAATAGGTACCAAAATGAATTTTTGTTAAAATTGTCAATAAAAATTAGGGGCAATATAGTCAAAGTATATTTTAATTATTTTCTTTATATGTTTAAAATTATTAAAAAAAAACACACAACAAACAAAAAAAATTAAAAAATTAAAATTAAAATATAAATTTTTTGAAGTGACTATATTGCCCCTAACTTTTGTTGATAATTTTAACAGAAATTTATTTTGGTACCTATTAGACACAAAATAAAAGTTTAGGTACTCAATTGGGACAAATAAAAGTTTAGATACCACATTAAGACAATGGTCAAAGTTCATGTACTAAATATGAAAAAAACCCTACTCTTTATTATAAAAAACATGAATAAATTATCTAGATTTATTCGGTGGTTATTTACCGAAATATTCATCAATGTTCGATAAATAAATGTTGAATAAACACAAATATTGCGGCAGATAATTGTCGAATGTCTTTTTCATTTTCATTTAGTGGTTATCCACCGAAAAATCCACCAACGTTCAGCAGATAACTGTCGAATAACCACAAATATTTCGGTAGAAACTGTCGAATGACTCAACGAACAAAATTGAAATTTTTTTGTTTTAAAGGTAAAATTGAAATTTTGAAATACAATAATCAACTCAACAGTTTAGAATGGTCGAAATAGAATCACTCGTTGGACTTTTAGGGTCTCAAGTGGTTACTTGGACTTGGGCATGAGAAAGGGATCTTAATGACATTGCGCTATTTCTTGAAAATTGAATTATATTTGGGATAGACAAGTACCGTAGAACTGTAGAAGTTAACATATATTTATAAAGTTTGGGCATAGGAATTAATCAAAGATTCCTTCTTTCTCATTTCTTGTAATATTGTGCTCATTTCCTTATGATATAATTATTTTGACCAAAAAAGAGTACATATGTGTGTCTGAACTTACATGACTTAATTTATAAGCTACTTATCTCAAAAAATCTTGGAGGCTAATGAAGCTTCCTGGAAATCTCCCATCCATTATTATTTTGATTTTTTAAATTTCAACAGATGGTGCAAATATTTCATTTGTGAACAACTGATTAGTTTATAAACCTTAATTATTTAGAACAAGTAATCAATGGTAAACAAAAGTTAATTATTTAATAGTTTACTGACTCCAAGTCAGCGCAACACGCGCACATTCCTCCTCTTCTTCGAAGCAAACAAACAATCACAAACTCAAATTCCCATTCCCATAAATCCCTAATCAATCAAATCCGAAACCCGACCCGACCCGACTGCAAGATGGTTCCAGCGGGCGGTCCGACCCTGCAGTTCCTGAACAGCATCCTCTCCCAGCGCGGCCCCTCCGCCCTCCCCTACTCCGAAGACACCAAGTGGCTGATCCGCCAGCACCTCATCTCCCTCACCTCTGACTACCCCTCCCTCGACCCCAAAACGGCGACGTTCACCCACAACGACGGTCGTTGCGTCAACCTCCTCCAGGCCGACGGCACCATCCCCATGCCGTTTCAGGGCCAAACTTACAACATCCCCGTCATCATCTGGCTCATGGAGTCCTACCCCCGCCACCCGCCCTGCGTCTACGTCAATCCCACGCGCGACATGCTCATCACGCGCTCTCACCCCCACGTCAATCCTTCCGGCTTGGTCTCCATCCCTTATTTGCAGAATTGGATTTACCCCAGCTCCAATTTGGTCGACCTTGTTCGGAATCTCAGCGCCGTGTTTAGCCAAAACCCGCCTCTACGCTCTCAGCCCAGAACGAATCCAAATCCAAATCCAAACCCTAACCGTAACCCTAGTCATGGGCATTCTTCGGTTAGCTCAAATTCGAGTTATTCGAGCTCGGGCCCGGTTGATTATGCTCGCCCAGCTATTCCGCCGCGGGCCTACCCGCCATCGCCGTACGGAAGCAGTGGGTCCTTTTCTCGGCCTCAGACCGACGATCCCACCGAGGTTTACAGGCGCAATGCGGTCAATAAGCTTGTGGAGATGGTGCACGGGGACGTGGCGGGGTTGAGGAAGACCAGGGAGGCCGAAGTGGAAGGCTCTTTCAACGCGCAATCGGTGCTGAGGCAGCGATCGGAGCAGCTTAATAGAGGTTTGAAGGAGATGCTGGACGAGAAGGAGGGTTTGGAGCAGCAATTGCAGATGGTGTTGATGAATTCGGATGTTCTGGAGGCTTGGTTGAGAGACAACGAGGGGAAGACCAAGTTGGATGGCGTGGATGTGGACGATGCGTTCGGGTGCGTGGACGCGCTTTCGAAGCAGATGTTGGATTGTACGGCCTCGGATTTGGCTATAGAAGATGTTGTGTATTCCATGGACAAGGCTGTGCAGGATGGGGCCATACCCTTCGATCAGTACTTGAGGAATGTGAGGTTGTTGTCCCGCCAGCAGTTCTTTCATCGTGCCACGGCGGCCAAAGTCAGGGCTGTTCAAATGCAATCACAAATGCAATCACGGGATGTTCGTTTGCAATCACAGGTTGCTAATATGGCTGCTAGGCTTTCACATTATGTTGCATCATAGTATATTTGTGGTGGTTATGAGTGTTGTTGGACCGACTGACTGCATATTGGGGCTCCATTTCTCGGCTGCTTCGGTGGGTCATTTGTATAGTTTGAGGTTAGGTTCCTGTGAAAATATGTCCATGTTTATTTTGCCTTTATGGTTTTTCTAGATTCTTCTTTCACAATTTGTCTCGATAGGGTAAAGGAGATGGGAAGTATGTTGTTGTTCAATAAGTACCGTGTCGAAACTCATTTTTGTTCCATAATTTTTATATATGAATTTTTTTTTGTTGGCTTCAATCATTTCCCAGGTTCAATTATGGAAGCATCTTCAGTTTTAATCTTGTTTTGTGTTTTCTGTAATGAATCCTTTGTTGTGGATTGTTATCACCAAATTGATATGAGAAGATGGATGTGGCTAGGAACACTGGAAAACCAACCTGAGTAACTCATTTGGAAGAACCTATTAGTTTGTGGTAATTCCTGTATTGTGACTAAGTGCATCTTGCTGCCAAGCAAATATGAAACAAGTACATCATACTTGTTACTAGATAGAAAGCTATGGGGTGATATGTACATCACTTCAATCACTACAGGACAGAACCAGTTTCTGTGGAGATTTTCTGGATGACTCCATCCTCGAGCTCGAGGCTTTAATTTTTCATAGTTGTGCCCTCATTGACTTATGCTTTACTAATAATTTTATGTTGAAACCCTTATTGTGATTAACATTTGCTGCTGCAGAATGACAATGTAAGATGCAAAATGATTAACATAAACGCACAGGAGGTTTGGTAGCCTGGCATCTTTACTACAAAAACAAAAAACCAAATCGTACTAGTTGCTCTCTTCTCTGCATTCAAATTATTTTCAATTTCATTCTTTCTTTTCTCCTCTCTTTTTCATGTGCTTTTCTTCTAGGAATTTCTTTCATTACCATGTTTTTAGTGTGTGATTTACTATGTACTAGTTGCTTGCTGAATCTTGATTCAAAACTGATGGTGTCTGTTCTTTCAAACTACTTTTAGCCAATCTCTGTGATATATTTTTATTCCACACCAGAATTCATTTTGACAGTTCTACTTTTAGCTAATAATCTCTATAATTTACGAAGTTCTAATGAGTTTGGTGTCAAAATATTCTAATGAGTTTTCACATATTCTTTTACTTGGTCAATTTTTTTGTAGAAAGTTGCATCATGATAGTGAGATTCAAATGTTGTTTATTTTGTTTTTGTTTTGTGATATGCATATGAAATTATGCATACAAACTTTATGAAAATCCATGAAATGTGAAGTTGCATTGAAGGAAATTCAATAGATCAAGTTTCTTCTTTCTAGAGTTTCTTTCTGTGCTACAATTTGAGGCTGAAAGTTTGAGTAGTCGGATCGGATGTATTCCCCTGTTATGAATATTTATCTAATGAAGAGGAGGTTGAGGCAGATCCTCCTTTCCGTAATTTTTCTCTGCAATATCATTATTTTGATGGCTTAATCCATTGACTAATTCTTTTCCAACAGAACTAATTGAATTTGGTAATGTCATTATGCAATAACATTGCTTGGGTGAGTAAATCCATGGACTAATTGAATTTGAAAGGTGGAATTATGTAGCATATATTTTATCAATTACTTTCCCCCTCTCATTAGCATTATTTTGAGGGTCATGAGCAAATCCATGAACTTCTGGACATCCTTGTTGACTTTGGTGTCTTCTGAGTTTAGGGATTGGTCTTTTCATGCTTTTTTTTTTTTTTTTTTTTTTCCTTTTCTGATTGGAATGCTGTAGCCATGTAGTTCTGTTTTTGTTTTGTTTTGATTGTTAGTTGTTGTTAGCTGTAGTCTAAAGAATAGATGTTATGGGGGCACCATGTCGGCTTGTTCCCTGTGTTGTTATTGTTATTGTTATATATACAGGGCAAAAAAATCTGTTCATCTACACCTCAAAGTCAAACAATCCGGTAAAGTGTTTAAAAATTAAGTAAAAAAATGACCAAGAATCTATAACAAAACAAAAGTCCATTTAGCAATCTTCAATCTTCTTTTTCTTTTAACTCTATTTTCTCAACAACGAAATGAGTAACAGCCATTCAAATACCAAAGATGAAAACAAGTGTGGTCTTAACATATACTAGAGTTGAGCTGATCTTACAATACATTACAAAACCAATTAAAATGGATTAACAACATTGCAAGCCTGTTGAACTACATTACATTACAATAACTATCTCAATTTTATAGACGGTTGCTCATTCATCGATCAGGATTGGACTCTCCAACTCATGCCCATATCAAAGGACCACATCCCCATTATCCAAGCATTTCGGATATTGACGATTTGGGGTCTTAAGAACACTTGAGGAGAAAAGTGAGATTAAAGAACTTACAGAGATGAGCCCTAGAGTTTTAAATTAAAGATAGGAAGCCAAAAAAAAAGTGAGAACCCATACCTCAGAGAGTTTGCTTACAAAGCTCTGATTTTTGTGAGGGTAACTAAAAAACCCTAAATATTTTGAAGAATTAAAAACTCATAAATATTCAAATTGAAAATAGAGGTAAATGGAGGTCCCTATTTCGATTCAAGAATAAATCTAGGTTCCCTGTTACTACCAAGGATGTTGTGCAGTTAAGGGTAAGTAAAAATGTGATAAAAGTATTGTTGTGGTGATAAATTGATAATAGATCCAACAATGGCATTTTAGTGGTGATACTAGTGACAGTGGCTATGTTGGTTCATTTGTAAGTTGCTATAGGTGTTGATGGAGGTAGTCATTGTGTTTAGGAAGGCAATGGGCTGATACTGACCTCTATCTAATGAGATACTTTAGTTGAAATTTGGACCGAGGCACTGGAGTGCCCATACATTTTGTCCATAGTGGCCTGAGTGGCTTGAGTTAAGTATGCACCCCATTAAGTTTTCATTGCTATATAGTGAATGACATAATTGTTGGAGCTTAAGTTTTTGCATGTTGTGGATCTAGACTTCTAGGGCATGTTTGGTAAGCTGGATAGTGTTGCATTTGGAGGGGGAAGGGGCAGGACGGACTCAGGAATTTAAAATTGGGTGGGCTAAACTTTAAGGCTATCGAAATTTCGGCAGCATACCGTTTGTTTTTATGACACTTCTCAAATTCAAATAACTTATTAAAACAATTCATTGATCTAAAATGTAATTTATTCAAAGAAAACTCGAAATGAATTTCATTAATAAACAACAAAAAATACATCTACTTAAATTGTGCCCTATGATTCTTCACAACATAAAAATCATCAATAATAGAATCGTTGCTGATAGTATCAACAAGATCGTTTTCAATATGGATAATCATACAATAAGCAAGAAACTCATTACATATCTTGTTTCAAAGTCGATTTTTAATAAACTTCAAGGATGAGAATGTTCGCTCAGTTGTTGTCGTCGAAACAGGAAGAGTCAACACAAGACGAATCTCTCGATCAACCAATATGATTTTCTTGTTCAAACAAGTTCATAACATAATTCAAAAAAGGAGGACACATTCTAAAATTGTAAATAATGTGCAAAATATTAAAATTGTCTATTATGTGTGATCAATCAAAAAAACTAATGTCTATTTAGTAAAATAAATTAACAACATATCAACAATTAAAAAAATTAATAGTTCTATAACATATTATAACAAACTCAAACAACCCCTAATTTAAAATTTTAGAACTCTTAATTGAAATTTAAAGCCCCAAATTAAAACCACAAATAAAAAAGCTAACTCTAAATTTAGAAATTCAAAAAGAGTTATTAGGCTATTATTATAGTTGAGTGCGCTATTGGGTACATGTCAACAATTGAGTATTGAGTTAATTGGCTAATATTATTACAACCTTTTTTTTTTTTTTGGCCAAAAAATAGGGTGGGTTGTACTTGAAGAGGTCCGTCTCTGGATAGGGGGTGGGGAGTGATCAAATTTGGAAAGCTTAGCTGGGTTTGGGGAAGGAGATGGAAGAAAACTAGATCGCTACAACAAAAAAAGAAGAAGACCAGATCGTACTTTCTAGCGAGTGGGCGTTAAATGAGATTGTGGGGAGGTTCTCATTTAGCGAGGTACTTTCACACAGTGTTAAGTTAGAATGGCTAATGAGGTGTTTTTAGTGGGACCGAATTTCATAGTCCCACTTAAACTTAATACTGTGTCCAACCACACACGAGATTAGTGTTTTATTTAAGACAGTCCCCCTTAATTATGTGTAACAAACCCACAGCCCTAGAGTATTAGCTAATAAAAGGCTTTTTTGCACTAATACCACCCAGACTATTAAGGGTGTGCACATTTATCACCCAAAAAATTGTTTTTGAAAATCAACCACCCTTTCACAAAGGTGACAATAGGGGTCACCAAAAAGTCTAAGGCCCGAAGCCCGTCCGGCCCATTGGGCCCGCAGCCCGGTCCGGCCCAAAAGCTCTATTGGATTCCTATAATTCAAGTCCGAGCTCGGCTCAACCCTAAAAAATTTGAGCCGAATTAGCTCGACCCAGCCCATTGCTGACCCCTAGGTGACAATGTGGCACTTACCGTCCATTTTCGTCAAATTCATATAGTAGAGTATATAAAAAATTTAAAAAAGAAGGATAATTCATAGACCCACCCAATTTGCTCAATTGACTCTACAGTCTCTACTAACTCTTTTCTTATAAAAAAACTAGAATATGTTTTTTATTTTGCCATTAAGAATAGAATATGTTTAATCAACTAAGAAAATATTAAGATGAAAAATAATAAGGAAATAACTAAGAAAATAAGAAAAACATAAAAATGAAAGATTGGAAAAAAAAAAAATTAGGAATAGCAGCTCCCTACCCGCAGCCATGGAAGAAGAAGAAGAAGGAGAGAGAGCCACCCGCAGCCATGGAAGAAAAAGAAGAATAAGGAGAGAGAGAGAGAGAGAGAGAGAGAGAGAGAGAGAGAGAGAGAGAGAGAGAGAGAGGTGACGGCAAAACCGAGAGAACGAGTCGTTGTCGGCGCTGGAAAGTGAGACGAAGGAAAGACAAAAAGAAAGGAAGGAGAGAGAGGAGAGGGAGGAGAGAGAGGGGAAAGAGGATAGATTAAAATATAGTTTAATAATATGTCCACAGTCTAATTATAGTTTATATGATGACGGCGGCTATTCCGACCACCCTTTTGTGCTTAGTTGACCACCCTAAATTTAATTTAGTAAAAGACATATATACCTTATAGAAAATTGACCATAAAGGATATCAAATATTTTTAGAACATATTTTCTCCCTACACCCCCTACCATCTTCAACCACCAGCTGAAGAGCACCATCATCTTCACCACCATCTTCAACCTTCCACCACCACCATCTTCAACCTTCATCTTCCACCTTCCACCACCACCATTTTCAACCTTCCACCCTAGATATAGATTGTTGTTTTAAACAATCCCACCAGCTGGCTCCACCCACGTATACCACCATCATCAAACAACACTCCACTTTCTTCTACCACCACCACCATCTTCAACCAAACCCTAGACATAGATTGTTTCTGTAAACAAATTCATTGTATCCAAATCACCTACTTTTGACAAATGGACAATCAGAACGACAATTTGAAGTCATCAAATGAAGTAAGTTTGGGTTTTTTTTTTGAGTTTTTATGAATTTTTTCGCGGTTGAAAAACTGTAAGTTCGCGTTTTTATTCAGTAAACCAGTACCGAAATATATAGTATATTTCGGTGGATGGTCACCGAATAAATGTACATATTTCGGTAGGTATCCACCGTTTATAAATGTAATGTCAATTTTCCACACATTTGTTCGGCCGATGCCCGTCGAAAATGGCAATCTATTCGGTGGTTTGTCACCGAAGTTTATACAACCGTTCGGCAGATAGCCACCGAATGAAAAACGTATTGTTTTTTTAATAGTTTCATTCGGTAGGCAATTGTCGAACTATATTGGTATATTCGGTACTTATCCACCGAATATATATGATTTATTCGGTGGTTTCTCGTCGAATACTGGGACACAACTACTTTTTTTTTCCGAATGGCCAACGTATAATTGTTTCATTCGATAGTTAATTGTCGAACTATGTTTGTATATTCGGTACTTAGCCACCGAATATATGTGATATTTTCGGTGGTTTCCTGTCGAATACTGGGACAAAAATAATTTTTTTTTTTTGCTGAATAGGAGCAGCAAGTGGGTGCTTCCACCGAACTCAGTATAGTTGAAGGAAGATGCAATTTTGACTACACAAATGAATTCACAACAGCGGAGGTAAACATTGTTTGTATGGCCGAGAATTATGATTTATGCATACCTAAATTTGAATTGTAAATAATATATATAATTGTCATGTGTAGGTGTTTCAAAGTAAGGATTCAATGGTTAGTTGGATTCGTTCACAAGGAAAAAGGAACAACATGGTAATTGTCATTAGATGGTCTGATGCAGGCGGGGTTCGTGGTAAGAGAGCTTGGATCAAATTTGCTTGTGAGAGAAATGGTCAATATGAGGCAAATAGATCAAGAAAGTCAACAAAGTCAGATTCAAGCGACCAAACATCCGATGCTACTAGCCGTAAGCAACCGGTTTCTGATGACTCTAAGGACACCCGTTCGAAGAAATGTGGATGTCTATTCTTGTTGAAGGCGGTGAACACTGGATGTGGTGATCAATGGGAGTTGGAGGTTGCATGTGGAGTGCATAACCATGTAGTTTCAGAGTATATTGAAGGGCATTCATTCGCAGGCAGATTAACTGAAGAAGAGAATTCATTGTTAGTGGCTTTGTCCAAGACTTTGGTGAAACCGAAAGATATATTGAAGACCATAAAAAGTAAGAATCCACAGAATACATCAATAATCAAAACAGTATACAATGTCAGGCAAAAAGATAGGGTCATCGTCGCATTGAGAGGGCCGGTAGATTAGAGATGCAAGTATTGCTAACTAAGCTGAGATCGAGAACATAATTATGTTGAGTGGCATAGAAGTTCTAGTGATGTTGTGACTGACCTGTTTTGGACTCATCCTGAGAGTATTGATATATTACGTGCATTTCCGCATGTACTGATAATGGATTGCACTTATAAGACTAATAGGTACCGTTGGCCACTTTTTGAGATTATGGGTGTGACTTCCACTAGCATGACATTCTCTGTTGCATTCGCTTATATATGTTATGAGAATGAGGATAATTATACATGGGCTTTGGGTAGAGTACGGTCTCTATAAGTTTCGCCTCGAGAAGATTTACCTCTAGATGCCCCTCTCTTATCCATACCTATATTCAAAAATTGAAATCATGTTTAGAATACAAAGAATATAAGTTATCATGAAATATAGAATAAGAGAAAAGTGTATGTAAAAATATTTTATATTCATGTCATTCGGCAGATGTCTACCGAAAATTTCAGATCCATTCGGTAGATGTCCACAGAAATATTAAAATTAATTCGACAGACACCCACCGAACATATATCAAAGTTTCGACAGATGCCCGTTGAATGGAACCAACAATAGTTAAATCAATATATTCATTCGACAGAGACCCACCGAGTAACATTTGCTATTTCGGAGGATATCTACCAAATGAATGTAAATAATTCGAAACAGAACTACCGAATGAATTTGTAAACACATTTCCACCAAATTCTGTTCGGAAGTATACTGTCGAATATTTGGAAGTAATTCGACAGTATACTTCCGAACAAGTTAAGAAATTTCGACACACCAGTACCGAATGAAATTCGAAATCAGATCCTAATTTGCAGACACCCACTTTCAAAATCTCATTCTAATTTCTATAAAATATCAAATATCTGTGTAATTGGTAGGCCAAATATATATATTAATGCATTACACAACCCTAAACCCGAAAATTTCAGATCCAAGAGTGAGTTACACCGAGAGTGAGTGAGGGAGAGTAAGAAGGAGAAAGCAACCACTTGAAATTGCAGAGGAGGAATCGGCGGTGGAGGGGAGGACCGGCAACGGAGGAAGCGGCGGCGTTAGTTTCAGATGGTCTGCGTAGGCCAGGGGTGGGGTATACTGGTGGTGTGTTTGTTTGGGTGGGGTAGGTGGGTTTAGATAGTAAAGATGATGTATTTTGTGGAATTAAGGGTATTTTTGTCATATTAGGGTGGTTAACTCAGTAGAAATTAAAAAAATTTTAAGTGTAGGTGGTGAACTAAGTAAGGGTGGTCAACTCAGCACAAAAGGGTGGTGTGCATAACCCCCCCCCCCCTTTTATATGATATCTAAGTTAGTTTACTCAGATATAGACTGTGGACATATATTAAACTATTCTCTATTAATAAACTATAGTTTAATCTTACAGAAAAATTACACTTTTTCAATTTTGGATAAAATAAAAAAACTATTTTATCTATAGATAATTAGGATTAAATACCAAATATCAATAGTTTTTCAATAAAGCAGCAAGCCACTAATTTTTTTTAGTTTAGGTACTAACCTAGAGTAAGACATTTTGGATTAGGTCACAAATCAGTTTGTTATATAGTTGTGATTAAACTGTGACTGTTTCAAATTTATAAAAATTTAAAATTTTTAAGAGTTTAATACTTTTGATTTAGGCTTGGGGGATGAAGTCATATAACTCAAAGACTAAACATTAAAGTTTAAGCCTTGCAAATATTGAAAAAACAACAAATCAATAAAAAAGTTATGACTGTTAGACAGTCACAGCTCGATATAACCATGTTTTTTAAAATTGGTACCTAAACTGAAATTTAGTACCTAAAGTAAAATTACATAAATATTTTGGTAGTTAAAATAAAAAAATATTATAATTTGGTACCTAAAATCAACGGACATTTTTATCTAGTGTATGTCTAAAGTAGTCTTAACATTTCTTTTGGTGAACTAAAATCTAACATTATTGTTGAATGTACGCTTTTTTTTTTTTTCTCATAGTTCTATAGTTTTTTCTCATTGGTGAGAATCTATATTATCTAAGTTTAATATATTACTTGCTAAATTTATGTCTCTAATTCCTGGTAAATGTGTTATTCCACTACTATTCTATTTTTCTTTGTTCTCATTTGCTCACTTATTCTAACTGCTTCATTTGCTGCTTATCTATATGTTTTTTGTGTACTAGATATCGCTAACTCTGACCTTGAAGGGGTTTCACATGGATTTTTATTTTATTTTTTGGTCGAAGGTTTCACATGAATTATCTGTTAATTCATATGTCAGATTATACTATTGCTGGAATAAAAGCTAGATTAGAAGCTATTAAACATGCAATCTTTTATTCTACATGTTCTATCTAAATATTTAAATCACAAATTTGTAATTGTTCATGTAAATGATGTCTATTCTATTGACTCTGGTGCTAGTCTGTAAAATGAGGAAAAGAATATTTGCCTTGAATACTTTTCATTGAAAACAGAGAACGTATCTTTATACAGGGGAAGTCCTATAATTGTGCTAAGTTAATTTAGGAATCTGAATACAATAGGAAAAAATCTTTTCTACCTAATACAAGATATATTTACTTCCTAATCTATATACAATGAAAATTGAATAGCATTGACCTTCTCAACACTCCCCCTCAAGTTGGAGAGTGAATATCAAGAACTCCCAACTTGCGTATCATGATAGAGAAAGCTTCCTTTCCCAATGGCTTAGTAAACACATCCGCAAGTTGATTTGCCGAAGTAACATACTGGGTTGCAACTGAACCGTCTTGTATTTTGTCCCGAACAAAATGACAATCCATTTCTATGTGTCTGGTCCTTTCGTGAAACACAGGATTGGATGCGATGTGCAAGGCTGCTTTGTTATCACAATATAACAATGCTGGTTTCGAGTGCAATATTCGCAAATCTTTCAACAATGAGCGTAGCCAAGATAATTCACAGTATGTACCTGTCATGGCCCTATATTCAGCTTCTACTGAGGATAGAGATACGGTTTTCTGCCTTTTTGTCCGCCAAGAGATAAGAGATGATCCCAAAAATACACAATAACCCGTAGTGGATCTACGAGACACTGGGCAACCAGCCCAATCCGAATCAGAAAAAGCTCGCAAAGACAAATCATTCTGAGAGGAGAAAAACAAACCTTGTCCTGGACTATTCTTCAAATAACGCAACACACGCAAGGCAGCATCCATATGTGGTTTGCGTGGTGCATGCATAAATCTACTCAACACATGTACCGAATAGGTCATATATGGCCGGGTAATAGTCAAATAAATGAGACGTCCTACCAGTCGCCTGTATGAAGACGGATCTTTAAGTAATGTTCCTTCATCCGAGAGCTTTATGTTTTGCTCCATAGGAAAATTCACCGGCTTAGCACCCAAAAAACCACTGTCTTTTAGGATTTCCAAAGTGTATTTCCGTTGAGAGATGGAAATACGTACCTCTCTTGGATCGAGAGACTTCAATACCCAGAAAATACTTCAAATCACCCAAATCCTTAATCCGAAAACGACTATGCAGAAAACGCTTAAGAGCAGATATAGCAGTGAAATCATTACCCGTAATAAGAATGTCATCAACATATATCAATAAGGCTGTAAAAGATTTGCCTTTTCGATATGTGAACAATGAATAATCTGCTTTGGACTGAATAAAACCGGCATCTCGGATAGCGGAAGCTAGAAAACTTAGCAAACCATTGACGGGAGGCTTGCTTTAAACCATATAACGACTTGTGAAGGCGACACACCAGGTTCTCCCCCTGTCGCTGAAGACCAGGAGGTAGAGACATATAAATTTCTTCATGGAGATCACCATGAAGAAAAGCATTGTGAACGTCAAGCTGATGGAGAGACCAATGTTGGGCAGCTGCGAGAGCCAATAAACAACGGACAGTAATCATTTTAGCAGTGGGAGAAAAAGTGTCATGATAATCGATACCTTCCAATTGAGTGTAGCCCTTGGCCACCAAGCGAGCTTTGTAACGTTCAATAGAGTCATCCGACTTACGTTTGATCTTATAAACCCAACGACACCCAATAGGCGTCTTACCAGGAGGAAGAGAAGTGAGAGACCAAGTATGATTGGCTTCTAAAGCAGCTAATTCAGAGTGCATCGCTGCCTGCCAATGTGAGTGAGAAGCCGCTTCGGTATAAGAAGTAGGCTCAACATCCTGACTGATAGTGGCAACAAAAGAACGATGTTGCGGTGAGTAACGAAGATATGAGAGAAAATTACGAAGAGGATACTGCGTACCTTTTTGTGGACCAGACAACGAAGTTGACAATGGTTTGGGAGACGTCACTTGATTGCAAACATAATCATTAAGAGCCGCGGGAGGAACCGAAATACGTTGAGAGCGGCGTACTTCAGGTGCAGGAGACTGAGTCGGACTCGAAGGAGACGGAGTCGGACTCGAAGGAGGGAGCGGAACCGGAAGCACAGAAGAAGAAATCGAGTCTGTGGCCAGTGGTGCCGTGGACAGGGCCGTGTCAAGTAGTGTTGTGGGCTGGACTGTGGGAGAGGAGGAATCAGACACAACATGAGGAAGGACAGGCACAGAAGATGGAGAAGGAGGCGAAGAAGACGCATAGGGAAAAGAATGTTCATGAAAAATCACGTCGCGACTGGTAAAGACTTTATGGGTCGTAAGGTCATAGAGCTTGTAAGCTTTTTGACCAACTGGGTAACCAAGAAATACACAGCGTTTAGCGCGTGGAGCAAATTTATGAGAAATATGTACAACAGTAGCATATGCAAGACACCCAAAAACCCGAAGATGTGAATAAGAAGGAACCTTGCCATAAAGCCGTTCAAAAGGAGTTTGACGGGAAAGAATCGGTGTGGGCAAACGGTTAATCAGATGGACTGCTGTAAGAACGCATTCTGCCCAAAAATGTAAAGGGAGATGAGCCTGGAAACGAAGGGCTCGAGCAGATTCTAGAATATGGCGATGTTTGCGTTCCACAACCCCATTTTGTTGGGGTGTATAGACGCATGAATGTTGATAAGTGGTGCCATGTTTTTGAAAAAAATCCTGCATAGAAAAGAATTCCCCTCCATTATCAACCCGAATATTAGCTATAGAGGCATTGAAGTGGGTTTTGACAAAAGAGAAAAAATTAACAAGTAAATTTTGTGTGTCACTCTTGTGGTGCATAAAAAATACCCATGTGAATCTAGAATAATCATCCACAATAGTCAAAAAATATTTAGCACCAGAAAGAGAAGCAATTTTGTAAGGACCCCAAATGTCACAATGAATTAACTCAAAAGGTTTGATAGACGAAATTGAACTAGCAAAAAACGGAAGCCGACACTGTTTTGCAAGTGCACAAACATCACAAGCATTATTAGATTGGAAAGGAAAATGTAATAAAGTTTTGGACATAAAATCTAGTCTAGAGGAAGACAAATGCCCCAATCGACGATGCCACAAGTCAGTGGCATGAGAACAGGATGAATTGCTAACAATGGCTGCGGAAGGCTGAACTCGAGATTGTGGTGCCTCCGAGGCCAGCGCAACCAAGTGATAAAGTCCATCTTGTTCTTTACCCAAACGAATCGTCGTCCTCGTCGTCAAGTCCTGCAAAATACACCAATAAGGAAAAAAAGTCACGGAACAATTAAGACCTCTTGTAATTCGACTCACAGACATTAAATCCACCTTAAAAGATGGCACACCAAGCACATTCTTTAAAGAAATAACTGAATTCAAAGGCAAAGTCCCAGTAGATGTAATCGGAGCTTGTTCACCACTTGGCACAATAACAGGTGGCAACAAAGTGTTCTTACTACTGTTGACAAGTAAATGCGGAGATGAAGTAATATGATCAGTTGCACCACTATCAATAATTAATCGATGGGGATGCAACGATGCTTGTGACAAACCTGGAGTTCCAGCAACATTAGCCTTAGGATTGACTGATGGGGACATTCCTTTACCGTTCATGATAGATAAGATTTGCTGGAATTGGAAATCAGAGAGCTCATTCATCACCGACTGCATCTCCTGCTTCATTGGACCTTCTTTGACATTATTAGCCGAAGACTGACTGTTATTGGAAGACTTAGAACGGTTGCATCCTTGATTATGCCGGTTTGCTTTATGTTTTGGATGTCCTGGTGGATACCCATGCAACTTCCAACATGTTTCTTGCACATGGTGATCTCGATCACAATGAGAGCAATGTAATGGCTTTCGATTAAAAGAGGTGGAACGAGAAGAAGAACCTGGTCCTTGTCGCACTGCCAAAGCGGTCGGTTCATCCCGTCGTACAGCCATGGCAGCAGTTTCTGTCGTGTCTCGTGCAACACCTAGACTTCGCTGCTTCTCTTCTTGTATGATGGAAGAGTAAGCCCTTGTAACATCAGGTAGTGGATTCATTAGAAGGATCTGCCCTCGAATTGCGCTGTATGACTCATTGAGTCCCATAAGAAACTGCATCAGTTTGCGTCTCTGATTGTTTATCCCACAAGTGCAAACTGTGGTATTATAGGAACCCAATTCATCCCATAGTCCTTTCAGCTTTGTATAGTAAGCCGAAACAGTCATCTGATCTTGAGCAAGACAAGCGATGTCCCTCTCAATCTGGAAAATACGAGGGGCATTGCTCTGTGAAAAACGAGCCCGAAGGTCCTCCCATACTTCATGGGCAGTGGTTGAATATATAACACTATCGGCAAGATCTGGTGTAAGGGAATTGAGAATCCACGATAGAACCATATCATTGCATCTTTTCCACGATGCATAATCATTTGGTTTGGTCTTAACGTTCGGCACAGGAGTGGTACCATCTATAAATCCCAACTTGAACTTGGCATTCAAAGAGATCGTCATGGCACGACACCACGTCGAATAATTTTCCCCATTGAGGGGCTTGGAAACAAGCACCATTCCTGGATGATCGGAATGGTGGAGAAAAAAAGGATCTGCGGCATCTTTCTTGCCTTCACTTGAAGATTGCTCGTTCATCATGAAGAAGCAAAACAGTGAAAAGAAAGGAAGTGATGAAAAGAAGAGCTAAGGTTTTCGTCCCTGCTCTGATACCATGTAAAATGAGGAAAAGAATATTTGCCTTGAATACTTTTCATTGAAAACAGAGAACGTATCTTTATACAGGGGAAGTCCTATAATTGTGCTAAGTTAATTTAGGAATCTGAATACAATAGGAGATAATCTTTTCTACCTAATACAAGATATATTTACTTCCTAATCTATATACAATGAAAATTGAATAGCATTGACCTTCTCAACATAGTCTAATTTGTCAAATTGTGATTTACAATCAAATTTACTAAATATTTTTTAGTTTATATTTAGTTTATTAATTCATCTTTATTACATAATTTATAGAGTTCATTAATTATAAGGTACTAACAAAGCAAAATATTAACCAAAACCACTCAATCTATTTTTATTAACTTGCGAAAATATAACATGTGAACACCTTTCAAAAGAAACGCATCACAACCAAACCAACTACACAAACAGCCCAAAACTAACCTTCTTCTTTTTTTTGCCAAATCGATCTCTTTCTTCAAATTTACCAAATCGAAAATTGTTCATCTTCACTCACAAGCATCGTTCTGCAACTGCAAGCCTGCAACTCCAAAAAAACTACAGTTTCAGTTCACTTTGCAGTTTCACTTGCAGTTAGTAACTGCAACTGCAAGCCTGCAGCTCCAATAAACTGCAGTTTCATAAACTGCAGTTTCACTTACACTGCAACTGCAAGCTTGCAACTCAAATAAACTGCAGTTTCAGTTCATTTGCAGTTTCTGAAACTGCAGTTGCAACTCCAATAAACTGCAGTTTTAGTTCACTTGCAATGTTTCAGAAATTGAGCTTAAAAAAAAATCAAGATCCTTCTACTGATAAGAAATCAAATTAGGAGTCTACGTACCACAAGCTGTGATCATGCCCAATCGAGGAGAAGTCGGAGTGGTCAGAGCAGATCTAGAAGGCTTCGATCAAGCACGGAGAGAGAGAGAGAGGAAGCCGGCGGCATTACTCCCCTTTCTCGCATCGATTTGCTGCAGGTGGTGCCCGGCCGGCAGCGGGGAGGGTGGGTTGAGTCGGCGCCGGTGTAGGGAGCACACCGGTGGTCGCCATTCGTTGGGGGAAGGCCGGAGCAAGAAGCTTCGGTGTGGAGCAGTGTGGATTGCAAGAGAGAGAGAGAGAGAGAGAGAGAGAGAGAGAGAGAGAGAGAATAACATATTTTTTTAATATCATATCTTACAAATGTGACTTTATTGTTAAATTTGAACAATAGGTATAGTAGAGGTTAAATAAAATGCTTGTCATGTATCCTAGAGTAATTAATTCTAATTTATAACTATCTTCATATGTATTATCAATTTTATTAGTTTGAAGGTTGCTGACATATGCATAGACTTTGAAGGTCTTATCACTTTTAAATTTAATAATTCTCTAATTTGTTGCTCAAATTCTCTAATTTGTTGCTCAAATTCTTGGTTATCCATGAGATTACATGGACAAACTGTTGTCTTAATTGTTAAGTCTAGATCTATGATATCTAATTTTGCTATTATTTTATTTTTATTCTAATATTTTTGGGAATCTCCACCTATAATTCTAGTTTGTTCTGCTAATTGTAATAGCTCTTCTAATGTTTTTGGTCTATCTAGAGATAATATTTATAATGGTGCCATTTGTCCTAATGTTGGTTATGAATACTCAAATATTATTTCATCAAATTCTTCTATTTGGTTAGTAATTTCTTATATATCTTCTATATAAGGTTTTTCTAAGCCTAAACTAATGCTATAGTGTGTGTTAGGAGGATTACTCTGATAATATGCTGTTATTCCTTTCTTGAATAATATTATTCCTAAAGGTGTATATAAAAATCCACCTTGTAGACTTTATGAGAAATTTAATCCTAAAATAAATGGATATAGTCCTAAAGGTGTACATTAAACTGCTTTAATTTTCACTTAATAAATCTAATATAACTTTTTTATCTATACAACTAAATTCTTATTGGCTTATACTACTTACTATGCTTCTTTTACTTTCTAATATTCTTACTTTATATAAGTAACTTTTATGTTTTTGGGTATGCTCAAAACATTTCATAAGAAATTCTTATACTTCTATTTCTCAGGAATAGATGTCCTTTGCTCTAACCACTTCTTTGTTTTTTTCTCTGAATAGTTCCATTTGCTATTATCAAAGAGATTTATTTTATTTTGTTTTGTTCCTACTTTTCCTAAAATTAAACCTTCTAATTTATATACTAATTCTGGAGGTAGTGTAGCTTTATGATTTGCTAAAGTTTTATGTATATCTACTATTTATTTTTCAAAATTATCTAATTTTTATTATATATTTTCTATGAGATGAATAATAAAATTATTTTGTCTAACAGGTATATGCTGATTTAAGATGTTAGATGTGTAATCTGAAATAAATACAGGTGTTGTATTTGATTCCACTTCTTGAAGTGTTTTAAGAGCTTTTATGTGTTTTGTGCTAGTTTTGACATTTTGCATCTAATTAGATAGTTTAAAGGGTTAAATACAAAAATAGTTCACGAACTTTACAGTGAATCTCAATTTGGTTCACTAACTATAAAAAGTGTCAATTTGGTCCACGAACTTTTCAAGTTGTACCAAAGCAGTACAAACATTAACTTTCATTGAAAAATTTAACGAAAATTGGTCATGTGCACAACAAGTGACCACATTTTCAGAGGCATTTTAATCCGTTCATCACATTTTCAGTGACCAATTGTGTTAATTTTTGGATGAAAATTAACATTTGTACTGGTTTGATACAACTTGGAAAGTTTGTGGACCAAATTGATACTTTTTATAGTTAGTAGGCAAAATTGAGATTCACTGTAAAGTTCGTGGACTATTTTTGTATTTAACCCTAATTTAAATTTAGCATGTGGTCATTCTCTAATTTATAGTTAGTTTACTCAAATATAGTTTACAACAGTAAAATTAATCTAAGTGTTGGTTATAGGTTATAGTTTACTCATAAAATGTATTATAGGTTATAGGTTATAGTCTAATATAATTAATTTTAAAATGTGTTAGTTAGGAAAATGCATAATTAGGTTATAGGACATAAACTATAGTTACAACAGTAAAATTAACTATTATTGTTCACTAACTGCCTATTGCAATAGTTTTTTCTAACTAGAGAATAACTATTGGAATGTAATATAATAGATAGGATTCTCTAATTTAATCTAATACTATTACTAAGCTGGAATACTATTATTATCAAATTAGAGGCAAAATAGTTTAATAATTATTAATTTTTTGAGTAATTTATTAAATTGATAAGAAAATAGTTTAATGTAATTCTCTATTAGAGAAAATACAAAGCACCACAAGATAGAAGTAAGTGTAAATGTTACCTATATGGAGAAATATAACACATAAGACTTAATTGTCCCAAAAAAGGAAAAACAAGTAGAGACAAAATACAATTACTAGAACAATTCAATTTAGAGCATGATCAAGATTTAGAATCAGTATATAGTTTAGATAATCTTAGTGATAACAAAAGCATTTATAGTATTAATATTTGTAGTTCAGACTCTAAAACAGAGGAAGAATCATTAGACTTTGATTATTTAGAAGAACAGAAGATTCAGACGATGATTACAATTGTGTATTAATAGAAGAAGGAGAGCAATATATATATAATAGTCTTGAATGACCAACTAATTGTATAAAATATAATAAAAAAAGTAACAGCACATTATAGAAATAATAAAAACACTAGTAAAGTAACATACACCATAGCATTAGTTTAGACTTAAAAAAACCACATATAGAAGATATAGAAGAAATCATTGACCAAATAAAAGAATTTGATGAAATAATATTTAAGCATTCATATCTAACATTAGGACAAATAGCACCATTAGAAATAGGCCAAAGTGCATTTTTGGTCCCTGTACTTTAACGAAGTTTCCACTTTGGTCTAGTTCTTTCAATTTTGGAAATTTTAGTCCCGCATTTTCATTATGTTTGCAATTAGGTCCAAATCATTAATTAGGTTTAAATTGTAGGCGAAATTATGACGTAGTAGGGATATTTTGGATATTTTAAATAATCTATGAATAGAACTCATTTAATCAAGTCACGTCGCCTAATCACATTTAGACACATGTCTTTTTTTCTTAATTATTTAAGTTTTTTTTTCTTTCTTAATTAAATTTTATTTAACTTAAAAATGTACTTTGGCCTTATAAATATTATCTCTAGATAGACCAAAAATATTAGAAGAGCTATTACAATTAGCAGAACAAACTAAGATTATAAGAGAAGATCCGCAAAAGCATTGGAATAAAAATAAGATAATAGAAAAATTAGATATCATAGATCCAGACTTAACAATTAAGACAACAAATTGTCCATGTAATCTCATGGATAAGCAAGAATTTGAGCATAAGTTTCTATAGCAGAAAACATATTCTCACAAGTCTTTTTGGACCTATACTCCATATGAGCACAGAAACAAAAGATATTTTTGAAAAGTAAAGGAAAGATTAGAATGCATAAAGCAAGTAGGTGATGATGATGCTCAATTTTGGGATAATCTCACAGATGAGGAGCTTCACAATATTGAGAACATGATAAAAGCTTAACAATAATGGAGCTAATGTAGCCAGGCAGCAGGAATCCTATGTCTTTTCAACTTCCAATAGTGGAGCATTTTCATCTACAAACTCAAGCATCAAGCAATAACAAAGCATCCATGTAGCTACTATCAGCAGGAACCTTATTAGCACAACTAGATTCTTTAGCAACAAAGATTGGACCATGCACATACATCCAACTTTGGGAAAGCAAAAGCATCACATGATTTCAAAAGTAAAACATCTTCACCATTTAGAGAAGCATGAACCACTTTGTCAAAAAGCAAGGACATCATGGGAATAAGCTAAAAAGCTTTGTCAAAAGTAAAAGAAGTATAGTAAGTAGTATAAACAAACAAAAAATTAGTTGCATAGATAAAGAAGTTAATTTTCTATGGTGATTGTGTCTCTGAAATAATTACATCTGAACACTGGTAGAGTAAGTATAGAACACTGCAAGCTGCACTTTAGGCTATAATGGCGACTAGAATTCAAGGACTTACAGATTCAGGGACCTTTTACAATTCCAAATTTAACATAACAGAGAGATAATAACCAGAGAAAAGAAATCCAGTGATCATGTTTATCAAGATAATAATATGTTATGATAGTGTTTCTATGTTTTTAAATTGAAGTTAAATTAAAACAAACAGATAAAGAGTATATAGTTGAAGAAAACTTATTGAATATTATTGCTTATATAGTCATATGAATTGCTTACAAGGAGATGGCTGACAGAAACTTTAAAGGAAGGAAGGTGTTTACAAGAGAAGGAGAGAGAGTAGTTAGCACGAGAGATTTTTGCTTCTCAAGATTTTTGTGCCCCCTTTTATGGTGAAAGCCTAGCTCTCTATTTATAGAAACTGAGGCATACTACGTTACAAGAACTTAAAGAATTTGCTTTTGAATTTATATGCATTATGGAGTGTAGGACTTGTTTGGCATCTTGCTGAATATGGCTGTCAATCAGTCACAACTGCTGCTATAAGGGATAGTAAAAAGTTTGTTGCTTTGTGGCAAGTGAAGTCCAGCCCCATGTGAGCTTGTAGTTAGTGCTTGATATCTACTTTTGGTATTTCTGAAAGTCTTTAGTAGTGAATCCTAAATGACTTCATTTTTTAGTAGTTCTTCTGAATTTTTCCTGGGAGAGAATTCAAATATACTTCCAAAAGAATTATGGTTTTTAAGATCTACTACAAAACTCACAAGAATAACCTATCTGATCTAAGTGAACAGGCTCAAGCAAATTGTTTTAATATTATAGGAATCAATCACGAAGCAATAGAAAACCTATAAATGATTAAAGATCATTACAAAATATTCTAGCAATTGAACTAGAAAAAGACATGTTATGATAAATTATTAAATTTAGAAATAAGTAAGCATCAAAAGAGAAAATTTACTTTAGATAATAATACTTTAGTTTGTCATTTTCAAAACAAAAAATATAAGCATATCTTACAAAGTAAAGATCAGCACATAGAAAATAATATAGTTGATCTACTTATAAATTTGTCAAAAAATATTAAGTTGGAAAAACTCAAGCAAACCCCGTCAATGTAAACATTAAGGCAAAATCTAGAGAGAACTAAACAATTATTTAAATTTGGATTATATTATTAAGCAAGTAGAAGAAAGTGATAAAAATATTCAAAAATTTCCTATAGTAATAGAACAACTTAAAAAACAAGTACAATAAATACAGCTAGTACAAAAGAATTTAGCAGAACAAGTAAATACTTTACATAATAAAATAAAGGGAGACTTACAGTCCAATCCATTTTATGAGGAATTCTTAGACTAACACCGATAGTAATTTAAAGTTTTTAATTAAGTCTTTTTTTTTACGGCTTTATGTTAGGTTTTAACTCTAAGATTTTGGGTGGAATTAAAACTTAACATGCAGCCTCTATGAAGCCCACTTTACACCCTATGAGGGGAAATACCCTTCAAATAAGGGGAAATACCCTTCAAATCGGGGAATGACTTTATTATAAATTAAAAGGATTTTCTTATAAATTTTAAAACACCCCCGGTCTCCATCTAAAAACTATTTTTTCTAAAAAACCTAAGCCTAATTATCTCTAAAATAAATCAACTACTTAATTATATGCAAAGTGTAAAAACAAGCACAAAATACATAGAAGCCCTTAAAACACTTCAAGAAGTATAATCAAATACAACACCTGTAGGTATTTCATATTACACATCTAACATCTCAAATCAGCATATACCTGTTAGACAAAATAATTTTATTATTCAAATTTTAGTAAATATATGAGAAAAATTAGATAATCTTGAAGAACAAATAGTAGATATACATAAAACTTTAGCAAATCATAAAACTACACTACTTCCAGAATCAGTACATAAATTAGAAGGTTTAACTTTAAGAAAAGCAGTAACAAATCAAAATAAAATAAATCCCTTTGATAATAGCAAATGGAACTATTTAGAAGAAAAGACAAAGAAGTGGTTAGAGCAGAGTACATCTACTCAGAAATAGAAGCACAAGAATAACCTATTGTTTACACCATAAATTTGTTTTAGGCCGAAACCACAACCAGACCCATATTTTATTAATAAAGCCCTACTTTTTTTGTGAAAGCGAGCCTAAGAGTTAGGGCCCAAGTCAAAATTGATTAAAGGAAAATCTAAGTGCCACCGAAAGTTTTTGGCAAACTAGGATTTTTAAATCATATAAGACAAGGGTTTCCTACAACCCTAGGAGACTGATCACTATATAAATGAGGCGTCAACATTCAGAAATCTCTCTCAACACATCTCACAAAAATCAAACACAAGCTTTTCAACACCTCAAGTTCCCGAATTCTCACAGATTTCAGTGTTCTTTAATTTCTTTGTTTCTCAAGACCTAGTTCTTTCTTTTTGGCTATGCTAAGATCTTCTCTTAGTATTGATTTCTCTTAGGTGTTATTTTCCTTCCGTTGTTTATTTTTTTTCTATGAGATTTGTCATAAGAAGCCGTATTGTTACTCAATTTTGAGATAATCAAGTCATTTATACCTTCTTCATCAAGATTCATTATTTTGCAATCCATCCCGTTACTCAAATTACAATTTTGCGTACTTACGAATTCGAACATCAAGTTATTGAAACAAGTGATTAAAGTCCATGAGGATCAAGGCAAGTAGAAAGTTTGCCTTGTTAAAGTTTGTGTTATTAAAGTCCGTGTTTTTTTCTATTACGGTTTTTTAGCCGAAAATAATGGCATACCCAAATCATTAAACTAGGACTGCAGTGTTTCCAACTTAGATCTCGGTGATCGTTGCCGTCACTTTTAGAGGTAACACTTATTAGAAAGTTTGAGCATAAATGTAATGTATATAAGAAAAGTGATAAGACGTACCTTTAAAGTCCAGAGAGGACATATATGTTAAATGATAAGATTATTAAATTTCTTAAAGTCCTCTATAGTTTAATAATTTATAAACAAATTAGAGGAAAAATATATTAATAGTTTAATAATAGTTTAAACTATTCAATAATAGTATTGGAATAGTTTATACATTAAACTATCTAATTAGTAAAGTAATATATTTAATAATTAACCTATCTATTATTTTCTAATATATTAAAGAATAAATATTGGAATGTATTAATTTACAATTAGGTTGGAATGTATTATTGTTAGGAAAATGTATTATTGGAATACATAATTAATCTAAAATGTATAACCTAATTATAACCTCATCGATTATAGATTACGCTGATTAATCTAAAATGTATTATAGTTAGATGTATTAATTTACAATTAGGTTGGAATGTATTATTGGAATGTATAATTATAATACTAAAATGTATTAATTTACAATATATCTGAGTATTATTGGAATGTATTTTAAAATGTATTATAATTAGGTTATAATAGAAGAGCACAAATTTGTGATTTTGACAGATTCAATGCCACTCATCCTCACCTAACATTGATAGGAGATTATCATAATATAAGCTTTTATAGCAGAAAGTAGATTCTCCTAAGTCTTTTTGGACCTACACTCCATATGAGCATAGAAACAAAAGATACTTTTGAAAAAGTAGAGGAAAGATTAGAATGCAGAGAGCAAGCAGGTGATGATGATGTCCAATTTTGAGATAGTCTTACCGATGAGAAGCTTCATAATATTGAGAACATGATGAAAGCTTAACAATAATGGAGCAAATGTAGCCATGTAGCAGGAATCTTATGTTTTTTCAACTTTCAATAGTGGAGCATTTTCATCTACAGACTCAAGTAATAATAGAGCATCCATGTAGCCACTATCAACAGAAATTTTATCAGCACAATTAGATTCTTTAGCAACAAAGCTTGGACCATGCACATACATCCAACTTTGACAAAACAAAAGCATCTCCACCATTTAGAAAAGCATGGACTAGTTTGTCAAAAAGTAAGAACACCATAGGAATAAGTTAAAAAAGTTTTGTCCTAAATTAGAAGTTTGGTAGTAGATTCTAAAAACCATAATTCTTTGATAGTAGATCTGAATTCTCCCTAAAATTCATAACAACTCTACACTTATAATTAGAAAAGTGCAAAATTGGTTTTGGCCCACATTTGCCCCATCTTTGAGAATTATTATAATTAGAAACTGAATATCCTGAATTATTATTACTGCATCTTTTAACATTATCATTATTGTTACGCCAAATACTACCTACAGTAGTTTGAAGAAATTGGATCCTTATTATCTAGTTAAAACGTCATACATTTAACAAAGGGAGGTGATTTTTCACTCCATCAAACTCCACTTCCACTCTCATTAATTTTTTATGGCTTTTATATTTTTTGATCTATTGATTTTCTATATTTGTCCTCAAATTAAGTAATTAACGTAAAAGCATTCAAAAAGTAAAAAATATTAAAGGCAAATTTGAAAACTCAATAGATAAAATAATATAACAAAACATAAAAATTAAAAAGTGTAACCGAAGATTAGTGAACTGCGAAAATCGTCTCCCTTAAAAAAAAAAATACTTTCACAATTTTCATTAGACCACATGAAATTTTAATGTCGGATTACTCGTCCTAGAACATGGAAAGCTCCTAAAACCATTATACAGACATTAGGAGCTTACTTTACAATAAATAATTAATAGCTCATGTAAAGTGTATAAATGAATTTACCCTCTGAATTTTAAGAACTCGCACAGACAAACATAATGGTGGACAATGCTAGCAGATTATGGCTTGACAAAGAGAAAGATACTAAGAGAGGGTGTTTGTGGGAATGGAGATTCCATGAGGTAGGGTGTATGGTAAGGCTGAAAATAACCAATTAGGGCATGCCGCGCTTTAAAAAAATAAATAAATAAAGGGTCGGACCGATTCAGTTTTTTGTTAAAAAAAATCGTAAACCGGTTTGGTTAGTTATATAACCGATCATCACAAAATTCTACTCTCATATCGAACCAAACCAGACTTTTTAGGCCGGTTTGGTCGGTTTGGTCGGGTAGAACAGAGTTTTGGGCACCCCTAAAATGAAGGACATATGCAGAATAGAGAAATTAAGCCTCTCACTGGGAGGCTAGCATGATATCAAATTGTAGTGATTCTTGTAACAGTTTCACAAACTTAGATTATCATTCTTATAATTGTTTTGTAACATTTTAATTGAATGGTTTATTTTTGTAATAAACTGAGTTATTTATTTTGGAGGTTTTTTAATTCCCATTATTTTTTGTGTAACCATCATCATTAGTGTGTAACGGTTTTTAATCATTGTCATGTAACCGTAACTGTCTTCATCTTTATTTTAGAACCGTTACCTTTAGCTTTTAGTTCTTCTACCCTTTTAACTTGAGGGGGGGGGTCCTATAAGCCTTTATAAATATCTCTCTATATTTTCTATTAAAAAAAAATATATATACCAAAATTTTCACTCAAAACCCCACTCAAATTACTTATGTTTTTCTGGCCAAATTAAGAAGGGTGTTCTCTTGGTGGAGCTTTGGGCTCAGCCACTAGTGTAGGTCCGTGTGAGCTACACAAAGTTTGGCATCCTGGAGGGGACAAGTCAAGTGTAAAATATGCTGAACTGGTTTGTGGTCTTACCAAAATACAAAGGGCTTGAAACTCCTTAAAGAGAGCGAGATTTTCGCGCCTCAGTCTAATTGTCAACGTGCTACTCGAAGACAAATTTATAATTTCTTATTATTTAGTTGTAATCTCTACAACAATTTTAAGGAGATTCAAACTTCATGGAGCATATAACTGAGAAGTCGTTGGACAATGTACGTCGGAGATCTCAACAACCTTTCCAGTTTAAAGGAGCACATTTCAAGAGATGGGAGGGAAAAGTGTTGTTTTATCTCAACCTTCTTAAGGTTGCCTACATAATTCTTACAGACAAAAATCTAAGTAAGGAGAATATCGAAAACATGACTGATGATGAACTCCTAATTGATCATGAAGATAGAGTCCAAAAATTTGAAAAAGATGAGTATAATTGTTGATATTATCTGTTTAATTGTCTAGCTAATTGTTGTAAAATTTATTTATACTCGCAAGCATACGAATCAATGTAGTGTAGACATAAAAATACGAAATCGATTCTACAGGGATTGTTTGGATATGGATTCACTAGGTTTAGACTTTAATTGTTTTAAAGCTAACCTATTTTAAAAAGCTTGGATGATTGAATAACTAAAAAGAAATAAAATAAAATGCTTAATTGTGTTTTTACCTCTCAAAGTTTGAGTTGATTCTCATTTTACCACCCCGGATGTTTAATTGTTCCACTTTACCATTTACAACTATGCCCCGTGTCCCACTTTACATTTCTTTGTCCATTTTATTGTACAAACCGTTAAAAATGCTGATGTGGTAAGGGGATTCTTGTCATTTCGTACACTTAGACAAAAAAATAAATAAAAAATTCTCCTAAACCCTAAAGATTGGTGATGTGGCACCTACATGGCCATTGTAGGCCTTTTTTTTTTTTTTATGTAAGTTGACATGTGTAAAAAAAATTAATTAAAAATATAATATTCTAAAACTTAAAAATAAAACAAAAACAAAAAAAAAAACTCATCAACTTCCTCCCTCCCTTCCCCCACCCCACCCCAAAAAAAATTCTCATATTTTTAGTTTTTAATTATTGTAATTAAATTTAATATTTTATAAAATATAAGAAATTTTAGTAGATATTTGTGTCCAAGTAGACGAAATTGAATGAAGAGAGGAAAATATGCCTCTGCCACGTCAACATTTTTTATGGTTTAAATAATGGAATGGATGGAAAATATAAAGTGGGACACCGGAAATAGTTGTAGGTGGTAAAGTGGGAATTAACTCAAACTTTGAGTGGTAAAAACACAAGTAAGTCAAAATAAAATGCAATAAATCTAAAGGAAAATTACTAAATATGTAACAAATTAGAGGGGTGGAATTTAGACAATGATAAATTAGAGGGGTGAGGTGGATTCCACACCACCTTAATTTGACTATATGTACCACAAATACGGTTGAATTTCGCTTGCTTTTTCCCCTTCTTTGATTTTCCCTCACTTAATTAATTGTTTAAATTTAATCACTCTTTGTTCTTTAATCGGCAGATCATGATAGGTAATTATACTAGAAAATGTAATGGTCATCTTATAATAACAATCCTAGAAAATATCTAACAAATTAATTCCCAAAATTAAGAGTACCAAAAATCAATTTGATACTCTCTCCAAAGATATTTCTATTTGAAGCACTAAAAGATGTACAAATCCTAAGCATTCCAAGGGAACCAAACATAAGGAACTAAAGGTAGTTGCTATGAAAATTAATAAACCAAGCATAACTCTTTTATGGTAAGATCTTGTTTTGCTTAGAAATTACAAACTCTACGCATCCTAAGTGAACCAACTATAAGGAACTACTAGGAATCAAATAGCTTTGTATTTAATTATGAATTAAATATCAAACTTGATGTAGAAAAATGACCTAACTACCAATAATACATGACATCAAATGTGAAAGGTTAATTCCTATTTAATGAATAAGATCTATGTGAAAATTTAAGAATAATTAAGGAAATTTGTTGAAATAAATTTTTAGAATTTAACCATGATGGTGTTTCCTCCTCAACCTTGATGAGGAGGATTAGAAACCCACCATGGTGGATTTCTTGCTAAAAAAAAAAGTAAATAAAGTAAAATAAAATAAGAACTAAGAATTCATAATATTAAATAAAAGAGATTTAATAATTACAAAGACATAAATAATAAAAACCTCACATTCTCTCTTATATTAGCCCCAAAGGGCTGAAAATTCTCTCCTAGAAATTAAGAAAATTAAAATCAAGATCCTCAAAAATGGTCTAGAGGTTGTCTGACGCTCGTGTGAGTAAAGTCCTCCGTTTCTTTCGAAGGTGACGCTCAAGTAATGTCAATCCAATATGACACTCAATCACAACATTAACTATCAAAAGTTTTAGAAGCTATTAAATTTGTTCTAAAAAAACAAATACCTTGTGAACTCCGTTTTCAAAATTAATACTCAAGTTATCATACGTAAGATAGTGGAATAAATAATCATCATATTTCACATCCAGCATAAGGAATATTCAAAGCTGATAATTAATTATCATCAGATACGACAATAAGCAAATAATGGTATTTCAAACACACCATAATCCATGCATATATCAAAGCATACTTGGATTATCTGAAGTAGAACCATAGTACTTGTATACAACAAGGCACCAACCACCAACGCCAAATGGGTCCATTGAGATACCAATCTCCACAAATGCAATCCGCGAAAGGTCCATTTTGGCCAACTATTCTTAACTCAGATATCAGTAAAAACTGAATAGTAGCGAGAGTATTCATTCCTTATTGTTAAACCTAGGTTGATTGCCCGTACAATTGCCTTCGAAGGTTTAGGGGATTGAAACCTAATGTCAACAATAATGTGACCCTTTACTCTGAGGTCGTGTCAATTTGCATCTTAGCATACCTGGCCCATTAAACTATATCTCGACCTACTTAGCCAATCAACTATATCTCGGCATACCTAGCTCATCAACTGTATCTAAGCCTACCTGGCTCATCAATTGTAACTCGACCTAATCGGTCCATCAATCTAAATCTCGGCATACCTGGCCAATCAATAATAATTTATTATTCAAAATTTATTTTTGATAACCTATTTTGTTTTAATTAAAATTAAACGATATTTAAAATTAATTCTTTTAAAATGGCTGTGTTAAAAGATTTAAATAAAAATTTTTGACTTGAATGTTGACTAAAACATTTAATTCTCGATCTCACGAGCAAGGAATTAAATTTCGGGTTTCGACGGAAATTTCGATGGAAATTTCGACGGAAATTTCGAAGATTTTTAAATTTCGACAAAAATTAGACAGAAACGACGGAAATTGCTATCAAAATACGGAAATTTTGAATAAAACTTTACAATATGTTTATTTAACATATTATCTACTACATTAATAAAAAATACTGAAGAAACCAAATTATATGGTAGGTTTCATGTGACATGTGATGAATATAATGCGCGCTGGAGACAAATACTGTTAAATAAAATTAGTATATTTTTTATACTCTATAATCTATACACTAAACCATATACTTTATATGTCCTAATATTGCATTAAACCCTATATACTCTATATTCTTTAAGATATTAGGATTTATGCCCTTTAGAGCATTTTTAATAGACATGTATTATAATTTAGGATTTAAAAATAACTAAACGAAATCTCAAACCTTTTTTTTCTTTCCAATTGCACAAAGACCTCAAATATTAATCAACCATAAATCCTTTCTTTTTTTCTCTTTTTTTCTCTTTTTTTTTTTCTTTTTTTTTTCTTTCTTTTTTCTTTTCTTTTTTTCTTTTCTTTTCTTTTTTTCTTTTCCTTTCTTTTCTTTCTTTTCTTTCTTTTCTTTCTTTTCTTTCTTTTTTTCTTTTCTTTCTTTTCTTTCTTTTCTTTTCTTTCTTTTTCTTCTCTTTCTCTTTCCTTCCTGGCTTCCACTTCTTCCTTTCTTCTTCCCTTTCACGTATCTTTCTCCCAGCCGCCATTGTGTGGCATATCAACATATGATCACTGAGAAACCTGACTGGGTCAACGTATAATCAATGAGAAACTTGATTGGGTCAACATATCTGCTCCGGTCCTCCGTCTCCAGCGCCGTGACTCTCTCCCAAGTCCCTCCCCGATCTCCCTCTCTTCCTCCCCGATCTGGATTTCTCCCTTCCCGATCTCTTTTCTCTTCTCTCTCCTCCTTCCCCAATCACACCGGTGGCTGGGTTTGTAAAGCCAGCAAGGAGAAGACAGACAGAAAAATGGGTTTGTTTCTCTGAGCGAAATTTCGCCAAATTTCGACGAAATTTCGGCGAAATTCGATAATTTCGGCGAAATATTGTTGAAAAATTCATGAACTAGTAGTAAAATTTCCATACCCCTAAAAAACGAAATTTTCAGCGAAATTTCACCGAAAATTTTGAAATTTAACTCCTTGCTCACGAGCGCTTAGAGGTGAACGACTCGTGAGTCGGAGTTACGGTTTAAAAATTATTGACATTTTTTTTAGGGGCATTTTAGTCGATTCGCGTCCCAGGGTTTTAATTAAAAACACATCAGATTTTTTCGGACTTTCCAAAAACCCAGCCGCAACCCTTTCTCTCTCTTCTCTCTTCTCTGTCTCCGATTTCTTGCCTCCGTCGATTCTGGGCCGTCCGGCGGCAGATGACGACGAGACCGGCGGCAATGAGATCCTATCTCCGTCCTCTCTCTTTCGATGTGATTAGATCGCCCCGAAACCCAGCGTAGCCGACGAATCGGACGTAGACAGTTCCGATCGTCTTCTCCGGCGACCCCTCTTTTTCCAGCAGCTTCAAAACATCGGATCCGACCAAATCACTACTCTCATCACGGCGGTCAAGATGGTGTAGTTCCTTTGCCTCGATGAGCGCAGTAGCGTTTCCGACATGGTTGGTACTCCTCTCTGTTTGGGCTTTCTGTTGTTGTAATAGTTTTGATCTAATTGTTCTGAAATTGAAAAACCCCAAATTGACACCCTCGGCCACTGCGAGCTCCGGCACGTGGCGGCGCGGTGACCTTGTTTTTCTTTTTCTTTTTTTTTAGACTTGTGGAAAAGGCTAAATGGTTTTTAGAGTTAGTTGGACTTGTGGAAGCTGGTTTTTAGAGTTGCATCTGGATAAATTGTTAAACTCTTGCGAAATCTGGTTAGGGCAGACACTGTGTGTGGCGGCTGACCGTAATTCCGGCCATGCGATAATTAATTGCAAAACCTGAAATTTAATTGTGATCAATTGGTTTTGGGACAGGTTTTTTTGGCTCGGGAACTTTCAAAATTGAAACCTAATCGATCCCCGAATAATTCTCGAAAAAGGTATAAGCCCGTTCTGGATTTTTGGATAGTCACATTTGATTTGACTTTGTTTAGACAGACATTGGGTAAACCCTAGACCTCCGGTTAGGTCGAGGGGTATTTCGGTTATTTTTTGTAACTGCACCGAAAATCATATTATCAAAGTTAGGATAAGTTTAATACTCTTGTTTAAATTCTATTCAGCATATTTGGATTGAATGATATTCCATTTCAGCTTATTGAGCATATTATCAAAGTTACCATAAGTTTAATCCTATTGAGCATATTTGGATTGAATTAAATTCCATTTCAGCTTATTCAGATATTTAAATGGTTTGACAATTTCATTTTCAACCCGAGCAGGTTTATTGATTGTTTATATATTTAGTAGTTACAGCTAGCTGTGTTCAATGTAAGCATGTTTTTGTTAAGATTTTAAATTGCCAGCTATTCGATTTAGAAACATTTATACATAAGGATTTATTTAATAATATTTCATAGTATGCATTTGAGCAATTTCAAATATTTCACATATATAATTCCTTATATGTATTAGCAGCTTTAAGAGATTTCAGATGGATTGCAAAGTGAGTTTTCAAAAGAAAATGAGCTCAAGGAAAAAATGATGTTTGATAAATGATTTCGAAGGAAATGTTTTAAAGTTTATTTTTGTCTACTCACTAAGATTCTCACGTTTTGTTTTTAACATTCCCTCAGGTATTAGAAATTGCTGAGGTCTGAGCGCACCACTCGGAGCCATTCTAGTTTTCCATCTCCAGCTTTTGACATTGTGGGATCAATGCACTCCTTTTATTTGTCATAATGGCAGGTGATTGTAAACCTTATTTAGTTATCCTCTGACTAGACTAGGTGTTACTTGGTGTGGGTCTGAGACCCCTTTTGGATTGTGGTTTGGTGTTGGTTGTTGAAATTTAGAAGTGTTATTTGATACCTGTACAAGTGGGATTGTTCAAAATATCAAGGGAGGTGTTGCCGAAATTTCGGTAGATCC
The DNA here is from genome assembly GCF_963921425.1 of Dryas octopetala. NCBI lineage: Eukaryota > Viridiplantae > Streptophyta > Magnoliopsida > Rosales > Rosaceae > Dryas > Dryas octopetala. Next base: position 19,027,747 of record NC_141368.1, on the reverse strand, counting down.
TCCTTTACTTAAGGGAAATCCAGATTGGATGGGCTTAACATCCCACTGGTGTTGGACCCTACAGGATCACCTTTGGTTCCAAGGTGGGACCTAGGGGCAGTCCTGTCATAAAAAGATACAGAAGTGTTGCTTGTCAATTTTTGAAAAAGTACGTTATTAAATGGAAAAAATATATATATTTACACCTAACTGATATTTTGGCAAAAAGATTTACCACTGAAACACCAAATAGGGGTGAAGTTTCATGTGCATTTCTATGCACCAAACTTTTAAGAAGTGTACTATACAAAGGTTCTACTTGATGCTTGTTAGACTGGAGTTTTTGCACCTTTTGTGCCTAAATCGCCTGAACCTTCCTGCTATTCAACTTTTTTACTGGTTTGATTGTGAATCTGCCATAATTTCAAGCTTGTTTTTTTGGTTGATCTATATTTCACACAACACTTCCTGTATAATGTTGACCTGACAATGTTTGTAGCTAAAAATTATATTTTTGAAAATGTCCTAAGTAGCGTTCACTTTGTGAGGATCACCCCATATCCTTATTTGCGACTCTCATTCATGTGAGAGTTTCTGAAATTGTATGCTTATTGTTGTCCCTCTATATCAAAATTGAGATCGCCAGTATCGGAACTTTTGAATTGTCTGAATTACCAGCTGGCCTTCAGTAGTTATTTGCTTATTATTACTAACTGTGTGGATTTATTTATGCAGACACACGTACACACACACACACACACACACACACACACACACACACACACACACATTTGTGAGGATCACCCCATATCCTTATTTGTGACTTTCATTCATGTGAGAGTTCTGAAATTGTATGCTTGTTGTTGTCCCTTTATATCAGAATTGAGCTTGCCAGTATCAGAATTTTTGAATTGTCTGAATTACCAGCTGGCCTTCAGTATTTTTTGCTTATTTTTACCAACTTTGTGGATTTATTTATGCAGACACACGTACACAAACACACACACACACACACACACACATGTAGATGCATATGTATCTTGTTTGACATCCAATTAACTGATCAACATTATTACACTGTCTTTGGCAGGTGGTTCCCCAGACCAGGAATCAATAGGGTCTGGGACAAAGAGGTCTAGTGTATCATCTAGCAGTAGATCTCGTAATCGCAAGGAGTTTCTTTATAGGTTTGTGGACAGCGACATGTTTACTGCAAAACTTGAAGACTGGTATGAATCTATATCCGATAAATCAGCACCAAAGCAACCTGCCTTTGATGTGCCTTTTGAGATGATAGAACTTCAAAAGTTTGAGTATGCATTGGAAGGGATTTCATTTCAGCAGCTGATAAGGATGCCCAATGCCATTTATGCTTCAACATCTGATGCTGTGGAAGCAACTGCTTATCTTGCTATCGAAGATTTTTTACATGCCAGTGTGAAGGGCTTGTGGGAAGCATTCTGGAGTCAGGATGAGCTCATGCCTTTCTCTGTTGCTTGTCTATACAATGAAAACTTAAAATTCTATCAGGCTGAGAAGGCAGTTGCTGATGGTAAGCTCGGAGGTCTTTGTGCTACTGGTATATTGCTTTCAAACCCTAGACACCCCCATGGGAGGTGGGATCATATTCTTGAATTGGCTCTTTTAAGGCCTGATATTAGAAGCTTTGCTGTGGATAGTGATAGGCAGCCTTCTCTATCTGTTTTAGGTGAGGCCCTTTTCTATGCTCTCCGTGTACTATTATCAAGAAGCTTGAGCAAAATGAAGTACTCTCAGAGTTCAAACTCTGTTTTTGTTCTTCTTGTTGATTCTCAGTATGGTGGGGTAGTAAAGGTTGAAGGAGATGTAAATAAGTTGGAGTTTGATGTCGATAATGTTTATGAATGTGCTGCTGATTGGATTAACAAACATTCTAGGATTGCTGTCTCTTCGATTGATAGGGTCTGGAACAAGCTTGGAAATGCCAACTGGGGAGATATTGGTGCTTTACAGATACTTTTTGCTACCTTCCATTGTATCATGCAATTTGCTGGATTTCCCAAGCACTCAGTAGAGGATTTAGCTGCTGATCATGGTTCTCGCCTCCAAACAAGAAGAGCTGAAAGGCAGTTGGGGGATACCCAGGTGAATGGAAATGGTCTATTTCGGTTGCAGCACCACAGTGTTTCCCCTGAAATTGTTGAAGTTCAGGATGATTCCATCAAAATTGAGTCTGAACAGTTACTGAAGCTAGAAGTAGGATCTGTGTTATGGTTGGAGGATTCTAACTGGAAAAAGGGTTACCAGATCAATCAAGTCTTGAATAGCAGTGAACATCCATGTTATATTGCATCCCCGGTTGAAGATCCTCAAAAAAGGCTGTTTCTATATGTTGGGTCTCATCCCTCCCAGCTGGAGCCAGCATGGGAAGATATGAATCTGTGGTATCAAGTTCAGAGGCAGACTAAAATATTGACTATTATGAAACAAAAAGGTCTATCTAGCAAGTATCTACCTCAGTTGAGTGCATCTGGCAGGATTATTCACCCTGGTCAATGTCAGCGACCCAGCTCAGGTGGAAATTGTGATCACCCATGGTGTGGCACCCCGATTCTTGTAACTAGCCCAGTTGGTGAGACAGTGGCTGATTTGATAAGCGAGGGCAGATTTGGTATGGAAGAGGCTATACGGTGTTGCCATGATTGCTTATCTGCACTTTCAACTGCTGCTTCTGCAGGAATTCGGCATGGAGACATCAGACCAGAGAATGTAATTTTTGTCAAGTCTGCTGTGAGGCATCCTTATTTTGTCCTTATTGGTTGGGGACATGCTATTCTTGAAGATAGGGACCGCCCTGCAATGAACCTTCATTTCTCTTCAACTTATGCTCTCCAGGAGGGAAAGTTATGCTCGGCTTCAGATGCGGAGAGCCTTGTTTATTTGCTTTATATTTCCTGTGGTGGGGTGTTACCTGATCTTGATTCAGTTGAGGGGGCACTGCAGTGGAGAGAGACTTCTTGGTCCAGGAGACTAATTCAGCAGAAGTTAGGTGATGCTTCAACTGTGTTAAAAGCATTTTCCGATTATGTTGATAGTCTATGTGGGACACCATATCCCATGGACTATGATATATGGCTAAGAAGGTTGAGGAAAAATATTAACGAGGAAGATTATGGAAAGGAAATTGATACATCGGGCTAAGACTTTTTGAAGGGCCACTGCATTAGAAGTGATCCCTCTAGATCATCTGGATCATTAACAGAACTCCTGGTTGCGAAGACATGCAATTTTGTCACAAGTCTTTGATACCTGATGTCAATCGTTCAAGGTGATGATATGGAGTCTATTCCTTGGGATAGAATATTTGTTTAAAATGTCAGACATTCGTTCGACTGCATCCCTTGAAGAAGTTCAAGCATGATAATAACATTATGGCAGTGTTTAGGCTGTTCCTTGCTCTGGAAATTATTTTGGGACTGCTTCAAGGAATCTGCATAGATGAGCAATGCTTTCATGATCTTCATAACTTTTATGGTTAAAGTGTGTTCGCAAGGTGGAAGTGAGGATTTAAACTTATGTGGACATGTTTGCATGCAGTTCCCTTGTACAAAAGGGGATCGAAAAAAACCATTGATTTCTGCACTTGAGAGGAGTTTTTTAAGAATATGTGCTGTATTTATTACCATTTCTTTGTATAGATACAAACCATTCAAAGTTGCCCTCACCTTTGTGTAATTGCTAGGTATGTGTGGACTTAATTAGTATAGTCTATCCAGGACATCATCCTTTTCTGTAAATGTGTTAATCTTTGCGTGTGCATGGGATATGGAAAAGTCGTTTTGAATTATCTGGTCGTTTGGACTTCCTATAATTCTACTATTGGTTTTGGTCTGTAGTTGTAAATAATCCGTTCGAAAATGGCAAATTCTACGATGGAGTGGACTAGTGGACCACTCTGATGTGGAGGTATGTGAGCCATTAGATCAAAATTTTGATTTAATGGCTGTTATCAAGTTTCATAAAGCAGCCAAATAACTTGTTCCGCCAGTAACAAAAATCGAGGGGTGGGCATTTGAAATTGAAATATCGAAACCGAATTTGTACTGTGTCAATTTTGTACCGAAAAATAATATCGATTACATACCGTATCGATATTGTATCATACCGTATCGATATTGTACCATACCGTATCAATTTCAAATCAGTATGGTATCGGTATAAAACTTTCAATATCATAATATACCATACTGTATTGAATTATATTTAATTTAATTATTTAATATTCTTTTAATTAGGTATCGCCATATTAGTGCCTATTTGGGCAAGGCCCATAGCGAATTCTCAATTCTCTGTTCCAGTATTTCCCACTCCCCAGCGACATTTGGACAAAAAATTTAACTAACCTAATTTTCTAAAGAGAGACTTAGAGTTTAGTCCATTTTTTGAGCCTTTCTTAGACTAAAACCGGTAGTGATTTAGGGTTTTTAATTAAGTCCTTTTATTTTTCCTCTTTAACGGCTTTATGTTAGGTTTTAACTCCAAGATTTTGGGCAGAGCCCAAAATCTCGAAGTTAAAACCTAATATGCAGCCTCTACAAAGCCCACTCTACACCCTAGGAGGGAAAATACCCTTCAAATAAGGGAAAATACCCTTTAAATTGGGGAAAGACTTTATTATAAATTAAAAAGATTTTCTTATAAATTAAAAGGACTTTATTATAAATTAAAATGATTTTTTTCTAAATTATTAAGAATTAAAAGGATTTTCTTATAAATTTTAAAACACCCCCGGTCTCCATCTAAAAACTGTTTTTATAAAGGACCTAAACCTAATTATCTCTTTTCTAAATTCATGTTCTCCTCAGTCCTCAATTTCTCATCTCAATTCCCCTCCCTCCAATCATGATCTCAGTCCCTCGAATCCATCCCTCCCTCCCTCCAATTTTATACAACCAAATATTTACAATGTTATGTTAGAGTTAACAATTTCTAGCAAACGATTGACAATATGTAAGAATAAAAGTGCAAGTGATTAACAATATGTTTTTTTGGTTGTTAAATGTTGTTTTTTGACAACAACAAAAAAAGTTTAAAATGTTGGCACATACCGAAACCATACCGAATTCATAGAACACTGGTATGGTATGGTATCAGTTTTAAAAATGTTCATACTGTACCGATAAAAATTTCGGTATGGTATCGGTGTGGGGCTCATACCGTCCCATTACCCCTACAAAAATCAATTGGACTTGGAATTCCATTTTTGCCCCCACTCACTAATCTTTTTCTTTTAGGTTTTTTGCACTAACACCACCCAAACTATAGGAGTTGTGCAGTTATACTACCTTAAAAAAAAAAAAAAAAAAAACACTTTAAAAGATGTGACAATGTAACACCTCCTGTCAAGTTTTCTCAAATTTTTTGTTAACTCAAAAAGTATTTCGGTCAATCCATATAACAAAAAAAATAAATAAAAACACAATTCAGAGTTTAGGGGATACACATTTCATATTAATAATGTAAAAGACTAGATTGCACAAATAGATCCATTCACTTTATATATTTCTTTTGTTAGATTTGATGAATGATCAGAACCTCAAATAACAACATTTCAAGCACTATCAATTTCATTTCTTAAACCTAATGCAATAGCTCGTTTGGATAAGTTTTTTTTGTCATTATAAAAGAGCATATATGAAATCTTTTGTTTGTCAATATTGACGAGATTTAAAATTTACTTACTTCATACGATATTATTATCTATTAAATGAAACTTAAATTTGGCACCTAAAACCAAAGCATATCCGAAGAAGACAATAAATCAGATGAGAAATAAAAGATATCAAGACTTGCCCGAGAGTGGGTCTCTCCTTCAAGTTGTAGGTAAAAAAACAGAAGTCAATATCAGTCAGTATGTATGTAACAGTGTACATAAGAGAAAATTACCAAGTTGATCCACTTATTATTCACTTTGTCTTGGTTTGGTCCACGATTTTTTTTTTTGCCATTTTGATTCACGAATTATCTGACGTTCGCTATTTTAGTCCACTTCATTAAGATGTGATAAACAGACGTTAATTGGAGGGGTAAAATGGTCCATTTAGTCCAATCTTTTCTAGTTTTTCTTCTTAATTTTGACCCAACTTTTAATTTATCAAATCTCAACTAAATTCAGCAATCTTATATTAGTTTTGAAACTATAAATCTCTTTTTTACAACCATATAAAAATCATTCAAAATGAAACTATAAAACTCAAGATAAATTATCACAAAGTAGGTTACCCGAAACTTAGGGATGGGCATTAAGATCGAAAATACCGAAACCATACCGTTTCGTGTAATTCTGTATCGTTTGCTCCCATCCCGTTTTTTTTATCCAATCTCATACCGTACCGATCTCAAATGGGATGAGATCGGTCCTGAAGGTTTAATACCGGGATGGTCCCATCCCGTACCGATTAATTAAAATTTAATTAAAAATTTATTTATTTAATTTAATGGGCCCAAATATCACTAAGCCCAATTCATTTTTTAACTTGGATTTAGAAGATGAACCTTGTCTTGATGAACTTTAATTTTATAAAAGTGTTGAAGCAGGTAATGTTTTGTTTATTATCTTAAACTTTACTTGGTTTACTTTGTAAGCTTGTATTTGTTTTGTAAGTTTCATGGACTAAGTTACTAATTGCTATGAATTATTTTGTGTAGAATATGCAAGTACTACTATTGATGCCACTTGTAGTTTGAAGAGTTCAAATCCAAAGACAAAGGGAAAGTTTTGGATTTCAATTACTTATGAGTTTGAGATGTAATAAACCATAAGACTTAATTTTAATTTCTGATTTTGAGATGTAATAAGCCATAAGGCTTAATTATGTTTGTTGTGTTTGTGATGTAATAAGTCACATGCTTAATTATGTTTTTCAATTTTTGTTTAGTTTGGGATGTAATAAGTCATAAGACTTAATTATGTTTTTTAGTTTGGATTTGGTAAATAAGTCATGAGGCTTAATTGTGATTTACTAATTTATGAGTTTAGTTTTGAACTTTGAATATTTGAATTGTTGAAGTTTATGTTGTATTGTTGTTTATTTGAATTTTGAATTGTTGAAGTCTTGAAGATGAATTTTCAATCTTGAATAAAAACAAGTTATTACTTGAATTCTTGTTCTGTTTGCATAGTTGAATAAAAATAGGTTATGTTTACAAATTATTATTTGAATATGAATCTTGAATAAAAATTGAATAATTGAATAATTGAATTTTTATTATTTTTTAGTCTGGGATCGAAATGGTACCGAACCCGTACCGAACCAGTTTGGTACGGGACGAGATGGTACCATAATCCCAAAACCCCCATCTCGTCCCGTACCGATCCCGAACTCAAATCATAAGATGAGAACGAGATGAGGTAAGTCTCGTCCCCCCTCATCCCGTGCCCACCCCTATCGCCATTTTTCCATAAATTTCCAAATTTTCTTCCAACTTCAATTTTCTTTGAATTTGACACCTCAAATCAATTTCTTAGGCTACTAAAAACATGTTTAAAGTATCTCAATCCATCACCCAACCTTAAACCAACCTAAAAATGAAAATCTCAATTAAGAACATAAAACACCAAAACTGAAAAATTGATAAAATACACCCCAACCCAAATTCTCCTTCAATTCTCATTCATTTTTTAAGTTATTTGGATCATAAGAAAAAGAGAATTAAAAGAAAATTCAGATTGAGGTGTACTTATATCAATTTTGCAGTTTTGGGGTTTCAGTTTATACCTTTCAATTTAAGATTACTTCACATTCACTAATTTCTAATTAAAAAAAATTGTATGCTTTTTTTTTTTTTTTTTGGGAATCCTAAAAGTAAAACAAAGTAAAATTTAGGGCCAATTTGGTATTGTTGTGTGAAAAAACAGCTGTGAGGTAAAACAGCTGGGAAGTAAAGTCAGCTGTAAAGTAAAGCAGCTGAGTGTTTGGTAAAATATGTTTTCAAAAGTGTTGTTAGTGCAAAAAACAGTATCAAAGTGTTTGGTAAATGTTAATGTAAAAATGCTGTGACTGTGTATAATTACAAAAATAGACATGATGCTAAAAGTGTCTTTCACTTATTTGTTTGGTAAAAATAAAATGTTTTTTAATTGTTTTTTAAATTTTTGGCTACAAATTTTTATTAGCATTAATTTTTCTAAGAACATTATTAAATAAGTATGTGTATTATTTTTTTAGATATATTATAATTTTAATCGTGCAAATAAAATATCATAATTAATTATCACAATATAAAATATAACTAACAATGGACATATTTTTTAATTTAAAATAAACAAATTAAAAGTATAGAAATCAATGAGGATATTATGGGTAAAATAAAATATTCATTGTTACTGTGATTCACTGCAACTTTCAAAAACACCTAGAAACCTGCTTTCTGTTTTTGTTGTGGGGAGTTGAGAATTATAAAAAAAAAAAAACAATTTTTAATTTTTTTACCAAACACCAAAACTGTTGTAGGTGATTGAGAATTGTCATCCACAGCAGCTTTTGGGTTTCCCACCGCAATCCCAAACGGGGCCTTACAACCCCTGAATGAAGCAAGTTGCATTGCATCCCAACCGACACCGTTCAAGAACCACCGAAAAATATGAATTTTTCCAACAATAATTTCGACCAATTTCAGCGAAAACAATACCCAATATATATGCCTAAAAAGTCACTTATGCCTACAAAAATATTAGTATGTTGCTTACTAAGTTACTCTTTAACATCTGTCAAAATCCTTTAGTTGGTTGATTCCTAAACCAAGTATGCAGAAGAGCAAATTACATTTTAAGACGTCAACTATACCTCGTTTTTCAACTTAGTACCTCAATTTTAAAAAATTGCATTATCATACCTCAACTTCTATTTCGTGTCAATTTCATACATTTGTTAGAAATGCCGTTATCTATTGATGTGGCATATGCGGACCTCACTGCTAAGCATTTACATGGCTTCTAAAAATAGCCACATGGATGAAAAAGAATAAAAAAACCAATAAAACATTTAAAAAGTAATTAAAAAATCAAATAAAATCTTTTAAAAATCCATGTGGCTATTATTGGAAGCCATGTCAATGCCTAGGTGGGGTCCTATCAAAATTAAAAAAAGAAACAACTGAAAGAAGAATCAAATTACAGTAGTGCTAGACATCTCACATTTTTATACCATAATTTCATACCATCTTATGTGGCAACTTACATGGCATTCATGCATTGGACACTAAAAATTAAAAACAAAAATCTAAAAATAAAAAGAAAAACTTTGTCCAGTAAAATAATGACACGTAAGATGGTATAAAAATATGGTATAAGAATGTGGTAAATATAGCATTATTCATCAAATTAATCCATTGTCGAGGTGAAGATAAGACATGACCAAGGGAAGCTAGGGCATCTGCCATAAAACTGGCCTCTCCAAAAACATGTTGAAAGTTTGAAACTAAATATCCTCGAACGAAGAACATAATTATGATTAATGCAGAACAAAATGTCAAATCTGAAAAGGAAAATGGAAAAAGGGAGAGATAGAGGCAGCACCTGATCTGAGAAAGGAACGCATTATCAGAGAACAATCATCCAAGTAAGAAAAGAAACAAGTGGTCCTTTTACATTATTAGAGAACCATCCCCATAGATAACAACTGCCAAATGACTCTCCAAATCTAGATCTTTTGTCCCCTGAAGAACCCAATCAACAGCCACAAGAGCTGCATTATCTTTTTTTTTTTGTTTTTTTTTTTTAAATAAGACTAGTGCTGCATATATTGCAGCTTTCATCCTTAACGTCTTAAAAAAAAGGCTGACACAGGGGAATCACAATGGCACAGTGATACTCAACCAGCCATGGCCACTGAAAAAGGCTAGCTGCTTGTGCAGGATATTATTAACAGAGCAGGGTTAAAGGACTGACAGCCATTGATATCTTACACACATATTAATACATATACATATATACATATATTTGTTTGTTTTTCTGTATGAATTAATATCTTATAATTTGAAAAATAGATAAAAGTTTGTTGTTTTTCACTCCTTTCCAGAATAGATTAAATTGAACGCCCAATAGAAGCAAGATGTGTGTATATTCTATCTCAAGCAATTATCCAAACCAACCCAAGAACCATAAATTGCAAAACATGGTGGCACCATGGAGAGCAGGCCAACCTCAAGCTGGTCTTCTAATAAGAAAGTATATATAACTAAAGCAGCTATGCAGTGGAGTAGAAGATGAGCAAATGAATTTGTTTTTTCGGCCATTGACAAAGAAATGATTTTAGTCCAGTGAAAAATGAATAGCAGGCTGGGTGAAGACATTGATTAAGGACAAACCTTTTAATATAGTGCCGAAAACTAGCTCCTACCAGTAAGTAGTGCAGCATCAAGGGGCTAAAACTGATTCAATCTCATCGATTTTAACGTACCAACATCATACATTCATACATCCTGGATTCCAACTTTCCCTTGATACAAACTCAACAATTGAGGTACTTCATTTAGATATCTGACCACAAATCTCTCCAAGAAGTGCTTCTCCACCTTGAAGAACACATAACTCAACCCAAATTTTTTATTTATCAATCCCTTCGACAACAAAACTGTAACAACCAAAGACCTTGGGATAATTCTCTTCTCCAAACTGAGACACAAGACCGTCGGGTTTTTCACAATCATTTCTGATGGCCATCCCATCTTGTTCACTAAAAAATCCAATACTTGCATTATTTTCTTCTCCGACATAATCATACACAAAGGATGCTTCCTGTAGGCAGAGCGAACATCATCCTCAGACCAACCCCATCTCCTATAAACTTCATGACTTCGATTCCATATCAACTTACTATTCTTAAATCCCAATGCGCGTAGGGCGAACACCGAAGCTGATTTTTCCAGATTAAATCCCATTTCCCTCACCTCATCCACAACTTCACCAAATTTTTCACGCTTTAGCATCGCAGTCGAGGTACAATGAACTAGAAACACAGAAATGCATGACTGGGGCATACCCAATTTTCTCAAAATCCCAATATTTGGCACCACATTCTTGCAGTGACCTTCCAAGAAAATCCATGGGGAGTTTTTGAAAATAAAAACAACATGTTTGTCAGAAAGCATACTCCTAAGAAAATTATAAGTGGGTATAATACGGTTCTCCAAACTTACTGCCAAAAGGACTGGATTATACGCCAGAACTCTTGCAAGTTCCTTCTTTGAAAGCCCAGTACAGCTAAAAAACTCAATCTTGGGCAAAAGGGTTTTCTCCGGGTAGACTAAAAGAACTCTTGGGTATAACTTGACAAACTTTGAAATCTGGGTTTCAGAGAGCCCACCACGGTTTCGCAGAAGGCCCAAAACGGAGTCTGCTCTTTTCTGGGATTGCAGCTTCACCCTCTTGGAAGCTGAAACTGCATCTCCTGGAGACAACCCACATGAGTTTATGAGGTAAGTGACTGTGAAACTGTGTTGGTTTGCTGAGGTTTCTGAGGTGGTGATGGGTCTGTGAAGAAGGAACTGATTTTGAAGAGAAAAATGTGAGGAGGGGCTTAGATCTCCAACAACAATTCTTTGAATTTTGGAAAAAGTAAACGTACAAGAAGATATTGAATTACCCAATCTGAGAATCTTCAAGTTGTAGAAGAGCGGTACCATGTTAGATGTCGATATTGGAAAGTCCAAAACCCTAGAAAGTCTCCAGTAAACTGGGTTTTAGGCTTTTAGCGCTCTTCAAGTGGATTCTTTCTTGAATTTTGAAGTGGTTGACGAGAGTATTCTTTTCTTTTCTTTTTTATTTCTTTTGACTATTATGAAATGAAATGAAATGTTTTAAGTTTTAACATTTTCATTCCAATGTTTGGAATAAATTAGGAATCGAGACTAGGAAATAATTTACCCATTTTTATTCTAGTTCTAGCTTTTGAGTTTGGACAATGATCTGAATAGATCAAGATTTTTAACTTTTTTTTTTCAATTTAAGCACTTCAAAACCGTATTCCATTTTTGTAGTTTATGCTAAATTTTTATTTTTGTAGCTATATTTTTTATTTTGATCTTGTATTTTACAAATTTTTACAATTCAAGAAGAATGAGTATTCTGTCAATTAAGGGCTCGTTTGGCACTGCTTCTGGGAGGGTCAAAAGCGTTTTTAAAATAATAAAAGCACTTATTTTTAAAAAAAATGATGTTTGGCAAAAAAAAGAGAAGTGCTTTAAACCAATTAAATAAGCACTTAAAGTGGTTTTGGAAGAAGCACATGGGAGGTGCTTCCTCCTAGAAGTGCTGCCAATAAAAAACACGGGAAGCACTTGGGCTGGTTTTAATGAATTTTTCAAGCTTCCAAATATATCCCTATTTACTTGAACAAATGCCCAAATAACCCTCATATATCAAAACCCCAGCAAAAACCCTCTTTATTTTTTTTTACGAGGGAAGCATTCCAGTTTCGCGGGAAAAAAACAAAAGGCCAAAGGCCCATCATGTTCCATGAAAACCCTTTCTCTCATATAAGAAAAAATTGCAGTTGCCTTCAGGCTTTTCTCTCGGTGCCGATCTCCATCCCTCTCATGTCAATATCTCTCCATCTTCAAGAATTTCTTTTAGATACCTTGCCCCTAAGAGCTTGAAGACAGAAGTAGTCATCTCTGCTGTGTTCGAGGCATTGCGTGTAAGTTTCCTGATTTTGATGCTTTGATATGCAATGGGAGGGTTGCTGTTTGTAACTTGGATTCTTTTGTCCTTGATGATATATGTACGCTGCAAAACCAATCATTCAATGATATAAATATAATTTGTTTCTTCAAACTTGAGCAGTTCTTTTCTTGTACCTAGTACTAGTAGCTTATATCTTACTTTGAAGGTAAAGGGTGGGGTCTTAAAGGGTGCATCGAGAACCTTCTTTTTATATAAATGTTAATGGTATGTATTGCAGTCAAGTGAAACGTGCATAATTCCTCTGGGGGAAAAACTAAACTATTAAAGCCTTGTGCTATTTATGTTCTCACACAATCGTCACACACTCTCTCTCCCGCTCTCTCTCTGATGAATATGAATATCATTTTTTTAAAAAAAATTTCCTGTGATTTTCTGCAAATTTGAAGAAATATTTTGATTCATAATTTTCAAGCTATCAGTTTCGCATTCAACATGTATTTTGACTCCCCCACTTTTTTTGTGTTGTCCTTTGATCCCCCGTGAATATATATTTGCATATGGATGTGAATTCCTGCATGCTTTGGTTTATCATCATTTCTGTATGTTTGTCCTAGCAGTTTGATCATAGACTATTCATTCATTCATTCTATTTAACTCTTGGGTTAAAATTATGGTTAAAGCTAGCTAGGAGTTGATGATGGTAATAGAAAGATCAAGGTGGATATCACAGATTTTCACATTCTTCTTACTTATTTGACCATGCATAATTAAATGGCTTAGGTGTCTTGCTTTAGAGGAAAAAGATGCAGATATGCTATCAAAAGTTATTCCTTAGTGGGGTGTTAGAAGTTAGAAAGAAGTTAGAATTCAGGTTGTGGTAAATGCATTCTAACAGGGGACTAAAATTACTCCCCAATGGAGTGTTAACTTTCAATCAATATATTACAGGGTTGGGCTGTAGAGTCAAAATACCATTTGTTAAAGGGTTGTAAATGCTCTTAATATTATATAGTTGTCTATGAAAGTACAGTGCTAATGCTTTTGAGGATGCTATATATCATCTATAGCTTTGTTAATTTGGAAAATGAAATATATTATTTAACTGTTGATATTTTTTTTATTAATTACCATAAGTGCTGGAATTTTACTTTCTTATTTGTTACTCTTCATTTTAGGGATTTTTTCTCATAGGAAACTTGGCCTGGGGGATTACATGCAGCAAGTTAATTACATAACTTCCAAAGAACATTACAAGTAAGTTCCTACATCCTGCTTTATATACACCTACAAATGAAACTTATTTTCTTTATAAATTCCAATAAAACATTTTATCTTGGGAAAGCTTCACTGGATCTAGATAAGAACAAACATTGCAATTTGGTGACTTCTTTGAAACATTGCAATTTTATCTCGTCTTATCTTGTGTGCATATGTTGGTGACTTCTTTGAAATTTTTCTTCATTTGTTTTTCTTGCTAAATAGAAATGTCTAAGAATATAGTTAAGCCATCACAAGATGAATCTATGGAAGAAAATGAGAAACATGGAAAGGCACATTGGGATGATGCTGCTGTTGATGCATTTGTCAAAATTTGTGTTGATGAGACATTAGCTGGAAATCGCAAATGTGGTCATTTTAGTAAGCTTGGATGGAAAAATGTTATTAAAAAATTTAATGATCTTACTCAAAGGACCTACACCTTTAAACAACTCAAGAACAAATGGACTGCTCTCAAGAAAGAATGGCAAATATGGATATCTTTGGTTGGAAAAGAGACTAGCTTAGGGTGGGATCATGCGAAGCAAACTATCAAGGCTACTGACGAATGGTGGGACAAAAAATTAAAGGTGAATTTGTTATCTTTGTTACAACTAAATTAGTTCTTAAACCAAATACTTAATTTATAGTTTTGCATGAATTTTATTAATTTTAGTTCATATTATTGTAAGAGAATCCTGATGCCGGAAAATTTCGAAAAAATGGATTGAGGAATGCTGATCAATTAGACATTTTGTTTAAAGATATTGCTGTTACAGGTGAATGTGCTTGGGCATCCTCGCAAGGTTTAGGGGCACATGATGTTGACAATGATCTTATGTCGGGCGCGAGAGGATTGCAAATCATCTTATGTCGGGTTGATACTAGTGATAAATTTCATTGTCATTAGCAAATTCATTTTCTTTCAACAATCGTTTTACAATTTGATTTGTTATAATTTTTAACGTATTATCTTTTATTTTTATTTTAGAAATCTTAAATTTTTATTTAATATATTTTCATTCAATTTTTTTTATTTATGATGATAAATAATTTAAAAAATAAAATAAAAGCACTTTTTCTTTAGGCAACCAAACATCAACAAAAACACTTTTGTACAGTATAAAAGCACTTCTATGTTAATAGCTAAACGACAAACTGCTTATGTATAAAAGTGCTACCAGTAAGAAGTGCTACTGGCAAAAGCGCTACAACACAAAAGCGCTTCCTAAGAAGCAGTGCCAAACGGACCCTAAGTGGTTTATCCTTGAATTGCTAACAGTGTATAAAGTATATGGCCAAAATTCAACAATTTAGACTAAAAACACAAAAAATTTGACAAATTAATAAAAAAAAAATAATTCTAACATGTCTTCAAATTGCAACTAGTTTATAAAATATATGACAAAAATAAAAACAATTGAAATATAGGAATGAAAATGAAGCTTGACCGAAATTACAGAGATTGAAAAGTGAAATTTGGCATTTCTTTTTCTATTCAAAACTAGGGGGAGCATCAACCCGTCCGAGCCGACACTCCAACCAGCCCACCGTAAAATCGAAGCCGACCCAACCAGATAGATGCCAACTCGGGCTCGGTGTTCCGTCCTCCACCAATCGTTGGCACCCGAGCAGACCTGAGAGAGAGAGAGAGAGAGAGTGGCCGAAGTGCCATTTTTTATGGTGAGACAGAGAAAGATAAAGAGAGTGTAGCAAACTGTCATTTTTTCCAGCAAGAGAAAGAGAGAGAGTGGCAATGGGTGTCATTCTTTTCGGCGAGAGAGAGAGAGAGTGACAGTAGCTGCCATATTTTTCGGCGAGAGAGAGAGAGAGAGAGAGAGAGAGAGAGAGAGAGAGAGAGAAGCCTTGTCAGCTTAACCCATCCTTGATCGCCAACTCGATGGACGCCAATCTGCTCCGACCGATGGCTATGCAAGGCAGTGACAGGTTGAGCCCCAAGCCAACCGTCGCCCACCCCTATTCAAAACCCACATGTTTCACGTTTTTACTTAATGGTGCGTTTGGATGAAGTAGTTTGAAACTACTAAGGAATTCACAAATGACGGAATTAAAAATGACGTGATTTAAAATTCTAGAATTTGTAAATTCTCTTGTTTGGATAAATGCAATCGTAATAGAATTTAAATACGAAATTTATAGTAGTTTTATAAAAGAGTGATAGTGATGGTGATGGTGACAACAATAAAAATGATGCTTGTGGTGAGTTGACGATGGTAGTAGGGGTGATGGCTCACGAGCGGTGGGAGAAATGGTTGTGGCAAAAATTGGAGTATTGGAGGTGGCGGCAGCGGTGACATTGGCGGTGGTGGTGGCGACGGCGACAGCGATAGCGATGGTGGTGGTGATGGCACTGGTGATGGAGGCGGCGACGGCGGTGTCAGTGTCGGTGGTGGTGGTGGTGGCGGTGTCAGTGATGGTAACAGTGGCGGCGATGGTGGTGGCAGTAGTGGCGGCTGTGGTGGTGGCGGCGGAGGTGGTGTTGGTGGTGGTGGCAGCGGGCGGTGGTAGTGGTGGTGGCGGTGTCGGTGGTGGTGGTGGTGACGGTGGCGGCGGTGGCGGTCGTAGTGGTGGCAGAGGTGGTGGTGGCGGCGGAGGTGGAGTCGGTGGTTATGGTGGTGATGGTGGCGGCGGAGGTGGCGGTGGCGGTGGTAGTGGTGGTGACGGTGGTGGTGGTGGTGGTAACGGCGGCATGGTTGTAGTGGTGGTAGTATTGTAATTAATTGGCAAGGTGATGGGTGGACACGACTTTAAAAAAAAAAAAAATTGAAATTTTGAAAATGACACCAATTTAGGTGGAATTTAAACTTGGAATTTACAGCCTTCAAATCTCAAGTTTTTTTTCCACATAAAATTTACAAAATTTTATAATTATGGACCCAAACAAGGAAATTAGAGCATGTAATTTCTTAAATGCTGAGTTTTGTTTAAATTCCAAGTTTTTTTTCTCCATCCAAACACACCATAAATGTTTTTAAACAACTTTGTATAAAGAGTGCATACATGTGAAATTTTGCTCTATGTTTCATACTCAATTATATTTTATTGTTTAACTTTATTTTTTCATTGCGGAAGCATGGTTTTATTGAAACTCAGAGAGGTTACAAATTAACTTGGAAATGAGTCTTGAACGATGAAGGAACCTCACCAACCCAAGACATACATCCAAAGCATGATAGCGCAAATTGAGCCACATTGTGAGCAACAAAATTATAAGAATATATTAGCATCTGACTCCAAAATGATAGAATCATACGACACATTTAACACACAATTAATTTAGCCACTCATGTGGTTAAGAAAACAAATCCATGCACTTCAATTTATTCGTTTATAAAAAAATAAAAAAACTATAAGAATATGTTCCTAAATTCATGCCTCAAATTATAGAAGATGAAATTGAATATGATATTGTTTAATATGAGCATCTAATAAAACAAAAGGCAAAAATTTTAACAAAATGAAATGAATTTTAGGACTTGTTGCAAGTCATTATATGATATGCATTTTGTGAGGATATTAACTTTTATTTTGTGTCAAAGAGATACATTATGTCATGCCCATTACAATATCCGTCGAAAGTTGATCATGTGCCACATATGCGATCAATTTTTAGAGGCACAGTCATCACTTCAAATGACATATTGTTTTTGTATATAAATTTAAGAAATTGTTATAACAATATCAACAAACTAAAATCGAGAAAAAAAGTTTATTATAGCAACAATTTGTGAACTTTACCTCGAGTTTCACTTGAGTTCGTAAACTTTTCTCTTAGATTCTTTAGTCTACAAAATTTTTCACGTTACTCATTTCAATTCACTTCATCAAATTTTTTCCAAATTTTTCGTCAAGTATTTGCACGTAACAAGCATATGATTGATTTTTAAAGGAAAAAAGCGCTAAATTTGAGGTCCATGTCACGTGCAAATATATATGACAAGTTTTCGGACTTAATAATTTAAAGGGAAAAATTTACAAACAGGACACATACTTTGATAGTTGTTTCAGTTCAGAACATTAATTTTGATTCGTATTAATGAAGTACACATACTTTTATTTTATGTCAATTAAAGATCTTGTTTTATCTCAACTTTGACCCGACATTGGACCTATCAAAACTCCACCAAACTTAGCAAACTTATATTTGGTTTAAAGCTATGCATCTCCTCTTTACAACCATATAAAAATCACTCAAATCGAACATCTACAACTCCAGATAATTGGCCAAAAAGTAGGGTACCCGAAATTGTCCAATCGGACTTTTGAGAAAAAATTTAGAAAATCGGATAGTTTCGAGTATCCTACTTTTGGGCTGATTATCTGGAGTTGTAGAAATCCAATTTGAGTGATTTTTATATTGTTGTAAAGATGAGATAGCATATCTTTAAACTCAGTATAATTTTTCTGAATTTAATGGAGTTTTGATGGGTCCAATGTCGGGCCAAAGTTGAGATAAAAACTAAAAAAAAAAAAAAATAAGTCCTTAATTGACACAAAATGAAAGTATGTGTCCTTCATTAACACAAAGCAAAATTAATATTCTGAAATAAAACAACCATCAAAGTATGTGTTCTGTTTGTAAATTTTTTCCTAATTTAAAAATAAAATTTACCTCTGAAACTTGAGATGAAGTTAGAGGATAGTTGGTATAAACCGTGTAATTAAGCCTTGGCCAAAAAGAAAAATCATATGTTAACTTGTGAGTAGGCCACGTCATGAGGTAAGAGGAGCAGAGCCAAGCATTATGTCTTTTTTTTTTTTTTTTTTTAATTTATTACTCTTCAAAAAACTCGCACTAACAGCCATCCCCTGCTCTACTTTGCTTCACTTCTTCCTCCTACTTTGCTCTCCCTCTCCTCTCCTCTCCATATCCAATTGTTGATCTCCCTTTGCCGTCAGCCACTCAGCTACCGTCCGGCCGCTCTTGGTCGTCGTCACCGCAAGGGCTCCATAGTCAGTACTATTATTTCTCATCTTAGATTGAATGGGCAACTTGGTTTATTGGTGTTTTTGGGTATTTTGATTCATTGAATTTGATGGGTAATGTTACAAATTAGTACTTGTTTGTGGATAAACCCACACCGATCCAACAGTCAATCATGGCTGGACACGTGGCCAATCAGATCCAACTTCGGTGTTTGACTTCTCAGTGGTCAAACTTTGACCTCCACATCATCACGCAGCTCGGCACTTCCTCTGTCAGCTCAGATCGGATCATCAAACCGAGCCCTTCGTGCCCGGTCCGACCCGAACCGAGGATCTTCTAAAGGATTGAGTGTTCATCTTTCCTTGGTTATCCCGGTTCGGCTCGGCTCGGCTCGGTGCTGAGGGAACATCTTTTCGGACTCTAGTCACAACCAGCTATGACTCGGAGGGATCACTACTTTCTGGATCGGTTCGGTTCGAAAGTCCATGTCCGGTCCAATCACACATGGACTTCATGTGCACGCATAAGGACATGTGTTCGGGTCGGCTTGGATTCCCGCCGCCATTCCAAGGAAGATCACGTTGGGACGAACCGCCATACTTAAATGCACCTGACAGGATCTTCTGACAGATGAGACTTCCCAGCTCACATTTATGACTATTAAGGCAGTTCACCTGAACCTTTCATACTTGAATTGAATGCAAAGGAGATGGGTAGCTGTGCATGCCACTGTTCACGACCGAACGTGTGGATCTTTCTCAACCAGCCAACCACATGCAGGTAACTTACTCATCACAATTTCCTTTGCCTATATATACCAACTCATATACACAAAATCACCTAGTTATCTATCACCAGCAAACACTTACACAAAAACTTCCACTCACCCAAGAGTATACCCAACTTGCTGAGAATAAACCCAGAACATTTACCTTATTCTTCCTATTCTCCCAAGTTCATCCCTTTTTCTTCCTCACTTACATTCAAACACCACCAGATACACATCACTGACTTTATCATCGGAGCGTATTTGGCTGGTACCACATCGGTCCATCTCCTTTGATCTTGTGTTCGTTTGCAGGAAGATTTCACGTCATCATCCAGCAAGGCTTCAGATCAGTCAGGTCACCATTTCTAAGTTGTTGCATCTATCTTACGAAAATTTGCATCAACAGTACTCTTGCTTTGGCTCTGCGGCTCTGCCTCTTCAACTCCCATTTCGGTACGCTACAGCCTCTCAACCTCCCTGTTTTTTCTTCTCTCCATTTATATTCGACCATAGTGTTAGCTTGCTTTTATTTTAAATATGATTCTGATTATTTTTAATGGATTAATTATCTCCAAGTTAATTTTAATTTCCATTATGATTTCCCATATGGGTTTCCATTTTGAATTTCCTATCTTGAATTTTCATTCCTCTTAGAGGACCTGCGTTTATTTTTTTATTTTTTATTTTATATATATGAGAGACCTATTGGGTGAAATTTAGCAGCTGCTTGATTCTTAGATTAAGTCATCGATATTGATGCCTGTACTTTTGCGTTATGAGTTTGAATAGGCTAATGCACATCATTATCATGCTAAGTGTTTCTCTGTGCGACAAGCTTGTGGTGTTACCTACACTTGAGTATAAGAATGAGGTTTCATTTGGGTGTATAAGGGGCTCTTGCGACTATTAATTAGCTTTTATATGTTATGCAGCAATTAATAAGAGGTTAATTATTCTTGGCCATTTGCATAGGTAATAAAGATACTTTGATTTATAATTAAGTTAAAGATACTTGGCCATTTGCATTGGTTGTGCTATGGTCATTATTATTTATTTTTCAGGCAAATGTTTCTTCCTAAATCTGTCTTCATGAATCAGTGTTAGTATTGAGATTTACGGCTTAAAGATGCATAGTAAGTGATCACATCCAAGTGACAATTTAATGTAGTAGTTTGAATGTACAGAGCACAAAATGACAACTCTGACCACTTTACAATCTTATTGTATACATTTTCAGGATTAATGTGTAGATTTGATTTATTTTGTCCAAAGGATAAAGTTCTGCTTTTGCTAATTTTTCTGTGTATTTTATTTTTTTAACTTTGTATTTGAGAGTGTGATATTTGATTAGTTCCTTCTGGTTGACATAGGCAGTACATGATTCATTGAGGTGTCCCTACATTTGGTTTTTGAATAGATGATCTGCTCCCTTTATTTTTGGCTTTTGCTTTGAGCCTTCATAATACTTCTATTCCAATCAGCTCTTAAAGAAATTCTTGTATATGTTGCTGTGTGTATGTGTGTTTCCATATAAATGGTTAAAATTTGTGCACTTGCAGTTAGTTTAGGAAGGACTTGGGCTTGAGGGGGAGTCTCTGTGGAAACTGGAAGGGGTACTATCAATATAACTCAGACAGAAATTTTCATTAGACCACATGAAATTTTAATGTCGGATTACTCATAATCTTATCCAAAGCATATAAATTTCACCAAAACTCATTCCAGACAGTGATGAAAACTCAGACAGACCCAAAGACATGAGCTCGCAGTCACAGTTCTTGTCCCTCACACCTTTGCTCCCCATAACCAACACCAAAACACCACCACCACCACCACCACCAACTTCCTCTAGACTACGCCCTCCAATCTCACCCCCACCAACAACATTTCACACCCTTTCCCAAAGAACCCACATTCCTTCTCATGTCTACAAGCACCCTTCAGCTGTACTCCTCGAGCTCTGCACTTCCATGAAAGAACTCCACCAAATCCTCCCTCACATAATCAAGAACAGCCTCTGCAACGAGCACTTGTTCCAGACCAAGCTTGTCAGCTTGTTCTCTAAATATGGCTGCCCCAATGAGGCCGCTCGGGTTTTCGACGCCGTTGGAGACAAACTCGACGTTTTCTACCACACTTTGCTTAAAGGGTATGCCAAGAACTCGCCCTTAGGTGATGCGCTGTCGTTCTTTTGTCGAATGAAGTATGACGGTGTTAGGCCTGTTGTGTATAATTTTACTTATTTGTTGAAAGCTTGTGGTGACAATGCTGACCTTCGGAGGGGGAAGGAGATTCATGCGCAGCTAATAGCTAATGGGTTTGCGATGAATTTGTTTGCAATGACTGGGGTTGTGAATATGTATGCCAAGTGTAGGCAGATTCATGAAGCGTATAAGATGTTTGATAGAATGCCTGAAAGGGACTTGGTTTCTTGGAATACAATTATTGCAGGTTATGCGCAAAATGGGTTGGCGAAGATAGCTATGGAGTTGATTGTACGGATGCAGGAGGAAGGCCAGAGGCCTGACTCGATCACATTGGTCACCGTTTTGCCTGCTGTTGCAGATTTTGGCTCTTTGATAATTGGGAAGTCAATTCATGCGTATGGTATAAGAGCCAGTTTTGAATCACTTGTAAACATTTCTACCGCCCTTGTAGACATGTATTCGAAATGTGGGTCGGTGGGGACTGCTAGGTTGATTTTCGATAGCATGAATCACAAGACTGTTGTTTCCTGGAATTCCATGATAGACGGGTATGTACAAAATGAAGATGCCAGGGAAGCAATGGCAATTTTCCAGCAGATGTTGGATGAAGGCTTTGTGCCAACAAATGTTACTATAATGGGGGCGTTACATGCTTGTGCTGATTTGGGAGATCTTGAGCGGGGAATGTTCATACATAAATTATTGGATCAACTGAATCTCAGATATGATGTTTCAGTAATGAACTCTTTGATATCCATGTATTCCAAGTGTAAGAGAGTTGATATCGCTGCAAAAATATTTAGAAACTTGCAATGTAAGACCCTCGTCTCATGGAATGCCATGATATTGGGTTATGCACAGAATAGACGAGTCAGTGAGGCTTTAAACCACTTTTGCGAGATGCAATCTGAAAATATAAAACCAGATTCATTTACCATGGTGAGTGTGATTCCTGCTCTTGCCGAGTTATCTGTTACACGCCAGGCTAAGTGGATTCATGGACTTGTTATTAGAACTTGTTTTGAGAAAAATATTTTTGTTATGACTGCTCTTGTTGATATGTATGCAAAATGTGGAGCTATCCACACTGCAAGAAAACTCTTTGACATGATGGCTGAGCGGCATGTGACAACATGGAACACTATGATTGATGGATATGGAACAAATGGGCTTGGAAAAGCTGCTGTAGATCTGTTCAATGAAATGAAAAAGGGAACAATAAAGCCAAATGATATTACATTCCTATGTGTGATCTCTGCTTGCAGTCACTCAGGTTTGGTGGAAGAGGGTCTCCAATACTTTGCAAGCATGAAAGAAGATTATGGCTTGGAGCCTGCAATAGATCACTATGGGGCCATGGTTGATCTTCTTGGTCGAGCAGGCCGGCTAAATGAGGCTTGGGATTTTATTCAAAAGATGCCAATGGAGCCTGGTATTAGTGTCTTCGGTGCCATGTTGGGGGCTTGCAGAATTCATAAAAATGTCGAGTTGGGGGAAAAGGCAGCAGACAGGATATTTGAGTTAAACCCTGATGAAGGTGGGTACCACGTTTTGCTTGCTAACATATATTCTACAGCTTCATTGTGGGACAAAGTGGCCAAAGTGCGAAAAATAATGGCGAAGGAAGGGCTGCAGAAAACTCCAGGCTGCAGTTTAGTGGATTTAAGGAATGAGGTTCACACTTTCTATTCTGGAAGCACAAGCCATCCTCAATCCAAAAGAATATATACTTTTCTGGAGACATTGGGAGATGAGATCAAGGCTGCTGGTTATGTGCCGGACACCAATTCAATTCATGATGTGGAAGATGATGTTAAGGAGCAGTTGCTCAATAGCCATAGTGAGAAGCTGGCCATTGCATTTGGACTCTTAAACACTACCCCCGGTACAACAATACACATCCGGAAGAATCTACGAGTTTGTGGTGATTGCCATAACGCAACCAAGTACATTTCACTTGTAACAGGAAGGGAAATCATAGTGCGTGATATGCATCGGTTCCATCATTTCAAGAATGGAACCTGTTCTTGTGGAGATTACTGGTGATTTGATCTTTGTACAATTTTTAATTCCTGGGAGCTGTGTACTATCCTCTGTTGTACGATTTTCGGGGATGGGGCCTTAGGTGTTGATTCACAAGGTTTTGATTCTTTTTCCTTGTTTTTTAATATAATTCTTTTAATATTTTAACAGGTCATGGTTCTTATAAAATCATGCAGATACTGATGCTGATGTATATTGCAATTGCTGCATACTTACAGAATGTCATGAGATTATTGAATTTAGATCATTCTAAATTTCATCCTTTGTGTTTTCCTTCCCATGATATTTTGTAATGCTTTATAATTCTTGTCAAGTATCTGTAACAGATGCATTACAAATTTTTCTTTTTGGAGTTACTTTCCATTTAGCAGTTTTACACTTTCTTCCCACCATGCAATAGTAGTTCCTTAATTGATAGTTGCTTAAGTCAAGACCAGTCTGGGTAGATGAAGGTTTGAATTTTCGATATATTTCATTGATTGTTCGATGTATATATTTATACACAAGGTAAAGCATATCTCCAAAAAAGTTTCAAACTTAACTATACAATGATGAGATGATTGATCTCAATGTTGAGATTATCAGAAGGTTATATTGATACTTAAGGAAGATAAGATAACAAGTTTATCATTCCCTCGCAATCTTGGTGGTCCTGGACGGGATAAGTTGGATTTGAGATATTAGAACCATTGTTTATGAAAGTTCTTGGTAAGGAATTCGGTCGTTTGGTCATCAATTGCAACAAATTGCACACGATGAGTTCCTGAGGCGAGCCGTTCGCAAACAAATTGATAATCGAACTCTATAGAGTGTGATTGAGAAGTGAACAAGCTGACGAGTTGAAGATAAAGTCAAGACCATTGAATCTACTATGGACACTCACACAAATATGCTCCAACTCCAGCACAGGTCAGCCACTGCAGAACTGTGATTGTTATTTTATTTGTTGTTATTGACAGAAACTATAAATACCATTATGAGAGAATATTTAGTTTTATTTCTACCACTGTACATGACGAAGTTTTTGAAGATGATAAGCAAGCCATATTCTTTCAGCACAAGCAAGAGATGTTGGTTGCTTCTTGGAGCTCCAAGAGACAAGAAAATGCCTCAAGAAAACAAGCGCCCCATTGGTAAAGCTTTGCAATTACAAAACTGTTTAGAAAATAGTTGTGTATAACGAAAGCCATAAACTAAATTTATATTTTTGGTACTAACATCAGAAAATAATAAAAGCCATGAATATGCGTTTAACAATAATGCATTGAGGAAGCCTTCTCTTTCTTTGGACTTTGTTTTTTCCTTTTGTTTAGTTCTCAAAGAACTTACAAGGAAATTATTTGAAGGAGTGTATTTGAGTATAGAATGACCAATTTTGCCATGATTACATATTTACTTTCGTTTGTTTATTTTTCTAAGATTTTAAAAGTAAAGTTATGATCTTTCCTAAAGGTGAAATATGAGATAGCCAAGAGTACCTTCTTCTTCTTGTTTTTTTTTTTTTTTTTTTTGCCACTACATTTGAAATTATCAAAGTCCTTATTTTTGTAGTAGTATCATTTTGGGTGGCCTGCATACGATACAATGTCTACTATGAAAAGCGAATTGAAGGTTCTCTTTGTACAAAGTTTATATATGCGATATACTCTTGATTCAGCTAGGAGAAGAACTTATTTGTCCCCATGATAGGACATGTGGTATCTCTCTCTCTCTCTCTCTCTCTCTCTCTCTCTCTCTCTCTCTCTCTCTCTAAGTGTGATACCACAGGGACAGATAAGTTATTCTCTTAAGCTAGACGGTTGTTTTTATTTTCAAATTAAATGTTCTATAATAATTCAACATCCCTATTATTACTGAAATATATATTTTTCAATTCTTTAAAATAAAACATTAATTGTTTTAATATCCAATTTTTTATTCGTTGTCATATTCCACTACTACAAAACACCTCATTTATGACAGTCCTAATTCGCCAATAAAATGGGGTTCTTGGTGGAAAGGGTGTTCAACGAGTTTGAAGGCGTAGTGAAAAGACTATTCCTGGCGAACAGGTCACTAAATCCGCCAAGAAATTAAATACGTGCTAACAAGGCATTAAGATTTAAATCCGACAAAAACCGCCATCACATTTACTATTCGCATCAGACTAAACCGACAGGAAAAGTAATAAATATATGAAAATACTCATTCCTGGCAGATATAACCGCCAAAATCATATAATATCTTAAAAAATTATATTTGAAATAATTTATATAAATATAAAACAAACTAATAAAATTCACATTAAATTTAAAATAATAATTATCTGCCAGTTGTTGAATATGCATTGCTTTTCCCCAAGTGTTTTCTGCTCCAGGAATGACCTTGCTTATAAATTCCAATAGGTTGGAAAAAAAAAAACCACATGCTTGCTTAGAAACCAAGGACTTGATAGAGTTACATCAACAACTATGAAAAGAGATTATAAAGTTTCCATTGCAATGGGCATAGAGAGGGGGTCATTAGTGTCTATACCGTAAAATAGATCGATTTTTGACGGAATGAAAAAGACATATATGGTAGAATCGTAACTATAGAATACAACCCTAATCGAAATGCATACATTTGTCTCATACACTATAGGTAACGTTCTGGACAATTCTCGAAAAAGGTATAAGCCCGTTCTGGATTTTTGGATGGTCACATTTGATTTGACTTTGTTTAGACAGACATTGAGTAAACCCTAGACCTCCGGTTAGGTCGAGGGGTATTTCGGTCATTTTTTGTAACTGCACCGAAAATCATATTATCAAAGTTAGGATAAGTTTAATACTCTTGTTTAAATTCTATTCAGCATATTTGGATTGAGTGATATTCCATTTCAGCTTATTGAGCATATTATCAAAGTTACCATAAGTTTAATCCTATTGAGCATATTTGGATTGAATTAAATTCCATTTCAGCTTATTCAGATATTTAAATGGTTTGACAATTTCATTTTCAACCTGAGCAGGTTTATTGATTGTTTATATATATATACTAGTTACAGCTGTGTTCAGTTTAAGCATGTTTTCGTTAAGATTTTAAATTGCCAGCTATTCGATTTAGAAACATGTATACATAAGGATTTATTTAATAATATTTTATAGTATGCATTTGAGCAATTTCAAATATTTCACGTTTATAATTCCTTATATGTATTAGCAGCTTTAAGACATTTTAGATGAATTGTGAAGTGAGTTTTCAAAAGAAAATGAGCTCAAGGAAAAAATGATGTTTGATAAAATGATTTCGAAGGAAATGTTTTAAAGTTTATTTTTGTCTACTCACTAAGATTTTCACGTTTTGTTTTTAACATTTCCGTAGGTATTAGAAATTGTTAAGGTCTGACCGCACCACTCGGAGCCATATCAATAAACTAAAATTTAAAAAAAAAAAAAAAAGAGTAACAGTTTGCGAACTTTACTTTTAGATTAGGCTTAATTGTGTTTTTACCACCCAAAGTTTACATTGATTCCCACTTTACCATCCAGAACTTTATTTGTCCTGGTTTACCACCTAAAATTATTTTCCATGTCCCAATTAACCTTTTTCCGTCAATTCTGTCACTGCAGCCGTCAAAAAAGCTGACGTGGCTTGGGTATTCTGGTCTTTTCGTTCAATTTCATCCACTTAGACATAAAAATTAATTAAAAATTCTTATATTTTACAAAATATTAAATTTAATTAAAAAATTAAAAGAAGAAAAATTTTCAGATGCAGTACGGCACCAGTACCCCTCACCCCGCACCCTTTCCTCTCAGCTTCAACACACCGGCAGCCTCTCTCACCGCCGGCGACCCTTATCCCTCTCTTTCTCTCACTTTCTCTCTCATCTCTCTTTCCCTTTCTTTCTCTTCACCTCTCCTCCCTCCCTCTTTCCTTCTTTGGTCCTTCACAATCAACATTGGTGCTCTAATCCCAGACGTCGCAGAGAAAGGTGTTGTGCGACAATGCAATCAGAGCCGCTCTATTCAACTCTTTTACTTCCCCAAAATTTGTGTTGCTCTCTCTCTCAAACCCTCAAGGACCAAGCTTGACAATGGTTGTTCATTAAAACAGCGACATGACCTGCATCAACCAAGAGACTTACACTTTCAACTACATAACCAGGCATTTCTTGAGCACTCTCGCATTTGGGTCTAACCCAAAATTCTTGATTTCCTCTTCATCAGCTCTATAATTTTCTCTTCCTTTGAAAATTCAACGAAATGGGTCAAACCAATTTGGCCTCAAATGCTTGATTTGTCATTTTGGGGCATGACTTAGCTTGGTTCTTGATGTTGGGTCTTTGCGATTTTCTAGTCTTTGTGTAGAAGAATTAAAAAAATGTTGGGTCTTTGCGATTTTCTAGTCATTTCAATTCACTTCGTTAGATTTTTTTCAAATTTTCGTCAAATATTTGCATGTCACAAGCACATGATTGATTTTTAAAGAGAAAAAGTGCTAAATTTGAGGTCCATGTCATGTGCAAATTTTTAAAAGATTTGCAAAGCGAACTGAAATGAGTAATGGGGAAAAGTTTTTGGACTCAATAATTTAAAAGTAAAATTTATAAACTCAAGTGAAACTCGGAATAGAATTGGCAGATAGTTGGTCTAATTAAGCCTTAGCCAATTGCCAAAAAAAAAAAAAAAGCCTTAGCCAAAAAGAAAAAATCATCGATATGATAAAATATAACGATTTTTTAATTATCTCCGGATCCAAATGAGTGAGATTGTTTCGACTTAAATCCAATGGTCGGTTATCCATTTCTCAAATTTATTTTTCTGTTCATGAGAATTGGTTTGCCGCTTCTCTCTTCTTAATAATTTTTTCAAATTTATTTTCTGTAATTTATTAAATTGATTACACTTATCAAAATATTGATATTTGCACGGTAGAAAGAATATGAAGAGGCTAGTATATATATATTTTGACTTGTGAGTAGGCCACGTCATGAGGTAAGAGGAGCCAAGCATTATGTCTTCTTTTTTTTTTTTTTTAATTTCGTACTCTTCAAAAAACTCGCACCAACAACCATCCCCTGCTCTACTTTGCTTCACTTCTTCCCCCTTCTACTTTGCTCTCCCTCTCCTCTCCACTCCACATCCAGCCGTTGATTTCCCTTCGCCGTCAGCCACTCAGCTGCCGTCCGGCCGCTCTTGGTCGTCGTCACCGCAAGGGCTCCATACTCGGTACTATTATTTCTCATCTTAGATTGAATGAACAACTTGGTTTATTGGTGTTTTTGGGTATTTTGATTCATTGAATTTGATGGGTAACGTTACAGATTAGTACTCTTGCTTTGGCTCTGCGGCTCTGCCTCTTCCTTTCCCATTTCGGTACGCTACAGCCTCTCAACCTCCCTGTTTTTCTTCTCTCCATTTATATTCGACCATAGTGCTAGCTGCTTTTATTTTGAATATGATTCTGATTATTTTTAATGGATTAATTATCTCCAAGTTAATTTTAATTTCCATTATGATTTCCCATATGCGTTTCCATTTTGAATTTCCTATCTTGAATTTTCATTCCTCTTA
The DNA here is from genome assembly GCF_963921425.1 of Dryas octopetala. NCBI lineage: Eukaryota > Viridiplantae > Streptophyta > Magnoliopsida > Rosales > Rosaceae > Dryas > Dryas octopetala. Next base: position 18,998,340 of record NC_141368.1, on the reverse strand, counting down.
GAGGACCTGCGTTTATTTATTTATTTTTTATATATACATAGGAGACCTATTGGGTAAAATTTAGCAGCTGCTTGATTCTTAGATATTAAGACATAGATATTGATGCCTGTACTTTTGCGTTATGAGTTTGAATTGGCCAATGCACATCATTATCATGCTAAGTGTTTCTCTGTGCGACAAGCTTGTGGTGTTACCTTCACTTGAGTATAAGAATGAGGTTTCGATTGGGTGTATAAGGGGCTCTTGCGACTATTAATTAGCTTTTATATGTTATGCAGCAATTAATACGAGGTTAATTATTCTTGGCATTTGCATAGGTAATAAAGATACTTTGATTTATAATTAAGTTAAAGATACTTGGCCATTTGCATTGGTTGTGCTATGATCATTATTATTTATTTTTCAGGCAAATGTTTCTTCCTAAATCTGTCTTCATAAATCATAGTGTTAGTATTGAGATTTACGGCTTAAAGATGCATAGTAAGTGATCACGTCCAAGTGACAATTTAATGTAGTAGTTTTAATGTACAGAGCGCAAAATGAAAACTCTGACCAATTTACAATCTTATTCTATACATTTTCAGGATTAATTTGTAGATTTGATTTATTTTGTCCAAAGGATAAAGTTCTGCTTTTGCTAATTTTGTTGTGTATTTTATTTTTTTAACTTTGTATTTGAGAGTGTGATATTTGATTAGTTCCTTCTGGTTGACATAGGCAGTACATGTTTCATTGAGGTGTCCCTACATTTGGTTTTTGAATAGATGATCTGCTCCCTTTTTTTTTTTTGGCTTTTGATTTGAGTCTTCATAATACTTCTATTCCAATCAGCTCTTAAAGAAATTCTTGTATATGTTGCTGTGTGTGTGTGTTTCCATATAAATTAATAGGAGAAACAACTTGTGGAGAATAAATGGTTAAAATTTGTGCACTTGCAGTTAGTTTAGGAAGGACTTGGGCTTGAGGGGGAGTCTCTGTGGGAAACTGGAAGGGGTACTATCAATATAACAAGACAATGTATCATTGGGCTTTTTCTTCTTGATTTTGATGCAAAACTCATGCCTTTGTTTTAAAATTTTAACCAAAGGTTTGGTCATTTATACTAGTTAGTATTTTGCTGCTCATGTCAATATTATCTACGAGATTCTTTTTTAGCTATGAGATATATTTGTATCTTCTCATGTATCGTTTAGGAGGGGAATCTATGACATATTGTTGTTTTTACCCATAAAAATATGCCAAATGTTGAATTATTTTATTCATGTCATGGCGTCCTTCATGCTATGGGTTTTGGGGATGGGGTTCCGGGTCCTGGGTCCTTAGGTATTCAGTCCCTAGTCCCCGGTCTCCGGGATTGATATAAATTAGTAATCTGAACATTTTGAAACGAAATATTGTTTTCAAGAATATTAACCATACAAGTTTTCACAATTTTTAAAATTAAAAAACTGTTTTCCAATTTTATACCAAACAGGCTTATGGATTCTAAAAATTGTATTTAAAAAGTTTGAAAAAGATCCTAAATTTTGAAATTAATTTTTTAGCTGGATACCAAATGGGCCCATATTGATTAATAGTTGGATTACTTTTTATTGGATTAATATAATTATGGTTGATGGTATTTTATATGCTTGATAATCTATCCCAGGTTTGGTTTTTGTGGTTGAAGTTTAGCCTTGTTTAGTTGCTTTTAATTCTTTTTTGTAGTTGCTTGGGAGCTTCTTTATCATGCCTCCATTGCAACAAATTCATGGCTCTGCTGCTGACTCTACCAAAGTTGTTTTCTTTTTATAGCAAAAAAAAAAATTAATCATAACCATAATAATACTCTACCAGATACAGAAAATACAGAAAATTACTAAATTTATCCTATGTGTAAGACCAGATTTCTTCATTTTATTTTATTTTGCCTCGATAGTGGAGACGAATCCTTTGTTAAAGATTAGGGCTTGCAGAGTCACTCCACATACTTTTTTCTTGGTTGCAGGTATGCTGCCAGTAGTAATGAATGTAAAGTGAAAGCCGCTCTCTTCAAACATGTCATGCTCTAGGGTTTGTAAAAGAGCCCTTCCCCTCTTGCCTTACTTAAAGAACTCGCAGCATTTCTCTCTTGAATCCAGGTATTTTGTTCGCTTAAAAAATGTTGTTAGAGAAGAAAACTTGGTAAATTGCATCTATCTTTGGCATGAAATTTGGATCTTTGTTTTTGATGTTTCAGATTCATTCCAAATTATAATTTCATTGGAGGTAGTAGCAGTAGTACATATCAGAGGCATTTCAGCCATGATAGTATGTGGCGCTCCAAGTTAGGCTCATTTGGCAAGTGTGGTCAGCTTCAACCTCTTGCTTCTCAATCTCTGTTGAGAATCCAGCGACCCTATTCTTCTCAGGCTGCCACACAACAGAAATCCCGCAAGACACTTTTGTACCTTACAGGTTTAGTTTTTGCAATGGTGGCAAGCAGTTATGCAGCTGTTCCTCTCTACCGAAGATTCTGCCAAGCTACTGGTTATGGGGGCACTGTCCAACGCCGTGAGGTCTGGTTATTTTTCACTTACTTGGATTTGATGTTTATTTCTTCTTTCCCTATTTGTTTAATTACAATAAGGCCTTGTGGTCTTGCCTTTTGTAGAGTGTTGAACAGAAGATCGCTCGGCATTCTAAGGATGGCACAGTCACTACAAGGTCTACTTTCTGCTTCTAAAGTAATGGAGCTTGTCCTCTGCTTATATTTTCGCAATTTTAAATCCTTATAATTTTTTGTTCAGTTGTCTTTTCCTCTCCACTTCAAGATGTGATATCTATTTCACTTATAACGAGCCCATTCTCTTCTTGCTTCTTTAAAAATTAATCATTGAGTTTTGTCTTCTCAATTGCTTGGAGGGCAATATAGAAGTTAATAGTAGCTATTTCATTGTTTTGTTGGTTTATTTGAATTTATGTATATATATATATATATATAATTATATATCTATATATATTGCTTTCTATTTGACTGATTTTCTGGTTAGAGATCTATTCCTTCTCTCTTGAAATGCACCTAAGTTATTCATAAATGGATGTTTGCTAGGTGACTACCCATGTCCTAATTATACACTAGTTCCACTCAATTTCAAAACTTCTATGCAAACCTTTGGTTTGTTGTTGTTATCATTCCTATTTATTGTCTTATGGAAAAATATTATTCTTATTCTAGTTTTAAATTTGACTTAAACTAGTTGATTCATTTTGGGATGTATGTAATCTTTCAAGATGTGTCATTCTCTGCTTAAGATTAAATGAAGTTCCCAGCTTTTAGTTTTCCATCTGCGCATTTTCCATATGATATCCTGCAGGGAGATTGTGGTGCAGTTCAATGCTGACGTGGCCGATGGAATGCAATGGAAGTTTATTCCTACACAAAGAGAGGTTTATCCTTGTACTCTGTATTTGTTTATTTGTTATGTGCTATCATTGTTATTATCAGAGTTTTTAAGGCCAAGGCTCTCTCTACTATTTGGTGATGTACTGTAATAGTCTTGCTTTATTTCTGAAAGGTAAGGGTCAAACCTGGAGAAAGTGCACTTGCTTTTTATACCGCTGAAAATCGAAGTTCAACTCCAATAGTTGGTGTCTCTACATATAATGTTACTCCTATGAAGGTACTGCTTCATAGTCTTTCTCTTAGTGTATTGTCATGTGGGTTTTAATTGGATTTCTTGATTTTAAGACGAACAGTGTTGCAATGTATTATTTTATTTGGTTTCAAAAATCATGATGATCACTTATCAGGCTCTCTTGTAAATAATTTGTTGACTTATTTTTACTTTAGATGTTGGTTATGTCTGGAGGTTGATGTTCTAAGCTTCTTGACTAAAATTAAGGGAGTGTGACTATCTTTAGATGGCGCGTTTTGAGCTAACTATTTTGGAAAGATATGTTGATATATGGACTGTCATATCTTTTTACACTCTAAATTTTTGTTCTTTTGCTTTTTGTGGTCTCGTTTGCAAGTTAATAAATAAAAGCAACAATGTCCAGTGATAAAAAATGAAAAAGAGGTTCTGGTTAGTCTTTGTTGTTTCTAAGGAATGATGTTAGTTATCAGGTGAGTTGCTCTTGAAGATATTAGTCGAGTTCTAAGTAGTACTAGCCCAAACTTGAACTTCAAGCAGTTCTCTCTCTCTCTCTCTCTCTCTCTCTCTCACAAATTGATACTGACTTTTCATTTATTTTAAAATGGCTAAGAATACCTCTTATTTTGCCTTAGTACCTGGAAAACCTTCAGCATTTCTTTCAATCTCTATCATCTACATTTTTCCCAAAACTTAACAATTAGTCAGTTCGGAGATGTAGGATTTTCTTTCGTTCCACCATAATTGAATAGTCTTATTTGAAGACAACCATTCTAAATGTTATTCCTGGGGCCTGGTCGCACTTATAAGCTTGTAGCCAGGTACAGATTGTAACACAAGATGGACTGTTGGGAAAAAGGGAATATGATTATGAGATGAACTAGAGATTTGTAATAGGTTAAGCAATAGTGAATTGAGATAACTCTAAACAGTGTCATGCAATTTTTCATTTCCCTTGGCTTTGAACATTTAATTTATAACATTGACATGTTTTCTTGAGATAGTGTCCAGGGATAATGAAGAAATAAAATACAAACACTGTAATGAAATCAATGCCAGCCCAGGGAAACATTTGAAGCAACGCCTTTATAAAGTGTTGGTGTTTCAAGTGAATCATAATGCATAACAACTGCCAGGATTTGAGCATAATGAAGGAAGCAGATTTGAGTATGGAAACTGACTAATCATGAGAAACAGCTCCTGAAATCAAGAGCACTTATCACAAGGCAATGGTTTAGGGAGAAATAGCTCTTGAAATCATGAGGAAGAAATTAGAAGGGTTGTGCTTGTTTGTGTTAGGGAGAAATCTCCTAAGCCACAAGGTTTGTCAACGGCAGTTTTCCAAGATTGTTTGGATATGGTCTAGGGCGATTTATTGAAGATTTTCCAGAAAACCCGGTCTTTGTGAGTAAAGGATTACTGGTCCATCCATTTGGTCATAAGTTTGTACACGATTATAGCAAAGGTGGTATCCATGCTACTGAGGGAGTGTCTAGCTTAAACATATGTTAACATTATCTGCTCAAAAATCATGCCTACCATTTTGGTATTACAGTTAAATAATCCAATATTTAGCTTTGTAATTGTCCGAGTTATAAATTTTGTAGTGGCTCACTTTGGGAGATATCAGGGGCATGCAGTTTAATTGAAAAAAATAAAAGGAAAAATTAAAGACATCTATGCTTGAATTTCCACTATAATAAGTTAAATACCTGCTTAAGTTTCACTGCATTTTACTTCCGAATGCTTGGATTCTGATAATTGTTTATTTTATTCTTAAGTGCTTCATGTATATTTCTTTTTAGGCTGCAGTTTACTTCAATAAAATACAGTGCTTTTGCTTTGAGGAGCAGCGCCTTCTTCCTGGGGAGCAGATTGACATGCCTGTAAGTAGTGTTCTTTAAATCATTAATTTTTTTAGAAGCAAGATCATTCACTTAAAAACATCTTTCTTTTGCAGGTGTTCTTTTATATCGACCCTGAGTTTGAAACAGATCCAAGAATGGATGGTATCAATAACATAATTTTGTCCTATACCTTTTTCAAGGTTTCAGAGGAATAAAGAGGAACTGCCTTTTCAATAAATGCGAAGATGATTCACATAAGAGTTATATAAGGGACCAAACTCAAGGCTCGAGGAAAGAGGAGAACAATCATTATATACCAATATTTGGAATTTTATTTTTATTATATTTATTCAAATTTATGTTTTCGTCAGTAAGATACATTTTATTAAATGAAATTCATGACATGATCAACCGAGGAAAATACAGTTATGATTTATTTGGATGGAAAGATTTAAAAGAGGAAATTTAGATTTGACACTAAAGCTACATTGGTTGAAAGCATTATAAAAATACTTGATACAGTGTTTTTGTTATGGTTTTGAAGTTATCAATACAGTGTAATATTTTAAATTTTAAATGAGACACGATGAATTATTTGAAATTTATGATTAATTTGTTTTTATGAACAAATTAAATTAAACTAATTAGTGGTAATCAACTTACTCTGTACCCAAACTTACTAACCCATCTCTCTCTTTCTCTCTCTCTCCCTAAGGAGGCTTTTGAATGCAGAGGCCATAGCAAGGTACAAGTTGATCAGTGAGACTCCTAGGCTTGAATGCAGAGTTTGCTCTTTGTACAAGGTTGTCTGTTTGTGGTAATGCCTACGATGACAGACTTAAAAAGTTTTATTTGTGATGGTAAGTACTGGACTTAGGGTATGTAGATATCCTTTCACATGGAGCAAAAAGCGTTTGGGCAGGCACCTTGTCAAGGAAAGACTGTCCTGTGCTCTGGCCTCTGAGAGCTGATACACACACTTCCACGGGTAAGAGTCTCACATATCATAACAATGGGGATTTGATCATATATATACCCATTTCTGTGGAGAATGGAGTCAAGCCAACCCAAGTCTCACACTAGAGTGTTTTTTCCTTCCTAGAAGGCAGATTTCATACTACTTTATTTTCCATGAGCTGTTATTGGCGATTAAAATTAATGACGGAAAAAGGAAGGAGATTCGAGGTTCCTATGAAGATTGGTAGGTCAAAACCAAATGACTAGGTTGAATTGTTTTTCTGTTGGAGGTAGAAGTTGGGTTATGCCTCTAAGTGGTGTGGGAGCATGTGGCTTTCTTCAAAACCTAATCATCTTATTTGTTTCTTCTCTATACCTGAATTACAAGTGGAGTTTGGTGGCTCGACACAAGTTAGTTCTGGCGGTACAATTTCAATCTCATATAGGGAATGAGGTTTTACTTTAGGATGCTGCTCTAGCCATACCTTTGGATGCTTCAAACTACCTTTTACTTTGTGTGATGGGATTGAAAAAGTTTTGGATTAGTTTCAGTGGGAAGCCCTAACGAGTAAGAAAAGATTCCCAGGAATACTTGGTGAAGTCTCATTAATGAAAGCAAATTGCATGGTGGCCTAGGCTTTATGGACTTGATTTGCTTTAATTTGGCTTTGCTATCAAAACAAAGTTGGAGACCCTTGATTAATAGGACATGATTGTTTCTCTGTGTGTTTTAAACACAAGTACTTGCGAAACTATGAGTTCTTGCAAGGCAGGGATAAGCACGTGAGTATTAGGATGAGGCTATGTGATGAATCTTTTGAGGGACAATTCCATTTGACTTGTGCAATGAATGAAGTTTAGAGTTCCATAGTTTAGTGAATATCCAATGATGTAAGTATTGGAGCTTCAAGCGGATTTCAACATGAAATAGGTATTTGAGATGAGAGTGTTCAATGCGAGGAATGATGAAACTTAATTGTGAGGCAGGTGAATTGTTTGGAAGATTGGAAAGTCTTGTAGCTGAAGCAGTGACAATGGGGAATGGGTTAGAGATGTGTCTGTCACTTTAGCAAGCTAACTAATTAAGTGGTCGAATCTTATGCAAAACAACTAATTTATGGGCTATTTTAAGATGTAGTTGTGAATGCCCCAGCTTTTTTTTTTTTTTTTTTTTTTTTTTCAATTTTTGATTCCTAACTTACATGTCATCAATTTATTTGATAGAATCTATCTTTTTTTTTGTTTTCTTAGTGTTTACCTTTAGAAATCAATATATGGTTGTCATGTAAGTTGGAAAAGAATAATTAAAAGAAAAATCTGAAGCAAATAATTTCATAAGAATATAAATGTGGTTGCCAACCTTTGCATATGAATGTATAGATTTAGAACCAAGCTGGTTGGTTTCGTACTTATTGCTTGATGTTCAAAGTGTAACTCATTATTTCCTCGTAAGGTTTATCGTTTGATAAATAGAAAAAGAAAAAAAGAACAAGGTCACCTAACAAGATCTTAGGTGGTATTTTGTTGAGTGGAATGAAATTATGTTTGAACAATTCCAATGTTTGGTTCGCGAATGAGAATGAGCATTCTCTCTCTTCTTTGTACTTTTTTTTTTTTGTTTTCTGGTCAATTAAAATGAGCATTCTCGTTCACCCAAAACAATTAAATCGGCATTTCCATCATAACTATGTGTTGTACGCTTGTAGCTTAAAATATTTGGGAGGAGGGGGGCTATTCAGACCACCCAAATCCACTTAGTTGACCACCCTATTAATATTTTACCCCTTTTTGCCCATTTTGCCCCTGCATAAAAAAAAACTCACCCCTCCAATTTTGGCCGGCCACCCCTCCCCATTGCCACCGCCGCCCCACCCCCTCCCCACCGCCGGCGCGACCCCACCCTCCCCTTCACCGGTCGACCCCGCCCCTCCCCATCGCCTGCGCGTCCCACCCAGCCCTCCCCTTGCCCGATCTCCCTTCTCTCTCTCTCTTCCCTCTCTCTGCCATCTTCTCTCTCTCTCCCCTCTGTCTGCCTCCCTCCCTCACTGGACCACCATGGGTGGCCAGCGCGACCCCATATGGTCCGGTGAAGGAGGGAGGCAGACAGAGGGGAGAGAGAGAAGATGGCAGAGAGAGGGAAGAGAGAGAGAGAAGGGAGATCGGGCCAGGGGAGGGCTGGGTGGGTCGCACAGGCGATGGGGAGGGTGGGGTTGCGCCGGCGGTGGGGAGGGGTGGCCGGTCAAAATTGGAGGGGTGATTTTTTTTATGCAGGGGTAAAATGGGCAAAAAGGGGTAAAATATTAATGGGGTGGTCAACTGAGTGGATTTGGGTGGTCTGAATAGCCCCCCTCAAATATTTCGGCTGGTTAGTTGGTCAAAAAATCGGCTACGTTTGGACCTTTTTGTCTGGGCTTAAGCGGGCGTGCCACCAACTTGGGCTTAGTTTGGCCCAAATTAGAATTTTATCGGTATATGGATTTGTTGCAAGAAGAACAACAATGCTTCCTTGGTAGAGCTATAACAAACAAAATCTAAACAAGCGGAGACCTGAAATGGCAAAGAGCAAAAGTTCTTTCTAAGATGTAGAACAATTTTGTGCAGAAATGATGCAACAATGGGGCTGAGTTTTTAGTTAATTTTGTGCTAGACTTTGTTGCCAATTTTGTTGTCATGATGTTGCCAATATGCCTTCTCTACAGAGAAGTGTGTGGTGGTTATGGAACTAAATATTTCGCTAAGATTTTTATTGGAATAAAATACTTGCATAATCAAATTATTTTTTCCACTAATATAGATATATAGCAAATAATTAATTTATCGATTAATTACTCTTCCATCTTATAAAATATGATGCATTAATCTAGCCCTATATGTGTCCAAGAACTTAGATTAATTCCTAAGGCTAATCATGTGTCATACTCATGGACCATGATCCGTTCTCACTTGTCACTTTATATGCTTCCAAATAAATTGACCAACAATTTATTCATTTCTACATAGATGATTTTCCCAATTTGTTCTCAATTTCTTGTAAGCCAAGGTTGAAATTTCTAGGGTCACTTATCATCGGCTACTAATCCATCTATTATCCTAGCACAAGCTTTAGGCCTAATAACAAATGAGATTAAACTAAGATCATCATCACTATGTGATCTTAGTTGAACGTCAATATAATAAGGAACATTTGTACAATTTGAATTACAAGCCCTAGTCATTATATAATATTGCCCATGTACCTTAAATATCCATGAATGCAATTGCAAATCCATTCACATCTTTCATCCTTGATCACAAAAACAATTCGATGTACTAACTGAATCTGCTAGCCAGGCTCTTGTAATCAACATGGATATTTCTGTATTAAGTATATATATAACAGAGGATAGATTCCATCTTTGATAAGGTAGTTCTCATAATCCTATCCTTAATTAGTCTATCAAATCAAATCGGTGTACAAGAATTCATACGAACTATGTGGCCATTGAAGATTTTAATAGACCAAGTCCATAACATGCGTCAACTTCTTCTCTTAGGATTTATAGCAATTAATTTACTCTTAGTGATTATGAAACTTATGCATTGTGGTATACAATGTTTGACAACAATGTACTTTCATGCAGTAGCACATTAATCTAGAGTCGAACATTCTAATGGTTCGAGATTCGAGAGAAATTGATCATGCTACAGTATCTTCCACATTAAGATTTTCCAAGTCTTAATGAGTTGTGATAACCTTGTAGCATAGTGCACTCATCACTTTGTATCTCACATAGATAACGTCAAACATCACATTAACAAATGACTTTATTTTATATGCTCTACCATGATTTACTATTCATACTCATGAATAATAATCTTCAAATTATTCATTTAAATCATTGAAAAAATGTTCTTGAGGGCTAATATTCCAACATTTGGCACTCCAAACAATTACTTATTTCACTCTCTGCGTTCATACAAGAGGAGTGTCTAAGATTAGGGGTCGGCAATAGGCCGGGCCAGCCCGGCTCAAATTTTTCGAGTTCGGGCCGGGCTCAGGCTTGAATTATAGAAGCCCAATAGGGCTTCGGGGCCGGGCCGGGTTGGGCTTTAATAGACAAGCCTAAGGCCTGCCTATCGGGCTTTGGCTTGCGGGCTAAGAGGGCCGGGCTAGGCCCGAACGAGCAGCCCAAAATAAGTCCAAAGCCTGTTTAGACACATATATCTTAAAATATATATATATATAGGATTTTGGCTATGTTGTTATTTGAAAATGAGACATCACATAACAAACTTCAATTTTCAACCAACTGAGCTAACTAGTTTATTTGTCAAGTTTGTGAATCATAACATATTTAATAGCTCTTTGCATGGTTTGTTTACTTCAATAAATTATTAATATGCTTATTAAGTTATTATATAATAATATTATGTTAGTAATAGTATAATACCATAAATAATAAATTTTTAAAATTATATACAACATTACAACTATAATAAAACATATGTACTGAACTTTATTTTATTTTTGCGCTTTGGGCCTTGTTAATGCAATGCTCACTGAACGAGAAGAAAGAAAAATGAATAAAAGCCAAACAATGGAATCGATTTCATTCCAATCCCATCGCCATTTCTATTTCACCAACCAAACACCACGTTAGTCATTTAGGCTTATTATGAATCTGTCTAGAAAAAAAACTAAAAAAAAAAACTCAAACAAGCTTGTAAACTATAAATGCAAACTTATGTTTTTCTCTTATAATTTGCATAAAATATCATGTGTATATGCAAATTTTATTTTGGCAGGAAGTCAATAATTTAAGAATTAGTTAATCGATTAATTTTTTTTTATAAATAAGATAAAATTCCGAAATTGAAACTAAACAATTAGTTAAGTAAAGAATTAATTTACGAGCTTAAGAATTGATCTTCCCTAAGACTATGAAAGCTCGAGCTTGATTCTTAATTTTTGAGCTTAGCTCAAGTTCACGAAGTCCACGAAATAATCTCATATATTTGTGGAGTAAACTAACTTTTCTTGTTGTACAACATGAGGCCAATTCTAACACAATACAAGATTGCAAGGTGGAGCTTGAAACAATTTTTTTTTTTTTATCTGGGAAAGGGGGAGTCGAACTTGGAACCACTTTTAACGTTGAGAAAAGTACACCACAAGCTAATTGGTGGAGTTCGAAATGACTGAAAAAAAAAACAAAAGGAATGTAAGAGCCTCATTTCATGGAAAATTAGGTAAGCAAGATCAACTCCAGTATTGGCTTGATTAATTTATTAATAATTGTAGAATCAACCAAACCAATTTCTAAAGTCACTGCCCCTTTGTTGGGAATTTCTCTCCACGAGTTATGGAGCTTCTGGCTGTTTTCCATGGACTTCTATTCGCTATACAGTGTGGCTTTATGAACCTCATGGTTGAAACGGATGCTCAGGAGGTGATTACTCTGCTAAAGAATGGTGGAATCAACCAGTCCATTTTTGCTCACCACAAAAAAGTGGTGGTGAGGATTATCACCACGGTGGATGGGTGACATGTGTCACAAAAAAGTGGTTAAGTGACACGTGTCACCCATCCACCATAGTGGTAATGTTCACCATAACGAGCAAAAATGAATCCGGAGTCAACTATGCTTTGGCAGGAGGGCTGCTGGAAGATATCGAAGCTCTACTGCGTTCTTTTCTGTTGAAAATGTAAACACAGTTTGTGTATTGATTGTGTTGAAAATGTAAACACAGTTTGTGTATTGATTGTATTGATTATTTTGGTTACAAGGAGACCAGACTAAATACATGAAGACACAGCAGGTAACAGGAAAAGAAGGGGAGCCCATACTTAAGGCCATACAGCTATGACTGATTTACAACTTAAGGCCATACAGCTATGACTGATTTACAATACAAACAGTAGAACACAACTACCTAACCAGTAAGGTACCTTCCAATACTCCCCCTCAAGCGGGATCAAGTATATTGATTGATCCAAGCTTGGAAAGAAGTCGTTGAAACTGAGATGAGGCTAAAGACTTTGTGAAGATATCTGCAAGATGATCATGACTGCGAGTATAAGCAGTTTGAATTACTTTTGATTGAACCTGCTCACGAACATAATGACAGTCAACTTCAATGTGCTTTGTTCTTTCATGGAACACTGGATTGGAAGCAATGTGCATAGCTGCTTGATTGTCACAATAGAGATACATAGGCTGAGACTCTAGGAACCCTAAATCAGAAAGGAGACCTTTTAGCCATATAAGTTCACAGGCAGTGGAAGCCATCGCCCTGTACTCAGCTTCAGCACTTGAGCGAGCAATGACATTTTGCTTCTTTCTTTTCCAAGTGACAAGGTTTCCTCCAACGAAAGTGCAGTAGCCTGTGGTTGATTTTCTATCAAGATGGTTCCCTGCCCAATCAGCATCAGTGAAACCCATAATTTGAGTGTGACCATTTCTCTTCAAGAGAATTCCTCGTCCAATAGAACCCTTGAGATACCTGAGAATTCTTTTGACAGTCTGTAAGTGTCTCACAGTGGGGGCATGCATAAATTGACTTACGAGGCTAACTGCATATGTAATATCAGGTCTTGTAATAGTCAAATAAATAAGCTTGCCAACTAATCTTTGATAATAACTGATGTCGCTGACTGGCTGTCCTTCCAAGGTTAACTTGAGCTTACTGTCAAGAGGAGTTCTAACTGGTTTGCTATCCATCATCTCAGCTTCTTGAAGCAGATCAATGATATATTTCCTTTGATTCAAAAACAATCCCTTACTAGATGCTGCCATCTCAATCCCAAGAAAATACTTCAACACTCCTAAGTCTTTAATTGCAAACTTTTGATGAAGAGAATGCTTAAGAGTGACAATTTCATCAACATTATCACCTGTGATGATAAGATCATCTACATAGATGAGAACAACCAATCTTCCAGCTGTGCCATTACGAACAAATAGAGATGAATCAACATTGCTTCTTTTGAAACCAACAGCTTCTAGGACTGAGCTTAACTTAGCATACCAGGCACGAGGAGATTGTTTCAATCCATAAATGGACTTGTGGAGTTTGCACACCATGGTAGAATCAGTTTCTTGTGGATGACCCGGAGGAAGTTGCATGTATACTTCTTCTTCCAGGTCCCCTTGCAAAAACGCATTTTTTACATCCATTTGATACAAGGGCCACTTATGATTAACAGCAATAGACAAGAGAACCCTCACTGTGTTCATTTTGGCAACTGGAGCAAATGTCTCCTTATAATCAACTCCAAATGTTTGAGTAAAACCGCGAGCCACCAATCTTGCCTTGTGTCTTTCAATCGAACCATCAGAGTTAAACTTTATTTTATAAATCCACTTGCTGCCGACCACCTTTTTTCCTTTTGGAAGACTGACAATACTCCAAGTTTTATTTGCATCTAATGCTTGTAGTTCTTCTTGCATAGCGTTTCGCCATACATCTTGAAGTTTAGCCTCGTGAAAGTTTTTTGGCTCACTTTCATTTGATATCTTACTAAGGAAAGCTGCATGAGAGGATGACACTTTGCTGTAATTTATGAAATTAGCAACTGGATACCTGGCAGTGTAAGTCACATACTCTTGCATCCTCAATGGTGGACGTCGATCACGAGGAGGATTTCTTCTAGGTGGAGCTGAAGGCATGTCAGGTTCAGCAACTTCAGTTGAGATGGAGGCGTCATTGGTTTGCACTTGTGCATCTGAAGCTTCTACCTCTTCTTCAGCTATCAGATCATCATTGTTAGGAACAGAGACATTGGTGTTGATAGACACTGAAGGAATACCATCATGGCTTGCAGCTAGATTTGGCAAGGGGAAGAAATCAAAGAAATTCTCCCCCTGAATGGTTGACTCTGATGGCTTGTTGAAATATGGTGTGGTTTCATCAAACCTGACATCTCTTGAAACAAGAAGCTTCCTAGTACTGGGATTGTAGCATTTGTACCCCTTTTGAGTTGAAGAATACCCCATAAAAACACACTTAACAGACTTAGGATCCAGCTTGTCTCGGTGAAGTGCTTGTATGTGAACAAAACATGTACATCCAAAAATCCTTAGATGAGACAGATTGACTTTCCTACCCTTCATGACCTCATAAGGTGTTTTTGAATGCAGAACACGACTTGGCAGTCTGTTTATGAGATAGGTGGCAGTAAGTACCCCTTGAGACCAAAATTTTTTTGGAACATTCATTTGGAACATAAGGGCTCTGGTTTTTTCAAGTAGATCCCTATTTTTTCTCTCAGCTATCCCATTTTGTTGGGGGGTACCTACACAACTTGTTTGATGCATAATGCCATGTGTGCTCAGGTATTGTGACATGATATTTGACATGTATTCAGTGCCATTATCTGATCTTAGAGTATGAATTTGAGATGAGAATTGATTCATGACAATATTATGAAAATCTTTGAAAACAATCATAACTTCACTTTTGAATTTCAATAGATACAACCAGGTGATTCTAGAAAAATCATCAACAAAAGTCACAAAATACTTGTAACCATCAAAGGATTCTAGAGGTGTAGGACCCCAAACATCAGAGTGTACAACTTCAAAAAGTTTACTAGCTCTAGACATAGAAGAATCAAAAGGAAGTCTAGCAAATTTGGACAAATGACAAGTTTCACAGTTGAGAGATGTTTTACATAAACTGGGAAATAAAGTGGACAAAACAGGTTTAGATGGATGTGCTAGACGTTGATGCCACAACTGATGATCTTGAGCTAAACTGGAACTGACTTGAAACCCTTTTGGAGCTTTAAAATCTTTTGACAAGTAATACAATCCATTTAGGTAGAAACCTTCACCAATCAGCTTCTTGGTGACTAGATCCTGAAAAACAACATTATGAGGAGAGAAAATTGCAAGGCAATTTAGAGAGTTTGTAATTTTTCCAACAGACAGCAGTTGAAAGGGAAAAAATGGAACATATAAAGCTGTGGACTCAACATTTTCAGAGATAAGTTTTATCTTCCCTCGACCTATAACTGGAACATCTCTACCATTGGCAACAGAAACTTGAGATGGTTGGGATAATGTCTCAAAATCATATAAATTTGTGGTTTGATTTGTCATGTGATCAGTGGCACCTGAATCTATAATCCAAAAATCATGCATGAGACTAACATTAAGAGCAGTTGAGAAAGCATTCAAGATACCTGGAATCTCATCATGAGATATACCTTCAGCTTCTGCTAAGAATCCTGTAAATTTACCAAGAAGTGCAGTTGAATTGTCATTATTCATGCAAGCACCAGTCATCCCTTCAATTTTAGTATCTCCTTTTTTCTTTTGTTGGAGATAAGCTGCAAACTCATTGATTAAGGTAGCAGGGTTTGCAGTGAAATTTAACAATCCATCAGTAGAAATAGCAGCAGCATGATTTGCTTTGTGAATGTGATTTTGAGGACCTTTCTGGAAACCCTTATAGTCTTTTGAAAACTTGGGTTTCAATTCAGGATGTAGATTCCAGCATCGATCTTTTACATGGCCAACAGAGTTACAATATGTGCATTTCAGATCTGGTCTTTTGCCCCTGTACACCTTGTCTTCAGGCTGCTTGGTGTTGATCAAAAAAGCTCTAGCTTCAGAGACACTGGCCCTGGTTTCCATATTCATAACCTTTTTACGCACCTCTTCACGCTGAATAGTAGTGCAGACATTTGAAAGTGATGGAAGATCTGTGCTCATCAAGATGTGACTGCGAAGGTCCTCATATTCAGAACCTAAGCTTGCCAATAGTTGAAAAATCTTATCTTCTTCACCTCTTTTTAACAACTCAGTTGAATCAGCAGTGTGTGGTCGATACATATCAAGCTCGTTCCACATACTTTTCATGCTACCAAGATGCTGGACAAAAGGTTTTCCTGCTTGTTGGAGACTAGCAATATCCCTCTTAAGCTAAAATACACGAGCTGAGTTGTTTTGATTACCATACATTTCTTTAACTGCTTCCCAGAGATGACGAGATGACTCAGAGAAACTGAAAATTTCAGCAACCTTGGATTCCATGGAGTTGAGAAGCCATGACATCACAAGTTGATCCTTACACAGCCAGACTTCATATAAAGGAGAAGAAGTTTCAGGAACCTTTAAATTTCCATTGACATACCCAAGCTTGGACCTTCCTCCAAGAGCAAGAGTAATAGCTCTGGACCATGGAAGATAGTTGAATTCATTCAGCAGCACAGAACACAATCGCTGGTTTGGGTTGACATCAGCTTCATGAACACTTGTAGAAGGAACGAGAGAGATCTCGGCCTCAGAACCGAAGGGATTACCCTCTGCCTCTGCCATTCAAGAATAGAATGAAGAGAGGAAAAAGAAACAAGGACAGGCCTATTATGGATCACGCTCTGATACCATGTTGAAAATGTAAACACAGTTTGTGTATTGATTGTATTGATTATTTTGGTTACAAGGAGACCAGACTAAATACATGAAGACACAGCAGGTAACAGGAAAAGAAGGGGAGCCCATACTTAAGGCCATACAGCTATGATTGATTTACAACTTAAGGCCATAGAGCTATGACTGATTTACAATACAAACAGTAGAACACAACTACCTAACCAGTAAGGTACCTTCCAATATTTTCCTTCTGTAGTTGTAGCTCATAGTACTAGACAATGTAACACTGCACCTCATGAATTGGCTGCTTATGCATTCTCTGTTCCAGAGATGGTTGTACGGATGGAGGAAATGCCTCCATGGCTAAGCCCTTAGCTTGTACCTTTTCTTAAGTCTTTTGTTTTTCTAATTTGAGTAGGAGAAATTGAAACTTGAAACCTCTCTAAACACTGACATATTAAACGGGTCTAAATTTTTAGGATTTTTATTTGATTAGAAAATGCAGATAATTTAGATTTCGCAGAAATGGACAAAAGTGTCCATAAATATAAATAGACCTTTTGTTTGAAAGAAAAAAATAAACGGCCAAGTGAAAAATGCTATAAGAAGCAGATATTAGAGAGAAAAAATTGCGGTGATAATGACCACATTGGATTCATGACAGAGCTGAATGGGGGGAAAATGGGAAAAACTACAACAGCTATTTCCAAGTTTACAAAATACATCAGATAAATGGTGACAGCAAGGAATCTTCTTGAGCCTACTGCAATCTTAAACTTCTAGAAGAAGCAGCAAATTGGAAATGTCTCTACAGCCCTGGCTGCGAGCCATGTTATATTTTGATCCTGCGGACATCTAATATCTATACAAACACCTCCCAAAACACAGACCAAAGATGATTTCATAACGTGTAAACACCCAGCAAACAAGTCTTCTTGTAATCTTAAGAACTATATACCAAAAGAGCCCCAAAATTGGGATTGACAGTTACTTCCACCACCAGAACTGTCTAAATAAGTATATTTTTCTCATTCGAGCATTGTATGTCATGAAAGCTCGGGCTTTGACAGGGTCAGCATTCAAATACTCAAATGCATACATCTGTTTAGCTTCTTCCAAACCATCAATATCCATCACAGCCTGTAATAGTTCAGAGGCGTCAATAGAGTACTTGCTTTGCTCCATTGCATCAGCCAAGCGACGAATGCTTGATGCCACAGCCATCATTGCATCCTGAAGGGCTTCTGAGCCACGAGGACGTTTTGGAATTTGTCTAAGGGGCTGGATCAGAGGAGGGTCTTGACTACCATCCGGCATCTTGCTATACTCTTCCGGTCCACTATATGACTCCGTTCCATCTGTCTCACTGAGGTCATCTGAGCTTGGAGAAAGAAACGAGGCAGAATCATCTTCACAATTCTTCATCTCACTCGGATGGCCTCCATCTTTCAACTTTGCCCAGCGACTAGGGGCTTGATAATTTCCACAGACAATTTTTAGCTCATCATACATCTCTATCGGCTTTCCTCGAAACCCTCTTGCATCAGGGTGTGCCTATTTAATAAATTGACAATCACCAGCATGTATACTGTAAACAAAAGCACGACAAATTCAAGGAGAAACATGAAAGAAAATATTGACTCACTGCAATGTATCTCTTCCAAAGTTCATCATTGTCACACTCGATCATCTTTGTATTTGGATTCCACCTGAACCCATCTTGACTGAGCACATCCTTCATTGCCTTATACCTCTTCTTTATGGTCTTAAGACGATTAATGACTTTTTGATTGTTTAAGTTTAAGTTAAAACGAGAGTTCACAGCAATACAAGCAGCAGTGTAGGCATGTTCATTAAAGCACTTGTCAATTTTGTTTCCATTTCTAGCTTGAATGGCAAGGGTATCAATTAAGCACTTGTCCATTGCCATTGACCATACAACATTCCTTCCTTTGTTCTTCGAATCCCTTCTCTGTCTGTGCAGGTCATAATGATTCATTTCCAACTCCTAAAAACATAAATAATAAATAAATGGACCAATAACTAGTTTTGTGCTATATGAAAGCATATGGAGAACATAAACTCGCAAGTTGTAAGTATATATAATGCAGTCCTCACAAACTCCAATAGTAAGTATCAACATGAATAATGCAGAAAAGGAAATTAATAAAAATGCATAATTTTTGTCAAGATCCACAACAACTTGCAGTTTTCAACCAACATTATATTCCCCCTGAAGTGGCCATCATGATGCCATTAAAGACCTAACCTCAACTTATGTTATTCATTTTTTTGGCTGGGGAACCTGCATTAACAATAAAGTATACATAGGCTAAAAAAATTTTTTGTAAAGGTCAAATCTCACAAAAAACTACACAGGCTTCAAATCTTTTAGATTCATAACCTTTTATAGCATATCTTAACAGTTACTGAGGTTATGACCTGTGCTTCCACATCTTACCATTCATTTACTGCATAGCACTATTTCCTCTCAGCCACCAAAATTTCACACTTACACAAATTTGTGACTTATGTGCAAATATGTAAAAGTAACATACCAACTTCTACGGTCTTTTATGTAAAAGTAGTATAACAAAATCAACAACTATTAATAAATGCTTAAATATACGAAAGAAAACCAAAAAGTCTTAAGGTATTCAATGAAACATATCTGCCTCAGGTCATGACAGCCAATTAAAGAACAAACTCATAACCATAATGAATATGAGTTCAGAAAATTCACTCCCACTATGGTAGCTCTAACCACTGTAAATCCATTGTAAAGATTACAAATTCCATGTACACTTCTATATTAGATTGGAAAAGTATACACAGATCTATATTCTCCATCCATTGGCTTGGGAAATAATTGTACAAACAGATTCTTCCCTGCTGCATTACTTCTGCATCATGCACCCAATATCTCAATTTGAAAAGTACACTAAACTAGTCACAGATGAAATCATGCAATTGATAATATATTTACGCACATATGGATAATAGCTACCACTTAGCCCTCCTACCCATACTCCTACTAGATTAGAATTCAAAAATGCAAATCAACCTTAGGGCGTATCCCCGATATTTCGCCGAAATCAACGATATTTTCTGAAAATATCGGAAATCTCCGACATTCTACCGATAATCACCGATTTTCAGAGGAAAAGAAAAAGGTGTTAAAAATGGAAGAATGATAATTAAGCCAAAGAAACCCTAATTTTCCATACCCATCCATCTACCATTCAACCCCAAACTAAAACCTTGAGCACAAACCTTCAATCAGCACCCAAACCTTGAGCACAAACCTTCAATCAGCAACCAAACCTTGAGCATAAACCTTCAATCAGCAGCTGAGAATGTGAGTCCTCTCTTTCTCTGTCTGTCTCTGTCTGTCTGTCTGTCTGTCTCTTTCTCTCTCTCTATCGCGCGTCTGGTGTCTTAGTATAGGAACTTCTGTGTTTGTTTGAATCGGCAAAAACTCTTGCAGAAAAGCATGAGTGTTTTTTTGTTTTTTGTCGAAAAGAATATAGGTGTTGACTATTATAGTTTTTTGATTAGTGGGTTTGGGCTTAAGATTGGGTTTAAAACAATAAATAGATGAACACACTAAATTGTGGGCTGTTTACTATATTTTTTAAGGCTTATTTGCACATTTAGCACTTGATTTTAAGGTTTTGTCTCAATTTACTCTCTTATATTTTTTTTGTCTCACATAACCCCTTAAGCTTTTATTCTGTGTCTCACTTTGTCCGATTCTGTCAACTCCGTCAACACCACAGTTCAAAATGCTGACGTAGAAGGGTAATCTTGTCATTTCAGCCGTAAAATATTTTTAAAACAATATTTAAATTAATAAAATAATAAAACTTTAAATTAAAATAATATTTTTAAAATAAAATATTTAAAATCAATTAAATTTAAAAAAAAAAAAAAAAACCAAACCCCTCCTTTCCCTACGCATGCCAGCCCCCTCCCCCTCCTTTCCCTACGCATGCCAGCCCCCACCCCCTCCCCACCCGGCCACCCCTTCCACCGTTGCAGTGTCGCACCTCCCCCCAAACCAACCCAACCCACCCGACCCCGCCACACTCCTCCCAACCCCCTCCCTCCCCGCCTACCTATCCATGTCCACCACCCAACCCAGCCTCATCCACCCCACCTACCTAGCTCCCTCCCTCCCCGCCTATCTATCCATGTCCACCCACCAACCCAACCCCGCCTCACCCCACCTCCACCCACTGCCCCAACTCCTCCCCGCCCAGCCAAGCTCCGTACCACCCAGCCCCGCCCCGCCCATCCTCACCCTTCCCCGATCCTCCACACACAGCCCAGCCCCACCCCATATCGGCCCACCCCCAACCAGCCCTTACTTTGCCCCGCCCAGCCCCAGCACGGCCCACCCCCTAGGCCCAGGCCCTGCCTCGCCCTCAACCGCACCCAGCCCCAGACACCCAGCCACACCCCCGCCCACCCAACCCCATCGACCCCTACCCCCAGCCTTGTCGCACCCCCACCCAGCAACAGCCTCCTCGCCCCTTTATCTTCTTTCCTACCCAGCATCAACCCCCCTCCCCGGCTCTCTCCCCCCAACCCAGCCCACCTAGCCCTTCCCCCGCCCCACCCAAACCCCTCCCACCCCTCCCTCGCCCCCATCCCCACCTCAAACCCACCCCACACAATCCAGAATTTTTTTTTAAATACAATTTTTTATTTAATTAAAATTTCAGTTATTATATTTTTAATTAAAAAAATGTGAGAGGATTGCGAACATGGCATATTGGGTCCCACAAATTACCACATGGCACAAACATGGCACCGATGTGGCTGAAAAGACGAAATTACCCCGCCACGTCAGCATTTTTAACGGTGGTATAGACGGAGTTGACGGAATCGGGCAATGTGAGACATGGCATAAAAGTTCAGGGGGTTACGTGAGACAAAAAAAAATGTAAAGGGGTAAATTTAGATAAAACCTTAAAGCTAGGTGCCAAATGTGCAAATAAGCCTTTTTTTAAGAGTTTTTTATTTGTTAAAAATCTCAATTCTACATTTAATAGAGAATAACATTCCAATAATAATAAAAAAAATTATATTGACAAGACGTTTTTTTTATCTAATAATATTTGTATTTGTATTTATATAGTTTATTGTTTTTTATAATAGCTATGTTTTTTTATCTAAACTTAAGTTATATTAATTAGTGGGTAAATTACAATTTAATACCTCAACTTTACCTTGGATTTCAAGTTAGTACCTCAAGTTCAAAAAGTTGCAATTTCATGCCTCAACTTTCATTTTCTTTCAAATTAGTACCTTCGTTAGATTTTCTGTTAGTGAGCCGTTATCTTTGATGATGTGGCATGGATATTTTCGTCTTTTCACCGTAATTTCATCCATTTGAACTCTGATTAAACACCTAAGCTGCCATGTGTAAAAAAAAAAAATTTATTAAAAAAACAGAAAAATCATTTACAAAAAAAAAAAAAAATTTCTTTTTATTTTTTTTGGTCAAAAACACAACCCCCATCCCCTCCCCCCAGCCCGACCCACCCCTCCCCCTCCCCACAACCCAACCCTTCCATGCAACACGGGCCCTCCCCCTCCCCGCAACCCAACCCCTCCCCACAACCCAGCCCCTCCCCCTCCGTGCTTCCAAGCTTCCAAATTGGCAGTACACCCAAACAATTCAAACCCATCAAAATTCATCCAACAAAAATAACAATTTTTGATAAAAGATAAAAAAATTACATTAAATTGAAGAAACCCCACAAAAAATGAAGAAAAAGACAAAAATGGGCAAAAATGATAAGAGAATGGTTTTGGGGTTGATCTTGGTTACCGATGCAGTGTTCTTCGTTTTATTCAAGATCTAGATCATGGGGTTTTTCCATTTTATTTTGGGTTGGTGGGCGAGATGGGTATTTTTTTTTTTTTCAATTTCTGCTGGATGATGCTGGAAGATCGTCACGGTGGCGAAACGAGAAGCTGACCACAACCACCTGGTGTTTCTCCAGAGTTTCGCAGAGGCAGTGGACCACTATGCCGCCGTCTCTGACTCGAGGTGACGCTGCCGCCGAACAAAGGGAACGACTAGCGATGGTTCGGGAGGGAGATCTCGAACGTGGTAGCGGCAGCGAGGGAGAGAGGCAGCATATCGTCAACGCGGCCAAGGAGGATGAGGAGAGAGAGAGAGAGAGAGAGAGAGAGAGAGAGAGAGAGGTTACCGGCAGGGTTGGGTTGTGGTGAGGGGATGGGTTGCAGGGAGGGGGAGGGGGAAGGGGGTGGGTCGGGCTAGGGGGAGGGGATGAGGGTTGTGTTTTTTTACCAAAGAAAAGAAAAAGATTTTTTTTTTGTAAATGATTTTTTTGTTTTTTTAATATAAAAATATTTTTTTACACGTGGCAGCTTAGGTGGCTAATGAGAGTTCAAATGGATCAAATTAAAGTGAAAAGGCGAAAATATCAATGCCACGTCATCAAAGATAACAGCTCACTAACAGAAAATCTAACGGAGGTACTAACTTGAAACAAAATGAAAGTTGAGACATGAAATTGCAACTTTTTGAACTTGAGGTACTAACTTGAAATCCGAGGTAAAGTTGAGGTATTAAATTGTAATTAACCCTTAATTATTTACTGATATATTGGACATGTTTTCTTTTTATTTGACTTTTACAATTACATACTATAAACCTTACTGTTGTTAATAGGTTTATTGTATTAGACAGTTAGAATTAAATACCAAATATCAATAGTTTTTCAGTAAAGTAGTAAGATACTATTTTTTTTTTTTTTTAGTTTATGTATTAACCTATAGCAAGACATTTTGGATTAGGTCACCAATTGGTTTGCTATACAGTTGTGACTCAACTGTGACTGTTTCTGAAAGTTTGCATTAGGTGATTTATCTACCTAATTAACTTGATTAAAATCACAGTCACTAATCGGACCCCAGTTTTTGCTTACGTGATGACAGAGACTAATTAAACAGACTTAAATCTGAAGTTGTAGATTGACACTTGTAAAACAAAATACAACTTTTATAACCAACACAAATCAAACACATATAAGGATTAAGTGACAACCTATACACTCAAATGACCCATCACAGTAGACATCCCAGTGTTATCCACAACTACAGTGATGTGTGATTAACTAGATAGTTCCATATGACATATAACAATATCAAGCATAGATATTTAATATATATTTGTGTTTAAAAGTTAAGTAAGTCAGCAAACATTAAAACACAGAATGAAGATGAAGGCACACAAGATGTTCACCCAGAAAAACCACAAAGGGTAAAAACTGGGAGTCTTTTTCAGCTGACCTGGCAATCCACTATATAGGAAATTCAATATAAAGGCAGCAAAGAACAAACAAGCTCAATCACTAAGTCCTAAACTAAATTGCAGCTTCTTACCCTTTTGTGCAACTTCCAAAAGTAAGGCTATCAGTCAATCATGAAGAAGACAGCTCAATCTCCAAGCTCATCAACCCATGGCACCAATACATACCAAGGACAATAGATTCTTCAATATATGAATATGAAATGCAGATTTGGATTCTTTAAAAATCAACTTTCTCAAGCTAAAAATATGAAAAGGCTAATGAAGAATCCTAGATCTAAAATCTAAATGATAGGGTTTACAAATTTGTGAAAACTTTAGAACACACTCAAACACATTCATATTTTAGTGAATAGAAAAACATTTTCGTTAGCCTAAACCCTTGTTTTTCTAAAATGCTCCAAGCACATTTTTGTTAAATTTCTCTAAATTTCGCTGAAATTTGGCGTAGAGACTGAAGGGAGGCAGAGACTGGAGAGAGAGAGAGAGAGCGGGCCGCCGTCGCCGGAGGGAGAGGAGCTTCGGAAAAGAAAGAGATCGGGGAAAGGGAAGGGGAGGGAGAGGGAGGGAGAGAAAGGAGAGAGAAGAGATTAGGGAGAGAGGAAAGATGAGTGAGGGGGAGGGAGGGATTGGAGAGAGAAAGAAAAGAGTTGTCTGCGTGAGAACTGAGGGAGGAGAAAAGAAAAGAAAATGAAGACTGGAGAGAGAAATGGAAGATTGGAGAGCAGGAGAGGTCATGAGTGAAAAGGAAGAAGGAAAGAAAAAAAAAAGGAAGAGAAAAGAAAAGAAAAGAAAAAAAAAAGAAAAGAAAAAAAAAAGAAAAGAAAAGAAAAGGAAAGGAAAGAAAAAAAAAACACGTTTCATTTGGGTCTATGCGTTCGTTGACCCGAGACTTTTCCAACAAAACTAAAATCAAGACTGGGTCTTTCCTAATTTTTATTGTTCCTCAATGACTCGCCGAAATCACTTAAAATTCAATTAACTTACCAAAATTAACTTCGAGGCTGAAAAACGTTCTGTAAAATCTCGTGAGCTCGTCTTGATAAATTTTATTTTTCTACGACTTCAAATTCATTTATTTCCTTCCAAAATTCCTCAGAAAAATTCTAATATCTCCGAATTAACAAGATAATTATCAATAAATCACTATTTACTTCAAAATAAATTACAAACCAACTTTTCAGGATCTCACAATCTATTTAGATTGTTTTTGGTTATTGGATTAAGTGGTTTAGAAAATAACAATACATGTCATTTTCTTATTTGTCCACATATGTTTTAAGGATAATTGGATTCAAAATGATTAAATATCCCTTAAAAAGAGGTCATTTTTATGTAATTATTAATTAGTGAACTATTTTTATTTAACAGTATTTGTCTCCAGCGTGCATTATATTTACCTTATATCACATGAAATCTACTATATTATTTGGTTTCTTCAATGTTTTTTTATCAATGTAATAGATAATATGTTAAATAAACATATAGTCAAATTTCATTCAAAATTTTCATATTTTGATAGCAATTTCCGTCGTTTTTGTCCAATTTTATTGAAATCGAAATTTTAATCGAAATTTCCACGAAAATTTCCGTCGAAAATTTCCTCGAAACCGAAATTTTACGTCGAAAATTTCTTCGAAACTGAAATTTTACTCCTTGGATAAAACTAAAGGGTTTCTTCTATTTAAGATTATGGTTAGTGGTTTTACATTTGTTTGAATTGTCTACCCATAGACCTAATTTCTGCAATGTCCACCCAAAGACCTAAGCATTCTCTACAAATTTCCAATAGTTTTTTGTTTTTTTTTTTAAATATTTGGTTTGGATTTTTTCCATTAGATCTGCAAAACAAAAGTAAGAACATAGCATATAACTAAATCACCCTACGAGTTACAAGAGAGTGTGTGATGGGTTGAACTTGAGCCTCGTTCGAGGATTGATTCGATATCGAAAAAGTTTCAATTGAGGGTACGATTTTCGATTCATGTTCTCCAATCGCTTTTGATCCACCTAATACCCCTAAGATGTTCGTTCTTCACTATTTGTTTTCCATAGTGAAGAGTGAGGAAAAAAGATGTCTCTCGGGCCGTGGGCATTTTGTTGAGCCACATAAAACCTTGGTGTGTTTGTGTGTCCTTGGTTAATTTATCTGTTTTATTGGCTTGATTATTTTCTTTCATCGAATTATTACTTGTCGAGACAGTGAGAATTTGGATTCAATTCTCAAACTACAACAACACCTCTCTCTCTATCTCTCTCTCTCTCCGATTTGTTGCAAAGAAAGGGCGGCGACCTTTACGGCCTCTATATGAGTGGACAACGACCTTCGATCTGGAGGCTGACAACCTTGGCGGCCTCCCTTTGCAACAGATCGGAGAGAGGGAGAAAAAAGAAAAGAGAGAGAAAGAAAAAAAAGAGAGACAAAGATAGAGATGGCAGTAAGGGAAGGGATGCCTGCGAGATGGGTGGTGTTAGGGTGAGGGATGGTGGGTTTTTGATTTTCCTTTGATTTGTTTTTAAATGAGAGTATTTTGAAGTTATTAGGAGGTGTGTAGTGAAAAATTTTATAAATTAAAAATAAGAAACAGAATGAGGTGAGAAATGTGAGGGTGTGACAATAGCTGTAATAAAAAAAAATTGTGGGGTTTAGAAAGTGGACAAGGAGGTTCTTTTAAAGAATTATCCATTAGGGGTATATAGAAGCAAGGATAAAAATATCAGAAATTTCTTAAATATCAGAATTCAAATTTATAGATATATTAACTGATAAATCAATTTCAGTAGATATGGGTGTAAAGAAAATTGAGTTAGATTTGTTAGATCAAACACATATAAACATGTAATCTACACATTGATAGAGACACAATAATCATGATAAAAATATATAGCCAATAATTAGAAATTAAAGATGTGTACCTGATGAAGCCATGTCAAATAAGCAATAGGGAAAGACAAAGTCTTCTACTCTCTCCAATATCTTTATGTTCTATCTCTCAATGGGGCTAGATTTAGGACGACCTGGTGGTATTGTGAGAGTAGGAACCTATATGGTAGGATCATACACCTATCATAGAATCCTAACCACATATTGTATATGTCTCTTTAGTGGCAAACTACCTTATTCCATATCAATTAGGACTATTAATGTCCTTATAATTAGGTTTCCTTTATTTTATAATATTAATAACAATATTATACCATATTAGATTATAATTTTTTTTTTTTTTCCAAGGTATCACATATATTATTGTATGATCTTCATAATTATATGATATGTACAAATTGGTTCTAACAAGATTTTGTTCTTTTGTTGGTGTATTTTTGATTGACTAGGGTTAGTGGATGAGTTTTGATCTAGTTAGGGTTGAATTTGGTTTGATTTCATCTTATTTCTCTTCTTTGCTTACTTTGAAATTTTTATACAATTTTGCCTACATATACTAATATTTTATCGACATATACTAATATTCTGTTGACATATATCAATATCAAAAAAATATCAGTTACAACCTATTTAAATATTGATCGATGAATTTATGAATACCTTGGCAGATACGGTGGATATTTTCATCCAATGCATAGAAGCAGTAATGGGCTGCAGCAGAAGCCAAAAGTGAGCCCAGCCCAACAGTAAGCACTAATTGGCAATTACTGCACAAGGTTAATGTCAGATTGGTCATTTCACTACACCCAGCTGTGAGCGTGAGACTATAAAAGACTAAAAGAGTCGGTTTTAATCACTTTGCAGAGTCGATTTTTGGGTTTTAGGGTTTTTGCACTTCGCACTCTCTCACTTTCTCTTCGAACTCTCTCAACTCACAAAACCAAGCCATGACTGCTCAGACCCAGGAGGAGCTCCTCGCTGCCCATCTCGAACAGCAAACCATCGATGTAAGTTTTAACTCTATCTCTCTCTTTCAAGGTTAATGGATATGTGCTGCATCTTTGTGTGTTTGTTTGACTGGAGAAATCGAATAATTGTATATCTACATGTTGGAATGGGTGGGTGAGTACTGTAAATGCTAGTTATTTGCTCTAATTATGGTTGTTTTTGTCACTGAAAAACATCATTTCGTGAATTTTAGGACTGATTTGGTAGTTCAAATGAAAACTTGATGTGGGTATTGAATGAAAACATAAATTCTTGGTTATTCTAGGACGGATTTGGTAGTTCAAATGAAAATTTCATGTGGGTATTGAATGAAAACATAAATTCTCGGTTATTCTAGGACTGATTTGGTAGTTCAAATGAAAATTTCATGTGGGTATTGAATGAAAACATAAATTCTCTGTTATTTTGTTTTGTTTTGTTTCTATATATATATGTTCGATCCCTGTTTTACTTAGTTAGCATATAACTTCAAGTTTCATGGCCAAAGATTTTTTGATATGGTAATACTTACTCAACCTAATTTAATTTTAATGAAGGTACATAGTTGCAAAGATGCCAAAGAATGGTTCACTAAATTTTGAACTTTCTAGAAGGAATGCAAATAAATATAAATAAAACCACCTCTTTTTATGTCAGTCTTTCACCTAAACAAATTTTTGCTTTTTCATTGATGCAATTGTATCATTTTCTCTCTGTTGGACATTACAGACTTTTTTAACGATTCATGTCCGGACATATTTATTATTTTTCAATTAACATCTTTTTTGTCTTTAAATGTTCGCTCACGTGGTTGTAGCTTATTTAGAATTAGCTGGTGATGGATATGAAAATTTGAATGCTTTTTTTTTTTGTTATTTCTTTTCTTATTTACCTTTCTGGTAATAGGTTGGGTGTCTTTAATTTATTACCTTTTGTTGGCAGCCTGATCAGCCTACAGTTGAAGAGGAAGAGGATGACGACGATGATGAAGATGACGATGATGACAAGGACGATGATGAAGCAGAGGGTAAGTTTATTGTAAAGTTTGTTCGTCTCAGCATCTCTATCTCCCTTTTTAAATGGATACATGCATTTCTTATTACTTTGTTTAGCATTAGGTATATGGACATATAGACTGCTAAGTCATATTTTTTTGAGTTGTCTTTTACAATAGATGATACTTTGAAGAGAGGCATGGTTAAGAAGTAAATTATCTTTCTTTCTGTGTTGAATCTTCTCTGAACACCCTTAGTAATTTGTAATTATTTTTTCAGATGATTTTATCAGTGTCCTTTTATTTTATTTTACTTTATTTTTACCTTTTATGTAGTCAAAGTAGCACTGTGAAGGAATGCTGATGTAAAGTTGGATTTGCAGCCTTGATCTTATTATTAATATTCTTTTTTTCATTTTGAGATAATTTTAGAAGTTTCTCTAACAGCTTCCGAATTTTTTGGTTGAAGCTTTATTTCTAGGGATGCTTATGTAAAGTTGGAATTGAAGCCTTGATTTTGTTTTTTATTTTCCTAAAATGATATCTATGCATGAACCGTCTAACATTAAGACTAACAAAATATATCTGTTCATCTTTTTTTGGCATTTATTAGATACCTGTCACATCATTGCAACTTGTGAGCTGTTGAGATTGTGTTTTGTGACTTACATTTAAATTTTTCAAAAAACTCAAAATGGGTTACTCTAGTTTATAATTTTCAATTTAAGCCACAATACTTTAGTGATACTTGTAGGTTTTTTCTTAAAAAACAATGAAATTAGAGTGAGGCCAATGGTTGAAGAAATGAACCAAGTTTATTAGTTCACTGTTTGATTCATTATGAACCTGCCTAAAACATATAGACTATCTCAACAAGGATACTACTTTGCTCGACTTTAACATGTAAATTTCTGGTTATCTTCTCATTCTTTTTCTTACATGATCAGGACAACAAGATGGAGAGGCAAGTGGCAGGTCAAAGCAAAGCAGAAGTGAAAAGAAAAGCCGCAAAGCAATGCTGAAGCTTGGAATGAAACCTATTCCAGGTGTTAGCCGGGTTACAGTCAAAAAGAGCAAGAATGTTAGTGCATTTACTACTGTGTTTGCTTACCTTTTAACTTTTTCTATTTGCATTAGTATTTGGCTTGTTTGTTAACATATTATATTATATTTTTTGGCTGAAAAACTCAGATCTTATTTGTTATATCCAAGCCGGATGTTTTCAAGAGTCCAACTTCAGATACATATGTTATCTTTGGTGAGGCAAAGATTGAGGACTTGAGCTCGCAACTGCAGACTCAGGCTGCAGAGCAGTTTAAGGCTCCTGATCTCAGTCATGTGATCTCCAAACCTGAGACCTCGGCCATTGCTCAGGATGATGAGGATGTAGATGAGACCGGGGTGGAGCCCAAGGACATTGAGTTGGTGATGACACAGGCAGGAGTATCTAGATCAAAGGCTGTAAAGGCACTGAAGGCTGCAGATGGAGACATAGTTTCTGCCATCATGGAGCTTACCAACTGAAGAGTTTTTTAGATATGTTTTCTCATCTAATGGTTTTGTATTTTGTTTTTTATGGTTGTCCAGATCTTGTGTGCTTGAAGTTGGTCTGGATTCTTTCCAATTTTAGTTGTCTTTTTCTCTACCTTGTTGTATCAGTGACAAACTGAGAATTGCGTAAAACTGAATCCATATTTATTTGAACTTTAGCAGTTGTGCTTTTCCTCATGTATGCAGTTTTGTTGCTTCCAAAATCTTGACCGGTTTTTCAAAAAGTATGGCTATTTCAGTTGAAGCGGGTACATTGAAGGTTGTGAACTCGGAATTAGGTAAAGCTGGTCATCTCATGAGCTTTGGCAAAATGACTGGCATCCGGATCTGGCAAATGTGATTTCATGGACTAGTGAAATTTGTTGTTATGGTTGATGACAGGTTCTGTGAGAAGGTGATTTCGTTTTGCACTGGGTTCAAGTGTTGAATGTTGATTTTGATTTTTATTTGTTGGCTGAAGCTCATTTATGCCTACGCATTAATGGGGCGTGAGATTGAGGGCCATTTCTGATTAGGGATGTAACTTCTGAGTTCGGGAGACGTCTGGGAGTTAAAATCTTCCATTGGAAACATACAATTCAGCTTCTACAAGTACAACAGAGTGCATGTTGTTGGAGTTGGAGAATATTAGTAGGTGTCTGTAAGAACTTCTAACAGTCCAGCCATTGGATTGCTTAGAGAAAATAGATTTTAGAGGCTAGGGTTAGAAGTAAATGTACTTTTTTTCACCAATTAATGTAATAATTTGAGTGAGTTCGTAACACAAGGTTGTGTTACCGTCTCACAATAATTTTTCATGACCTAAAGATGAAATTCCATTTGAATTTTGATTTTCTAGTGGGGAAAGAGTGACTTGGATTCAAACACAACTCGTGATAGTTTAATAGAGCAGTAGGTGGTGCTTAGCTGGAGAAGCCGCCCCCATGTCCCCA
Source organism: Dryas octopetala (assembly GCF_963921425.1). NCBI lineage: Eukaryota > Viridiplantae > Streptophyta > Magnoliopsida > Rosales > Rosaceae > Dryas > Dryas octopetala. The sequence continues at coordinate 18,966,868 of NC_141368.1, read as the reverse complement.
ACTAGATGCTGCTTGTAGTTAAGAGCTCTGTGAGCCCAACCAATCCAAAGTTTGGTTCGTTTATTTGGAGGTTAATTTCAAGACTGCTGGGGGGCACCTAAGTCAACCGCACGAGTCCAATTTGGTTAATTTCAGTTCCCAAGTTTATCACTGTTTTATGAAATATAGGAATTGACCCTTCAAGTATATAGTAAAGAATTGTGTGACTCGTCAGGCTTATGCTAATTTTAAGTTTTGTATCAATTATCAAATATGTCAATAAGTCATTGCCTATATGCATATGCATAAAAGAAAGGAGCAGACCAAAGAGTGAAGCTACCTGAGTTTTACCCACACATTTTGAACATTTTTACACCAGTATATGGTGCTTAAATTTTATTTTATTTTTTCCTGTTCTTTTTAATGGCATCACAGTACAAATAACAAAAGAACAGTACAAAGAGGTCCGGAATCACAAGCTTATACATATGCCAGAAACAGAGAGGCCCATTTAAATTCAAGTTCCGAAGTTGATGGTCTACAGACAATATAAAGTAAAACTATTTGGTGTATTAGGATTGAAAAAGACTGGGATATAGTATGTCTGCCACATTTTTGTACAGGACTGGACTGCGAAGGCAAAATTGATAAGCTGAACTCCATAAGCTGTAAAGTCAGAACATAATTGGAATTTACCATGAGGTTCTTCCCAAGGCATGTTTCCCTGTTTTATTATCAGAATGACTCATGGGAAAGAATCAGTTCACAATCTCATCCAGATAGGCTTCACAATTTCCAGGTGCATATGGCAGTCTGTTCAACAAATTTCTTGTTCAGAATCAACCCATTATATCTTTAGTCAGACCAAAAATCAATTAATAAATTGAATGTGTCACAAGTTTCATTTCATCTGCATAAATTAGGTCATCTGGAGCTTGTGCTGTGTAAAAACACATCCAAATGAAAGATCATGCACTTTTGACCATGACTACTCCCTTGACAAGTTTCACAATGATGAAAGTAATGGGCGAAATCATATCGACAAAACATGCAGAACCATGGACATTGTAAGAGTAAGCATATTAATTAAGAGCAAGTAATAACAGTGACCTCAGTTTCAAATGGCTTCCTAGTTTGTTGGTGAAATTGGACCTGCATATCAACACATACAAGTGTTAATGCATCCAAGCATTTTGACTTTTTGAGAACCTGGCGTAAATGAAATCAAATTGGGTATGCAAATGATGCTGATTAACAACTTCAGGAGATAATGCAATGCATATGATTCAATAAGTAAGATAACAGAGAAGATATTCTTAAACAAAATAGTGTTAATGGCAACAGTAACTTGGACAAGTTAAGATAACAGAGAAGATATTCTAATACTTTCACTTTGTTTCATGTATTTACATACTATTCATGCACTTGGTGATGTACAATCATGATCTAGCCATTGCACCTAGCACCATATAGCTCTCTGTTTTGATCTATGCATGCAACAAAGATGACCCTGCATAGGGATGACCCTATTTTAAAATTTACCAGCACTAGCATAACGGCTGCAGTCTTTGGACATATACAGCCCATACAAAAGCCCCCATTATAGTACGTAAAAAGCTTCTGCATGCCATGAAAATGAACTTAAAAGAGATCATGAGGATTTATCAATGTGGCTCAGATCTTTTTCTTATGTCCTCATTTTACAAACATTACAGTTTATAGCAAAATCATTTACTGACTGCAATAAAGTTGTTTTCAGTCCAAGAAAAGAAATCCACTGTAGAGACGGACATACACAAAAATGCCTAGTATAGAATCAAGATATCTTAAAAGTACCAACCGCATCAGGAAAACCAAAGGTCAAGGAGCAATCATCTTTTTACATCTTCTAGTAAAGGAATCCTACTGAACTTCAAGCTAGATTAATATGAGGTCTTTTCTTAGATGTTTTCTTAACTTGAATGAAATCTTTCTACACTGTTTATTGCAAAAACATTAGAGCAAAGACCACAATTTTCTGTTTCCAGTAATGTCTCAGTCCAGAAACATCCATAGCAGCAGCCTCATCCGCTGCAAAACCAGAATTGAAATGACTAACAATTTCTCAGTAACAAGACTGTTCAAGCATTAAAAGAATTTCCAACGTCTGGACAAATAGAAAGCAACATTGGAACAAGACAAACTAAAATGGAAGAGGGAGAAAGAAAGCAGCCCCAGTGTATCGCTAACATATAATGCCTTTGATTCTAGTAGCATGGAGTCTTAGATATTGTTTGATTCTACAAATATAATCATAAATGTCTGTTTTGAAAAATAAAATTCTTAGTGAAGAACAATGGGCCACCAAAAACTAATTGATTAAGTTTAAATTGTGCAATCTGTGTTCTCCTTCCCTTCTAAATAGATACTTGGTGCAAAGACTTCACGATACTAATAAAACATATAGCTACTAGCAATTACAGTCCAAACATGCTCCAAAACCCATTTAGCCATGCCAATCGAGTTTCCTTTTTTGTTATTTATGTGCCTTATTTTTTCATATTAAAAATAATTCTGTAACCAAAGAACTTGTCTGATATAAGGAAAAAGAGTTACTACATAAATATGTTTATCGAAGAGGGAGAAAAATCAGTCACAAAAAAAAATTAAATGATTATACATAATAAAGAACTCTAGATCCAGGGCAAAGAAACAATGTTTCAATACAAATTTCAGAGGTCCACTTACGATTGTACTATGGAATTTCTGTCTTCTCTTCCACAGAACCATGGTATATCTCCAGTAGGTTTGGGACTTCATCCAAATGCTTAACAACATAATGGGCAATAAACCTTCTCTCACTTTGTGATATAATCCAAGAAAGCTTCTGGCTCTTTTTAAGCAGCTCCTTGGAAAGCAAAATCTTCAAAACATTATACCTCGGAAGAACTGTTTTTTCAAATCCATGCATAAGAAGCTTGGGATTAGACATTATAATCTCTGGTTCCAACTTCACAGTGTTGAGATAGAAATCCATGATTCTCCTAATTTTCTCCTCCGAACCAGCTAAACAAAATGGTTGGCGCGTAAAAGCTAACAGAACATCATTTTCAGACCACCCAAAACTCTTTAAAACCTCCACTTTACTTTTCCATGTTGACTCTTTCATAGAGACCATAACTCGAAGAGCCTGAACAAACATTGGACTGGTCGGGTGAAGACCTAACTTCTGTACAGTTTTGACAGCATAAGCCACTCTATCAACATTTTGCATTATGGTTCTTGGCTGCATCATTATCATTTTCCTTATAACGTCAACGGGGACGCCTTCGCTTAGCAAAAGGGCAATATTGGGTTGAATTGTACCTTTACTATCAATGTTTAACAGCCATGAGGAGCGCCTAAGCGCCACAAGCACTTCATCCGTTGTAAGTAATGTTTTGAGAAATTCAATGGCTGGTTTTATGTGAGAATCCAAACTTCGAGTCAGAATGACTGGATTTATTACAATGAGCTCTGGAAGATGCTGACCCACAAAGCCATTTTCAATGAGTAAGTCAAATTTGGGCTTGAGATTGTCGTTTACCTTGTATTGAAGGATTGTGGGCCGCTTGGTGATCAATTTGGCGATTTGGGTATCATCAAAACCGTGAGATTTCAAGAAGTTGATCAGAAAATCGAGCTTCTGGACTTGCTTCTTGTCAATCCGGAGCTTCTTGGAGATTGGGAGTGCAAATTCGAAAGGAAGCCCGCATGACTTCACCAGGTACTCAGCTGTAAAAGATGAAGATAAAAGAGATGTAGGCGTTGGTGATGTTGCAAGAAGGCGTTTTTGGACTAAAGAATGCAGATTTCTAAGGAGAATGTTAGCCATTTGGAAGCCAATGTGACTTGGGATCGGACAGTCAGACCAAAAAATACTTGGATCGGATAGTTAACAAGGGTTTCAGCTAGGGTTTTGGGTTTTGCAAGTCCCGCCTTCAGCAGGGCAAAAAAAATCCAAGGAAAACAATAAGCTTGATTATAAGGAAATTACGCCTATGCCCCTCACTCTGGGGTACGTTGCACATTGACCCGTCTAATATTTGCACATATGGTCTTACTTCTCAACTCTGTCTAGTATTCTTCCAAATTTATAAGAGGGTGTTCCAACTCAGATGTTAAAGGAGTTTAATGGATTTTAAATTCATGAAATCCGTCAAAATTCAAGGGAATTGGATGGAATTCGCATGAAATTTGTTATGTGTAAAAAATATATTCAAATTCATCTAAATCCATCCAAATTCATTAAAATCTTTCACTTAATAAAATTCATGATCTTTTAAGGATACCTGAATTTCATTGGAATCCATTAAAATTTGAGTTGGAGACACCTAGATTTCATTGGACTTTTAAAATCCAATGAAATCTAAGTCTGTATGGGTTTATTGCACATGAACTCCCCTGAGGTTTAACATGTTTCCACATAACTCCCTGCATTTGCAAATTTCAGACTCTACCTACCTCAAATATAAGTTATTTGCACATATTCACACAAAAATGTTGACATCATTACAAAAATTTTAAATGACTACACTAATCCTAAATAATAATCATAACCAAGACTAATATATTCATATTGTTTGTAGGTCCAACCACCAACAATAATTCCCTAATTCTTCAAATAAAATTGTCGAACGCTATCAACCATAATCTAACAAAATTTTCGAACCACTGTGCAAAGTGTAAATGTATTTATCAAGTTAGGTTAGTAATTTCTTCCATTAAGTTTTAGTTGTTTGATGCTTTAATAATTCACTAATGATAAGAGAATTATTAATGTTGTATGTTGCTAAAAAGAGAAGAAAAATCATGCAACGTGTGTTCATATGATGGTGAAGCTCTATGTTGGCGAAAAGAGACTGAGAAGAAGCTCTTTTTCCTTTCGAATTCCAAAGATGCATTTGGTGATCGATGATGTGGGGATTTATGGTTCTGATTCTTTAACATCTTTTTTTTTTTCTTTGTATGATTCGATGGAGTAGTATATGGACTATGATTCTTTTTAGGTGATTGAACCCGTTCTTGCTACTTTTTTTTTTTTTTTTCTCACATTGCTATTCCTATTACAAGTATGGAATATGAATTAAACTATATGTAACGACCCGACCCAAATTTTCACTAAAAATTTAAATTTTTATTTAACTATGTTTTTAAGACAATTTTTTTTTAAAGAATGTTGAATTGTATTTTAAAGATTTGAGATTTATTTGGAAAATAAAAAGGTTTTTGATTTAAATATTTATTTTTGTTTTAATTTGGGGCTTTACCCAAAGTTGACTTTTAAAATAAATGGGCTTTTAATTTTGACTTTGGGTCCGTTAGATAGGTTTCGATCCCACGATTTCATAGACACGTAGCACGCGTCGATCCGAGTTACGATTTGAAAGATACGGACATGTGAAGTGAGGGGCAATTTTGTAAATTTATAAAAGTGGGTTTTTAAATACCCAAAATCAGAAAAATTTTCTGAATTCTCTCTCTCTCTCTAGAATTTTCTACACACTCCCTCTCCCTTTATTTCTCTCTCCCCGGCACTCTCTCCCTCTCCACTCCCGCACCCTTCCCCTGCGCCCACAACCCAGCTCACCGTCGACCACCCTTCGCCGACCTGGCCTCTGCCTCCGGCGAGCACACCCTTCAGGCGCCGACCACCCTCCCGAGCCCACTCTCTCTCTCCTCATTCTCTCTCTCCCCCTTTTCTCTGTGCGCGACCAACCCAGCCACCCAGCCACTTTCGGCGGCTTTTCCATCGACCCCGACCACCGGCGACCTCCCCCGTTGGCCGATCAGCTCAGCCCTGCCCTCCTCCAGCCAACCCAGCCACCCCCTGCGCGCGGTTGCTGTCAGAAAGAGCTCCACTGGCCACCAGCTTCTCCTCTAAAATTCTGACCAATTTTCACTCTATTCTCCAAGATTTTTGTGGGTTTTTCTCCTCTAGGTATGGATAATCTTTTCCCTACAATTTGATTGATTAATTTGGAGTGTTTAGAAACTTGAAATTAGGGAATGTTGTTGTCATTTCGGTTTCTCTTGGGTTTTCTGATTTGGAAGTTATTCTTGATGTTTTTCTTAAAAAAATTCCATCTCTGGGGACCCCATTTGTTGCTTAAGATTTAAGGGTTTATTTGGATTTGAGGAATTTGATATTTTTGGATAAAATTCTGATTTGGGACAACCACTTTGGGCGGCACACAAGGGGATTTCGAACCCCCACTATATTTTAGTGAATGTAGGATGATTTTTAAGGAAATGGTGGAGTGGGTTTTTGACCTTGACTACATTGGATGTGGTTGGAGAAACCGAAGTGTTTGGGACTAAAATGTGAGCCTTGTTGATACCATTATTACCCTAAGACGAAGTTTCCGATCAAAGTAAGCCTTGGACAGATTTTCTATTAAGTTTGCGGTTGATTTGGATGCTTAGGCGTCGTGGTCTGAGCCGGAGAACTTTCGGAGTGTTTACGTAGGTGTTTTGGGTCTACGCGTGGATGTTGTGAACCGTCGAGTTAGAACGAGAGTCGGGTGTGATGTTAAGTTGAGTACACATGTACATTTAAGTGTCTTGAGTCGGAACTAATTATATTTCGTTGATTGTTTGTTCTATAGGCAAGACGACCGTGGCTCGTGACGATCCGGTGGAGGATCGAAGTTAGGGCTATCTCTGTGAGTGGACTTTTGTTTTAAAAACATTTCGTTTACTTTATGGTTGAATTTATTTGCTTATCCCGAGTTTTATTTGAGTATGGTTTGAGTTAAAATAATTTGGGGTTGAATTTGTTATAAATGATTATGATTTTCAAAGTTTACATTTTCGTTAGTTTGATTAATGTCCTTACTTTAAGTCTTATTAAATGATTTTTCATACGAGATTGATGAACTAATTTGGTTTTAAGAGTCGATAGAGATATACGATTTCAAACGTGATTTATACAAGAATTTATTGAAAGGAAATTGATTTCAAAGTTTTGAGTAAGCCTTGAGTTGATAGCGAAATGTGTGATAATCTCATTGGGATTCTTCATTTTTAAGAAATTATTTTGCGTGACATTGAGATATTATGAATAGTTTTATGTATACTAAAATTATTTGAAATAATACACTTTGGCGTATTGATTTAAGGTATGAAGGAAGGTTTCAATAAAATTTTCTTTCGATGAGAAAATGATATTTTTGGGCTATGGAAAAAATGGTTTTCAAACCACCTTTGCAGTACCCTCCAGGTTATCAGATTGGATAGGTCTTTGGGACCCATCACGGCACACATATAGGCTTTGGGCCGTGTGTTGGGATGCTTCGCCCTTGGGGGGCTGCTTTGCGTGCACGTATGACCAGGATTGCCTGCACGTGCTGATTTTATTCACACGTGTGTACGGCTAGGATATTGCCTGCACGTGTTAGATTTCATTCCATGCGTGTGTATGGCCAAGATATTGCCTGCCTGTGCGATGCAGGAATTCCGCACAGGTGTATGGCTAGGATTATTCAGGGTATATAGCATGGTGGAAAATGAAATTGGTTATTTTCAGAAATCATTAAATATGATTTTAAGTGAGGTATTCTTTTGAATTCTATCAAGGTTGCTGTTACGATGTTTTATAGTTCTTTTATTTTAGGAAATTGTTATCTTGAGAAAATATATATTGTTTTGTTGGATTTCTTAAGTTTAAATAAACTTTATGGTTTTAAAACTGGGGAATTTCAAAGAGTGACGTGAGGTTTTAGAGCTAAATGGGGTTCTTAAGGTTTTTCTGAAACAGGATGGTTACTTTTGATTTCATTTTCATTAAACTGTCCACTCACCGAGTCTTCTCACAATTTTTCTTGTTTTGTCTTAAATTGTCCCCACAGGTAGTAGCTTTGGTGGAGGTCGAGCCAATAACGTCGAGGCATTTACGTCCATCTCCCTAGTCGGACCCTGCAGGCGCCATTTTATTCTTGTAAAAATTCCTTGAAATAGAATAGCAGCTCTGATAACCACTCTACAATTTTAAGTTGGATTTCTTTGAAATTGTTGGGTCTGAAACCCTATTTGGTTGTGGTAGAGGTGGTTGATGATTTAGAAGTGTTTTTTAACAGGTTTTGAAATTTCTGGGTTAGTCCATTTTCAGGGGAGGTTTTGTCGAATTTTCGGTAGGATTTTCCTTGATTTGGATTCTCGCAGGACCTCTCCGGGTTTCAGGGTGGAATCCGGGGGCGGTCCTGTCACTATAATCAAACAATATTTTAACATTGTAAGAACAATGTAGTCTTTTCATTACAATTTGTTAGTTGACTTTTATCATGAGGGAATATGTGCAAAGAAATTAAACTTGAAGTAGTTAGAGTGTGAAATTTGAAAATGAAAAAGGTTATTTGAACACAAGTACGTCAAATCTCAGAGGGTATTTGTGTAATTAGGCCTTATAACTATTGCACAAGTGGTCCCCTTTTAAGGCCTACTACTATGCAGTCGGAAAGTGTGACCCAAAACCCATTTTGGGTCACAAATGGGTCACACCTTAACACTATGGGCCGGAAAATGTGACCCAAAAGAGGGTGTAACCCAAAGTGTAACCCAAATTCGGGTTTCAGTGTGACCCCAATTGTGTGTGACCCAAAACCAGCAAAGCCAACCCACGTGAGGAGAGAGAAGCAATTGCTGGGCAAAAAGGTTGGTGGGCCCCGCACCTGCAGCTGCTGCTGTGGTTGTCGGCTGAACAGAAGAACAGCTCCGGAACGTGGGTCATCTCGTGGGCCGCGCCTGGCTTGCTTGGCTGTTGACGCGTGGCGTGCTTGGCTGGTCACCAACGGTCCAGATGAGATGACCGTTGGTGATCAACGGCTGCTGTGCTTTGTCCTTTTTTTTTTTTTTTTTTTTTTATAAGATGGGCCGAAAAATGAATCAAAGGTTTAGATTAATGGACCGTTGATAATCAACGGTCCAGATCGGCCAAATCCTTTTTTTTTAAACAAATAATTAATAAATCATTTAAAATAGATATAATATCCGAAAAATTGCCAAAAAATTTCAAAAAAATTTTAAAAAATTCCCCAAACCCTCCAACAGCTATATTTTCAAATGGGTCTATATATATCACACAACACTAAAATGAATCCTTTGTATGTGTATTCATCCTCCTCCTCGTCTTCGGACTCTGATGCTGAATGGGATAGGAAAGAGGATGGAAGGGAGATGGTGGGTCAGTTGATTGTGTCAATGGGTCATACCGTCGTCGCCGGTACACCAAGGCATGGCGGTACTTCTTCAAATCGCCGGTACACACACCGGAATCGAGAAGCCGCCCACGAACGTCTCATGGACAACTACTTCATCCCCTCGCCAATCGAGGACACCGTGACTTTCCGCAGGCGATACCGCATGCACCAACCGCTATTTAAATCATCGTGTTGTTTTTCTTGTTTGTGGTTGTTGAAGTCCCGATGTCTTATGTTGTCTAATTTATGAAATTTTCTTATTTTAAATATATTCAATATTGACCTTATTTTAAAGATCTCATTAAAATAAGATCAATAGAATAATTTTTATTATACTTTAAATTTAAAATTATCAATTAAATATCACTTAATCAATATTAGACATATTTTAAATATGTATAAAATACTGTGACCTAAAATGGGTCACAGCACCATTGCAGTGAGAATTGGGTCACAGCACTATTTGTGGCCCAAAATAGGTTTTGGGTCACAAAAAATGGGTTTACCATAGTGGAAGGCCTAAGGGTATTTTCATCATTAAAAGTTCATGAATTTGATGCTCTAGTCAGAGACTTTGTGTGCCATCCTTTACAGAGACATCTCATTCTTTGCAAAAGGTGAGAGATTCATTATTTCACATTCACATGCCCCCATATGTGTGTCAATGCACCCAACCTGTATATGTAACTCGTGCTTAATTAGATTGGTCCATTTATGCAGTCAAAGTACATTGAAAACACAGAAGACATCAATGGTGTCTCAGGTCTAATGAATAGTAAGTGAAAAACCCCAATCTCAAACCCTAACCGATGTTATCTCCACCATTCCTAGCGTTTCTGGCATCTGGCCAGGGTGTTCTTTGTCTCGTTTTCTTTTCCTTTTCATACTTGATTACTTTTGTAAATTGTTAAGCTTGATTTGGATTGAAATTCTCTACCCAGGTACTGTGAGACCCGGAAATTTTCAAATTTATTTTGGGATTTTTCCTTATTTTCTAAAATTTTTATAGAATTTATTTGTCGGAAAATCTAATTTTTTTTTCCACCTTGAGCTTTAATTGTTTTACTAACTTTGACTAGGGTTTTAACCCAAGTTAGACCTTTAAAAGGTAGTACTTTTACTCACAAACCCAACGGTGCAAGTCTCGTATTATTCCGAGTCCGGGAGATTATTTTATGAATTTCTCAAAATTTCTTTTTCTTTAAAGCATTTTTTCTTAGTTTGTGGAGCTTGAAATTTTCGAAATTTCTCTAAAGGGCAAATTGGTAATTTGACCTCATAGTTAATTAGTACTAGTCAATACGAGTCCGTAGTATTTTTCGGGGTATTTTTCTGAGTCCCGAGCTATTTTTAATTAATTTTTGAAGTTGAGGATTATATGAAAAAGAAAAATAAAATAAGAAATCACCAGATCGCGCCACGTGGCACGATCTGGAGCGTCCATCGCTGCATAGTAGCAAGATCTGATGGCTGTGTTAGTGCACATGCCACGTGTCACTTCCTCATTGGCCCATTTTGTGACGGTTGACTTGAGTCAACCCAGTCAACTCGGATGAGTCAACCGAGTTGACTCACTCACTCTCCCTATAAATAGTGGCGTGAACCCCAGCTGATCTTCATCCCATTTCAGTCGCACGCTTCCCAAGAGAGAGCTTCTCTCTCCTCTCTCCTCCTTTCTCTCTCTTCTTCAATCTTGTTTTGAGTTTATCTTGAATTCTGGAGCTCCGATTGACGATCCGATTTCGCCTACGCGATCGTGGCGACGAGCTCTTCAATTCTAGTAGTGTGAAGGCTATGTTTTGGTGAAGTTTTAAAAAAATCATTTCTGAGCTCCATAGGTAATTTCTTGATCCCTGTCGAACTTCTGCTAAAATTTTGATAAATCTCTTATTCATTAGGCTCTTTTAATCTTGTTATTTAGCAAGTCTAGTAGTACCGAAACTCTGCCCGTGGAAAGTTTTCAACAGGTATACCCTCAATCCAGCTTATTTAATCTGCAGTTATTTAAGTTGTGGTTATAGACGGAACACTGTTTAACTGTTGTTATCAAATGAACTTAATAAATATTGAGGCCATATCAGTGGTAACCAAATAACGTGATGACTAAGGTCAGTCCATGAGCATACAGGCGTTGGGCACTGAGCCAGAGCTCCCTCAGTTTCCCCATGCACTGACCTGGTCACGTTGTAGGTTCATATCTGATCAACCTCCTCGACAATAAATTAAAATAGATATAGAAACCACACGGTCTGACATGACTGTTTGCCTCGCGGTGCAAGGTTATATCGGATTAAGAATTCAGAAAAGCCTAGCAGTTACGCTAGTGCCAAACCTCTGAATTATACCTGGTCTTAACAGACAAGGTCATCGATTTACGTGAAGACCGTTTTTAACACCAGTTGTTGTCAAACTATGAACTCCAGTTACCTAAAGGAGATCGTTGCGACGTGGCAAATTGTGATTTGTACTCGAAAACAAGCAAAAGCTTTGGACGCTAGGTAGGGGGACAACACACTCTGACTAGTGGATTTCCTGCATGTACTATATAATAAATACTGTGTGATAAAGATGCATGTTTTTGATTGGCATATCTGCTTGGTTTTATGATGATGAGAATGATGACTGTTATGCATATTCTCGTGAGATTGTTATTGTGTTTGACTTGAGAGTGAAAGGTCCCTTACGTTAGACCCTGGGTTTCGATCCCCAAAACCTCATGAGGGGTTGTACGGACGGACTGGTCGATTGTCCTTCTTGGGAGGCCAGTCTAGGCGGTATAACCATGAAATGGCCACTTTCGCTACCCTGTCCCGGTCAAATGACTGCAGGACTTTGTTATGTTTTTGTGAGAGGGTAGTTAGCCCTAATGGCTGGTCAACAGGTATGATTCCGAACTTGGGCCCGGAAAACTGTATTTTGAAAATTGTATGAGCATGCTACTCGTTTTACAAAGCTTGACAACGGGTTTGTGTTGTGCATTTGATTTTAAATTATCTCAAACTATTTTTCAAACCTAGCAGGGAGTTCCCTGAGGGGGAGCAATGAACGTATGTGATGCTCACCCCTACATTGTTGTTTTTCTCCCTCTCAGGTGCTGCGCGTGTGGACTTTGACGGCCTCGATTAAGGGGGTGGTGGTGCGGTCTCGAGCTTGTCAACTCCTGTGTTCCTGTTTAGTCAGTATATTTCCTTGGGCAGGTCCTTGGTGTCCTTTTACTATCTTTATATACCCTTGGTCATATCTTGTATATACACTGATTCCTTGGGTTGTCTACTTTTGAATTATCGAGTCTATATAAACAGTTTCTTTGAAGTTACTCTAAACAATAGTAGCTCCGAGGGTTGGTTTAATTATGAATTAATTATTTCTGAATAAACTTTCCGCTGCAAACTCAAGCACTCTGATCCAACCCATTTTTACTAAACCAAAAGGCTTAACCTATTTTGTGGATATTTGAGATTATAACACCGGGGGATTGGTTGTTGTAGTCTCAGGTATTCTCAAGATAGGTGCCTCTGTTACGTACCTGGGTTTCGGGCATGACAGTTAAAATGGTATCAGGGCTGTTTTCCTGAAAATGTTTTCAAAATAGAGTATTCTGAAATTCTTTCTTCTTCCAAGAGTCTTGTTCGAAATTCTCTTGTTTATCATCCTTTTCTTCTATTCTTGAAAGTCATTGTTAAGTCTGCCCATTTTTCTTTTAGTCTGTCAGTTCTGTTGACAAGATGCCGCCCCGACGTCAAAACCGCGCTCAGCCACCAAACCAAATGAACGCACAGCAGTTTGCTGAGGTTTTCCAAGCTGTTATGGGTAACTTTGCCCAAAATCCTCAAACTGAAGTTGAGCGCTAGGAACAGCGCCGTGGTCATTACTTTGACCGGTTTCTTAAGATAAAGCCCATGAAATTTTATGATAATTCTGAAAAAGATAAAGCTGAGGTCTGGATTAAACATGTCCTGAAAAAGTTGGAAGGAATCAATGCTCCGCCAGAATACCAAGTCTGGTTGGCAACTCATGTTCTCGAAGGAGAAGCAGATCGTTGGTGGGATTAAGTCCGCGACCGAGAGCCGGAATCCGATTTCCAGAAACTCAACCACTCCAACAAGCACCACGTCAAGCTAACCAAGGTGGTCCAGGACGTGGAGGAGGAGGTCGAGCTAGAGTGTTCGCTGTAAGAGCCCATCGAGATGATGACGATGCTGAACCCGACGGTATCTTACTTACCTTAACTATTTTCCTTAAAAAAAAAAAACAAAAAAAAAAAAACTAAACTTATGAATTTTAGGGTTTTTAACTTACTAACTCTTAGGACCGGTTTAGAAGAACGTGTTCGACAAAGCGGAGAACGATGCAAGGTCAACGGATAACATTGGGCGAACGACTGTTGTGAGGAGAAATTATCTCTAGTATCACTTATAGTCGAGATCAATGGAGGTCTCCGTTTTCGCTTTAGTTTACGGGTTTGGTTATCAGGAGGATCCTCGACATTACGGTATCGTCAGATCAACGGAAGTGTCTTTGGGGACTGATATCAACCGTAGCTTGTTTTTTTTTTATCTTTTTAAAAATGAGTCTCCAGTATTTCGACTTGATCAATAGAGGTATTTTTCTCGAGAGTTGTTGTTATGCATGCTTTATCACTCAAGTAAAAGTTGGATTATGACTGATTGAGAACGTAAAGGGGAAAACGTTCTACAGGAACTGGAGTCCACGTACCCACTTTTGGTTCGAGCACCCTTGGTAATCTCGAGGACGAGATTTTTTCTAAGTAGGGGAGGATGTGAGACCCGGAAATTTCCAAATTTATTTTGGGATTTTTCCTTATTTTCTAAAAATTTTATAGAATTTATTTGTCGGAAAATCTAATTTTTTTTCCACCTTGAGCTTTAATTGTTTGACCAACTTTGACTAGGGTTTTAACCCAAGTTAGACCTTTAAAAGATAGTACTTTTACTCACAAACCCAACGGTGCAAGTCTCGTATTATTCCGAGTCCGGGAGATTATTTTATGAATTTCCCAAAATTTCTTTTTCTTTAAAGCATTTTTTCTTAGTTTGTGGAGCTTGAAATTTTCAAAATTTTTCTAAAGGGCAAATTGGTAATTTGACCTCATAGTTAATTAGTACTAGTCGATACGAGTCCGTAGTATTTTTCGGGGTATTTTTCTGAGTCCCGAGCTATTTTTAATTAATTTTTGAAGTTGGGGATTATATGAAAAAGAAAAATAAAATAGGAAATCACCAGATCGCGCCACGTGGCACGATCTGGAGCGTCCATCGCTACATGGCAGCAAAATCTGATGGCTGCATGTGCAGCCAAGTGTTAGTGCACATGCCACGTGTCACTTCCTCATTGGCCCATTTTGTGACGGTTGACTTGAGTCAACCCAGTCAACTCGGATGAGTCAACTGAGTTGACTCTCTCACTCTCCCCATAAATAGTGGCGTGAACCGAGTAAGGATCCCCTACCAGTTTTTTGGTACCCGTTTGGTACCAGGCTAAAATCTTAGCCATTGAACTCATTTTCTCTCCTTACTATTTCTCTCTCCACTCTGTTTTCAATGGCTAAGATTTTAGCCTGGTACCAAACAGGTACCAAAAAACTGGTAAGGGATCTGCACTCGCGTGAACCCCAGCTGATCGTCATCCCATTTCAGCCACACGCTTCCCAAGAGAGAGCTTCTCTCTACTCTCTCCTCCTTTCTCTCTCTTCTTCAATCTTGTTTTGAGTTTATCTTGAGTTCTGGAGCTCCGATTGACGATCCGATTTCGCCTACGCGATCGTGGCGACGAGCTCTTCAATTCTAGTAGTGTGAAGGCTATGTTTTGGTGAAGTTTTAAAAAAATCATTTCTGAGCTCCATAGGTAATTTCTTGATCCCTATCGAACTTCTGCTAAAATTTTGATAAATCTCTTATTCATTAGGCTCTTTTAATCTTGTTATTTAGCAAGTCTAGTAGTACCGAGACTCTGCCCGTGGAAAGTCTTCAACAGGTATACCCTCAACCCAGCTTATTTAATCTGCAGTTATTTAAGTTGTGGTTAGGCCTTCCACTATGGTAAATCCATTTTTTGTGACCCAAAACCCATTTTGGGTCACAAATAGTGCTGTGACCCAATTCTCACATTTATGGTGCTGTGACCCATTTTGGGTCACAGTGTTTTATACATATTTAAAATATGCCTAATATTGATTAAGTGATATTTAATTGATAATTTTAAATTTAAAGTATAATAAAAATGATTCTAGTGATCTTATTTTAAGGAGATCTTTAAAATAAGGTCAATATTGAATATATTTAAAATAAGAAAATTTCATAAATTAGACAACATAAGCCTTACAACATCGGGACTTCAACAACCACAAACAAGAAAAACAACACGATGATTTAAAGGAAAAACAAGTACAACATGATCACTAAAAGAAAAAACAAGAACAATACGATGATTTAAAGAAAAAACAACAACAACAACAACAACTGCATTCGACATGACATAAAATGAATCGAACTTCTTATTCGGAGTCCGATGATGAAGAATTGACACCCCCGTAATTATACCAATCTGAGATCTTCTGTTCGGTTTCACACTCATCACATGGTTGAATCAGAGGGTTCTTCCCGCATGTGCATGGCACGGGTGGTTTGGGCTCTGGCAGGTGGTTCAACCATTGGTGGGGAAGATTTGGGTGGTTGGCTAGATCCTTGAGCTCCAATCTCTTGCAAAATGCACACAAAGGGACCAAAATATCATCCAAACACTTGCAGCACCTCCAGTCTGGTTCTTTTGCACGCTCCATCATTAAAAAATAATCGCACAATGGTGCAGCACAGTTAGGGAGGCACTTACAGAAGCTTTGATCGCACTGTTGTTTGGAGCTCTCACCGGTGCCTTGCTTGGAGATCTCACCGACGCCTTGCTTGGAGCTCTCATCGACACTTTGCTTGGAAGAGGAAGCCATTTATAAATGATAGTTATGTGGATGTGTTGGCCTTATAGTTAAACCTTGGTATTTATAGGGAAAAAATGTGCATAACTTGCCCATTGGATTCCCTGATGGATTCATAAATACTCGAATCTCACATGTGAAGCAACAGTGTTATGCATGTGATGGAGTGTGGAGTCAGTGTATAGTCTTGTCATTGGTTCGGTGAATTATTTTGCTATATGTGATGGTTGTGTCATGTCATGTCAGCTAAGAGAAATCAATGCCTTTATTTCATTTCACAAAATGCAACTGACAAACAAAAACACACTTAAACGACAAATACAAAGACAAATAACAAACTTCAAGATCAACTGCGAAGATTAACCTAACAAATCATAATGAGAACAATATTGACGAACCATGATCCAGGTCGTCAATATGTTGGGGCAAGTGGTGGGTTCCCTTCTCGGATCCAGATGTGCTCAATCAAATTAGTTTTTAGGGATTCGTTGACATTTCGGTCCCTAAGCAAATTCCGACCAACATTCATCTCAGGTAATGATGATGGAGCAGCACCGGTCGGACATGGTTCTACACCTTCGTATTCAGCTTCTGCCCTTCTAGTGCTCGCTTCTGGGTCTATTGGGTCATCCCTACCGTCATCCTCAGGGCGCTCATCCTCCACGATCATATTGTGCAATATTATGCACGCCTTCATGATATACCCAAGCTCAATCGGACGCCAATAACGAGCAGGTCGTTTTATAATCTGCCACCGGGCTTTTAAAATTCCGAACGCCCTCTCCACATCCTTCCTGTATCCCTCCTGTCGAGCGGCAAACAACTTATGGTGGGGAAGAACGGGACTGTGCAATGTAGTGATAAGAGTTGACCATTGAGGGTAGATCCCATCTGCAAGAAAGTATGGAATGGTGTAGTCTATCCCATTCACAGTGAATTTCACCCTGTGGTTTCGGCCGGAAATCATATCATCAAAAAGATGAGAACAGTCCAGCACATTGATATCATTATTCGACCCAGGTATACAAAAATTTGCATGCCATATCCACGTGTCGTACCCAGCAACGGCTTCAAGGATAACTGTTGGGACACGATAATGCCCACGGTACACAGCTTGCTCGGCCATTAGGCAATTTTGCCATACCCAATGCATGCAATCCAAGCTACCAATCATACCTGGAAATCCTCTACGGCTCCCCTTTCGCAAAAGTTTCCTCAAATCGGTCGGGGTAGGCCTCCGGAGATACTCTGTTCCGAAGACGTCAGTGATGGCTCTCACGAACTTCAAGAATGACTGTCGTATGGTGGTTTGGCTAATGGTCATTGACTCTGAGACCAAATCATATGGAATGCCATATGCCATCACCCGCAGTGCTGCAGTCACCTTTTGGTGAGGTGTGCAACCCACTCTACCGACGGCATCAACTGTTGGCCGGAAATACTCATCCTGGAGGCAAACCGCTTCGAGAATTCTATTGAATAGCAGTTGGTGCATGCGGTATCGCCTGCGGAAAGTCACGGTGTCCTCGATTGGCGAGGGGATGAAGTAGTTGTCCATGAGACGTTCGTGGGCGGCTTCTCGATTCCGGTGTGTGTACCGGCAATTTGAAGAAGTACCGCCATGCCTTGGTGTACCGGCGACGACGGTATGACCCATTGACACAATCAACTTACCCACCATCTCCCTTCCATCCTCTTCCCTATCCCATTCAGCATCAGAGTCCGAAGATGAGGAGGAGGATGAATACACATACAAAGTATTCATTTGGGTGTTTATGGAATGAGAAATGATCCTGAAATAAGATTGAGTGTAACATGGTAAATATAGTGGTATTTATACTGAAACCACTTGCATTTGAGATAAGGAATGAATGGTCCACATTCATTTGCTTTATGATGGTGTAGTCATTTCATGCATCAGTCTTATCTACTGTAAAGCATGCATCAGTCTGTGGTTAATAAGGGAGAATCCAATGTTGGGTGGAAATGCAAACATGAATTGAATAAATAGCAAACCATGACTTAAAACAAGATTGACGTTCAAATTAAAGGATACAATTAAAGAGCAAACATAATTTAAAACAAGATTAACATTCAAACTAAAAAACACAATTAAAGAGCAAGGTCTAATTCTAATTATTAGGCGGGTACCCCTGGTTTGAGTGATTGAGGTTGGAAAGATCCGGGTAGTATCCAGATGGAGTGCACTCCGAATGGTGGTCAGCACGCATTTGCCTCCTTGCAATGACTTCAGCCATCTTTTGCTCCCAATACATCCGTTGCCCATCATTCATTTTGGAGAGTTCTTGGCCCATAATATTTTGTTCTTCCCATTCTAGCTGCCTCTCGATCCTCATCCTTTCTCTTGCTTCCTTTGCGGCGTCTCTTTCACTCCTTGCACGCTCTCTGTCAAGTCTCGTTTGTATGAAAATCCTTGAATTTTCATTATAATGATCTACTGCCTCAACCATATGAGTTTGGACGGGCTCGGCTGCCTTGGCCCGTTTTGCATGGTTTCTCCCTAGTGGCCTTGGCCGCGAGGAACCTATTGGTTGGAATGGTGGTGGGTTTTCGTCCTCGCCAAGTGGTATGACTGGATCGGTCTCCTCGGGATCATCATCGGCGGGAGTGTCGGCATCGTCGGTGGCGGGGGTCTCTGAATCACTAACCCGAACAGGAGCATGAACCGCAGCATACTTTGCACTTTCCTTTATTTTTTCCCAAATGTGCACCCATGGAAACTTGAATCCAGTCTTGTTTCGAAAGCCTTTAAGTGCTTGCGTAAACTACAATAATAAAATAAAAATTAAAATATATAAATTTTCTTGTGGAAATGCAAACATAACTTAAATAAATAGTAAATTTGCTACATTTATAAACAAAACAAAAACCATAATCATACAAATATATAAATATGCTTGATAGATAAACAAATACAATATAATAATATCATTATATAAATATGCTACATTTATAAACACAACCAAAAATAATCATACAGATATATAAATATGTTTGATACATATACAAAACAATAAAATAGTAATACCATTATATAAATATGCTTCATTTATAAACAAAACATATAATAATTATACAAATATATAAATATGCTTGATAATTGGATAAAACAAAAAATAATCATGCAAATATATAAATGCATAAAAACTTACCACATTGGCATCATTTGCACCGTTTGCACGCATTCGCTCGGCCTCCAATAAGCAAGCATAAAATTTGTTGCAATCACGCGCAATATCTTTGAATCGTGCTTTAACACTGCCAACCTTACGAATTGTTTCACCCCCCATGTTACGCTTGAAAATTTGATAAATTTGTTCCCAAAGCATGGCGGTTCTATTTTGGGCACCAAGACAACCGTCGGGAGACCTCTCTAGGTATGCCATCACTAGGGCTTCATCTTCAGCTACCACCCAAGCACTTCCTCTTGGAGCCATGACAAAGAAAAAAAAAATTTGTGTAAATTTGGTAAACAAAGGTTGTAAATTGTGATGAAACCATATGAGTGTTGTGTGATATATATAGACCCATTTGAAAATATAGCTGTTGGAGGGTTTGGGGAATTTTTTAAAATTTTTTTGAAATTTTTTGGCAATTTTTCGGATATTATATCTATTTTAAATGATTTATTAAATATTTGTTAAAAAAAAAAAAGGATATGGCCGATCTGGACCGTTGATTATCAACGGTCCATTAATCTCAGCCTTTGATCCATTTCCGGCCCATCTAAAAAAAAAAAAAAAATTACAAGCCGCAGCAGCCGTTGATCATCAACGGTCATCTCATCTGGACCGTTGGTGACCAAACTAGCCCGCCACGCGTCAACAGCCGAGGAAGCCAGGCGCTGCAACCGAGGAAGCCAGGCGTCAGCCGACACTTGCGTCAGCAGCAGCAGGCGTGCGTCAGCAGCAACAGGCGCGGGGCCCACCTAGCTTTTTGCCCAGCTTTTGCTTCTCTCTCTTCACGTGGGCTGAGTTGCTGATTTTGGGTCACACACAAAATGGCCCACACTGAAACCCTCTTTTGGGTTACACTTTGGGTTACACCCTCTTTTGGGTCACATTTTCCGGCCCATAGTGTTAAGGTGTGACCCATTTGTGACCCAAAATGGGTTTTGGGTCACACATTCCGGCTGCATAGTAGTAGGCCTTATAGACGGAACGCTGTTAACTGTTGTTATCAAATGAACTTAATAAATATTGAGGTCATATCAGTGGTAACCAAATAACGTGATGACTAAGGTCAGTCCATGAGCATACAGGCGTTGGGCACTGAGCCAGAGCTCCCTCAGTTTCCCCATGCACTGACCTGGTCACGTTGTAGGTTCATATCTGATCAACCTCCTCGACAATAAATTAAAATAGATATAGAAACCACACGGTCTGACATGACTGTTTGCCTCGGGGTGCAAGGTCATATCGGATTAAGAATTCAGAGAAGCCTAGCAGTTACGCTAGTGCCAAACCTCTGAATTATACCTGGTCTTAACAAACAAGGTCATCGATTTACGTGAAGACCGTTTTTAACACCAGTTGTTGTCAAACTATGAACTCCAGTTACCTAAAGGAGATCGTTGCGACGTGGCAAATTGTGATTTGTACTCGAAAACAAGCAAAAGCTTTGGACGCTAGGTAGGGGGACAACACACTCTGACTAGTGGATTTCCTGCATGTACTATATAATAAATACTGTGTGATAAAGATGCATGTTTTTGATTGGCATATCTGCTTGGTTTTATGATGATGAGAATGATGACTGTTATGCATATTCTCGTGAGATTGTTATTGTGTTTGACTTGAGAGTGAAAGGTCCCTTACGGTAGACCCTGGGTTTCGATCCCCAAAACCTCATGAGGGGTTGTACGGACGGACTGGTCGATTGTCCTTCTTGGGAGGCCAGTCTAGGCGGTATAACCATGAAATGGCCACTTTCTCTACCCTGTCCCGGTCAAATGACTGCAGGACTTTGTTATGTTTTTGTGAGAGGGTAGTTAGCCCTAACGGCTGGTCAACAGGTATAATTCCGAAATTGGGCCCGGAAAACTGTATTTTGAAAATTGTATGAGCATGCTACTCGTTTTACAAAGCTTGACAACTGGTTTGTGTTGTGCATTTGATTTTAAATTATCTCAAACTATTTTTCAAACCTAGCAGGGAGTTCCCTGAGGGGGAGCAATGAACGTATGTGATGCTCACCCCTACATTGTTGTTTTTCTCCCTCTCAGGTGCTGCGCGTGTGGACTTTGACGGCCTCAATTAAGGGGGTGGTGGTGCGGTCTCGAGCTTGTCAACTTCTGTGTTCCTGTTTAGTCAATATATTTCCTTGGGCAGGTCCTTGGTGTCCTTTTACTATCTTTATATACCCTTGGTCATATCTTGTATATACACTGAGTCATTGGGTTGTCTACTTTTGAATTATCGAGTCTATATAAACAGTTTCTTTGAAGTTACTCTAAACAATAGTAGCTCCGAGAGTTGGTTTAATTATGAATTAATTATTTATGAATAAACTTTCCGCTGCAAACTCAAGCACTCTGATCCAACCCATTTTTACTAAACCAAAAGGCTTAACATATTTTGTGGATATTTGGGATTATAACACCGGGGGATTGGTTGTTGTAGTCTCAGGTATTCTCAAGATAGGTGCCTCTGTTACGTACCTGGGTTTCGGGGCGTGACAGGTACACTGATGCCACTGCCACCATGAGCTCCGCCACTTGTGGCAACGGTTTGGATGTTTGTTGCCTTTGTTTTGCCTTTTTGAAGCTCCAGAAGTCAGTTCTCAGCTATGTTTTGATTGTTGTTGTGTTTTGCTGTATTGAAACAGGTTAGACAACCATTGTGTGTGGCAGCTGCCGCTTGTTTCGGCCATTCCATAGCCATGTTCATAATTTGTGTGAATCTTGGTTGTATTGGTGTGGGTTTGTTGTCTTGAACAGTTACGTTGGCTCAGAAATCTTTAATCTGAAGTTGTTTCGTTTATGGTTCACTAAACCGAATTTGAAACCCTAATTAAACAATTCACGAACAAAATCGACCCTATTCACTTGTTAAACCTAGGGGTCGGCAATGGGCCAGCCCGGCCCAAATTTTTTGGGTTCGGGCCGGGCTCGGGCTTGAATTATAGAAGCCCAATAGGGCTTTCGGGCCGGGCCGGGCCGGGCTTGAGCTTTAATACACAAGCCCAAGGCCCGCCCATCGGGCTTTGGCTTGCGGGCTTGGAGGGCCGGGCCGGGCTAGGCCCGAACGGGCGGCCCAAAATGGGCCCAAAGCCTATTTAGACACATATATATCTTCAAAAAAAAAAAAGGATTTTGGCTATATTGTGATTTGAACATGAGACCTCACATAACAAGCTTCAACTCTCAACCAACTGAGCTGACTAGTTTATTTGTCAAGTTTGTGAATCATAACATATTTAATAGCTCTTTCGTTTATTTACTTCAATAAATTATTAATATACTTATTAAGTTATTATATAATACTATTATGTTAGTAATAGTGATACCATAAATAATAAACTTTTAAAATTATATACAACATTACAACTATAATAAAACATAAATGTACATATATATTATTATATATTTTATTACATATTTTTATAAACAAACGATGCAATTGTGTTGTCAACGATCCAAACCGTTCAAATTTTAGTTCCTCACTCAAAGATAATTTGTGCAAAAAATTAGCTCAATCGGAGATGTAAAAGTGACATAATGGTGGTCAAATTAATGAACGATCGTGGTTTTTCTAATGATCATCGAATGGGTAGATGAATTTCGATTTAGCTGATTTTTTGTACTGATGATCTTTGACTATGAATATAGAAAATGAACATGTCAGATTGTTGAAATCACGTTGTGGTCTTCATAATTATGGAAACAATAAGGTTTCAACGGGAAAATTATTAGAATTATACTCTTCAAGTGTATTTATATGTAGAAGCTCACATATCGATCTTGTTTTCAACGATCCGAACCGTTCAAGTTTTAGTTCTCCACTCAAAGAGAATTCTTGCAAAAAATTAGCTTAATCGAAAATGTAAAAGTGATTTTTCTAAATGTAACGGTGGTCGAATTAATGAACGATCGTGGTTTTTCTAATGATAATCGAATGGGTAGATGAATTCCGATTTAGCCGATTTTTTGTAAGGATGATCTTTGACTATGAAAATAGAAAATGAACGGTTCAGATCGTTTAATTAATGAAATGACAATTGTGGTTTAATAACTTTAATTATACTTGTATTATAAAAGTTGTATATACACATATACATTTATATTTTATTATACTTGTAATGTTGTATATAATTTTAAAAGTTTATTACTTTATTATTTATGGTATTACATAGTTTACACTATTACTATTTACTAACATTATAGTATTATATAATAACTTAATAAGCATATTAATAATTTATTATAGTAAACAAACAAA
Source organism: Dryas octopetala (assembly GCF_963921425.1). Classification (NCBI taxonomy): domain Eukaryota; kingdom Viridiplantae; phylum Streptophyta; class Magnoliopsida; order Rosales; family Rosaceae; genus Dryas; species Dryas octopetala. The sequence continues at coordinate 18,943,265 of NC_141368.1, read as the reverse complement.
AAACCTATTAAATATGTTATGATTTCCAAATTGGGCTTTGGGTCGGGCTTTGGGCCGGGCTTTGGGCGGGCCTAAACGGGCGGGCTTCGGGCGGCCCATGGGCTTCAAGGGGATGGCCCAAGTCCAACCCAAGAAACTTTCGGGCCGGGCCGGGCCGGCCCAATTTTCGGGCCAAATCGGGCTTCGGGCCTAATGGGCCGGGTGGGCTTCGGGCCTTGGGCTTTTTGGTGAGGCCTAGTTAAACCCAATTCGTTTAATCCCTGGAGTGGTACCCGAGAAGTGAACTTAGACCCCCGTTTAATCAAAAGGGTATTTTGGTCATTTGCTACTGAATCTCATGTTATAGATTTTCGAATGGGTCTAACCTCGTTCTTTTAATTTAACCTAATCCATTGCATTCAGATTAGATTGGAACAAGAGTATCCCTAGAAAGTAACTCGATATCCTCGGTTGAATCTAAGGGCGTTTCGGTCATTTCATAGTCCATATACGAAACAGGTATTCTTGATTTTCAAACGGGAAACCTATTCCGAGGTGTGAATCGGATAACACCAGAAAAGGTTAGAGTCCATTTGACTTGTCCACATCGTTATTCCTTTGTGCTTTCAACTTGGTTAGAATTTCTGTTAATTCATTATCTTGTGTTTGTTTACAAGGGCAAAATGGTCATTTTACATGACCCTCAAGGAACGGTTCGTTTAACTGTCGATCTTATGAGCTGGTGGTGTAGTACGAGCGAACTAGAGTATCTGCTCGGAACTTAGGTGGGTAACATCTTGCCTTGACCTCTATGTTTTGATGAATTGTATATGATCAAATAATGCGTGTATTGAGTGAATGCTTACCCGAATAGGTGATTTAACTCAGTTGGAGTTATTAATTGTATTCATGCTAATTATTATTCAAGCACTGGAATATTTGTTTTGTGATGCATTCTTATTGAGTCAGTAAGATTAATTACGACATGTTGTGTTAATTGAAGTGAACACGTAGAGAGCTCTCGAACTCTGAAATTTAGATGCATAGAGGACTTGCTTTGGGATTATTTGATATTTTAACAAACTCGCTACGGACGTTGAGGTCTCAAGTATTCTCAAGGCAAGTGCCTCTGATGCATACTTTGTTTTGGATTGTGAGAGGTAAAGAATATTAGATGAAAGCTCGTTTGAGCCATTTTATGTATGTATTAATATTGGCCATTGATTTGGCATTTAACTTTTTTTTTTTTCAAGTCGCATGATGAATTGTATTATTGTTATCCGAATGGTGAATCATATATGTTAATGAAATAATATCATAATTGAACGGTATGTGAATTGGATGTGATGGCATGATAAATTTCTGGTTATGCTCTTTTGAGCAGTTTTCTATATGTGATGATATTGGTCATTATTTTGGGCATTTGACTGATTGCATTGCAAACCGTGGGTGAATTATATAATTGAATTCCTCATTTCGAGGGTGATAAATGTTGAGGTTTCTTAATCTATTTAATGAAAGGCAAGCAATCAATTTTAATAAGGCTTGCAAGATAAAGTTAATTAAGGATGAAATACTTTTTGGATTCCAAAATTTGGATGCATAATGTACTTGTTTTGGGAGTGTTGGGGTTTTAACACACTCGCAACGGGCGTTAAGGTTTTAAGTATTCTCAGGGCAAGTGCCTCTAGTGTATACCTTATTTTGGAGTGTGAGTTGGAAAGAGTATTGGATAAGACACTTAATAACTGAATTAATAAAAAGGGTTATTTGGTGTACTGTTAATTAATTGTAATGAACTACAGCACACTCTAAAGACTTCACGTAAGTTCTTGTTTGCTTGATGTGTGACCCTACTGTATCTTATAATCGGATACCATAATTTGATTTAATAGTTATTCGGTAAAGACGATAATAATTGTCTGTTTGAAAATTATTTGTTATGATTGTGTTCTTGATAGCCGATTGGCAGTCGAAATATAGATTGATGGACCAGTTGGGCCGTGGTCCAGTTTGGTAGGCCTTTTAGCCAAGAGACGGTTTGATTTATCGAGTAATGATGGGATCAGTTAATGACCTGAGAATAAGGGGTCACGTTATGATGACCTTGAGTTTCGATCTCCTAACCTCCGGAGGGGTTATACGGACAGACTAGATCGATTGTCTTAAGAGGAAGTCTAGTCTAGGCGGTATAACTAGTGTAAAGGATACTTTCGCGACCGGTTCAGTTTTTACTGATGGTTTGAGAAATGGTAGTTGGCCACATTGGATATCAGTCGTTGGATGATATTTGAGAGAATAAGATCTCATTGGACCCATTTGGGCTCGGGTTGTTAGTGCCTTGGTGATACAAGCACTCTAATTCTACCTCAACAAATCCAAGTACGCCTTGTATATGTGCGTGAACTGTCATGTGATTTGAGGTGCCATTAATTGCTCACTATTGTATTTTTTGATGGTTAATTATCAGCATTGAATATATATATATATGCTGAATGTGAAATATGTCTTGATGATTGCCACTATCTTATTTGTGAAGACTTGAGTGTTGATTTACAAAAATGAAATTCCCAAGGTGCTTGAATATGAAATTTATTTGTATAGTGGCTTATGATATTCTTGGTGGTTATTACTGTGACTGAGTGTCATGTTGAATCGATTTCATTTGTGCATGAATTGGTTTTACCCATACGAGCTTCATAACTTACCGGGTTTTTCATGTGACCCACTGCACTATTCTACAGTGCAGGGGTTTGTTTTGCAGAATGCTAAACTGAGGAGGTGGCGTGAGGATGACATGGCAGTGGCAGTGGGAAAGCTAGAAGTTTAATGTTATTCTTTTTATTTTGGTATTCGATTTGTAAATCATTTGTTTTCATTAGTTCATTAACAATTTAAATATTTATGAGGTTGCATTCTTTTAATATTTGTTTATCAAGTTTTAAAATAAGAAAAATTTTAATTTCCGCTACTTATTTATCTTTGATCCAACTCAGTTTTAAATAAAGAGCCTAACGTATTTTAAGAAACTTGAGTTTACAATGCTCTGTCGAGTGAGTGTTGTACTCTTGGGAACCTTAAGATACGTGTCGGGGTTTTGGGGCGTGACATTTGGAATCACTCAATAATTATAATCAATTCCCGATCACTAATGGAACAATGATCAAGTTGAGGATTGACATTGTTGGCATTGATCATGACATTTAATACAAGATGATTTCCTTGTGTGACTTAAATTCAAACTTCGAGTGATGAATTACGGTCAACCTTTGAGTGAAATTTGGGCTTTAGGTGACTTCTATCTCTGGGGCAAAATTCAATCTTGAATGAATTTGATTGTTTTTAATTCTTGCACCTTTTTTTCACTTAAATGAGTGAGGCCGCTTAATTTCACAAAAATTTGGCCTTAAATTGGTTTGAAAATGGTGTTAGAACCTCAAATTCCAGCCTAGACCGAATTTATTAATAATCAAATATTTTGGTCTAACTTTTATGAATAACTCTGTCTATACCATCTTTTAAGTGTTTCTCAAAAGTAATCGATTGTTTTCATTTTAGAAAGACACTTTATTTCAAAGGCCATTATCGCTTGAAAATAACTCAACATATAATAAATAATTTTTATTTTATTTCTCTATCAAAATCCGGTCAATCTTAGCATTTTTAATTTTTTCAAAATAACTTGATCGTTCTCATTTTTTGACCAATGTTAATCTTGAAATATGAATTTTCTTTCTTTTGTCTGATATGAGTTTTCTTTTCTAATTTACACTTTTTGCATTTGATTTAGGTATTTCCTTAAAGACCACTTGAAATCTTAATAAACATACGGCTTAAAGGTTAATTTCTTTATTTTTATGGTTGTTTAATTAATATGAGTTTTGTTTCTTAATCAATATAAGTGTTGTGATTATTGTCATAATTTAAAGCATTGTAGATGCATGACAATCACACATTTGAACATTTGCACTGCAAGCAAATGGTTCAGCTTTAGTTATAACGTAGAGATTGAATCTAATAGGTGACTAATAATAACAAATACATAATTGTGACTGACATGTAAAAACCAAACCCAAATCGGCATAATTAGGTGTATTAAAAGCCAATCCTAAATTTGTGACTGACAATGAAAATCCAAATTTAGTTTTGAAGATTTATCATATCATACTTTTCATTATAGATTTATCACAATTTAAAGCATTGTAGATGCTTATTTAGAACCTAAATCTTAAAGTATTTGGTCTCTATCATAATTGAACATCAATTATCTGTGATTGAACACTTATTATATTAATGTGATAGATGTGGTAAGCTGATATGGTTCATCTTTAGTTTTACTTTACAGATTGAATCTAATATGTTTAGCATATGTATATTTTCTTTTAAATTTAGTGAAATATTGTTTTTCATGTGTGAAAATGGCAAAAAGAAAAATAACCGAACTGAAAAGAAAAAGAAGGAAAAGTAAAGATATAAATATCGTAAGGAGAAGACCTTCTTTTAGACAATTTAGATGTAACATGGTCTCTTTTTTAAAAAAAATGGATGCAATCAAGTAAAAGTTAACAGGAAGGTAGATTAAAGTGTTGAAAGAGACACCATTTTGGAGTTTTATAAGCCCATTTTACAATGGCTTGATGAACAAGAAAATTTTGTGAAAGTCAGATGCAGATATTAAAAGGTTATTAAAATCTTTTGATGCACAAACAAACAGTTTTCGCTTTCAAAAGAAACATTTGAAGATTAAAGCAAAAGATGTCTCTACCATATTTGGCCTACTTGTAAAGGGAAAACTACCAAAGCTTATATCTGAAAAGAGACACGAGTCATCATTTCTTGACAGATATTTTAAGTCAACTAAAAGACCAACTCTTGTCACGTTGTATATTGTACTTCAAGATGCATTTGATCATGCCATAAAACACAAAACACAAAGGAAGAAGGTGAGAACAACAACAAAAGATGAAAAAGCAAAGTACAAAAAAAAAAAACAGAGAAGGCCGGTGATGATGAAGATTATGACAAGGATGTTGTCAGATTGATTTTGTGCATCTTATTCAACCAAGTTATTTTCAAAAACTCAAGTCAAACTATACATTGGAAACCAATGAAGTATTGTGAGAATTTAAGCTAACTTTCAATATAATCTTGGGCGAAAGCGTTCAAAATTATCTTTACAAATCAATGAGAAGTAAGGAAAAAAGAAGAAAATCAAGAGAACAAGCTCTTAGAAATGTTAATGTTTGTGTTGTACTGATATTGGTAAGTCACACCATCATAAACTAACAATTAGTCACAGTTTTAATTTTTTTTTTATAATAATTGTATTTTTTTTAAATATGCAATACATAATATGTCAAAAGACTGAAATTGGAAAAATGAACACAATTCCAGGACCTGAAAAGAAGATACCAAATTTTGTGAAGTGGAGTGTGCCAAGTTTGCACTCTAAGTCTTGATATTTACAATGATAAAGCAATAGTAGTAATTTCATAAAACTCATTACTATTTGAAGTTCAAATTTTATTCACTAAATATTAATATGTATATTTAACAACAATTGGCAGTATTCGATCCTTGAAAACCAAAATGATGACACTTCTTTTGAAAGTTATGAAGAATATGGTGATTCTGATGACAATAATGGAGAATAAGACACATATACTGATGAAGATTCTGATCAAGATGGACACAATGATGATGATTTTGAGAGACATGATGGTGAACATTTAGGTGATAACTCTGATAATCAAGACAATGATGACAATACAAGAGAAGAAAAATTAGCAAGCGGGTAATGTATATTTAACTTTAACTACACATTTAATTAAGTTTGTAATGTATATTAGGGAAATATGATCTTATAATATTAAACTCATAGTTTCATTATATATATCAATGCTTGCTTGAGTTCTGAGTGTTATCTACACAAAGTTAGGTTAGTTAATAGAAAAAGTTCTTAGTGAATGAGAATGACGGTAAGACAATTGGTTAATAATAGAATTTACCCTCAAAATTCACATATAAACCAACTAGAAGAATGTGAAGCTGTGACTTCTATTCATAAACATACAAGTTTTATGTCAGTCACATATATGAGTTTGGCTTTATTTTTCAAATATGAGTTTTGTTTTCTAATTTACATTAGTTTCATTAAGTATTAACTTTTCATTATTTTATTAAATTCTGCTGAATGATAAATTAAATAAAAAAGGAAAAGAAACAAGAAAAAGTCATGCAGAAGATAGTGATGAAAAACATAATGGGGAATCAGATGGATATGATGATGAAGATTTTGACAAAAATGATGGTGGACAATTAGGTGAAAATTCTAATAATCAAGACAGTGATGACAGTGCAATAGAAGAAAAAATAACAAACATGGTAATGTATATTTAACTTTATATGACTAATCTAAAATTAACTACCTATTTAGTTAAGTTTCTAAGAGCTACATACCTATAGAAACCAACCTCAAACCACATATGTATATTTCCTCTTATTTAAAGGGATTTTGAAATTTGAATTAGAGTGATAATAGTAATCTTCTACAACATTTATGCTTGGAATCAAATGACATCTCTTTAACTGGGGATTCTCTAGATTGTGACTATTGTTCAAAAATCGTGACTATTGTTTAGAAACTCTGACTTTTGTTTAGAAATTGTGACTATTGTTCAGAAACTATGACTGCTATTCGTAATTATACAAGTTTTATGTCACAATCACATATGAGTAAACATATATGTGACCGTGACATTGATGAGTTCTAAGTGATACGAGTGATTGCATTATTATATGTGGATTTTAAGTTCTCAGTAAATCTGTTTTTTTATTTATTCAAATTTTGCAGAAAGAGAAATTAAATGAATAGGGAAAAGAAGGAAGTGAAAGTGGTGGAGACATACTACCGTTGAGGAATTTGAAAAAATTGATGACATATATGAGAAAATAGTGAAGCTCATGGAGACTCACATAGAGCAAACTATGAAGCACAATAAGAATTGGAAACCTCGACATGAAATCATTAACTGGAGAAATAATGATTTTCATGTTCATGAGCTGAAAGTGAAACAACTATTTGATATTGCACTTGATTATGAAAAAGAGACGTCATCATACATAAAACTTTTAAAGAGTCTGAAGGAACTACAAGATGAGAACATGGATTTAAAGTTGAAGAATCAAAATTTGCATGAGAAAAGTGAAAGGTTTGGAAAATATAATTGTGATATATATGCTTCACTTAATATATGTTTGGGAGTTGATTGAGTCCTTCATCAGTTATATGGTCACTTGTTCTAATTCATAGTCTTTTATATGGTTTGTTGGTGAGTTCCAATTGGTGAGTCATTTTGTTTTCACTCGCTAGATTAGGATGAATGAAAACAGACAATTAAACTCATAAGATAAAAGTGCCAGCAGAATGCAAGGTGAAATGATCCCCAACAAAAAAATTTCATTACCAGAATACAAAGTGAGAGAACTGGAAGAGAAAAATGCTAAAGTAGGTATAAGAAATCCTAGTTTATGATGTTTTCACTTTTTATTGGGTTTTATTTTTTAGTTGAGCCCAATTATACATATATGTTATAGCTTTATAATCTGTTTCAAAATTTATATGCCTTGACAGTCCTCACTTAAAAAAAAAAAAAAAAAAAAAGACCTTCAGCAAGTCAATTTAATAAACTAAGGGTCAAATAGCCTTTTTTGTTATTTTAGCAATTTAAGATTTGTGTAGTTGATTTTAGCAGTTTAAGATTGAAGTTTATGCAATTGACCTCATTTGGTCTATGACCCTATTTATTTGATTACAACATGGTACTGGTTTGTGCTAATTTTTGGTTTGAGATTTATAAAGTTAGGCTCATTTAGGTTTTCTTTATTTCTTTTTCTCCCAAAATAGGTAGTATGACCATTTCTGATCTCCATGGAAAATGATGATGATGGCTTGATGGGCCTTTGAATAATATGATTATTCCATTTCTGCAGATGATAGAGTTGAACTTTTATGCTACGTCTATGGTACAACCTTTTCATATAAAATGAAAAAAAAAAATTAGAAGAAGCTGGGATTACAGTCTTTTATTACCTTAGTTACTCAATTACATTTAGGTTTCACACTACCTACTTAGGCACTCAATAATATTTGGCATTACATGTTTGCCTCTATTTACATAAGCCTCTCAACCTCTAATTCAAAAAATGAACTAAACATTCAATTCATTTACTTTCTTTACACTTACATTCTTCCATTTTATTAATCTCAATTATTCATGCTTTTAATTTACATCATATAAACTTTATCCATTTATTTATACTAATGAATTGTGTTTTCTTAATTTTCAACCAAACAGAAAAAAAAAATGCAGAAACCAAGGAAGCTAGTTCAGAGAGCATAGAGAAAAAGAATGTACCAACAGAACATCCAAAAGCAAATTAAAAACCTATCAGTAGTGCAGATCAAACCATTGGATAAAAACCTGTCATCAACCATGTATATATTTTTTGAACAATGAGCAGTTGCATGCTGTAAATCTTTTTTTTTTATGGAGACAAATAAATAATTGTTCCACCAAGTCTTTGAACTTTTTTTTAAGTGTTGTTTGGTTTATTAAGATATGTAGTGACGAATGCACATTGTGGGCAGTATGGGCTGCAACCCATGCTCTTTTTTTTTTTTAGCTTACCTAGGTAGCTTAGCTACCCATCTCATGCTCTTTTTTTTTTTGTTTTTTTATCTTACCTAGGTAGCTTAGCTACCCACCCAATTTCCATCCCCAAGCCCAGTAGTTCACTGCCCACAGTTTAAGTATTTTTTTTTTTTTTCTGTTGAGGAGCAACTTCTCACATGCTGCTGCTATTGCCTCTTTGTTTAAGCAAAAAAAATTACTTTTACTTCCACTCCCCCCGAAAACAATCCATAGATCCCCACTTGCTCCAATTTCTTTCCTCTGCAGCTCCAAAATTCATCTTCCCAACCCTACACAAATAGCCCAAGCCTCTAATCTCTAAGGGGTGCCAAGCCGCCAAGGTATTATATATGTATTTAGACCCAATCTCTATACTCTGTTTTTTTTTTGCTTAACTATCTATTAAAATTAGAAATTTTTACAATTTTAAAATTAGAAATTTTTACAATTTTAAAATTAGAGCTTTGATAAATTTTTATGATTAAATTAGGGTTTGATTCTTTTTATGATTAAACTATAGCTTGATTATTGTGATGGTTAAATTAAGGCTTGATTGGAAACAGATAAAAAATTATAAAATTCTAAATTGGGAACCTATCAAGTTGGGATTTGAAAAATTGGAACCATATAAAACAATAGACATGCAACTCTAAATTTAAGTTGTATGTCTTTATGTGCTTATATTCATTTTCAAGGTATTAACTAAGTGGCTCATACTCATAGGTCTACAAGTTATTATTGTATGATCATCCACATTAAAAAAGAACTTTCTAATAGTATCGACATAATGATTTTTACTATGTGAAGAAACGTAGGGCCCAATTTAGATAGTGTTATATTGTATTTATATTGCATGCTTTATTGTTGTATTGCTATCCCTTTTTTTTTTTTTGTGCGGTTTTTTTCTTTGTTTAGATATACATTTTTATGGATAAGACTCATTATGTTCCCCTTAATTAGATATAACTTTTTTTTATTAATGAAATTCACTCATACGGTCAAGTTTCACTCGTAAGCTAAGTTTAGCCCACCCCATTTTAAAATCATGAATTTATCTCTGAAGATATGAATAATATCTTAACATAACAATCAACATATTAAATTTCTCATCTATCCACGTTTTGTAACTTAAGCATGGCAACAAATCTTTACGTCAATGTAGCAAACTTCTTGACATTTTGATATATATCTAAAAAATTTACCTTTTCCTTACAATTTTACTAAGCTTTCAATCAAATTTTATAACTCTTCATTGCGTTTTATAAATTTTCAACACCCACAATAGAGCGCGGGCCATTGTCTAGTATACCATATACCATAGGCCAAATACCTATTCCCTGGAGAGAGAATCCCTACCGCAGAAATCCCCAATCTGCATAATTTTCCTCTGAAAAGTCAAAACCCTTACCCCTTCTCCAGCTTCTTTCCTAGACAAGGATTTTAAGCGTATACCCACTTCGATTGCCTGAGAGACCCACAATCCCTTCGCCCTTGGGCCTTGCCCTAACAACCCCTCACCCTCTTTTTCTTCATTCTCTTGATAGAGATTCCCTTTTGATGAGAGCTTAGCTTCGTTGCTAAAACTGGGACGAGGGCATGGAGAGGCGAGGCCGTCTTCCGCCTCGAAACCTTTCCTCTCGAGAATCAACGCGTTCTCGCTCGAACAAGTTCGCTTCGAAACCCACCGAACCCACCACAACTGCCAAATCGTCGAGCAGAGCTGCAAGTGGTGGTGAGCAAGAACAAAACGACGACGTAAATGACCCGTCTGATCACCCCGCCATAGTGGGTACTTGCTCTTTGATGTGCCCAGGTCAGTTCAACCTCCATATCGCCTCCTAATTGTATTCATTTGGCTTTTAGTAATTACTACTATGATTTTGATGCTCATTTCATCCATGTGAATGTGATTTATGCAGGAGGAGAGAGGGCCCGGCGGGAGCGGCTTCGCGATTTAGCAGTGTTTGAGAGGCTAAATGGAAATCCAGCTCAATCATCTCCAACCCTTGCCGTTAAAAAGGTAAAGACTCTACCTTAATAATTCTCTTTTGTAATTACTTAATAATATATATGGGTATTGAACAATTTCCATAAAGGGAAATAAAAATCAATAATATCCGAAAAAAATTAATTTTTGTGATGTCATCAGTAATTTTGTTAGACTTTGCTCATACCAGTTGTAATATGATATTTGCTCAGAAAAACAAGATCAAAACCAAGAAACGGTTTTGGCATCGGATTGAATAATAGCAGAAATAAGAGCAAGATTTTTTAGACGAAAATTGGAGACTAAAAACTCCAAATTACAAAAAAAAAAAGAAGGAAATTTATATTCTCTTATAATCACTATTCATTTTATTTCACAAATAAACCATTATTACACAAATCCATACACCAAAGCTGGCCTAGTAACTAAAACACACAAATAAGAGAAGGGTCGGCAAGAAAAGGAGCGTTAGATGTACCAAAATGAATTCATTTTCAGAGTTGGACTTCTATTTGTAGATAAATGGTTGTCATCTTCTATAACCCCAGTACTTACTGAAGGTTCATTCGTTTTAGGACTTCTTCTTATCCATCGATCTTCTTCTGCACTAGTGTCGGTTGAGGCTGTCTGCCATTCCTCTTCATCGGTGGCAAATGTCTGGTTTTGGGTTTTCTATTGGCCAAGCTCTCTTTGTCCTCCATCATAATACCCAACACACCATCACCTTTTTTGCATGTGTGCAACCATCCTTTGTTGCACTCTAGTGGCTGATGCTGCAATTATTTCTCAGTGCATTATCTCTCCTCTCTCCTGCATTGGGTTTAGAGAGAAGGCCAAGATTTCTATGTTTTCTGAGAGAATGAAGACTGCCTGCTAGGGTTCTGAGACCATGGCATGGTTGAGGAAGTCTGTAGGGTTTAGGTCAGATTTAATTGGGGAGAAGAGATGAAGATGGATTCGATGGCCAAAGCTTGGAGATGGAGGCGATGGTGAGCTCCTTCACAGCGAACATTAAGTGATTTGTTCAATATCCTTTTTTTCAGGGGAAAGGTTTAGGTTTAGGTTTCTTTCAAAAAGAATATAAATAATAATTTGTGGCAAAAAGAGAGTCCGACCCCTTGAAAGTTAACTTGATTTAACTTATGCTAAAATTAAGAGGTGTGCAAGGAATAAACAAAACCCGAAGGTTTGAGTGTAATAAGCTTAAACCTAAGGGTTCGCATGAAACTAACCCTTGCTTTTATTGATGTTTTGAAAACCAGACCAGTCCTAGAACTAGAAAATGGAGAGGGTCAAGGGACTGGGGTTTGACTGGGGATTTAGCTGTATATATATGTGTATATATATTGTCCATAGTATCATTTGGATGCAAGGGTTAAGAGAAGGGATTTGGATTTCCATAATTAGGTTATGTTGGTTGGAAAAATCATAATAAGAATTAATTTTTCATGCATGATAGATGGTGAGGATTAATTTAACGGGATTCTAAATTTCCATTTGTAACTATTAACTTTAATGGCACAACTCAATATGTAATGCAAGTTGAAGCTAACACTGGCCTTCTTCCACTAGTTTTTCAGAACTATGTCCACCAAACAAGTTGAAGCATCAGATGTTCGGCCGCTCCCTGTGTTGGAAGATACTTTGAATTACCTTTTAAACTTGTTTGATTCTAGAGAATATCCTTTTGAAGTGGTTCATGACTTCCTCTTTGACCGAACAAGGTCCATAAGGCAGGATCTTAGCATGCAGAATATTGTCAATGATAAAGCAATCCGCATGTATGAGAAGATGGTACGATTTTCTTGCAAAACCTTTTTAATTGTTCCATCTTTTGAAGCTTCATCTTCATGGCATGCCATATGCTGTTAATATTTTCATTTCATAAACATGGTTTTTTGTTGATCTAGTTATTTGTATATGCTGTGCAATTGAGTCTTTACTTGTGAAGTTTCTTCCCTTCAATTCATGTAATTTCAGCTTGGATACATTTGTATCTTAATATATATATATATATATATAGAAAATAGTTAGCCACTGCCCTGCAGTGATTATCTGTGACGGTTCTTGTGATGACATTTTATGATGGTTCTTTGGTCCTTATTGCTGCTACTTGATAAAGAACAATCAACTTACATCTTTGAAGCTAATGAGACACGTGTGTTGACACTGGCTTGGTGGGCTATTTGCACGGATATGGAAACAAAATATGCGATACAATATTATATGATTGAATATCTGAAGTGCTACTTAGTAGTAGAAACAAAAAAAGTAGAATAAAAATACGGCAAGGTTACAGAAAAATAATATATGTATACACACACAGTCACACATATAGTATCATACAAGGAGCTTCTACTAAGGGACACATTGTGGGGCCACTCTGCATTGTATTTCAATTATCTAAACCATATATTCTTTAAGTTTCCCTTAAAAAATTACCCCTGGAAAAATCAACCGAATTAGAAACAAGGTAACCTTTTGATTATTATTACAATCATTTCAGTGTTTATCGGAAACATCTCTATTTATTTGATCACAATTCTATGTCTAAATGGTTTTCAGTTTGGCTAATTCTTCGCGAGGATGATCCTTGAATTGAGAATTTAAATCGAGAAGCTTTAGATCATTGAGCTACAATGCAAAGTTGACCCACTATGTCCCTTATTTTAGCTGAAGTTAGGGATTCCATAGTAGAAGGTCCCTGTATTATCATATTATATATGTCTTTTAAAAAATAAAAGTTAAATAACAATCATACCTTTTGTTTCCTTGTCCATGCATCGTTTTCATCTTTCGTCATACCACATACAATAAACCCCCCCCACCCAAAAAAAAAAAAAAAGTCAGAGGTTAAGAACCCCATGTCCCAATAACTTCATTTATATCATTATTGCCCTCATTGCCAACAATATGTCATCAATAGGGAACCGATACAGCCAGAATACTGAGCCTCATTATTGTCCTCATTGCCAACAATTGATACAGCCAGAATACTGAGCCTCATTATTGCCCTCATTGCCAACAATTGATACAGTCAGAATTCTGAACCTTAATTTTGTAAAATTACAAAAGTATCCATTTATTTTTAAAGGCAAAATGGACAGTATTCTGGCTGTATCGGTTCCCTATTGATGACGTATCTTAAATTCAAAGTTTCTTAAAAGTCAACCGATGCATATTTAGAGTCTTGGCTACATATCAGGGTGTATTGAGGACATATCGGGGGGGTATTGGCATCCGATACTACATAGAAATTTTTTTGGGGTATCCATGCTTCATAGCTTGTGGCACTCAAAGCATAAATTGCAGTGTATCTTTTTGGTGTTTATTCTATTGGCCTTATGGTTGGTCTCAAGTTTGAGCCTCACTGCCTAGCTTAATGGCGCAATCCTCATACTGTAAACAAAAGCAGGCCAGACACAGGTTTTTTTTTTTTCTCTCTCTCTCTCTCTCTCTCTCTCTCTCTCTCTCTCTCTCTCTCTCTCTCTCTCTGTGTTACCCACACACACACAGAGTTTGTGTCGGGGTGTGAGTGGGGGATGAGGGGTTCATAGCATTTTCACATCAGTCATTTTCCGGTTGAAAAGATTTTTATGCAGATACATATGTGATTTTTTGCTGGATTAAAAATACAATATGAAACCCATTAATTTATCTTATTTTCTTCCTTTAGATATTATTATTTTTGTATAAGTTGTTGAATCTAATGCTCATCACTGTCCAAGAACTACATTGATTTAACAAGAAGATAATGGGACTGCTGTGCATGAAAATTGTTTTAAGAATCAACCCCATGTAGGCACACTTTGAGTTTTAAAGTATTAAGGTATATTCATCAATTCAATATATTTAAACTGAAAACATTGTAAAATGATTCATATCCGTGAATTGGCTCAATGAGTAGCTTATAGGAATTCAAATTTTCTATTTAATTCTAGAATTTCATAATGCAACACTTAAATCTAGTTTAAGGGTCTTTTCTTCATCAAAAGGTAAAAGTTGAATTGTACACTTACAAAGGGAAAATCATGGCAATGCCTGATAAAATTTGTACAAGAATGTGCCAAGTTGCCTTAGGAGGCCAAAATAGGTCCCTTGTCATTTGAAGCTCTTGGCATGCAATATTAAGTATACTGGTAGCTGTTTAATTTATTAATTTGAAGTTTCAACCATGGAATGCACTTTTTTTTCTACTTGGTGCAGCCACGCAATTTTAGAATTGTAGTACTGAAATTGTTGTGAATTCAGAGCTCTTAATCTTAGAGATGCAAAAAAGCTTTAATAATTTAAAGTGTCCATTTTACAGGTCAAATTTCATATCATATCTCTTCACAGGCTTCGAGGTTGTAGCAGTCAAAATACTTCTTCAATGCATCACCTGAACATGGAGCAGCTTGCAAAGACTCTGACATCTCTATTTAATCTGTATGATGCAAATCGGGATTCCAATTCTACATATGAAAATGAAGCTGAGTTTTGTTCATATTATGTTCTACTTCATCTCAGTCCTAACAGCCAACCAATGGTTCATCTCTATAGCATTTCTGTGTTTATTCATTTTCTTTATTCTTTATTGGTATCTTGTATGGGTCCTGTATATATTTGAAATGTAGCTTTTTCTGGTCCCAGGGGGAGTCACTTTCTTGGTGGTTTAGTCATGTGCCTTCTTCATTAATCAAGTCGAAGGAAATGTGCTTTTCCCGAAATATTTTACGGTAATTTCCACATTCCTTATATGTGACTTGCTTATTTAAAGTTAATTGGAATGATAAAAATTTCTTTTTCTTTCTTTAAGTGAAAATGTTTTCATTAGTGTTCTCGTTATGAGAAGATTGTCTGTTTCTGTAACAGATTTTTTCGGATGGGCAACTATAAGTGTTTCTTAAGTACCATAGCAGCTGAGGCATCTTATCTTCAATACTGCATTCTTGAACCTTATGTCAATGAGGTAAATAAATAGCTACAATGTTAACCTGACCTTTTCAATCTGGGTTCTTGTAATTTTGACTTCTATAGAAAGGATCACTTGGCTGGTCTTGCACATACAGATAATTTAGTTTTTAAATGCTTAATTCACTTGCTTTAGTGCTGAGGCATTATGCTTTTATTTATAAATTAAATTATTGATTTCTTTTCCTCTCTCCTCCCCTCTATGTGTGTGTGAGGGGGAGAGAGGGAGAGGGAGAGGGAGAGGAGATCTTTTGGAAGCATTGATTTTGTTCATCCCAAGTCCAAATCTCATTTACTTGTTTCAAGGTTTAATTCACATTGATGCTTGTTTAAGTTTGGATTAACCATCTCTGTAATGCTTTAATGCTTGTAATGGATAAAATTGACCCTCTTTGTTTCTTATATTTTTTAACTACAAAAGGTTCGAGTGCTAGCTGTGTCATGCATAAATAATTGTGGCTACAAGCTTCATCCATATCCGCTGGCACACTTATCCAAGCTCTTGATGATGATGGTAGATTATTAATAATTGGAATTTACTGATATCTATTAGTTATCTATTTAATGTTTTTTGAGCTTTTTGATAGCTGTGTGTGGTATTTCAGGAATCAGATTTGGAATCTTTTTGCAAAGCTTGTGGTCTTGAGATTTGCACTAATGAAGAAGGATATAATTTGTTACCCACTAAACAAACCCCCTTTTGTCATCCCAAGGATGGGTTTCAGAGCTATAGAATTTTGGGTTTGGAACAATTTCAGAGGTAACTTTAAAGTTGCTGGCACTATAATTCCTCTAGCAACAAAATCCTTCATCATAGAAAGTGAAAATTTCGTTACTAAAGGTCCTTATTGATGCTTTTATCACTTTAGATGTTATTATTTTTCAGGCTAGGTTTTCTATGACAACGTGTACAATTTATTGTTTTGTCACTATAAATGTGTGGTGACGATTAGTTGTCACTAAGCTTGAAAAACTAGTCGCTTATAGAATGAGAGAATGGGAATCCTGTAGCAATGAGTTGTTTTGTCACTATTTTGGCTTCTTTTTTAAAGAAAAACTCTTCAGCAATGAATTATATATATCTCTAAAGATTTTTCTTTACTTTAATCAATAAAACATTTTTAAATTTCATCATTTTCAGATGAAACAATTTATCAATTAAAGTTTAAAATGGATAATAAATTGGATAATGTGTCATGAAAGTAACATTTTATTAAAGTATTCAAATCTAATAACAATAGATAAAACCGACCGAAAAAAAAAAACAATAGATAAAAAGTAATCCCAACTAATCTCTTAACTGATAATTAAATTACAATTAAAAATTGTCATTGATATATTGTGTCACTTTGCAAACATCACAGATTTGTTGTTGATAACCAGATTTTCTATTTGTTTTGATTAAATTACAAATAACCCCTCAACTTTAATTCATGTTTCCATTTACTCCCTGAACTTTAATTTGAGGCTTTTGAGCAATGTCAACACTATAAATTAGTGTTAAATAGAACCCTTTGTTATGAAGATATGTTAAATTTGGATGGAAAATGTTATCTTTCACATGATGGATAAAAAAGACATTTATTTGGATGCTTGGATAGCATATCTCAGCCCTTCAACCGTATGTTCATGCCACAGACCAGACAGCAACAATGCATCCTTCTTCCTTTGTCGCATCAAATGTGTTGAAATGCACCCTTCTCTCTCTCTCTCTCTCTCTCTCTCTCGTAAATTGTGATGGAGAAATTTTAAGCTTAGGGTTATGGGATTTTTTGAAAGAGAATGAAGATACCATGAGGAGCAAGAAGGAAGTCTGATTTTTTTTTTTGTTTCCTCTGCTTTGGAGCAATGCGAATGTGCCATGGAGCAGGTGGGCTTGCTGGGAAGTCTCAGTTAGGGGATTGGAGTCGTACTTTGGTTGTAATTTTGGGATTTGGTTTCTTGCATTGGTGTTTGGGAGTTCATTTGTGAGTATTTTTAATTTGTTCGTATTGGGATTCTTGGATTGCTTTTTCTGCTTGCTAGGATTGAATTGGTTATGACCTCTAGAGATATGAATTCTAAGGAAGAGTTAGGTAGTATAGAGAGGCATAGGTACATTGGCGGCAGTGTTTGGCTTTTTCTGAGTAATATAGACTATAGAGTCAAAGTTATTTACCCAAATCATTTATTAGATCATCTGAAACCTCGCTTTCATGGTAGTAAACAATTCTGGATTGGGTATGTTTGTTATCTGAGATACTTTTTCCGTAAGTCTGCTTCTTGGGTTCATGATAAATCATGTTTTGTTGGGACAACAGAAATAGATCAATTGGACTGCCAAGGAGTAAAACAGTTGCTATGCTATATGTTAATATGGTTCATTTTAATACAGTAGAGCTTTGCTTCGATCCTTATAGTTCCATATGGAGGAGGGAGGGCTTTGACATGTACCCTTCCATGGTCAGCTATCCAAGTATCCAAACAATTGTTTTTGAAATCTTGTACTTGTCATCCACGGTTTTAGTTAACAGTAATTTATAGTTTAAAGTTGACATCGTTTAAATTAAAAGTTCAGGACTAAATTGAGACACAAGTTAAAGTTGAGGGAATTATTTGTAATTTACTCTTTTTTTTTTTTTTTCCTTTTTTTATATGAGACAGATGGTCTCTCTCTCTCTGTCTCTGTCTCTCTCTCTCTGCCTCTCTCTCTCTCTCTCTCTCTCTCTCTCTCTCTCTCTCTCTCTCTCTCTCTCTCTCTCTCTCTCTCTCTCTCTCTCTCTCTCTCTCTGTGTCTCTGTCTCTGTCTCCCTCTCTCCCTCCCTCCCTCCCTCCTTTTGAAGTGTGTGCCCTTTATTTGGCTTCCATTTTTTTCTTTTGGCAAAATCTTTCCCTTATTCCTTATTAATACTACTACTATTATTATTATTATTATTATTATTATTATTATTATTATTATTATTATTTGCTTTAGGGAGAAAAGAGTTACATCGCATTCATTGTGAGGGTAAAATCTTAATTTGTGTTGTTTTAAAACATATGTTTCAACACTTGCCCCCTTATGCATGGTTCTTGAATTGGCTTCGCATGTACGAGGCTTGAAGTATGATTTTTTAATTGTGAATTTGTTACTTTTCTTTGATGCATGTACTCAATTTCAGGTAATGGATGTACATGGTCAATTTTTTGTTCGATGGTCCCTGGATGAATATAAGAAAGAATGTACCACTGATCCAAAGTATAAAATATACTTTGGTGCAGCCATCAAAGTTTGCCAATATCATGGTGCTCATTCTTGTGCTTACACTATATGAAAATGAACGATGAGCTGGACGAAGGCGAGGAAGTACAAGTAAGATTTTTATTGGAAGTTTGGTTTCCACAAGGTTGTTCACATTTAACGGTATTTACTGGTATTGAAGTCATGAGGATCATCTTTAGAAATGGCATGTCTATGGTTTATTGTCTCAATGCTTTTATTGCAAGTGTGGATTCACAGTTGAGAATTTGTCAGATAACAAATTCAGACTAGCAGTTTGTATGCACTTTGAGCTACTGCCTTCTCAAGTGGGGGTGATAGTTTTGGTAAGAGTCGTACCATCCAACCATATTTGCTTCGCCGGTTTGGTCTTTATGATTTTAAGAGACAGTAGTTTGGTGTTGAAGATTTATCAGAGTGAAAGTTCTTCTCATAAGAAATATTGTAATATTATTTGCATATTTCATTACCCACATGACTACATGTAGATGCTGGTTTTGCACATAGTGGGTGGAGGCTTGTTTGATGTTTAGGGCTGTTTGTATTTAATGTTCATAAGACTTTGACAAAACGTCTCCCCGAAAATATGAATCTAATCTTTATGGTGGCAAACATGAAAGAAGTTTCTATGGGATTGCTGCAAGAAGTTATGCTTTCTGAGATTGAAGAAGACAATCAAACTCTTAATTTACAGCATAGTGAGTTACCAATCTTCTACGAGAAGAAAGGAGAAAGTTGATAAGCATCGTTCTTCAGATGGTAGCAAGGATGTAAAGTTTAACCGACCCCGTTATGAGAGGTGTGATGGTTGTTTGACTACCGTTGTTATTGGTGAACCTGTCTCAAAAGAAAGGTTTTGATCTTTGGGTGACCTTAACCAAATTATTGTTCAGAGTATTGAGTAATATGTCTACTTTATTCTTTGGGTGAATGAGTTCCATTGAGATGTGCATCAGACCTTTCATAATGGGCTTGTATGAAGTTTTCATCCTTACTATTATCTAAAGAGCAATGTTTATTGGCTTTCTCTTTTCTTCTTTTAGAAGATCGTGAACTCTCATCCTGTTGAAGATTAGGAGTTGGACAACCCGTTTTTGTTTCAGAAATGAATTACTTAAAATCTCAAGTTTTTAGAAACTTCTGTCAAGTTTGTTATATGAAGATGCTCTTTATCCCTGACAGAGTGTTGCGTCAAAATTGAATACATGAATTTTTAATACAGATTGCCCTGAGTATGGTCTACAAGCCTTCATCCATCATGTGCATATCTTCATGTGGGTAGTAAATGGGATATGTAAATTCAACCACAATACCATATCCCCATCCCCCCAAAAAATGTGTATGTATTGTTTTTGATATGACATTTTAATGTTTATAGCATGTAATACCTATGGAATTTGTAGCAAGCAGTGAAGCGTTGAGATATGTTTGTATTTACTGTATTAAATATAGTTTGTGTTTTTGTTACAATAGCATTTCTGAGATCATCTCCCTGTCCAAACTGGCCATCTCAAATTTTATTTTTTTCTTTTACATGAAATTATTGTCCAAAAAAAAAAATGCGTGAAAGCGTGCGTAAATATCGTATACATCTATAGGCATACAATTTCAAATTAGCAATCTTGCAAACTGAAAAATAGTAAATGCTTTTAGTTTTGTTTACACATTAATTGATAAGTACTCGTAGCTACATGGTCTCCTTGTGTTGGTATGAACTGTATGCCTCCTGTAGAGTTTATTATATGTTAATAAATGTTTAATTTGAATTCAGTAACATTTTATAAAGTCCAAAGCAAAAACGCAATAAAAAAGTTTCATAATCCATAGGCCACGTCCCATTTGACCGTCAGATTTGAGTTGAATGAATACTCCATCTTCCATCTCTAATATTACATGTGTTTATGATGCAAACTCCTCTTGCATCAAGATTTATGCATGGGACAAACATAAAACAATTAGGGTGGAGAAATTGGAGTTGTTTGATCCACGGCTTAGAACATCAATCCTTTTCTCTAGTTAGAGTACTATAATTTCTCAATGCAAATACACAAGCTACATTTTTCATTCAATTAACTCTAATGTAATTTAAAAGCATGAATATTAGAATTGAAAACACATGCAGGTTGACAAAATAAGAAATCCATGGTGGCTTAGCAAAGAGAAATTCAATTTATATAAAGAAGACGCCAAGGGGCAAGGGCGAGAGAGGATTATAGTGCTTTTTAATGTAAAAAAGATTCCAACAAAAACCATCTCGGTATTGATCGTTATAGGCCTTTTGAATCTTCTATTTACCTATTTTCTTAGAGGAGTTATGAAAGGAGGAGTCGTAAGTGTAAAGCCAAAAACATTCAAAACTCCTACAACCATAGGATTTATTTTGCATAGAAATTAAGTTATTTTAAAAGTCAAAAGCCATACAACGTAGATTTGGAATTTATAAATAGTAAAAATATATATATATATATATATGAAAAAAAGAGGACAAATAGAGAAAATGAGAGAATGAAAATCGCCTCCTAGTTAATTTTTACTTATACATATATTGAATAATTAAACATAAATTACAAACTCCGGCCACAAAAAAAAAAAAAAACATATATTAATACCAAACATACATATACCTCAGACAACCACTGATCGGATCCCATAACCTTGAGTAGGAAATTGCACCAAACTTAGTTACACCCTCCTTTGCCATCCCTCACGTATTTGTACACTTATTTTATTATTAAGTCAAAGCTCTCTTAAATAAAAGAGAAAGTGGGTAATCCAGTTGGAAAGGTCATAAAATTACCTATACAATGTACCAAGTTCGATCTTCCCTTCCCAACAAAAAAAAAAGGGGAAAGTGACTAGAAGACTTGTTCGATCCACGGCTAAAAGAACATCAATCTTTTTTTTTCTAGTTAGAGTACTATAATTTCTCTATGCAAGCAAACAAGCTATGTTTTTCTTTTCCTTTTATTTGTTCACAAATGGTAAAAAAGAAAGTAAATTAACAAGAGTCACAAAACTACTTGACAAAATAACACATATAAAAGCAAAAGGCATTGAAAATTCAAGATATTAGTATGACCCTAAATCCTGTCCAAAAAAAAAAGAAAAAGAGTATTGACCATAAATTAATTGATGCCGGGTGGTTGAATCCAAATATTGTCGAATCTCTTGCCGCCATAGCTTCCATGAAAACTCCAATAGCCTTGTTTAACTCGGCAAGTATAAGAATTGTAGCCATCAAACCTGTCATCAAAACAAAATATCATGTTTGCAAATTTAGTAGCCTCCCCCATTGCTGAAACCACCATTGATGATCCAATTACTGAGCTACACAAAAACAATACTCGATTTCCCAAACTTTTAATCCTTGTCAAATCTTTTCGTGACGGATCATACTCATAAACATACCAATAATCTTTCTTACCAATATTCTTCAGAATTGCCATTAGAAGCTTTCCATCAGACTTAGCCAAACAACTGCAATTAGGTTCTAAGAGTCTAAGGGAGGCAAACAATTCCATCATGGCCCAGTCTTCAAGTGCAACACTACTATTACTGAATCTGATGGTACCCAATTTCATTGATTTGGTATCATCCACACTAAAAAGACAATCAAGAGTTCCATCTTCCATATAGGCCATGTCCAAAACATCACTCTTGAAAGGAACATTAGTTGTATGATTGCTCCATCTTTTATCTCTGAGATTACATGTGCTTACAATGCAGATTTTACTTGGATAAAGTTCCGTGCGTATCACACAAATAACACAATTTGGAGAAGTTGGAGGGGTCGAAAACGTTGCCAGTTCTACACAAAATTCAAAGTCCAAAGCTAATGGAGGTACCTGGATAATCTCATTACGATAAGGGTTATAAAAAAAGAATATGGTACTCTTGTTCAATTTATCACAAGCCCTTTCTTTCTTTGAGAAAAGCAACCAACCATGTTTTGAAGTACAAATAATGGCGTCGACAAATAATTCACTTACCTCTTCATACCATAAGAATTTTGCAAGAGGAAAAGTTTGTTTGAACCCAAAATTGTAGAGCTCCAAGTTGGTGGACAATTTTCCATTAAGCCTATACATACAATCTTTCTTAACTAGCCATGGCAGCTGATTTAAACGGCGACGTTGAACCACATCAACAACAACTCGCCGACAAGACTTGCATACAGTACTAAGGTGAACAAGATCATGAAATGAGAGACGTTCGGCGACTATGATTAAGATATCGGTTGAGACATCAGACAATGAACGTGCACATTTTGCCATAATGGTGGATCCGTTGTATTGAGAATACATGGGAATTCACTCATTTACCTCCCCCTGTATTTGTATAGAGTTGCTGGTTCCTAGGAGAGGGTTTGGAGTGTTGCCCTAATATTGTATGGTTGTTTGAGCCCAAACCCACTAATAAGAAACCTAGATCAATACCAACACCGAATAATCGATTAATGCCCAGCCAACAGAAGTCCAAACCCAATGCCCTTCCTCCCAAATAAGATGTTTTTAT
The DNA here is from genome assembly GCF_963921425.1 of Dryas octopetala. NCBI lineage: Eukaryota > Viridiplantae > Streptophyta > Magnoliopsida > Rosales > Rosaceae > Dryas > Dryas octopetala. The sequence goes on along the minus strand of NC_141368.1, from coordinate 18,919,900 downwards.
AGGAGTGAGGTTATGCAGATCACCCTCAACTGATGAGTTGACCATCCTAACATATTTTGTTCAATTTTTTTTTTCCTATTTTACCCTTTATTGCAAAAATATGAAGAAATCACCCAGATCCATTCGGTGGTTATCTACCGAAACATCCACCAATGTTTGGTACATAAGTGTAATAAATACAAATATTTCGGTAGATAACTGTCGAATGCCTTTTTCATTTTCATTTAGTGGTTATCTACCGAAAAATCTACCAATATTTAACAGATAACTGTTGAATAACTACAAATATTTCGGTAGATAACTATTAAGTTGAATAACCCGACGAACAAAATTGAAATTTTTTGTTTTAATGGTAAAGTTGGAATTTTAAAATAGCGTGGTAAACTTAGCAGTTTAGGGTGGTGGAAATAACATCACTCTTTTCATATTAATTTTTTATTTATTATTAGAATGTTATTCCCTAATTAGATGATTAATATTGTTTAAACCCAAATAATTCCTTTAAAATATGAGCCCAAACCCACTAATCAGAAACTTAGCCCAACACCTAATAATTAATTGGTCAGTGCTATTCCGACCACCCTAAATTGCTGAGTTGACCACCTTATTTTAAAATTTCAACTTTACCCTTAAAACAAAAATTTTTAATTTTGTTCGTCGGGTCATTCGACAGTTATCTACCGAAATATTTATGGTTATTCGACAGTTATTTGCTGAACATTAGTGAATTATTCGGTGGATAATTACCGAATGAAAATGAAAAAGGCATTCGACAGTTATCTGTCGAAATATTTATATTTATTCGACACTTATCTACCGAGCATTGGTGGATGTTTCGGTAGATGACCACCGAATGAATCTGAGTAATTTTATCATGTTTTTACAATAAAGGATAAAATAAAAAAAAAGAATAGCCTTCCTCTAATCAATTAATGCCCAACAGAAGTCCAAACCAATGCCCTGCGTCCCAAATAAGACGTTTTGCCCATAACAAACAGAGAGCATCGTCTCTGCTATTTCGCACAGAGACCAGACGCGCGCGCGCGCGAGAGAGAGAGAAGACTCACAGTGACAAGCTCACAGCTGCTGATTGAAGGTTCCTGCTCAAAAATTGAAGCAATTTATAGAGAGTTTAAGTAGATGGGAATGTAAAGGCTAAAGGTATGTCAGATTCTTCTTTTTCAAATATTGGGTTTCGATAATTTTGTGTTAATTCATTCATTAGTAGAAAATATCAGCGATATCGGGGATTTCGGAAAGTTGGCCGATATTTTGAACACTAAGTAACATACAAGCTATGTCTTTGCTTAGATGCCAATACCACTAACATTGGTGATGTGCATCAAAGTGTTATTATTGTGTTTTTTCGTGAATGAAGTGTTTGGTTTCAGAGAAAGTGCAGGAAAATGAGATAAAAGAAACAAAAATCTGATTTACCTTTTGCAAATGTTTACAGATTGCAGCATTTTCCGAACTTCTCTTTTGGGTGATTTTGTTTATGGGTTTTCATTTTCTTGCTGTTCTGAGAACTGGGTTTTATCTCATTAAATTATGGTTTTAGTTTGTTCTTCTTCTTGTTTGGTTGTTCTTGATATTGTAGAACAGACATGGAATGGTTGAAGTGTATAGAGGGATTAACTCAGCGAAAAGAATTGCTAAATAAGAACGGAGTGTTTTGGGTTATTCTTTGTCCTTTTTCCTTGCATATGTGTGCTAATTTCTTTTTCAAATTACTCAGGCAATGCCTTTTATTACTCTGTATGTGCTTAACACAATTAAGATTAATATTGACTGAGCTACTTTTCAAAAGGGAGAAGAGATCACTATATTGAATTATGAATGAGTGGTGTACACTTTTTATATAGGATTCAAACATAACAGAGTTAACTATTATTCGTTGTCACCATAATAAACCAGGTAAGATTGAAATTGAGAATTTCTCTTGGTTATAGCTCCATCGCTCACAAACTTTTTCATTTGGCTATGTCTTTTGTTTCTTGCTGATACGGTGTTCGATATAATGTCTGATTCAGATTCTGCTGATATAATGTCTTTCGTTATTTTACACAGAATAGCATTGCCGAAATTTATTTTGTTAGAATGGTTTATTTTCTCTTTGTTATTTAAGACTGTAGGAAACAATGGAATTCTGTTTGTTGTGAGATTTTCTTATGTTTTGTATTCAAAATTAATTAGCGAAATAATAAAGAAACAAATCTTAATTCTCAGTTCTATAGAGCAGTCCCAAGTACTTATTTTAATAAGTTTATAATTTTTTATGGCTTCCTTCCCAGTGGCAATGACAAGAATTGTTGTGTTTGTTCATTCCAGTATTATTTTTTCCTTTTGCAGTTCTACTGTTTGGCACAAAGTCTTGCCTTCAGGGTAGCAATACCTGCAATGTAATCAAACACAAGAATGCTACTCATCAATTTTCCAAGAAAGGATGCTATTTTTTAAGGTTGTTGGCTTTGGTTTCCTCCGTGAATGTCAACAAGGATTTAACTACAAGAACAAGCGTGGTCTAGTAAATGTGAAGTTGAAATGGGTGAAAGATCGTGCATTGGACGCTGTTGTGACTTCCGAGAGGGATCTCAAAGCTGCCTGCATTCTTGTTTCCATTATCTTCTCCTCACCTCATTGCTGCCTCCCCATATACCACCTCTCTTGTCATCGTGGGCAACTCAGTCTTCCTCATGACCTCAAGGTCTCTACTTTTCTTAGGAGGTACCCATCTGTTTTTCTTGAGTCCCACGTTCTTGAGGGCGGAGACGCTCGTGCTCCATGTTTTAGCTTGACTCCTGAAGCCCTAAAACTCCACCATGAAGGACTCAATGTTCTTCGGCAGAATCAGATGGATCTCCTTAATAGGCTTCGAAAACTGCTCATGCTCACTAGGGGTTGGACTCTTCCTTTACAAACCCTTGACCAACTGCAATGGGACCTGGGTTTGCCGTATGATTACCAGCATTCAGTAATTCCACGTCACCCTGATCTATTTTCTTTCATCCGCCTCCCTGATGATCGTGTTGGCTTGAAGTTATTATGCTGGGATGATGACCTTGCTGTCTCCCAATTGCAAAAGAATTCTGCTAGACAACAGAAGAAAGAAGATGTAAGAAGTGGCTGTTTAGCTTTTCCTGTTGGATTTACAAGGGGTTTTGGATTGAAGAGAAAATGCACGGAGTGGTTGAAAGAGTGGCAGAGCCTTCCTTATACTTCTCCATATTCTGATGCCTCCCATTTAGATCCTCGTACGGATGTATCTGAGAAGAGGATTGTTGGAGTCTTTCATGAGCTTCTTCATCTAACTATACAAAAGAAAACTGAGCGTAAGAATGTGAGCAACCTCCGTAAACCTTTGGCCCTACCCCAAAAGTTCACTAAAGTGTTTGAGCGCCATCCAGGGATTTTCTACATTTCAAATAAGTGTGCCACTCAAACCGTTATTCTAAGGGAAGCCTATGATCGTCAACAACTCTTGCAGAAGCACCCTACTGCAGAACTCAGGGAAAAATTTGCAGGACTGTTGAGAAAAGGGCTGCTCGATAGGAGCAAAGGTTTATACAAGAAGAGTACAGGTGACAGTCTAGAAGTGGATCCATCCAAAAATGTCTATGTTGATGAAATCAGGAATAACCAATACAGTTCTGAAGAGGAGTTAGATGACAATTTGTTTGGTGATTATGACTCAGATGAAATCAGGAATAACCAATCAGGATCCTTGCTGAACTCTGCAGTTGCAGTTAGTCCTGATTAAGTGTTTTGGGATTTTGACATGATGGTAAATGCAGCAGTGTTAGCATCTGAATGTTTTGTCCAGATTGTCTAACATCATCAGTGTTATCTGTCAGCAGATATCCATTATCATGCAGTACTTTCTATAAATGACGCGGATATGCATAATCTGCAAATTCCAAGATTTGCAACCATGTTAAGTGAAGGGCAAGTAAACAGGACCAGGGGATATACAAGAAAAGTGCAGGTGCTAGTCTAGTAGAGGATCAGGATCCACAAGAGAAAAAGCCTTGATAGCAATAAAATCAGTGATAATTGTTCTACTTCAATGTGACATTTGTTGACATTTGTGATATTTGTTGTTCAAAATTCTAATTTTAGGCAAAATCAATTTATGATATAACAAGGTACCATTAATCTTTTCTAGAATAAACAAAAACAACGCAATATACAGTGCTTTAAAGTAATATGAGCTTGGTGTAAAGTAGTGATATCAAATGAGATTGTGGCTGCATTTGTGCCCTCTGAAAATCAGCTAGCCCATATACTCACTAAGGCCCCTAAAAGACATGCTTTTGATTCTATTTGCAGCAAGATGAGAGTTGTAGATATCTACTCTCCAGATTGAGGGGGAGTCATTGGTATAGGTTGTTTATAGCCTGTTAGAGATTGTCTTTATTCAAGGCTTATGGTCTGGTAGCTTAGTTCTTGTCTTGATCCAAGGCTAATTTCTAGAGCAGATTATACATATTGAGTCATTTATCAACACCCATACTTCATATGAAATGCAATATGCTGAATTTTTCCTCTCTTAGAAATGCTTCTTGTTCAACAAGACTCCTTATTTCCAAATTGTATGGTTCATGTTTTATTAGAAGTACCCTTCTCTTCTTCTCAAGGGGAGTTACTTTGTTCACTGCATGCAAGCTGCCTGCTCTTAGGTTTCTTCCCTTTATTCTTTTTTTTTTTTTTTTTTTTTTTTTTTTTTTGCAGCTGCCCTTTATTGCTGACTGTATTGTTGAACAAAGTAGCAATACATCAAGCTAACAGGAAATTGAAATGAAAGTTGTTTAATCAAAGTATAAAATTGTATGTTATCTACACTATATCAATCATAAAATCCTTTGGTCTATTCTTTTTTTTATTTTTTTTTTTATGAGCATTTCTAGGCTGTTGTTTCTTAAAATCTTGTCTATTCTACATGTTCTCTATAGTTAGTTAGATATATCTTTAGCTGTTCAGTAACTGGATCTTAATGGTTGTAATTGTATTTTCAGTGGGCATCTTGTTCTCTGCATGTGTACTTGTCTTTTTGTTGTATGAATTGAATTATTTTGTTTCTTGTAAAAAAATCATAAAATTTGAATGCAATTGCTGTTGAGTTACTGCATATAGATCTGAGTTCTTGGTCATTTTTGCTGGTAAATCTTGTCTAAGTGTATCAAACAGAGAAACAAGTTTATTAATGCATTTTGTTCTTCCATTAGGATTTTCAATATCGGCTGCAAGATTAGGATTGCCAGATACAGGTTTTATATCATATGGAGAAATGGTGGATCAGGGGCAACAAATAACCCAAGCTGTGTCAATTCCTGTTATTGGAGATGGCGATAATGGATACGGGAATGTAATGAATGTCAAGAGAACTGTCAGGGGATATATTTGAGCAGGTTTAGCTGGAATTTTGCTTGAAGATCAGGTTATATTATTGAAATAATAATTTTGCATCCGTTAATCTTCCTGTTTTCTTCTTCTTCTTCTCTCTCTCTCTCCCTCTCTCTCTCTCTCTCACACACACACACACACACACAAGTCTGGCTGTTGATTTTTATACAAATAACAATTATAAGGAATGAGAGAGAGGGGGGAGGAATTAGAGAGTATTTTAGATTGAAATCGGGTTTGCTTCTTTTCGTTTTTTCTTGATGTTTCTTATTCATACAATTTTAAAATTAATTTGTCATACTTAGCCAAAAATGTTTTTTGATAAGATCATGAATATAAATCCTTTTAGAATGAAAAGACTTAGATTCCAATTACAGTAATGTCAGAATCAAATCTGAGAAACTAAAAGAATGGGTTGTCTGGCATTGTCTGGCATACTTTACAATGAAAAGACTTCTTAAATATTGTGAGTTCTTAATTGGCATATGTCCTGTAATCTTGGTTTTTGGGTTTTTAGGTGTGATTTGGTTTTTCCCCTGACCATTAAGAGATACAATGTCTTTTTTTAGTAAAAAGAAAAACTTTGATTAACTAAGGAAATTGGATCAGAAATCTGCTGCCAAATAGACAATTGGATTATTTGTCGAAAAGTAAGTTTGGTCCAAGTCCAATTAACTATGAATCTTTCCTTAAAATAATTTTTAATTTTTGTTTTTTCTAATGCTTTCCTTTTTGTTTCCTCAGTTTAAACTTTAGAGAAGCAATACATATATAATAGCTCATATGTATAATGTTAGCTTGGGAATCTTGGAACGGTTGATTATCCAGTGAGATCTCGTGAAATTAGTGTTGTATTGAGACTGGGTATGCCTGGGAACTTGATGGTTGGAATGACAAAATATACCGTATTTTGCCTTTGATTTTCATTGCTTTACATGTGTGATTTCATAATGGAAGGTGAAATCATTTCTGAGTATACTTTTGGTACAGCTTTGTATAACCTTGCTGTAGATTTCATAAGTCAGGCCTTATCTGAAGCACTTTCTTATATTCCTTTGCTACAGTTTTTTTAATTTGATTAACTTTGTCCTTATTTTGTTCATTGTTATGCATTCTATAATACTGTCATCTTTAGGTCTCTCCAAAAGCTTGCAGTCATACGCAAGGCAGGAAAGTGGTGTTAAGAGAGGAGGCTGTGATGCGGATAAGAGCAACTGTTGATGCTCGGAAAGAGAGTGGCACTGACATTGTCATTGTAGCACGATCTGATTGTCGTCAAGCTGTGTCTTTGGATGAGGCACTGTGGAGGACAGGGGCATTTGCTGATGCTGGAGCAGATGTTATTTTCATTGATGCACTAACTTCAAAAGAAGAGATGAAAGCGTTCTGTGGAAGATCTCCCCTAGTTCCAAAAATGGTACATCACATTTTCCATGGTAGAATAGAAAGTAGCAATATAATGTTTTGAAGACCTCGGTTTTATCACATTTCTTTTCTTTATACTTTTTGCCCAAGGAAACCGGGCGTTGCAAATGACTACCTTTTGCTACTATTATAAATTTGGTGACGAGGTGCTACTTTTAATGTCTCATGTTTATTTTCCCACATGTGATAAATTAAATTAGTGCCACATAGTAAGTGCTTGTGAATTTGAAGCTTCCCCCTCTTCTTTTAGTATTTTTTCCATTAAAGTATTAGTATTGCTAGCATTAATCTTAGTTATTACAATATTTCACTTTCCATTAAAACATCTATGTCAAGCCTTATTGATTAGCCATTGATGTTTATGATCTTGAGTTCATCTAAGGATAACCTGATTGCAGTAGGTTCTATTCTGTTTGGTGAAGTTGGACCCTAGTGATGGTATGGAAGACCCTTTAAATGTGTGCGTGCATGCCCACACAGCCCAAAACCCAACCCAACTAACCCTTTATTCCAAAAACAATTGGGTTTGACTATGACCCACGTGTTGGAAGACGAAAATAACCTCAAATATATCTATAATTGAAAATTTTCTTTATTAAAGTTTGTCGCGTTGGTTCTCTCCTGTGTAGTAGGTTGGACTAGAACAGTTTTTTCTACTAAAGAAAATTAAGATATATCGTAACATGTTAGTTGAAAAATTTGTTGTAGCACAACTTTAAGTTGTATTCTGAATGGAGCACTCAACGAAATGGTGGAAGTCTAAATGATTTTTGTCAGCTGGTGCTACATGTGTAAGAAATATGTAGAAATTGTTGATCCATCTACCACAGCATCACTCTGCTTTCTGGGATATTTATTTATTTGGTCTTTGGTTTTTGTTTTAAAGTTTTTTATACAGTGCCAAAATTGGTGGCACACCTTGTGACTTGTTAAAGAAGCAAGTTAATGGTTATGAGGACTGAGGATTTGATAACATTCTAGTCGATTGGGCCACTTTAGATGGTGCTGCAGCCAGTTCATCTTGTTCATGATATTTGCTGAGCGGGTCTGAGGGAGCTTTAGATCTAGGTTTTTCGTTCATCATATTCATTCTCCCACTTTTTTTCATTTTTTTAAAGTCGATTTTTCATATGTCGACCAATTTATTGACTTAAAAGTGTCAAAAGAGTCATAAATGTTTATTTTGGGAGCTGAGGGTCAAAAAAGAGTAACCTGAATTTAACTGGGTTATTTCGCAAAGTTTCGCAATAAACTTACACTTTAAGTTCTACTTTAATTTACTTAAATTGTTTCTCTTTAAAGTCCTTTCCTAAATATGTAATAAGTAGAGCCAACTTCTTTATTTAATGTTAAATTGCGGCACTTTTGTTAAACAAAACTGAATGCTTTACTCTAATAGAATTTGATTGATGCAGCATATATGATAAATTGATAATGGATAGAAATAGTGTTTGTCTTGAAATTCTTTAGAGAAGAATGCAATTTTGAATACCATTTATGGTACTAGCAATGGCGTTTAGTTTTACATTAGCTAGTTTCACTGCCTACATATGAACATGTGTGATGTATACTTGTCAAGATATGTCAAGCAGTAATCTAACAAACAATCACCAGCTTCAATTTGTAACTTCAGGCAAATATGCTTGAAGGAGGAGGAAAAACACCAATACTCAATCTTCTTGAACTTGAGGATATTGGATATAGACTTGTGGCGTATCCGCTTTCCCTGATTAGGGTATCTATTCAAGCAATGCAGGTAACATGCCTACACCTTTTTCTTTTCAAATTAAGTTCATGAATGAAAGAAAAGGTCAAATTTCTTGGACATGCTATAATTATGCTACTATAAAAAGGTTTAAAACAGTTATGACTATAGATCTGTCTGATTTTCTTACATGACATAATGATGTGGTTCAAAACTGAAAACATAGCAACAGCCAACAAAATAATTTCTTATACACTAGATGTACAATCTGGAAGTGTCTAAGTTGCGCCAGAACTTTAAATTTTCTGTATCTTTTGAAGCTTTTCTGTCAATCTCCATGGAAATGGAATTGTTTTCAATATATTAATGAAAAAAGACAATTTTGTTCCATGTTTTCCATTGCATCAATTTGAGGTATAACATTGTTTTTTCATATAGCTAGTTATGGCTGCTACAAATCTATGAAGTGAAAGAGTAACAATTTGTGATGTATCAGAGGAGGACGTATCCCTCCCCTCTGGAAGCATGCCATCCTTCGATGAGGTTAAGGAAATCCTAGGTTTCAATAATTATTATGAAAAAGAAAAGCGGTATTCTACCAGCATTAGTCAGCAGTCGTCGACAAGATGTGAGTTACTTGTCATATGACACACTTCATTACTGTTTACTTCACCGCAGATGCGATCACGTACGATATGTCTCACTTGGCCTTTAACATGAAGTTGTCTAAAATTAGATTATTATCTGAAATCCAATGTCTTTTCCCTGTTTCGATGAAAGTTGATTACTTATCACAACTGAGTTAAATCTGGATTTAACATAACAGGATGAATGGTTCTTTGGAAGATAAATTTCTACATGTTTCCATTAAGATTGGCCAATTTTTCATGTGTTGGTAATTAGCCTCCCACCCAAAGTTTTATAGATATAGATAAGCAATTCCTGTTTCTTAGTTCTTATACAGTCTTCAAAGGAGGGATGCAGAGCAGAAAGATCAGAGTCCTCAAGATCCCATTGTTGAAGTTATAACACCTGACATGTCCAATAACTATGGTGCAGATGGTTCCAGATCTGGTCTCGGACATTGAGAGTCAAAATAACTGGAAGAGATGGATTTGAGAAACTTGATATGTTAGGATTCCTGTAAGTCATCTATCCTTCTTGGCCATATATATCACAGTAGTTTGGAAATTGTATAACTTAGATTCCCTTACTGTGCTTCTGCTGTTAGAACTGAACTATTTTAGAAAAAGGAAAAACAAAAAAAAAACCCAGTAATTTAATGGTGAAGCCTTAACTGTTTTATAAAAAGAAAAGCATCTCTGGGAAATGTACTATAAACACCATTTCTTTTTGTTTCTATAAAACTAGTAGATTTCTGAAAAATGACAAAAATTCAGCTAACTTATTGGCAGATGAATCAGAATAGAACAGGCAATGTAATTTGCGATGGACATATGTTGATGTTTAGTATACACAGTCGCTTTTGATAAAGCACGTGAACCATTTTATATAACTGTGTACAGTTATATGACACCACCAACTTTGTTTTTGTATTTTATTAACTATTTCCAATTTAATAAACTTTTCAAAAAAATTTATCATGGCATATATTTGTAGTGCATAAAGTTAACCTTTTCCTGCTATGTAGGAAGAAAGAGTAAAAGTATTAGAATAAAAAAAAAAATCACAAAATAGAAAAAGTAACACTGCTCTCGCATAGATGCAGATTCCCAGGGAGCACAACTTGTAGAACGCTGAAAATCAAGTCCTTTTTCGGTCAAAAGCTGAAAATTTGAAAATCACCGGTTCCAAAATATTGCCTACACGAATCCTCTGCATGCTAGTTATGCTACTTCAGATTGTCTTATGAAATGCTGTTTTTTTTCTTTGTTATAAAACATTTTGACAGGCTGGATTCTTGGAAGGAATCACAAATATAGTTCCAGGTATTATTCATGTTCCCCAAACTTATTGAAAATGAGTAATTACTTCAGACTAGTAGTATAGTATAACTGAAAGTCCACACATGTTTCCATACAGCTCTCGGGGGTGTAAACATCAAAGAACTGTTGAATGGTGCAGCTGATGAAATGGGAGGGAAGCTATTGTTAGATTTTAACGACACAATCGGTGATAGGATTCAAGTTTTTCTAGAGTAAATCCATTGAATTGCTAAAGGTATTCTCTGTATAACATGATTATGCAACCAGAACTTGGTGTTCTTTCTGTTAAAGGTTGTGAAAAATCACATAAAAGGAAAATCATGAAAAATTAGTTGCAGAAAAATATCATGAGATTATTGTAAATGATTGCGATTGGCATTATAACCCATTAATGTGTTAAAGCCATCTATTTCTTCTGCTGTCAGCCTGTCATGTTGGAGTCATCTATGATATTAGAGAATCAATAATGCTATTTGTACACTGAAAATTGACAACGTGAAAAGCGATGAGATGATGATGAGATGATCTTTGTAAATTTTTCATCCTCCTTTCCAGTTTTGGTCAGTGTACATATCTACATAATCACCCTTGTTGTATGATATTTTGACCTTGTAAGCCCCCATTTTGTAAAGTAATCTTTTTTTCTTCTCAATATTTTAGTTAGTGTTGAAGCTGAACTGAAACAAAATTTATCTACAAGACATTGAGTTTACTGAAAAATGGGTCAACTTAATGGAAGGTTGACAAAACTATTTCCTATTTTCTAAACAGAGTATGTCTTCTTTGTGAAATAATAACAAATGTGTGGAGTCTCTCTATTAAAACGTGGGCCAAACTGGAACAAAAGAATCTCCTCAGCCTTGAGGCCCTTAATTAGGATTGGTCCACAACCCCCAATCAACCTGCTGGGTTTGAATCCAGCCTGAGCCCACCATCATTTTTATTTAAACCCACCAATTAAGTATTATATATAGTCTGCAGCTAAGCTGTGTAGCCTGTGTTGTGCAATATTGCATGCTACATTGTATTCGATTAACTTGACTTTTAACTAGCTAGCTGGCAAGATTTGTTTTTTTTTTTTTGGTTTGGGTGCAAATTAAAGGGAAAATCTAAACCAAATTGGCAATTAGGGGAAATTATCAAGAGAGCTGATGCATAGTAATAAAAAATACAGAGCAATTTTAAGGAAGAAATTTAATCGATTGTACATTGGCATAGATATATAATGAACTGCAGAAAATTAATAACCAAGAATAATAAAATAGAAGAGAAGAAAATATGTAATTACAAACAACAAATATGCTCAATACCCATTGGTATTCTAAAACTTAGATTGATATATATATTTTTTTTTTCAAAAGTTTGCAGGGGCACTTCATGAGTTCCGCCACTGGGTTGGTTGCAGCAGCCAAGCTTGATCTCCATGATGATCACAAGTACGTAGCATCACCCTGAAGAAAATAGTGGGGTTGGACTTCAAAGACGACGTTATGGTTGTTGTCGTAAATATCGCTCATGGGTAGTGACTCTAAGCCTTGATAAATATTATAGTCAAAGCCGCCGCAATCGGGGGGGTCGTCGAACGATATCACAGAAGCAATCCAATCAGAGAGTTGCTGGTCATCATCATCTGGGATGGCCACAAGTTCACTTGGTTGTTGATCCTGATAGTCATAAGCAGTAGTGGTAGTACTAGTACTCGAGCTTGGGCCATGGGGTTGTGGATTATGAGCAATAATATTATTAACTGCTTCCTGCACTACTGCTTTTCGTCTTCTTGTTGCCTTTTTCTTTGTGGGTTTTTCATGATCAATTTCTTGGCATGTTGACTTCCTCTTCTTTGATTCAGTGGCACTACTAGTACTAGGTAGTCTAGGTAGCGTTGGTTCAGAATGGCTAGACGACCTGTCGTTTTTCCTGAGCCTACAAATCACATACTGATCATGATCATATTTAGCATTAAGGCTACTGTACTCCTCCATATACCAAGCACCATGGTGTTCCGACCCTTTATTTTCATATCGAAATTTCCTCTTCTGCCCCATCGCCTCCTTCTTGTCTTCATCATCATAGATCAGTTTTGAAGGCTCGCCCTCGCTCCAAGTCCCCGAACCCACCTTGCGGTCAAAGCGCTTAGGGCTCAACTTCTTGAGCTTTGTGAACAAGTACAAGCAGTCTTCTGCAATGCCGTGGTGCAGTTTCAGTTTAGGGTCCTTCCATATATCCCACGGTTCCAATTCCCCATAGAGGTCGAACTCAGGCACATCGTAGGGTGGTGGTGCCGCCGCTGTGACCTTGTGCAGTAGGTAATACCCCACCAATTCTTGGTCGGTGGGGTTGAACTTGAACCCTATTGGCACGCCTACACTTCCCATTGATCGATAATAGTAGTACATCTCCATCGATCAAGAAATCAGACGTACTGCTAGCTAGGGTTTTCTCGATTTCTTGAAGAGAAAGAAAAAGAAACCAAGTATGCAAAGTTCGTGTTTGTGTTCTGATTTCAACCAGGAAAGAAAGTAGTCGACTGTAAGAATCAATTGCTTGGAAAGTGATCGATATATATACAGCGGAGGAGTCGGTGATATGCTCCTAGGTCATCCAATCCAACGGCTGATAATTAATCTTTGTTTTCTTTTGTGGTCAGAAATTCTTTTAATTAATTCTCTCTCTCTCTCTCCAAATGACGGGTCCTCTTACTGGGTATTCTATTTACCTTTTTTTTTTTTTTTTCTTTCTTTCAATATTTGCATGTTAATTTTCTGGGCCAATTACAAATAAATTAATAAAAAAAATTTAAATTACACATTAGTCAATAAATAATTCTAAAATATTATAACAATAATCATTGACCAAAATAAATTAAATGAAATTATAAACACTCCAAAACCAGACATAAGAAATACCATAAATTATAACCACTACTACTGGTTCATTACTAATGTAAGTAACGTGTTTAAGTTACCAAAAATTACAAAAAAGTCAAAATTAATCTCATACCGACACGTGTCAACATGTTTAAGTTACCAAAAATTACAAAAAACTCAAAACAAATTTCATAGTAACACGTGTCTATGGTAGTTACTGAAACATATAAGCAATGTGTTTAAGTTACCAAAATTACAAAACACTAAAAGATTATCCTATTGTACGTGACACGTGTCTATAGTTTTTGTTTAGTTTCATGGATCTGATACTGATTGAAGCACAATATCAGTTTTTTGGGTTTTATTTGGTACTGATTTTTTTAGGTATAAATGAATTCTTTTTAGACATACTTAACAAGTTCAGTTCAAATTCTAGAAAAAAAAATATATATATATACTATAACTAGATGACTGTATGCGAAAGAAAGATAATGCCTAAAATGGACAAAAACATAAACTTTAAATGTGTTGTATCTGAAGTAAACCATTAAACACTTCTAGGAATATAATTTACTAAAAAAGACAACAGAAAGCTAAAGAAATGTGTTACATTTTCACTATGACAAAGCCTCACAATACACACATTTTGTGACACAAATGAAAGAGACGCCGAGTCAACAACCACATCAGTGTCAACTCAGCTATGATTAGTTAAGAAATTTTGTTAGCAGTGGTTAGCTTATGTTAGTTTGTTTATGTGTTCGGCCTATATATGCTTAATTGCTTATATAATGTAATGTTACAATATCATACAACAATTTCATTCAGCAATTCATGTTATTCTCAAATCCCTTCTTAAGATTTCTTTTAGGGTATCAAAGCATCCACGACGAAGTGTCACAACTCGATCTTGATTGTTCTTTAATCCTTCTAAACTCTTTGTTTCTTCTTCAATCCTCTAAATTAATTCTTTTTTCTTCCTTTGTTTTGTTTACTTGCTCATGTCAGCTTGCCCCAATTTTCATTTTCTTTCTTGCATTTTTTGAAAGCTTTCAATCAAGAAATGGCCTTCCTCTCAGACACCCATTCATCTTCATTCAACTATATATCTGCAATCTATCAACTACATCCCATAGGTTTTGTAGATGGAACAATGCCACGTCCACCACTTGAATCCCACAAGAATTCAATATTTGGAAGATGTATTATAAAGCTTTGGTCACTCATCACTTGTTAGGTTAAAGAGATAGAGAGGGTATCAATTTTGTACATGTGCATATTAAACCAAAGGGGGTCATTGGACAGTGTTCTATCATACAAATTTTGATAACAAAAGACGGTCATTGCTCTAATTTTGAATATCACTGTATTATCATACAAACCCATTGATATCAGAAATTCGTTACAAAAAATTCCTAATGTGCAATCTTTGGTATCCCTACAAAATCTCAATAGGATGTCAGGCTAATGCCAGTCGGTAGGTTGATCATGTACACACTATTCTTACACAAGTTCATTTCTTCCCAATTATTTCTATCTTCCAGCATGCAGGACTGACACGACACTGAATGCTGATTGGGTCGTAGATTAGACCCAGGATGCAAGGATCTGCGAGGCAAATTGTTGGATCTTACTTTTTGGGTCTGAAAGCAACATCAAAGTGTCATGAATGGCTCTTAAATTTAATTAAAAAGATTACACTAACAATTGAGCCACACGAAAACAAAATATCCCATTACTATTGAGAGAGAGAGAGAGAGAGAGAGAGAGAGAGAGAGAGAGAGAGAGAGAGAGAGAGAGAGAGAGAGAGAGAATAAGGCTTTGACACAAGCAAAACATAAAGGCAATCTGTTGTTGATGGATGAATCCAGCTTTAGTGCAATCACCAAGGCACTCACTTTCCCACAAATATGAAATCATTCCAGTATATTACAAACGGCAACATGTAAAGTGAGTAACCCATGTGTGTGGTAACATGACTTGAATCTAGCACATCCTTGACTTCATGTACTCTCATATTGTTTTCAGTGTAATCTACCACAAAAGATTTAAAGCACGCCTTTCAATAGGAATGTTCACTAAAATAGTTGACATAACACAATGTCAGAAGGCCTAGATATGCTGAGTTTAGACATCCTTTCAATGACACACAATAAGCAAAAGCATGCTATATATACTGACCCAGTCAAATGAATTGCGATCATATAAAGCCAACAATATTTGCAATGCTGATGAGGAGATAATCAGCTTGAAACCTTAGTAGAGAAAATATTCCAAGCACAATCTATGCAACGGCCTACCAGAAAATAAAAAACAGCAACCTGAGAAGTTAAAACAGTTAGAAATTCACAACCATACACACATACAGATCTTCCAGATCATAGGTGAATGAAACAAGACATGACCTTGCAATTCATACTTTTAAAAGACTCTTCAGTTTTGAATATTATGCATATAATCTTCAACTCCCAAGTATATTCCTCCAGCTTCTTATAAAACACTAAAGTAAGATAATACTTCTAATACCTAGTTCTATAATCTATTGTATTTGATTGATCTGTATAGACGACTTGATGTTTGTGCTAGATCTTAATGAATATGGTACAATCTCTATAAACTAATTAGCAGTTTCTCAACTCGTTATGACTTAGATTGTCACTTTCCTTCATACTAACACTCTGAACAGTGAATTTCCCCATTTCTTAATTCAATAAGTTCAGGTAAAATTCTAAAACCCTAAATGTCAATAAACATATGGGCAATGAATTAGCATGCTCCTTGTTTCTTTCAATTTATTAACTGAATACAGGCCTTCTTGCCATTAACACAAAAACTTTGAATCCAAGAAACGTGAGGGAACTACATAGAAACACAGTCATCTAGAACGAAAAGCATTGGAACTGTATAAGTTGTCTAAAAAAAAGGATGAGACATAAGACTAAGTGGAAACTAAATGAGAACTGTACAAGCTAAGTTAGAAATTTACAAATTTCTTTGGCTTATGCTTCCAGAGTACAATATTGGGAAGCATTAGTTAGTTGTGGTGCACTAGCAAACTTTACATAAAATAGCTCACCTAGTTTCAATTTTGGGTAAAACAATGAACACATTAGGAGGAGAACATAAAACATTGGTACCAACTACTTCAGATTAAGATGTGTGTAAGTGTTTAAACTCAGGGAATCAACCAATAGAGATTGCAAAACAAGAATAACTTTTTTTTCTAGTTCAAACTCCAAATACAAATCCAAGAAGCGAAGCTTACTTATTAAATGTTAGCAGTAGCCGATGCAGAATCCCTCCGAGAAGGGCGGGAGGGCTTGTTGACATAAGAAGAATTCCATTCCCCTCCATCCAGAGCATAGTAGTCCATGGGATAATCCCCGACCAGGTCTTGGCCGGGCCCATTGCCATTAGCACAACCACAACAACCCGAATCACTCTTCTTATTCTTCTCCCACCAAGCAGGAATGAAGCCAAGAGCAATGTCAGCCTCAAAAGCATTCAAAAGGGGATTCTTAAAGGCATCGCCCCAATCAATGGACAAGCGAGGACAAGCAATCTGAATCCATGCATCCACGGAGTCATCAAACAAAGCAATTCTTGCAGGAGTAATCTCCGACATCAAAACCACAGTATAAGCAAAGCCCTTGTCCCTCATCTTCCTCTCCAATCTTTGTAGAATCCTGGGATTCCCTTGCCTTCCTAAGGTCCCCAACACAATGCCCCAATTGGAGGCCTCCTTGGCCTTCAAAATCGCGCTCTTCCTGGACTCTCTCATTCCCTTGTGATCATATTCCTCCAAAAACAGTTTTCCCATATACGGATCGTATCGAAAGGCCTTAACACCTGGATTCGCTATCATAAACGCTTCAAGATGAAACCGCCCGTCAGCCACAAACACCACTACACTCTCCTCCTCCACATCCTTGTGAGTGCGGGAGATTTTCGGAGCCGTACAACCCAAAACCTCGCCGGCTGATAACGGTTTCGATTGTGGGATGAGGACCTTGAAACCGCGGTTTTCTAGCTCGGGTTTGGCCGCACGGATTGCGGAAGCGAATTGAATGGTCCCGGCGAGGACAAGGGTTTTAGAGGCAGGGTTTTCAATACTGAGAAGGACAATTTGGATCAATCGGCCCACATCGATGGAGATTTCAACAAAGACATAGAGACAAGGGACAGTGGTGACGTGCAGGGGAACAAGGCAGCTGTGGCCAAAGTGGATGAGGAGGTCGGCCTGGAGGGCCTTGGCGGCCAGGTCATCGATGCAGCACGCACCGTAGGTCGCGTCACCCAAGACGAAGCACTGGGAGGCCCCTCCGAAGGTGGAGAGGATGTCGGAGAGGACCAGTGAGTACATGAGGAGGCCCTCGGGCAGTTGGAGAGCCACGCACATTGCATGAGTGGAGCGCACGCGCCAGACGCACTTGTGAACTTCGAAGTTGTAGTTGGAGGGTAGGAGGGCTATGGCGGCGTTGAGAGCTGGGTCATGTAGGATTGAGTCCGGGATTTGGCTCCTCACAAACCGCTTCGGCGGCTGCGGCCTCCTCTGTTCAGAATCACGGAGAAGCGACATATTAGGTTTCTGCGCCTCCTCCATGGTTTCCGGTTGCATATCAGCAGTAATTAGAAATAAACACCTGCACAAAGCCAGACCTCTAAGCCCCAAATAAATTTTTAAGGAAAAAACAAAAAAGTACATAAAAAATGCCATATTAAATATAATGATTATCTCTTCATTTAATGGATGATTTGTTAATTTCTTAAGTTTTCACAATTTTCTCCTCAATCAAACAAATGATTAAGCCCAAAACACTTGAGAAACAACATCCACCTAAAGAAAATCTGAAAACACAGATATACCAAAAATAGTAGTAAGGACAAAGCTTAATCCAGAAAAATTGCAAAAAGGCAAAATGCATATGGCCAAACATATTGTATAGCAAATTTCTATTTTTTTTTTTTTTTCCGACACTACCATATAGATATAGCAGAGCAAATTTCCAAATAAAATATTTCCCTTGGTTAATTTTCTATCCCTTTCCCGTGATTTTCTCACAAACCAAACAAATGGGCATGCTCAAAACCCCCCAGTAACCAAAGCCCATAACACAGAATCAATATTAACCCAAAACCCACACAATCCCACCATTTAACCGTTAAATGGTGCCAACTTTTAACCCATCATATAGAGATACTGACAAAACCGCCCCCAGATTCCACCCTGAAACCCGGAGAGGTCCTGTGGGATCCAAAATCAAGAAAAATCCTACCGAAAATTCGGTAGAACCTCCCCTGAAAATGGACTAACCCAAAAATTATAAACCTATAAAACACTTCTAAAACATCAACCACCTCTACCACAATCAAAAATAAAGTCTCAGGCCCACAACAAGTAACACAAATCTAATCAGAGCATATCTAATCAACTATACAATCATATCTCATTTTAATAATTTCAAGGGAAAACCTTGATCCTATTATACCAATAAGCTGGAGATGAGAAACTCGAATGCCTCGAAGTGGTACGGTCCGACCTCGGTAATCGCTACTACCTGGGAGAAACGTCAAAAACAAAATGTGAGAAAACTCTCAGTGAGTGAACAAAATATAGAAACCAAGTATTTAAGTTATTCATTCTTCCAATTTCCTTTAAAATCAAAACTCATCTAAAACCTTGCGTCACTCTTTGAAATCCCCTAGTTTTGAAACAATTTCACAAGTCTATTTCAAAATCTCCTTGTAAACCACGATCATGCTTAGAATATGAGAAAAACATATGAACATGAAAATATTTCAAATCCTCAGAATGCCCAATGCATAAGAAAACTCGTAAAATAATAAATATGTGAGAACCTTAAAAGGAAGTCATGCAGTAACAAAAAAAAAAAAACTCTTCATATGCAAATCTTTTTCACAAATCAATTAACTGAAAATCAATCTTTGAAAATAGTAAGTTCTCAAACTGAAATCGATACTGTCAATTTATAAATAAATAATAAATTTCAAACCATTCTCTATATACTGAAAATCAATAAAACTGCTCAACTGAAACTGTCACACTTAAAAACCTTTGCTGCCATAAACTCATCACTTAAAATACTTAACAATTGAAAATGCACACCAGTCAGTTACCCATAAAATCTGTCATACACGCGCAGAGCCAAGAATCTATCATACGCATGCAGAGCTACAAATTCTGTCTTACGTGCACGCAGAGCCACCCCCAAAGGTGCAAGCATCACGACACACGGCCCAAAGCCTATGCGTGTGCCACAATGGATCCCAAAGACCTATCCAATCTGATAACCTGGAGGGTACTGCAAAGGTGGTTTGAAAACCATTTTTCTATAACTCAAATATAATATTTTTCCACCAAGAATAAATATCATTGAAATCTTTTTACAAATTTAAATCCATAAACGCAAAATGTATTATTCAAATTAAATTTAAACTACATAAACCAAATATATCCAAACTTTTCGATAATACCCAAAATATTAAACAAACCATATGTATAAAATAAGGAACTAGATTTCCTTTCCAAGATCCAACAACTCAGAAAAACCAACCTGTAAATCCATGTTTTAAACTTATTTATGAAAGCATTTGAAAACTGAAATCCGTCGCTATATATTAAATCCAAAATCAATTTAAGATATTAAGCATGATAGAATTAATGAAATTTTCATAGATTTTTTAGGAAACTAAAAGTCTACTCGAATTTACTATTTCTCAATTAAAACTCAAGATAATCAAATAAATAAATTCATAAAGTTTAAAAATGCTTTTAAAAACAAAAGTCCACTCACAGAGATAGCCCTAGCTTCGATCCTCCGCCGGATCGTCACGAACCACGGTTGTCTCACCTATAAATAAACGATCAAAGAAATACAATTAGTTTCGAGTCAAGACACTTAAATGTAGACGTGTGTTCAACTTAACGCCACACCCGACTCTCGTTCTAACTCGACGGTTTATGACGTTCAAATTAAACTCACAAACACCTCCTCAAATACCCCAAAGCTTCTCGGCTCTAACCAACATCACCAACCATCCAAATAATTCCTAAACTTAAAAGAAAATAAGCACAAGACTTATTTCGGCCGAAAAGCTCGTTTAGAGAAAATTGGTATCGACCAAGTCTCACATTTCGTCCCAAAACAACTTCGGTTTCCCCAATCACATTCAACAAGGCCAAGATCAACAACTTACTCAACATTAGCCAAAATCACAAAATGGCAGTGGGGTTCAAAATCATTGCCCAAGGTGGCTGCTCCAAATCCAAATTTTTACCAAATATATAAAAATTTCTCAAATCTTCTCAAACTTCCAATTCTAACATCAACTTGGGTTTCCTAGATATGAAATTGTCGAAAATCACACCAATAATAACCCCCTACTCAAAAACCCATGGTAAACCCGAATGGCCCTAAACCCCCCACACTCCAACTTCCACAAAAACTCAAATTAGACAACCAAAAACATAATAAGATTAACACCCATCAAGAGGGAAAGAAAACCCACCAGAAAAATTCAATGGTTGGGGGTCGGGCTTGGTCGAAATCAGCAAAGAAAGGGGCGGCGTTTCAGGTGGTTGCTGACATGTTTCAGAGTGCAAGGCGAGCTGCTCGGCGAGGAGGAGGGCTGGCTGTGTTGGTCGGCCAATGAGGAGGTCGTCGGTGAGCCTAGCTGGCCAGAAATTTGGCGAGATCGAGGGAGAGGCAGCAGCTAGGTTTCTGGCTGATCTCTGTGCACGCGGGGCTGGGCGACCAAGGTTCGCTGCTGGGTGGTTTCTGCGCCGGCGAGGGAAGGTCACGCAGTGGCCTAGTCGACAGAGGGTGGCCGGCGGCGAGGTTTGCAGTGGCAGCTACTGTGTGCGCAGGGGTGGGTGCAGGAAAAAGGGAGAGAGAGAAGTGGGGAAATCTGGAGGGGGTGTTGGCGACGAGGAGAGGGACCCGTCGCCGGCCTCTGGTCGCCGTGAAGATGGCCGGAGATGGCCACGCCGGTGAGAGAAGAGAGGGGGAGAGTGGGCTCAGGGAAAAAGAGAGAAGGCGAGAGAGTGAGGGTGGGGTGCAGACGCGGGGGTTCTAGAAAATGCTAGAGAAAGAGAGAGAGATCCTCTTTTTAAAAAACATCTGATTTTGGATTTGGCTTTTTTACTCAAATATCATTTGAAATTTTGAATTATAGAGGGTGTGCTCAAATACCACCCAAATTTTTTTTCTTGCCAATTTACCACCTGAACTTTCACATATTGGCCAATCTACCACCTACCGTCACTTTAGTTAAATTTTCTGTTTATTTCAAAAGTATTTTCGTCATTTATATAAAAAAAGCATTTTAAATATTAAAAAAAAAAAATCTAAGTAAACCCCCTAAAAAAAAGGGTATTTTCATTTTCTATTTTTTAGTTTTTAAGTTTTTTTATAATTATATTTTAAAAAAAGTTTTTAAAATAATAATATTTTTTTATTGTTTTCAAGGACAAAATGGGAAGTTTGGAAAATTTTTTGATGATTTAACAGAAAAATAGATGTTAGGTGGCAAATTAGCACATTTTGATAATTTCAGGTGGTAAATTGGCAAGAAAAAAAGTTTAGGTAGTATTTGAGCACACCCCCTGTAGTTCATGTGGTATTTGGGTAAAAAAGCCTTTGGATTTTTAAACCCAATTTGTCAATTTTACGAAATTGCCCTCGCTTCAAACGTTCATATCTCTCAAACCGTAATTCGGATCGACGCGTGCTACGAGTCTATGAAATCGTAGGCTCGAAACTTATCCAACGAACTCAAAGTCAAAATCAAAAGCCCACTAGTCTTAAAAATCAACTTTGAGGTCAAGTCTAATTTAAAACGAAAATTTAAAATAAATCTAAAATATTTTATTTCTCAATAAATTCTCAAAATAATCACAATAAATTCTCCAAATCTTTAAAATACTTTTCAAAATAAAATTTAGAAAAATACAGGGTCTTACGGATTTTAAAACGAAACATGTTAAATCTAAATTAAACTTTTAAATAACGTTAAGTCAATTTCAGTAGAAACGTCGAATAAAGTCTCAAAAACTCCCAAAGTAATTTAAAAAAAAATTTCCAAAGTCGCAAAAACTGAACTTCCTTGAAACCCTCTTAAAACCAAAGTTAAATAAAAAATTAAACTTCCAGTAAAATTTGGGCCGGGTCGTTACAGATACATATAAGAAGATACATACATACACATATAACACAGCTAAACAGAGAGAGCGTCAAAGGGCATGTTAAAATGCTAACTAGGGATGGCAACAGGGCAGAAATGGAATTCCTGACTTTTCAATTAAACCACATCTTTTATCTTTAACTAAAATCCAAATACCCAATTAACAGTATATTAACCCAAGCACCCAACTGCATAAAACCTTGCAATCCCAAAGTAAGAAGAAAGCCTCCAATCGTAAAATGTACTGATACAAGAACTCGATCAATCCCTCCTCTTTTCAATCTTTTCTCACCTTAATTCAATTTGGAGCAGCGAGTTTTGGTGTTTGCAGTTTGCTTCAAAAGTTTTGCTGCAGTTCGCTAGCAGAGGAGATGGAGTTGAGCGAAGTCCTTGCCAAACCGCCGTCGTTTTCGGCGAAGATGAGCAGAGGAGGTGGAGTTGGGCGACGGCAAAGTCTCAATGGACTGGAGGAGGTGGAGTTAGGGGAGACAGAGAGTTGGGTTTCTTTTTTTTTGGTCAAAGAGAGAGTTGAGTTTCACTTTCACGCTTTCAATAGGGCATAAGGAGAATTGGAATGAGAAAAATCGGAATGGGAAAGAATTAAAATGAACAAGAATGAGAAGGAATCAGAATAAACAGGAAATAGAATGAGTCACTTTCATTAACGTGTTTACTAACCGTTAGGAATGAGAATAAAAAGAAAATTAATTTCTAAAAACTTGTTTACTAACTAGTAGGAATCAGAATAAAAATGAATTTGATTACTAAAATGTCTTTATACAACATCTATTATATTTTTTAGATGCTATTTATTAATCACAATTTTGTAAATGATAAATATTCATTTACTACTATTTATATTTCTATCAACTATTTATTAATCCATTATAATTTTTATAATCTTAATATTCACAATTTTAATATTTGTATTTATTAATATTCACAATTTTAATATTTTTAGTTATTCATCCATTTGCTAACTACAAGTCTACGAGTCCAAAGTTCGTTGTTTTTCTTGGCTTTTTATCACCCTTCAACTTTAACCAAAATATTAATTTGGTCTTTAAAAGTGTATTTTCACTTAATGTGGTCCTCTATATTTACCACCGCATATCAATGTTGTCCTTCTATTCAATTCCATTTAAATTGTCGTAAAAAATGGTCATGTGTGCTACATGAAACCTTTTTTCAAGGGTAAAAATGTCTTAACACACTCAAAGAGGGTTTATTAAGAACTTAAGACTAGGATTGAGGTTGATTATTTTTTTCGTTTGTCTTTTTAAATTTTAATCTTTTTAGTATTTGTAAGGGTAAACTTGGAATTAAAGAGTGACAAAAAGAAATTGTTGGGTCTTTTTTTGTGGTTATGAGACGTGTGAAGACCATTTTGGCCCTTAAAAAATGATCATGTATACTGCACATGACAATTTTTTTCGAAAATTTAGACAGAAGGATAACATTAATGTGCGGTAGAAAGATGAAGGACCACATAATGAAAATGAACTTGGCCCAAATTGATATTTGGGTGAAAGTTGAGGGACCATTTATGATGTAAAAAAATAAAAAAATTTTATCTTTTGTCACAAGGGTGTTAATTTGTACTATGTAGGTCAAAAAGGTTTTAAAAATTTTAATTAAAATATTTAATAGAAAATAATATATATTATAATATTAATATACTTAATATTAAAAATATAATATATATATATATATAATCGCGGAGGGTTAAGGGTTAGAGGAACTAATATCCTTGACTTGAGGCCTCGTTTAGCATCCTCATTGTTTTAATCGGTTCGAGTCTTCGAGGGGACCCGAATTCGTAGGGTTTTTTGTTATCCTTAATCCTAACTTTAATTCCAAAATCTGATATACCAGGCAATAAAATTGAAGAGGATGGATGTGGAACCAAGTCAAGCTCATATTAAATATAATGATTCTCTCTTCATTTAATGGATGATTTGTTAATTTCTTAAGTTTTCACAATTTTCTCCTCAATCAAACAAATGAATAAGCCCAAAACACTTGAGAAACAACATCCACCTAAAGAAAATTTGAAAACACAAATATACCAAAAATAGTAATAAGGACAGAGCTTAATCCAGAAAAATTGCAAAAAGGTAAAATGCATATGGCCAAACATATTGTATAGCAAATTTCTATTTTTTTTTTTCCGACACTACCATATAGATATAGCAGAGCAAATTTCCCTTAGTTAATTTTCTATCCCTTTCCCGTGATTTTCTCACAAACCAAACAAATAGGCATGCTCAAAACCTCCCATTAACCAAAGCCCATAACATAGAATCAATATTAACCCAAAACCCACACAATCCCACCATTTAACCGTTAAATGGTGCCAACTTTTAACCCATCATATAGAGATACATATAAGAAGACACATACATACACAAATAGCACAGCTAAACAGAGAGCGTCAAAGGGCATGTTAAAATGCTAAATAGGGATGGCAACTGGGCAGAAATGGAATTCCTGACTTTTCAATTAAACCACATCTTTTATCTTTAATTGAAACCCAAATACCCAATTAACAGTATATTAACCCAGGTACCCAACTGCATAACATCTTGCAATCCCAAAGTAAGAAGAAAGCCTCCAATCATAAAATGTACTGATACAAGAACTCGATCAATCCCTCGCCTTTTCAATCTTTTCTCACCTCAATTCAATTTGGAGCAGTGGGTTTTGGTGTTTGCAATTTGCTTCAAAAGCTCTGCTGCAGTTCGCCAGCAGAGGAGATGGAGTTGGGCGAAGTCCTTGCCGAGCCGCCGTCGTTTTCGGCGAAGATGAGTAGAGGAGGTGGAGTTGGGCGACGGCGAAGTCTCGATGGGCTGGAGGAGGTGGAGTTAGGGGAGAAAGAGAGTTGGGTTTTTTTTTTTTTTTTTTTTTTTGAGTTGGGTTTCACTTTCACACTTTCAATAGGGCATGAGGAGAATTGGGATGAGAAAAATTGAAATAAGCAAGAATCAGAATGTACAAAAATAAGAAGGAATCAGAATGAACAGAAGTCAGAATCAACTATTTTTATTAACGTTTTAGTAAGAATGAGAAGGAATCAGAATGAACAGAAGTCAGAATCAACTATTTTTATTAACGTTTTTACTAATTGTTAATAATGAGAATAAAAATAAAGTTAATTTCCATAAATGTGTTTACTAATCATTGTCCAAGTCACATTTGAAAAATCTTAGTAGAAGCAGGAAATCCTAGTTGGACCAGGAAATCCTAGTTGGACTAGGAAACGTAATCCTATTGGGAGTCACTATGGGCAAATTGGGAGTCACTATGGGCAAGTTGGTCGAAGTCAAATCCAAGTTAGATGAGGAATCCCAGTTGTATAAGGAATTCTAGTGGGACTAGGAGAAGTTGGCCAAAGTCAACACACAAGTTAAAGGTTCTAAAAGCTTCTCATAATTATTGGACCTCAATACAAGCAAACAAGGAAGATGAGTCATGCGCATGAGCTACAAGAAAGAAGGATGGACCGTAATAATATTTATTACGTACACATATAATGATTTTTATTACGGATTTCTATAAGAGTTTTTTTTTAATAAGTCCATTTGAACAAAATTAGTATTTAAAAAACCCAAAAGCGGAAGCTCAATGTTGAGCTTAATTTATATACATATTTTATCCTTAGAACCATACAATTGTGTCTATATCTTTTAGCATTTTTAGTATTTTACTTCTTGTTTTTATTATTTAGTCAATTAATGGGTTTATTAGTTTTTCATGTTTTAATGTTTTATTAGGATTTATTTTATTTTATTTTTAAGTAGTGTATTTTTATTTTGTGGGATGTGAAATGGGGAGGCCCAAAAGAAAAAGAGGAGCAGCCGACCTAGCCCACCTCTTGGAAGTCAAACAGAAGCCCAGCCCGTGCTCCCTTTCCTTCCGCCCAAATCAAATGATTTGATTAGTATTGGCTCCAGCCAATACCACGACGACACGTGGCCAGCCACTCTTTCCTCCCAGCTGCCTTTCCTTCTCTTCCGCCCAGCAGCAAAGCAACACTCACCCATGTGAGTCGGATCTGCAAAGCCAAGCCGAGCCGCCGAGCCATCAGCCACCTTCCTTTTTCTCTCTCTCACGTTGCTCCAGCTTTCCAGCTGCGTAGCCGAGCCGCATGCCTTTGCTTCTCATTTCTTCCGCCTCTTCATTAATCAAGCCTCCATCCACTCATGTGTTGCCACGTGGCACCCCTATAGCTGTCTCCAGCCTTTTTGCTTCCGCCTCTCTCCTTTAACAATTGATCATTCCCCCCTTCTCATATTTTCTAGCCCTAATATTTGTTTATAAATAGGAACATTGAGTCCCCTCTTCATATCTTTTAGTCTAGAATTTAATTTGCTGCCTTTTCTAGTATTCTCATAGGATTTCTCTCTCAAGTCATTTAGCTATGATATTTGAGAGAGAATAGGATGTAATTTTCTTGCATTTTAATTAATGAAATTTTAATATTATGTCTCTCTTCTCCTAATCCTCTATTTACTTTATGCTATTTATTTTATGTAGTTTTTTATGTTATGGTTAACTTTAATATTATGTCTCTCTTCTCTCTTCCCTAATCCTCTATTTATTTATGTCTTTTATTTTATTTAGTTCTTTACTTTATTGTTAGTAGTGCTATTTATTTTATTGTTCTTTAAATTCCATGCTCATTTACTTTTTTCTTTGTTTTTATTTAAGATATAAGATCATGGTAAGGGGGAAGCACCACTATGAACATTATTAAATGAGGTCTTTATGTTAATTTTCCCTTTGTTAAAGATCCTACAAGCTCTAGATTTTGATATTAAAATGAGATAGAGATCCTCTTTCACCCATAATGTCATATATTATGGGTTGTTAGATCCTCTTTCCACATTTTAGCTTTAAGGTTAATTGTTTCAAACACAAACTTTTTGAACTCTAGTTGTTCCTTAGTTTTGCTTCACTTGAGTTGCTTAAAATTTGTACTTTCTAAGCAAAATCAAGATCTACCATATAAATCTTCATTTCTTGTGCTTAATTCATATTTATCTTTGTAAGAGGGCATCAAGTGACTCTTGGGTGCCCTCCTTTTGGGAAAATTACTAAAAATCTCATTTAATATGTTCATAAGTGGTGTGGAACCCTAACCTTGGTTCTTATACCATTGTTTAGCTTCTATAACCAAAGAAAAAAGTTGTTATTTTCCTTTCTAGATTTAATTTTTCAATTCTTGCACCTTTATTTACCTTATTCTCTTTCCATCTACTTTATTTGCTTTTTAATTTAGTTGCATTTTATTTTAAGTTGACTCACAAACCAACAAAATTTCCAAACTAGGTTAGCTTTAAATTAACTTAAGTTTAAGCTTAGTGTATCGTTTTTTCATCACTCCTTGAGGTTCGACCTCGTTAATATACTACTAGACTCGTATATTTGCGAGTAAATAAAATTTTACAACACCCAATTCCGAGCCGGCCCACTTTTTAAAAATCAGGTACTACTGTAGCATGCTACAGTACCTGTAAGAATTCTTAATTTACAAAAAAACTAAAAAACAAGGCAATTTAGTAGGGCAATTTGTTTACGTGTAAAGGATAAAGTACGTGTATTTGAATTCCGTAAAAACAAAGAGTTTGTCGTTTTCGCTATTTTTCGGCACCAGACAAATTATATTGCGAAAAAAGAAGAAAATGAGGTGGAAAAAGAGAGGATTATCCTCATATTCTTAATGAGGTGGAAAAAGAGATGATAATAGAAAATCGAGAATTAATTTTATTAAACTTTAATGAGGGTTCGGTGTTTGATGGATATGAGGATTCGGTCTATGACGATGCTGAAGAACAAAATATGAGGATCCAGTCAGTGTGGAACGAAATAATGTTAAAAAGAGAAGAATGGATGAAAGTTGCGAGCCTACAACCATTCTTTGTCTCTGATGAATACTGAGAGCTTGTTGAGCTTGTAGCTTTGTATTGAGATATTTTTATTTATTTCTTACCTCATATGGCTATAAATATTAATACATTGGTTGATATGTGGATAGTTGTGAATACTATGATCTGAATAGTTGTGAATGTTATTTAATCATATCTTCTTCTCTTTCTCCAAACAAGGTGCAGATATGTGGATAGTTGTGAATGCTATAATATATGTTCATTTTATTTTGCTATGTCAATTGTTAATAGATAAAACAAAAAAATAAAGCTCGTTATTTTTTTCTTTTCAATATCTAGAGAATTGTCACTGTTGAACAGTAACAACACATTTTGAATCAAATTAAAAACTTGCTACTATCTATTAGAAAACAATCAGGTATTGTTATTATTACTGTCAGACAGTAACAATCACCTTATTGTTACTGTAACACGCTATAGTATGTTCACTGGGAAAGAATGTACATCTTACCAGGCAATAAGAATAGAGTTAGCTCACTTCGTTCTTTCTTATTTTTCTCCATAAAAGTCTGGTTGCTCTGAATTTTGAATATATTGTAAGTGAGATTATGACGAATAACATTTATGTTTTGGGTTTTCGCATTTGAGGTCACTATCTAGGCAATCCAGACAGTGAATAGAGAGAAGAGAGAATGGACGAGAGAGAAATGAGAGAGAGAGTGAGATAGAGACAGAGTCAATCAAGTGGACCGGGGGTAAAAATATTTATTACATATTGCGTAGTAAATTTTACTACGGATTGCGTAATAATTATTATAACAAACGCGAATATGCAGGGTTTGGATCTTCTTGTTGGTGCAAGTTTCTTATTTTCCCTATTATACAAGAGAGCTGATATTTGCACACCCCTAATTTTCTCTTTGCACACACTTTTCTCCTACACACCGGTGCCTTATTAATTTGTCAAACATAAAATTTTTTTTTGACACACCCCTATTATGACCAAAATACCCCAATCTCACTAATATGTCTAAATTTCTCTTTACACACCCTCTCAACCCAAACATTACACACCCCCACAAACACATCTACACTACACACCCCTTACCTCACCCCATCTCACCTCACAACTAACCAGCACCCACCATTGCCGACACCCACCTCCGGCTTCATCACCACCGTCATCGCCGTCGTCAGCACCGCCGTGAACTCCATCAGTGGCCTCATCAAATTTCTGCCACTCCTATCCCCACCACAGCCACTAGAAGTGAGTTTCTCGAATAAATTAGTTGTAAATGTAAATGTTGTTTATTTAAATGTAAATCTAATACTTTTTTATCTAATTTGAATTAGTTAATCCATCCCAAATACCGTTTTCGTCTGTTTGAGATGATTTGTAGGGAGGATTTCGGGTTTTGGAGTGAGCATTTTCGGGGTTTTTAGTTTTCTGATTTCGCAGCTCGTTCGGCACTGGTCTGCCGAACGAATTCATTTCATTCGGCAGTCAGCTACCGAACTAAATGAATTGGTTCGGCAGTACCCTACCGAACGAATGCAAAATGTTGGATTTCCATATTTTGGTTCGACAGGTGACTGCCGAACAATGAATATTAGTTCGGTGGTTACCTTCCGAATGAAATGAATTGGTTCGGCAGCACGCTACCGAACGAATGCAAAATTTTGAATTTCCCTATTTTGGTTCGACAGTCATCTGCCGAATGGTGGCAACTGTGTTCGACAGTCAACTGCCGAACAGTTGCCACTTTGCTCGGCAGTTGACTGCCGAACCACCTGTGTTGATATATATTTTTTTTTAAGCTTTTAAAAAATCATATATTAGCTAAAACAATTTTCAATTTCTTGTTTGAAATTATAGGATGGACAGAAGAAGAATCAGACGTGGTGCATCTTCATCCAGAGGGGAAGTCCTCGATGTTGCCGATGATATGCAAAGAACACGACCCACAGCTTCTGGGCGAAGAAGGCTAGTACAAGCACGAGCTAGTCGTGAGGCAGTTCCTGAACAAGCTGAGGTTCCGGTTGAGGATTACAATGAGGATAATCCCAACGAGCTTGCTGCGCCTTTCCCGGGAGGTCCCATTGACACGTCCCTGCTGAGGAGTTATGGAACTCACGTAGCTGCTGACATTTGGAACAACGAGGTATGATCTTTAACAATTGGTATTATATTCTTGTGTAACTTGCAGTAATAATGAGTGAATTTCTTTGGTTATGTTTGAATTAGGAACGGGAGCCTTTGAAGTGTAAATAACTCGTAATTGAATATATTAGTTGCAACCAAGGAGGAAAATTTCATTTTTTGAGTAGGGGGAAATTTTATTTCAATTCCATACTTTTTCGGTAAAATTTCGTTTATTTCGCCGAAATTTCGCCGAAATTTTGGGCGAAATTTCGGGCGAAATTTCGAAGCCTACTAATGTGCAAGTCTGTTGTCTTTTCGCGATACATTGACGAAATTTCGCCGAAATTTTGGCTAAATTTCGTTTTCCATTTCCAGAAGTCAGAAGTTCAGAACATTTCCCAGCCTCCCCGCGATTTCAGTCTTCGCCAGAGACCGGAGGGAGAGAGGGGAGGCAGAGACCAGAGCCGCCCGTCGCCGGAGGGAGAGAAGAGATCGGAGAGGGAGATCGGGGAGGGAGAGGGAGGAGAGAGAAGAGATTAGGCGGAGGGAAGAGGGAGTGAGGGATTGGGAGAGAGAAAGAAAAGGTGAGAAATCTAACTGTCTAAGCAAAGTGCAGAACTGAGAAATAATTGAGTTCAAATAAGTTACTGGAATTGGAATATACTTGAAGTTGAAGAGAAGTTTTCCGCTCCTTCTGAACTTCCTTGGAGTGATGGAGACTTGGAGAGTCCTCGCGTTGGGTTGGAACTTGGAGCCCTGTTGGAGGTTTGACATTTGACAGCTTGGCTTTCCAAGAAAGGCAATATCACAATATCACGTTCATTGAACAGTGGCCCAAATCATCTCTTTGACTCTTTCCTTTTATTTATGCAGTAGACTAGTAATAGTGTAATACTAATGAAAAAAGACTAATCATCTCTTTGATTCTTTCCTTTTATTAATGGAGTAGACTATTAGTAATAGACTAATAGTGTAATACTAATGAAAAAAGACTAATCATTTCTTTGATTCTTTCCTTTTATTAATGGAGTAGACTATTAATGATTAATGAGAGAAGACTTGAGAGGTCACGGGGGGAAAAAGGAAAAATGAAGGAAAGAAAGAAAAAAAAAAAAAAAAAAAGAAGAGAAAAGAAAAGAAAAAAAAAAGTTTAAGGTTGATTGGGGTTTGGGGCCTTTGGGCAATTGGAAAAAAAAAAGATTTGGGGTTTCGTTTGGCCGTTTTAATGTTTCGTTTAGTTGTTTTTAAACCCTAATATATTTTTATATAAAAAATAATTTAAAATACCCTAAAGGACCTAAATACTAATATCTTAAACAATATGGAATATAAATTATAGAGTATATAGAGTTTAGTGAAAAATTATAGAGTATAAAGAGTATTAAGGTAGATAGAATATATAGGGTTTAGTATTAGGATTTAGTCTATAGATTATAAAGTATAAAGAATATACTAATTTTATTTATTTATTATACTAATTTTATTTAATAATATTTGCTTCCAGCGCGCATTATATTCACCTTATATCACATGAAACCTACTATATAATTTAGTTTTTTCAATATTTTTTATCAATGTAGTAGATAATATGTTAAATAAACATATGGTTAAGTTTCATTCAAAATTTATGTATTTTGATAGCAATTTCCGTCGTTTTTGTTTAATTATGTCGAAATCGAAATTTTAATCGAAATTTCCACGAAAATTTCCATCGAAATTTCCATCGAAAATTTCCTCGAAACCGAAATTTTACTCCTTGGTTGCAACCTCAACCCATGGGAAAGAATGAAAGTAGTCTATCTACAGCTGTTAATAACCTGTTAATTACATGGGTAGGAAACCTGCAATAGTTGTCAGTAATGCTGAAACTTTGCAGAGGACAAGACATCTCCAAATGCTTTTCAATTTCTGGTGTGAGATTTGACACTTTGAAAACCATACTTGCACAACTCCAAATGCTTGTCACAAAATACCCCTGAGAATGTTCTAGGTTAAGGAGAAAGTCCAATTACCTATGGATCGAAATTTGGGTTATCAAACCCCTTGTTTTTCAACTAAAACCTTGAAAATAGTTTATGCAACATACTTATTTTTCTGTTATGGCTTTTGTGATGTCTTCAAACCTCCAAGTATGTTTCAATACATGATTTAATACTTTTGAGAAGTCAGTCCTTTACTGTTTTTGGATTTTGAAATCTCGGATGCAACTTAACTTGTCCAATAAGCTAATAAACCCTAGAAACTCCTAAATTTGTTTACAGGATGCAAATTCTGATTCTGTTATGTCATGAACTAAGGAAACAACTTGCTTGGAGTTGTAGCAAGGGCAGGGACTACATTTGAGGTAGGGAAGTAGTCCACTCGAAACCCTATGCTTTGATATATCTATATTTATATGTATATGTGCATTTGTATGACTTTTGATGTGGAATGCTTGATATTTGATTTGGTTTGAATGATTTTAACATTTGCATGACCTTTATATGATTAAGCACCAAGATAACATGCTAGAATAATGCATGGTTCTAGTTGATAACTTTCCACTTTCTTTCTTTACAAATTACATCAATTTCTAATTTTGAGTAAGAGAATCAATATGTGAAAATATGTTGATGCTCTCAACTTGCTTTACAATTAGAAAATTGTATTTGAAACAAGTGGTAATCAAATAATCTTACTGGTCTCGGGATAGAAGCAAATTAAAATTAGATTATTATCTTAAATCACTATTAGTATTGTGTTTAAGTCTATTTTTATAGCATGCTTATTTTATTCGTGAAATTTAGATTTGCATATATGAAATTGCCTTTACATAAATACTTATGCATAATGATTAAATGATTCATTTGGGGCAGATTTCCTTTCCAAGGAATCTTCCAATTCATTACATTGACATTCATTGTTATTGAATCAAAATATATACTGTAATGTGTTTTGAGTGTTTAGACTTCCTAATTAGAGATGAATGGATAAATTTACCTTTATCCTTGGGTTTAATCCCCTAAAGGTATGCATCCAAGTGCTTTAGAAGGTTATGTGGTTTAAGAATATGTTAAAGGGAAAGAAATAGACTTATTTGCTTTTACTAGAGGACATCTCACTATCTAGACCTATTAATGAATAGGAAATGAGGATAGGAGTAATGAAAATTACAAATTAGAGAATAAGTCCACTGTTTTGTTTTAAGCTTTGACATGTGAGCTTTGATATGGAGCTTTGTTTTAAGCTCTGACATGTGAGCTTTGTTTTAAGCTCTGGCGACTCTGACGGTGTATGACGGCCATGTTGATGGAGTTGTTACGCTTGGCTGGGGTACTAATTAATTGGTGTCTTATATATATATATATCTTAATTATTTTCACTCATTCTATATATATATATATATGAGAAATTACTAATTTTAGGTTTTATTTTTTGGTTTGTTTTTATTTCTTTGGACATAAAGAAATAAGGGTTAAATACAAAAGTGGTCCACGAACTTTACAGTAAATCTCAATTTGGTCTACTAATTATAAAAAATGTCAATTTGGTCCACAAACTTTTCAATTTGTACCAAAACAGTACAAACGCTAACTTTCATCCAAAAATTAACGGAATTGGTCACATAAAAATGTGATAAACGGACTGAAATACCTCTGAAAATATGGTCACTTGTTGTGCACATGATCACTTTTCGTTAAATTTTTCGATAGAAGTTAACGTTTGTACTGCTTTGATACAACTTGAAAAGTTCGTGGACCAAACTGACACTTTTTATAGTTAGTGGACTAAATTGAGATTCACTATAAAATTTGTGGACCATTTTTGTATTTAACCCAAGAAATAAAAACAAGTAACCTGTAAAATGTGTTGATTGCTGGAGGTCTTGGAGGTCCGGACCTCAAAGGTGGAGGTCCAATCCTCAGCTTCATGGTGGCTTCCTAGAGGTCTGGTCCTCAAGGTGGAGGTCTGGTCCTCTGCTTCATGGTTGTGCTAAATTGTACACGTGTCTGTATTTTCAGTGATTATGGTTATTAGTTATGCTAGTTAGTCTATAGCCTATAGTTGTGTGCCATGTGGCTTGTAATTTGTTAAGAGATTAGTTAGTTGGTTTAAATATTCTGTTAGCAGTCAATATATAGCTGTGATTCTTGATTCGTGTATTCATTAACTCCTTCAAGCAATATAGTTCAATGGTTTTCTTATTGACATACTGCATTGTTTGACATAGTTTTGTCCCGAGTATGTACTTGATCTTTCCTGAATCATCAACTGTTTGCAGTGATAACCAAAATGTCCATCAAATGGTCATTGTTCAGTAACTGCATAATTGGTCATCTTTGACCAAACAAAATTCCTTTTTAACTTATGTTCTTTTCCCTTGTGAGTTTATACTTTGTGGTTTTGCTTGGTTCATATTTGTTCTGATATCTTTTTGCCATTTTCCAACCTTCTGCAGGTTCATGTGGAACTATAAATACCATGTTCTGTGGTATGGATCAATATGTTATTTCACTCTTTCTTTAGTTAACTTCAAATTTAAGTGGATACATAAAAATGAAATTTCCCGATTTAACCAAAGTGATATGCTCTAGTGATGATTTTCAATGACCTTAATGAAGAGAAATGCAGTGTATAACATACTACTCAAAAGTCTAATTTATGTGTCTGCAGCATAAGTCAACAACTTTTTTATTTATATGAACAAGTGTAACAATGATAGTGCATCGTGGGATCTATCTTGTTTTTTATTTATTATCTTTAGGTTATGGAAGTGAGAGAAGCATGAAAGTATTGTGAGCATATATAATTTTCATGTGTCGTTGAGTTATATCTTTGCTATTTACAGGATGTTGCTGTCAAGGTATTCTCCAAGTAAAAATATGAGAAAGTTTTGATACTTTCCTTCAAACAAAAGGTGTGCTTCTTAGTTGCTCATTATTTGGGTTTGGGAAGCATACTTATAGTTTCTTATTTTAATTTGTACTAACTTAAACTTTCTTTTAATCTATGCCTTGTGTGTGTGTTTTCAATCTATATGTATTGCCTTCAAGTTCACTGGTGAACAGGAGAATGAGTCACATATGGGGTTCAAACATGCATATGGGGAAGGTATCTGTCTAAACCTCATATGTGACTTGAATACTAGCATGAGTTTCTCTTAACTAGTCTTTCTTTTTCTTTTTTCAACATGATTAAGTAATAGTTTCTCTATTGCCTCTCAGTAGGCATGAGGCATTTTGTCAGTGCTATCAAAGTTCATTATATTTTACATTTTGCAAGCTTATTTGAGTTTGTTGTAGTGAAAGGTATGTTTTCACTTCTATTAATTATAACTTCGATTATGTCATGTTTCTAACTCCAAAATATGGTTTTGCTTATGTTCAACTTTGACCAAACAAAATTCATTTTCAACTTATGTTCCTTTTCCTTGTGAGTTTATACTTTGTGGTTTTGCTTGGTTGCGATGTAGGACAAGAAGATCAAGAAGAAGACTTGAGGACCAAACGTCATGGGAGAGGACCAGACCTCCAGAAGCTGAGAAGAAGATTGAGGACCGGACCTCATGAGAGAAGACCGAACCTCCAGTAGCTTGAAAGTGTGAAACCTTCTTCTTCATTTGCACTTTTCTTCTCTCTTCCTTTTCATCCTTCACTTTTTTAATCAATAACCCCATCCTCTTCATTTCTTTTTTGTTCTTTATCCCACAAACCACACATGTTTAGTATTGTTTTGTTTATTAGAAATGTTGTCTTGCATGAAATAAGTTTTAATGTAAGATTCAATCCCACTGCAGGATATGTTTGGGAAAATGTATTTTGAATTCTAATTAATTAGTCACAAAACTTCATGGAGACATTGTTTAATGATATCAATTCTAACACCAATACAGCAACCTTACATCTAATGGTGAAGGGAAAAAACCAACTAATTGCAGAATTAGTGAGCAGCTGCCTTGTCAGACTGTCATGACAGTTTTTGTCAAATTCTTCCACCATTCTTACATGTGGGCGGGCTTAGCTCTCTTGCCACCCCAACACCAACCTCCAACATGCTCTATGGTGACTGCATGGTACGTGGCAATGGGCAATACAAACTAATAACAGTGGCAGTTGCATCTATTCCTACCAAAAAAAATTGGTTGCCTTTACTAGATTTTGTTGTAGTGTATCAACAGCTATTTAAGTGATGAAAATGCATGTGCAGTGCTCGTGTGAAGAAAAATGTCTTTATGATCAGTGAGTGGCTAGTCAAACAGACACAAAACTGATTTTGTGAAATGCATGAAATGCATTCTACCTTAGAGCCTTTTGCATTACAACTTCAATCTTAATTTCTTCATTCCAAGTGTTCTTAACCTTAATTCTTGCCTAGAGCTTGTGAATGAATAATTAAAAATAAATACATTGATTTTGACAAGGAAAAACCAATTCAAAATTCTAAAAACTAACAATATTAGAAAAAAAAAAAAAAAGGTGAGCAAAAACACGACTCAATAGATGATTCTTCATATAGAGAAAGTTTGATCAATTAAACCAAGTGACAAGCAATCATTTAATATTTAATCACAAGTCGGAATAATAATAACAATGCATGAATGTAACCCCAATTCTTCTTCTATTTCTGTTAGTGCAATACTTGGGTCACACCTAGGGGGAACTTCCTAATCACCCCCAATTGACATGGACCAATAAAACGCTTACATCTATATTTTTTTTTTAGGAAAAAAAGTTGACCAAGCAACCAAAGAAATCACATTCAGACAAATTAGAAACTCAAGAGTCGTTCACCTTCAAGAGCACGCTTTCGTTCTTGTGCCTTCGCTATCGCGCCTTCATGACTTTAATCCCAATGACGACGACCGGAGAGCGGGAACCGCTGACGATGACTCCACTTATATTTAACTCTCATCCAAACATTCCAGCTACTCAAACTTTGGTATATATTTTCTTTCGAGCAAACCGGCCCATTCCATTCTCTAGTCAAACTTAGCATCTCAAATTCTAACACCAGTAGCTGACGTTTGGAGAACAACGAAGACCACATAGTAAGGGTAAGTTTCTCAACACCCAATGCAATCTTACTTTTGGTATAGATGATAGTCCTAAAATTAGAAAATCTGTTGATATTTTAAAATCTGGTTGTTTGAGATTGTTTGGAATTAACTATTGGTCTTTGTGAGATTGCAATGAAGAAACAAGTTTGCGATTGGAGAGAAAGAAACAACTTTTTTTTTTGTTTTTTAAGTGGTTAAGGTTAATTAGTTATCAACAAGAAAACATGCACACGTTTTCCATTTTTAGTCTTAGATGCAAGCACATGGCATCCTCCAAGATCCATATATGGTGCCTGCCAGTGTTTTTAGATGCAAAAGACGAACGCGAGGCGTTTTTAGTCTCATAAGGCAAGGCGTAGGCCTTGACGCGTTATGCGTAAGCCTTTCGAGCATCAAAATATTATAATACACAAAATTATAAAAAATATAATATACCTAAACAATAATAATAACTGTCATCATACATAATTATCATTTATAAAGATATCAAATTCAACATCATCAAGATTAAATAGGAATCCAAACAAGCATAATGATCTAATAGAATCATTCACAAAACATAGGAAAAATAACTCCAAGCATAATAGACGATTTTACCAAAGCCTCTCCATTAATTGTATAATATTCCTGCCCAAAATGAATTTTTTTTTTGTCAAATGCAAATTCATTAAACGGGCCAAGAAAAAGGAAAGAGACTAGCCTACCGGCCCAAGCCCAAATAGCAACTAAAACAGTCGATTGCCACCTAATACAGAGAATGAGGAGACAAAAGGACAAAAAGGAAATACAAAAAATAAGGAAACTTCTATTAGTTTTAGGCTTTTCAATATTGGCATTTTCCTTGACTAAAACATTGTATAAATTATGAATTTGTCAATCACACTACAAGCTCTAAGCTAGATTTAAGATGGAAACAATATTAGATCAGTCTTGGAATAAAGAGCTTAAGTTGCCAAAGCCATTACATGCAAAAGTCTTTAAGGTATAATGCACTTTATGTATTTCACGAAAATAGTTTTGTGTCTATTTGACTAGTCACTCACTGATCATAAGGACAATTTTCTTCACACGTGCACTGCAAATGCAGTTTTAACTAATTCATACAGATATGTTGCAATATGCAGTTGAGGTATATACCCCAGAAGTTTTTAAACTCTTCGAAAAAGAGTATATGGGCATTATGAATTGTAGTATCTATAAAGTTGATAATTAAATTTGGGATGACTAGCTTGTGAGTACAAGGTATCTTATAACGGCAAAGCTCAAGAATTTGGTTAAAATTTATGCTTCAACACAAATAGTCACTTGTAGCTGCATGAAGTTCTCTTTTGTTGAAATTTTCATTTACATGCATTAAAAATGTTAGATAAGAAGGATGTTAAAAAGCTTCAACATATATAAATATTAAGCAGATGGATGAGGGATGCAAAGGCTAGGAGCATTTCTAATTACCATGAAATTGAGATAAACGAAAATCCGAAAGAATCTGTTAGGAAGAGGTATAGCCATTTATGTAATAATTTTCATGAGATTGCATCCTTTGCTGCATAGCATGAAAAGTTAACAACATATGCAAATAAGGGTTTTATTGATTTGCTTAAAAGTTTGGAAAGAAATGAAGAAATATATTTTTCAAAATAATCCATGTGTTAATCAATATTCATAAAAGAAAACTTTACTCAATGGAAGTGAGCAAGTGGAAAAGATGAAAGACCTATAACGAGTTAAAAGAAAAGCTTTTGTTGGGTGCCCACAAGGTAGATTCAAAGGCCCACTGAAAAAACATAAGCATATACCAAAATTGATTGCCTCAGTCCGAGGTAGGAGGAGTTCCTCAGTCCCTATCGTAAAAACTCACCGTTCGGCCCTGCCAACTCAAGATCAGAACTGTTCATTTTTTAAATCACCTATTCAAGATCATTTTTGTAAAAAATCAACTCAATCGGAAATCGTTTGGTCGTATAACTGTTATCAAATAAATAGAATAAATGAACGGTTTGGAGAATAAACCACTCTTTAAATACAAACTGTCCATTTATTCTATTTATTCATTAACAGTTATATGACCAAAAGATTTTTGATTGAGTTGATTTTTTGCAGAGATGATCTCGAATAGGTGATCTAAAAATTGAATGGTTTCGATCTTGAGTCGGCACTGCCGAACGGTAAGTTTTTACGGCCCGGACTAAGGAACTCCTCCAACTCCGAACTGAGGCAAGCATTTTTCAAACCAAATACAAAAGCCATGAGAGCTTCATCCAATAAACGGCTACCAATGCAGGTATTTAGTTTAAAATGATATGAAATAATATTTATATAAATTGATATTGGAAGCCAAGTACTGTTTTCAAATCAAACTTTTAGTGCAATTACAAATTTGCAAGATAATATGTCTTTCACTCAACTACTACATGTAACTTGCATAATTGAAAATATGTTGAAAATTGTTTAATCTAAGTTGTGCTATATTAAATTTCGGTGTAATTTTTGTAGAAAGTTTTAATATATCCTATGGACCTTTTAGAAAGTAATGAAGGAGGCATATAATTTGAAAAATTAAGCACATGAAAAATGCCAAATTGGTGTAGCACTTTTGAAAGGATTAATATGCTTGATTTTGTTAGTGCTTCATGTAACGACCTGACCCAAATTTCCACTAGAAATTTAAATTTTTATTTAACTATGTTTTCTAGAAATTTTTTTTAAGGATGTTGGATTGTATTTTAAAGATTTTGATATTTATTTGGAAAATAAAAAGGGTTTTGATTTATTTATTTTTGTTTTAATTTAAGCTTGACCAAAAATTGACTTTTAAAATAAATGGGCTTTTGGTTTTGACTTTGGGTCTATTAGATAGGTTTCGATCCCACGATTTCATAGACATGTAGCACGCGTTGATCCGAGTTACGGTTTGAGAGATATGGACGTTTGAAGCGAGGGGCAATTTTGTAAAATTGACAAATTGGGTTTAAAAATCAGATTTTTAAGAGGATCTCTCTCTCTCTCTCTCTCTAGAATATTCTACACACTCTGTCTCCCTCTATTTCTTCTCTCTCCCCGCACTCTCTCCCTCTCCACTCCGGCACCCTTCCTCTGCGCCCACAACCCAGCTCACTGTCGACCACCCCTCGCCGACCCGGCCTCTGCCTCCGGCGAGCACACCCTCCAAGCGCCGACCACCCTCCTGAGCCCACACTCTCTCTCATGATTCTCTCTCCCCGAGTTCCCTCTCTCTCCCTTTTCTCTGTGCGGACCAACCCAGCCACTTTCGGCGACTTTTCCATCGACCCCGACCACCGGCGACCTCCCACAGCGCTCCTCCAGCCAGCCCAGCCACCTCTGCGCGCGAATCCAGCTTGGAAAGGGCAGTCTTGACCGCCGGCTTCTCCTCCCTTCTCCGACCAGTTTTTCGGCGCCAATCACCTCCATCTTAGGTGGGTTTTGTTCCTCTTTCTTTGGGCTTTCATTTCTTCTGGTTTTGTAGCTCAGAAATCTTGAAATTTTGAAACTTGAATTTATGGGATTTAAGGCTATTTTCGGGTTTTTTTTGAAATCTGGTTTTTGGGATTATTTTTGGAGAATTGTTGACTCCAATTGAAGATTTTAAGTTAAAGTTTGTGAAATTATGAGTTTTTGGGGAAGTTGGAGTTGGGGGTTTGATGCCATTTCGGGTTAGCTTGGGTTTTCGGATTTGGGGGCTAGGACAAATTCCTTCCCTAGGAAACTCAATAGTTGTTTAGGAGTGAGAAAATTAATGGGTTTGGTTGAAATTAAATAAAATTGGTTGAATTTGGAGTTGGGGCAGCCACTTTGGACGGCTCCTGCAGTGAGTCCGAACTCCCGCTGCCATTCGTGAATAAAGGATTAATTTTGGGCAATGGTGGAGTAAGTTATTGATCTTGGTTAGGACGTTTTTGGTTAGGCTGAGCCGGGGAGCTTCCAGAGTGTTTATAGGGGTTTGGGGTCTATGAGTGGAGGTTGGGAATCGTCGAGCTAGAATGGGAGGCGGGTGTGACGTTAAGTTAAGCACACATTTACATTTCAGTGCCTTGAGTCGGAACTAATTATATTTCATTGATTGTTTATCCTATAGGCGACACGGCTGTGACTCGTGACGATCCCGTGGAGGATCGAAGCTAGGGCTATCTCTGTGAGTGGACTCTTGTCTCTTTAAATGATTTATAAAATTCGTGATTTATTCTAGTTATATAAATTTTAATTGTGAAATTGAAGTTTGAATGGGCTTTTGGTTTTCTAAAGAATTCATGAAAATTTCATCAATCATTTCACACTAAATACTTTGGGAATTTTATCTTGGGATTTGATCATTGGTATTAAATGTCGGATTTCGATCTTTCATTTTCCCTCGTATATAAATTTTAAAATATGGTTTTACTTGATGGATTATTGGAGTTGATAAAGTCCTTTTACTTCAGCTTCTTACTCTATACATATGGTTTATTTTATTATTTCAGTTTTTGGTCGAAAAGAGTGACTTGATTTATGTATTTTGAAATTAAGTTGGAATTATGCAATAAGTTTTTATGGAAATTAAAGTTTCTTGGAAAAGTACAATTATTCTATTCTTGGTGGAAAAAGGATTTATTTGGGGTTATGTAAAAATGGTTTTCAAACCACCCTTTGCAGTACCCTCCAGGTTATCAGATACATAGGTCTTTGGGACCCATCACGGCACACATATAGGCTTTAGGCCGTGTGTTAGGATGCTTCGCCCTTTGGGGGCTGCTCTGCGTGCACGAATGACCATGATTGCCTGCACGTGCTGATTTTATTCGCACGTGTGTATGGCCAGGATATTGTCTGCACGTGTTGGATTTACTCCACGCGTGTGTATGGCCAGGATATTGCCTGCCTGTGTGATGCAGGAATTCCGCACAGGTGTATGGCCAGGTTATTCAGGGTATATAGCATGGTGGAAAATGAATTTGGTTATTTTTAGAAATTATTAAATATGTTTTTAAGTGAGGGATTTCTTTTGAATTCTATCAAGGTTGTTGTTACGATGTTTTACAGTTCGTTTGTTTTAAGAAATTGTTATTTGAGAAATATA
Organism: Dryas octopetala; assembly: GCF_963921425.1. Taxonomy (NCBI): domain Eukaryota; kingdom Viridiplantae; phylum Streptophyta; class Magnoliopsida; order Rosales; family Rosaceae; genus Dryas; species Dryas octopetala. Next base: position 18,877,212 of record NC_141368.1, on the reverse strand, counting down.
TATTGTTTTATGGGATTTCTTAAGTTTAAATAAACCTTATGGTTTTAAACTGGGGGATTTCAAAGAGTGACGTGAGGTCTTAGAGCTAAACGTGGTTTTGAAGGATTTTCTGAAACATGAAGTTTACTTTTGTTTTCGTTTTTATTAACTGTCCACTCACTGAGTTATCTCAGGGTTTTTCTTGTTTGTTTTAAATTGTCCCCCCAGGTAGTAGCTTTGGTGGAGGTCGAGCCAATCACGTCGAGGCAGTCACATCCATATTCCTACTCGGACCAGTAGGCGTCATTTATTTTTTTGGTGTAAAATTTTTTGTAATAGAATAGAGGCTCTGATAACCACTTTAAATATTTAGTTGGTTTCTCTGTGAAATTGTTGGGTATGAGACCCTTTTTGTTTGTGGTAGAGGTGGTTGTTATTTAGAAGTGTTTTTTAACAGGTTTTGAAATTTCTGGGTTATCCATTTTCAGGGGAGGTTTTGCCGAATTTTCGGTAGGATTTTCCTTGATTTTGGATTCCCGTAGGACCTCTCCGGGTTTCAGGGTGGAATCCGGGGGCGGTCCTGTCACTTCACATATGTAATCTTGAAAGGATAGTGTTTTTAGAGTTGACCTTATATTGATAGTGTCAATTTCCAAATTTTTTTCCACCATGTTTGTGTGTAAAAGGATGAATTTTTCATTGGTGCTACTATTATTTTGAAAACTCATCGTGAATATGCAATGAATGAATTCTAAACAAGATAGATATCAGTGCCTCTTCCATTATCTACTTCCATACTGATCATTAGAGAGTGCTAAATAGTTTTCGTACAACACAAATCACAATGACCTAATTGAAGCAAAATTAATAACATGACAATATAGTTCATAAAAAAAAAATTTACAAGATATGAACCCATCAGTTTAATTATTGCATGACTAATAAATAACAATCTCATAAAAAAGACTTTTACATACAAAAAAGCCAGAAGACATTTTCCTTAAAAATACATTTAAAAAAAAAAGACTTCTTTTAAATTACACATGGAAATAGGATAATTACATATTTCATTAGATATATAGAATGCTTTTTCCTTCTCCCCAAATGAAACATTCACATAGTTCAAGCAGTTCCAAAATTGATGATTTGAGTTTCATTCTCTTGTATACGTTCTGAGATGCATAATTCCACCACACACACAATGTCTCTAGATGCATAATTCCACCACAATCACAATGTCTCAACATGTATAATTTCATCACACTTCATTGTTAGTGCTTGGTATTCTACACAACAACAATACTTTATACATATTAATGGATATCTCTTAGGGATCACAAATTATTAATTTGTAAGCAAGTAATGTTAGAAAATGAAACAAAAAATATAATACTACAATTACATAATTTAACAAGTTTAATTGTTTAACCAATGATCATGAGGAGGGTGTTAAGTGCTGATATGAAGTACATAAAAAATTATGCCTATAAATATTATAGTCTAGACAAAATTATTTAAATTTAGTACTTATAATCCTATTTTACTAATCATTTATGTTGTTCATGCTGAGGAATAAGAAATTGAGAGGACTTAAAGTTAAATGAGATCATCCAACAAAAAATAGGATTAATCATTAATTAGGAATTTAGGATTTTTGTTTATGATTCCATTAGCTCTAGCAAGAAATGGTCTCCTTGGCTCTAGCAAGTAAGCCTGCAATTCCTTATCCCTAGACTCTTCACCTTGGGTCCACACTCACATGTGCTTAGAAACTATCCAATCCTAATATCTCAAACAATATTGAAATTAAGGTGATATAGTCCAAAAATATTGTTGTAAATGACTAATAAGCCTCCTTTTAACTAATGTTAACTTTAGACTAAAAGTTACATTCAAATTTCAGCTTATAATCTAAGTATGCTTGACTACAAATTATGTTGCAATTCAAATCTTGAAAGAAATTAAGTAGATTATTTTAATAAAGTGAGCATTTTGTTGATAAAAACAATTGATTGTTCATGAACATTGCATAAAAGGATTTCCTTGTAGAACATATAGCTTTTTACCACAGTGGGAAATATTTGATCCTCGTAAAACTTAGGACCCGTTTGGATTCTTGAATTTGGATTTGGATTTGGATTTCAAATCTATGCATTTGAAATTCTATTGTTTGGATACAAAAATTTAAAAGTGATGATTTCATTGAGGATTTTAATTTAAGAATTGTTTTTGACAGTTTAAGAACTTAAACATATAATTAAGAAAAAAATAATTTTAATTTTCATATATTCAAAATAGACAATCAAACATAAATATAGGTTTAGCTTAGTTGGTTGATGGTGGCCAAAAAAGTCGCCGGAGAGGATTGCCGAAAAATTCGTCGGAGGTAGTGGTCGAAAAAGTCGCTGGACACGATTGTCTGAAAAGTCGCCGGAGGTGATATGAGAGAGAGAGAGAGAGAGAGAGAGAGAGAGAGAGAGAGAGAGAGAGAGAGAGAAGTGGGGTGGGGGATTTCAAATACCTAGTTACAAATGGTATTTGAAATCCATGATTTTGGCCCTTTCAAATCCATCATGGATTTGAGCCAAATCCAAATTACTACTTTAAATTAAATCCAAACAATTGTATTTGGATTTGGACTCTCCAAATCTAAATTCCTCCTATGAAATACATCCATCCAAACAAGCCCTTATATTGTTTACTCAAAACAAGTTTTCACTGTTCAAATATTATCCTTACTTTTATAAATAAAAAATACGCAGTTACACATGTCATAGTAAATCATAGCATAGAATCAATTGAAAAAAAAAAAAAAAACATTTTTTTTGCCCAGCAGTTAAAAAACTAGGAAATTAAAAAAAAAAATTCCCAAATTAGACTTTTACGATATTAGGAGAAAAAACCCTTAAAAATTTATGTGCAATAGAGGTGATAGTGCTTACCATTTGTGAAAAAACTAGAGATCAAAATAAGTTTTTATTCTTGACACAAAAAGAAGAAGAATAACCCATTTGATGTTATCATCCCTTTTCTAGCATAAAATTAAATTAAAAATGAAAAATGATACATAAGACGAAGGTACATGATGAAGTTGCTATAATGTTTGAATGAGCTTTAGTCGTCGTCGATGGTTTCTGATCTCCGGTCAGGAGTGAAGTCGTGAAGGTGCGATAACAAAGATACAATAACAAAAGCGTGCTCCTGAAGGTGAATGAATGACTCTTGAGTTTATAATTTGTCTAAAGTTGATTTTTTTGGTTGTTTGGTAAATTTGTTTTTTCATTTAAAAAAAGACACGTGTAACTGAAGTGTAAGTGTTTTATTGGTCCAAGTATTGCCCTTCTCATTAATCCATAAACCAACAAACCCATATTCCCCTTTTGCTAGTCATTTGACACGTGTAACTGAAGTGTAAGTGTTTTATTGGTCCAAGTATTGCCCTTCCCGTTAATCCATAAACCAACAAACCCATATTCCCCTTTTGCTAGTCATCTTATTATAACAGTTGGTTGTCAGTCGGAATAGCCCTTAGTGCACAATGGGCTCCCTCAATGTTGGCCCCTTAGAACAGTTAGACTCAACTACACAAAAAGAATTTCCTTTCCATAATCACAAACCCAAAATTTCTTCATCGACACATGGTTGTTCTTGACAACCTCCCATGTAGAGGTGTACAATGGGCCAGGCCGGCCCGAATCCGGCGTGGGCCTGGCCACTTTAAAGTAGGCCCGGCACGACTCGACCAGTTAATAAGTGGGCCGGGCTAGGCCAATGTTTTTTACCTCGTTCGGCCGGGCCGGCTTGAGCCCGTTACGGGTTTAGGGTTTGGCCCGTAACAAGTTCGGGCTGGCCGGTAATAGGTTCGGGTTGGCCCGTTTATACTAGTATTTTAAAACTAAAAAATATATATTATTAGCCTTGTTTTAATTTTTAATTTTGATTTTGGTAGTGAAATTGGATAGAAAATGAAATGAAAACAGTAAAAAATAGAATGACATCAAAGACTATTTGATTTATTAAACAATAATATAAACTTTTGTTCTTTATTATTATTGCCTAAATTGCTGCGAAAAAAAAAAAATTGCCGCTAACAGTAAGCTTTTTACTTTGAGTTTTGGTTAATTTATGTGTTAAAAGTCTAGGCTTAAGGCATATTTACGTTAGCTTAAAGATGAGTGGTATAGGAAGAACATGCTAGTATAGAGGAGTGAAGAACATGCAAGCCCAAACTAAAGTCCAACCGTGATTGGTAAATTTTTTATTGGCACTAAGCTGAAAAGAACCAAATGGTCCAAAATGAAAGCTAGTTAGTATTTGAGAAGTCCAAATACTATATGCAGCAAACATGCTATTTTTTATTGGCACCAGGCTAAAGTCCAACCGTGTAGAAATATCTACATTGAGATTTGAGAAGTTAGTATTTGTTTAAGAAATCTACCAAACATGCTATTTTAATTTTGGAGTCTGCATGCAACAAATAACATAAACTACCTTTGATTCAATTATAAGCAAAAACCAAATGGTGCAGTAAAAACTCATTGTTCAATTAATCACAAAATTAGCAAATAAAATCAACTATCAGCAAAAACTTATTGTTCAATTAATCACAAAATTAATGTTAGAGTCTACATTGTATTTTTTTAATTCATTTTATTCTTTGTCCTATAACTTGTATAAATTTTACCATGAGTTGCACTTTGTATAACTTGTTTATTTTGGTCAATATTCTCACTTTTCCACATCTGAAGTTTATGAGATGTTGACTTCTATGACTATACCTTAACCACACCACCCACCACCCCAGAGACCTCACTCACCAGTGCTTGAACTTGAGCGACATCAATCCCCACTGCCTCAACCACAAGCTACACATGAGGATGATGAATTGGTGAATATAGAGATGAGAGAGGATGAAGAAGATTCAGAATTTGTAGATTCTGATTATGAACAGCATCCTGCAGATACTTCTATACATGTGGAGGATGATGATTTTGCATTCGAGGAGAATGTTGAAGCTACTAGTAGGGAAGAAATTCACAGTGAGCTCCCACTAGAGGATCCATTGTCTGATGATGCAAACACTGATGAGCTTATAAGCCTAAATGATAGCTCTAGTGATGATGAGGTTAACCAAGTTGTGAATAAAAAAAAAGAAGAAGATTCAAACAGTTTAGGAGAGCAACTAATTTAAGAATAGTGAAGCCTGAGTTAGGTCAATCATATACCTGTGCAGATGATTATAGAGCAGCTATGAAGGAAAACTTCATTAATGAAAGTAGATTGTCCAAGTTTCCAATCAATGATTATTATAAGGTACAGGCCAAGTGCAAGGCAGATGGTTGCCCTTGGCTTATCCATGCATCAATGGATGGGAAGCCGAGTAGGACCAAGCCTTTGTGCGTGAAGACTTTTGTTGGGACTCACTTATGTAATAGGGATGAGAACAAGAATTGTATTTGAAGTTCTTAGTTGGCTGAAAGGTATGAAGACGATTTGAGAATGAACCCTACAATAGATGTTGGCATAATTAAAGCTAAGGTGAGGAAAGATTATATGAGTGACATATCTAGATGGCAGACATACAAAGCTAGGTCAAAGGCAAATCTAAAGCTTGTTGGTTCTTATCAGGAGCAGTATAGGAAGCTTTGGGACTATATTGTTGTTCTTAGGAAGTATAACCCTACTAGTACAATCAAAATGAAAACAACATTGGAGGGTAGAAAGGCTAGGTTTCAGAGACTATATGTATGCTTTGCAGCCCTTAGGCAAGGGTTTCTACTTGGGTGTAGGCTTGTTGTGGGAGTAGATGGGCGTCATTTAAAGGGACCTCATCCTGGACAGCTTCTAATAGAAGTTGGCATATATGGAAACAATGGAATGTTTTCCATTGCTTATGCTGTAGTTGAAATTGAGAATAAGATAGAGCAGTTGGTCTTGGTTTTTGAATTTGTTGATGCAGGACTTAGATATTGAAGATGCGCATGGCTGGGTGTTTATGAGTGACAATCAAAAGGGTTTGATAGGAGCTGTGGAGTCCTTAATGCTTAGGGTTGAACATAGACATTGTGTTAGGCCTCTTTATAACAATTTCAAAGGGAGATATCAAGGTTTGGAGCTTAAACAAATCTTATGGTCAGCTGCAAGGGCTACAACTATAAAATGGTTTGACACTGAGTTAGAGAAAATGGAGAAATTAGATGAACCTGCTGCCAATTGGTTGAGGGATACCAATGCTTCCCATTGGAGCATATCACACTTCGGTGAGGATCCAAAATGTGATATTTTGTTGAACAACTTGTGTGAGGCTTTTAATGCATCCATCTTGGATGCTAGAGATAAGCCAATTCTGAGTATGTTGGAGTGGATAAGGATGTATTTGATGTTAAGGATGGCAAATCAGAGAGCAGCTTTGTGACAAATGGGTAGGTGAGATTGGACCAAGAATTCGAGCTATCATTGAGAAGAATAGGGTTGACAGTAGCTTGTGCATTGCATATTATGTAGGTGAGAAAAAATATCAAATGGAGCATATGCATAATAGAATATATGAGGTAGACTTGGCAAGGCACTATTGCTCTTCCAGAAGATGGATTCTCATAGGGATACCTTGTGGACATGCAATTGCATGCATTGGAAGAAGACATGAAGACCATGTTCTATATGTCCATTCTTGCTAAAAGAAGGATGCATGGAAAAGGGCATATGGGCCAATAATGATCAATGGGAAAAATAAAAAAAATGGGATTGAAATAATACCCACTACAAAAAACAACCTGGCAGGCCTAAAAAAAATAGGATAAGAGAGGCTGGTGAACCACCTGCACCACCCACTGGGAACAAGCTGCCAAGAACCTACCACATCACCATTTCATGCACAAAGTGTGGGGAACAAGGTCACAATCAAAGGACATGTGGGAGGAGAAAAGGCATAAGTGCTCAGGTGGAATATTATCTACACTTTGTGATTTTTTAGCAATTAAATTATATTAATTTAATTTAATAGTCTTAAACTTTTAACTACAGGGTCAAGTGAATGGTAGCGTTTCAGAAGCATCAAGTTCAATTGTGTAGCCTACCAATGCAACTTACCATACTCCACAGGTAGTTCAATTAACTAATGAATTGATTGTGATACATGTGGTGTGCCATTACTTGATTAAATAAAGAATTTATATGGGTGCATGCCACTTCTCAGGTTGAAGGGAGTAATGAACCACCAAGTGCACCAGTCAATGCAAGACCAAGTGCACCAGTTAATGCAACTGCCTTAAGCAGCCATCCAGTCAGTCCAACTGCCTCAAGCAGCCAACCAAATGCCTACATGTCATTTCCAACACAGTCCTACATGACAACCACTCGATTGAAGAAAATGATCATAAAGTCACCTGCAAAAGAAAATAAGGATTTGGAAACCATAGGAGCTGAATTTATTGTATTTTGGTGCTGTTAATGATCTAATTTGGTGCTGTTGAGGCCCTTATGGAACTTTGCACAGGGTTTAGGACCTTCTTTTGGATCTACATGAATGGGTTTAATTATGTAAACTTCTTTTGAAACTTGATGTATTAATAGGCGTAGCTACCTTATTTTGGTCCTTTGCGCGCACAAGGTTTAGGACCTTCTTTTGGATCTAATGAATGAGTTTAATTATGTAAACTTCTTTTGGAACTTGATGTATTAACAGGTATAGCTACCTTATTTTGGTCCTTTCATGTAATTGTTTATGCATATTAGTGTTGGAGTTTGACACTTGTTTCTGCAATGTTTTGGTCCTTTCATGGAGTTTGAAATTTGTTTGCTTTGAATACCTTAGTTGGGTTGTATTGCACATATTCTATGAATTGATTTCTTCTGATAACATATGGTACTGTATGAATTTGTTTGCTTTTATTTTCTCTGTTATATTATAGATAAAATATACCATTAAGTGCTGCAAAACCATGGTTCTTCTATGCTCCTTTTTTATTTGTCTCTTTTTTTTTGGCCAATTTATTTATCTCTTGGTGAGCCATAAAATAGCTAAAACCTTTTACCTTTATAGCCAACAAGAGGTAAGAGGGAAAGATAACTGTTGTTTTTGGAGGGATCACCAAATTTGGCGCTCAAATGGCTGAGGTGGAAGGAAAAGTGAGGGAAACACAAATCTAACTTGATTTTACGATAATGTCCTTGCTTTTAATGCTCAAATGGATGTATTCTAACGGGAGGTGGCAGATTGTCATGAGAAACAAACTATGAGTAGTACATTGGCAAGAAAAAAAGATTGGGTGGTACGGGAGCACACTCCTATAGTCCAAGTGCTATTTGTGCCAAAAAGCCTAAAAAATATTATAACTAAAAACTAAAAAAAAGATTAATACTAAAAATAAATTAAAACATTTAAACCTAAAAAATAATTGAATTAAAAAAGATTAAAACTAAACCAAATTAAAATTTAAAAAAGATTAAAATTGAAAAGAAAAACAAAAAAGATTAAAACCAAAAAAATATAAAAAAAGGTTAAAACTAAAAACACAAAAATAAAAAAAGAAAGAAGAGGGAGATGCAGATCGCACCCATCTCCTCACTCTGCCCCAACCCACTTTCGACGAAGGCCTTACCCGCCAGCGACACCTTTCCCTCTCCATCTCTCTTATTACTCACTTTCTCTCTCTCTCTCTCTCTCTCTCTCTCTCTCTCTCTCTCTCTCTCTCTCTCTCTCCTCTCTCTCATTCTCCCTTTCTCATTCTCCCTCTATCGCACCCCTCTCCCCACTCCACCTAACCCACCTTCAACGTTGACTGTGGGAAGAGACCCAACATCAAGAAGGTGGCATGGACGAACTCCTAGCAGCGACGACGCTTTTTTAGCTCCGGTTGAGTCTCCATCAATTTCCCAGATCAAACCCAACAAAAAAAAAAAAAGCAAATCCCTAAGCCCCAAAAAAAGTAAAAGAGACAAAGATGGAGATAGAGTGAAAGAGATAGATAAATAGATAGATAGATAGAGAGAGAAAGAGAGAGAAGAATAGAGGAGAGATGAACGAGATGGAGGTAGGTTAGGGATGGTTGGGGAGGGGTGGGATCTGCACCTCCTCTTCTTCTTTTTTCGTTTAGTTTTTTATTTTTAGTTTTAATCTTTTTTATTTTTATTTTTAAATGTAATTTTTTTAATGGAAATGACAATTTTAACCGTTAAAAAAAGTCACGTGGTCTTTTTTTAACGGAAGTCTTGACATAAGTGACATAATGTTCCACATTGATACAAACTATTAATAAGTGTCCAATATCAATACAGTTCTAAATGTGTGTCCTAAGTTATGATTGACACCAAAATATGTGTCGTAAATGAAAAAAATTCCCTTTCAATAACATCTCCCCTTTCTCTCTTCCATTCTATCTATCTCTCTCTCTTTCTCTCTCTCTCAAATTCTCCTCTCACTCTTCTTTTCTGTTATTTTTGTAGTTTCTGACTAGGGTACATTTATCTATTTATACTACTCAAAACTTAGGCATTAATGATAAAATGTAGTATGTGACTATTTACATAAAGTGAGAGTAGCAACATGCATAAGATTGACATCTAAGTGAAATGAGCACACGTCTAGCTAGCTACAAATAAATGCTAAATCACACTTGTTTAAAAGAATGATTACCCTCACTCAAAATAAATGCTAATTATTTTAAGTTGATCAACATCATATCAATAATATTAGAGAGAAATTAATATTTCACTTATAAGTATTAGTTGTACAGTTGAAATATTCTCACATAAAGAAACAATTTTATAGAAAAATGTTAACGATAAAAAAAAATTTATTATGATAGCAATTAACAATGAATAATTTTGGAATATAATATATAATGTGTGTATTTAGTTTTTGGGAAATTCTTGAATATAAACAAATATTTTTATTTATGTACACAAAAATTAGTTTTTAAAATTTTCAAAAACAGGCCAACCCAAAATAAGACGAACTTGTGTCGAGCCATCCCTACTGGACAGAAAATCTTGGCCCAACTCGGCCCACTTAATGACGGGCCAAGCGGAATTTAAGCAAGTCATGCTCATGCAGGATCCAGGCCGGCCCAACCCATTGTACACCTCTACTCTACATCTTAACATGGTGGGCCAGCTTTATTTTGGGGTTGAGTATTAGTGTAGCCAGTATATGGCATAGTTTTGGGTTTCAAGAACTTTTGGGTATCAAATTTTGGCTTATAGGTGGTGGGTGATACCAAGCCCAAAGATATGAGTATGAGCTACCCTTTCCAGCATAATAGTGGAAGGCCTTAGAGCATGTGCAATGGAGATCATTTGACAATTTAAAACAAAAATAGTTTGCAATGGAGTGTCAATTAGCAATAAATGAATTGAAATGGCAAATGAGGGATCAAAAATATGAATTGACAATTGCCAATTAATCTAGAGTTGAATCAAAGTAGTGGAGGGATCTACCATTGGACAAAAGTGATAGGAGGAGAGAGAGTGTGCCAAATGTCTGTGTGTGAATGGTTGTTTCACTGTGTGTAGGCCCCGCGGGATTACTACAACAGCAACACATGTTGAGCTGCTTTTTGGGCCAGTTGGCTGGTTGTTTTTTGGGCTCGTGTGAATACATTTTTTTTTGTGCTTTTTGATCGTTGGTGGATGATTTTTTTATCAAGCCAATCTTTGAAGGACATGTGGCAACCAACAGTAAAAAATTTGAAAATTCCAACCGTTGATTGCTTTCGCCCCTTTTCTAAAAAAAATATTTATCACTCCCTATATATATGTAGGGGTGGAATCCATCTACTACCGAACTGCCATCGGCGGTATAACCAGATTCGGAACCGCTACCGTCACCAACATCGTTGGTTACTGACTGTTTTGGTTTCGATAGTTGTTAGTCGACTTTGGTTGGTTATCGTTGCTCAGGGTTGTGAGATGGTGGTGGCTGTCACAAGTCGCTACCATTCCTCCAAAGCCAAAATCAGCTCCACCAGCTTCAACTTTGGTCGTGTCTCCACCGAAGCTAGCTATGACAACTCCATCTTCGGCAGCTCCAGTCAGCTCTCCGGCCATTAAAAACATGTGCACTGCCCCACAAAAAAACATCTTTGCCCATTAAATACCAAATTGGTATGAGACCAAACAATTAAAAACTAAAAAAGCAAAAGACCCTTTATCAAATACCCCACACAACTTCATCTTTCTCACGAAGAATGCATCAGTTCGGTAGAGAACCGCTCCCGGCGGTTCGGTTTCCTATCACTTTGGTTTTTCGGTTTTTTTCGATTAATCGATTCATTTTCCTAACCCTATATACATATATATGTGTGTGTGTGTGTGTGTGTACTCCATAATTTTGTTTCCACATTATTTCATCTCTTACGGTTGTGCATTTCTTTTACAATTTGTTGTAGTATTAATTTCCTTCTTCACAAATTGTCTATTTTTCGCATGAAAAATGAGCAAAAATAGACCACATTTTTTCGCAGAATAAGAGGTAGTCCTATGTCATGCTTAATTATGTTCAAATTTCTAGAATCTGATCATTGGTGTGGATTAATTGACATTGAAAAATATTTTGGGTTCAAGCACTCAAAAAGTATGTTGAGCTCACCGGTGACAACACGGGCGAACACACATTCGAGGCTCTCAAGTCCAAGTGGCACCAAGTAAAGAAGCTAGCAAGTCACATATTATCATGCTTGTCTTAAATAAGTCGACAACCGTAGGCAAAGTAGGGTCTCCAAAGCCGACTGAGTAAGATTATTAATGTTTTAATATTATTAATTTTTTAGTATTACCATTATAATTTATAATGTTGTAGAGTTTTATTATTATCAATTTATAACTTTATCATTTGTAACATTTCTTATTGTTTTAATATTATCAATTAATATTTATTTGGTTTTAACATTTGTAGGTCCGAGATGCAATGATGTTTTTCAAAGAAAAAGAGAAATTGTTATTTAAGTTGAATCATGGTTATGAGGTTTTAAAAAATTTTCTTTTTGTGGATGTCATCGATTCGCAACTTATCGGACTCACAGACCTCGAGTTTTAGACACAACAATCACAACCAATGAGGACATTGAGCTTGATTGCAACGCTAATCCAGTTGAAGCTTCTCCTTCCCAAAATACATTCAAAAGGCCTATTGAAAAAAAAAATAAAAAAATCCAAACAAACACACAAGAAGATGACCCAAGATGACATCACCAAACAACGCTCGAATGATGCGTTAGAGACAATGTCCCAACAAGCGGCGAGGTTGGTGGAAATACGTGAAGAGTGTACAATAGGATTGCAAACTCTGAAAACATGAAAAAAATACAAATGGATCTCTCACCTAGATGAATTATCAAAGCCAATTTTTATAATAAAAAAAACGTGAGATTGCGGCCCAATACCCTTCGAGATCATCCTGACCAAACACATCGGGTTTGAACTCAAACGCCTATTATCCTAGGATGTTCGCAAGACATCCGTAGAAATGATTATGTTTATTTTAATATTAGATTAGCTTTAACGATAAAATTTATTTTATATTTGTGATTTGTGTTGTAATTCATTGATTATGTATATGTGTTTTATTTTATTGTACTCTTTAATTAATTAAAAGTAACTATTAATTATATACAAATATTATATTAAGAAAACTATTATATATACAAACCATGAAAAATATTATATGCAAATGTTGTATACAAACTATTATATGTAAATATTAATATTAATATCATAAACAAACACATAATTAATGCATACAAACCATAACATGAAAGCACATGGTTGAAAGTACATAGCTAACGTTTTGGTTTTTTGGCCTTACTTCCAAGTCCCTTGCCAGTGAATGCCATTTGCATCAATTCTTCTAGCTAGTTTTTTGGATAGCAAAGATTTCATACAATGAATTCATTTAACTTATCATGCATAGAATCTTATAGGTGTACAACTTATCATGCAATATTCCCAACGGGTAATGTATGCTTACTTTGTCCAATGGAAACAATGCTAGCTTGTTTTATTCAATGGAAACAAGACTAGCCAAACCTTATTTGCTCATTATATAAACGAACTCTTCATCACACTCTTCGTTCATCACCATACTTTCTTCATTACCATTATCCTTTCAACACCTTATCTTCACCAGCAACCCCCCGAGAATGAATCCTAACATTGTTCGAGATTAGGATAAAGATGAGTCACTTATAATAAATTTTGTTGCAGTGTATGCCAACCATGAGATACAAAGTGAGACGAATGCCCAGCCCCGTTGCGTTTCGGTTCTAGGTCGATAGTACATTTATCGCCGAGGTCCACAGGGCACTGAGGATCTTTAGTTGGATTACTTTCGCCCTAATCCAACCTACACGCGTGACATGTTTTGAAGGCGCTATAGAATGTACCCATCATTGTTTAATCGCATATAAGACGGAGTGAGTTCGTACGATGATTTCTTTGTTCAAAGGCGCAATGCCACCAGGCACAACGGGTTATCTAAGGAGCAAAAGGCGAGTGCAACCATGAATCAACTCACTTATGGCGTACCCTCTAATTATCTGGATGATAAATTCAGGATGGGCACATCCACTGCATTAATGTGCTTGAGGAAATTCTGTGAAGCTATCATGGCCGTCTTTAGAGGATGCTACCTTTATGAACTAATTGCTATTAATTATGAAAGGCTACTATGAAAAGGGAAAAAGCATGGCTTTCCAGGTATGATAAAGAGTAATTGATTACATGTATTGGGTTTGGAAGAACTGTCCGACTGGTATGCATGAACGCTTTAGGGGCTATTACCCTAAACCCACTATCATTTTGGAGGTTGTGACTTCGTATGACCTATGGCTATGTCATGCTTTTCTTGGTATGCCCAGGGTCAACAATGACCTGAACGTGTTTGATGCTTCTCCTGTCTTTAAGAAATTGTACGTAGGGCGAGCCTCGAGTGTTAACTTCCTCATCATTGGGAAACAATATGAGATGGTGTACTATCTGGCATATGGAATCTATCCAAAGTGGGCAACCTTTGTTCAAGGCTTTAAGCAACCGGCTAACCACAAGCATATATTTTCGACAATGCAAGCAGGTTATCGAAAAGATTTTGAACGCGCATTTGGGGTTTTTGCAAGCCTGTTTTGCTATAGTTGCACAACATGTCTGATGGTGGAACCCACACGTTATGAGAACCATCATAAAGGTATGCATCATCATGCACAATATAATCATTGAAAACAAGCATGAGTCTAATTCGGATGAGGATGTGGAAGAAGATGCATTTACAGTTGTCCGCCATGTTGTCCAACTTTATGATAGAATGCCAACGTCAAGAGAGTAGGAGCCCAGTATCCCGTCTCTACCAGAAGTCAATCATAATAAAACAATAAGTAGTGCATACATGAGACGTTACAAGAATGTGAGAGATGATGAAAGACATTTCATGCGATGAAAGACATTTCATGCTTTGAAATGATATTGTTGAGCATCTGTGGGATCGAAAAGGGACTGGAAGTTGTAGATTTGCGCACTGTGTTTGGCTCAATGTGCTGTATTATTTTTCATTATATGTTGCAATACTATGTTTTTAATTATATGTTATACCATGTACGGTTTTTAAATTTTAGTTGTAATGAGCCATTTTTTATTATATTAATATGATTTTGTTTAATAAGGTTATTTTATACTTTATAATATAAAATAGAGAAATTTAATTTGGGTATTAATTTAAATTATTAAAAAAATATTCAATGTTGGACTCATTTGAAAGATCTCATTGAAATCATTTCAATGATAAAATTTTTAAATAAATGAATTTATAAATTTTAATTTGTAAGATAATATATGAAAATGTTAAAAAACATATAACTATTGACTTGAATCATTACACTAAAAGAGTTTCATGTCAAGTCAATAATTGACAAAATTGGAAAATGGGGGTCAATAAGCTTGTATTGAATTACCAATTGACACCCACCATTGCACATGCTCTTAATGTCTAGTTACTTCACAGTCTTTTTTTTTTTTTTTTGTTGTTATTTTGGTTGTTGAACGAATGGGCTTGTAGGTGGAATGGGCTTCTAGTAGATGGTTTAGGCTTTCTACAAAGGCTAAACTATCAATTTGGGCTTTATAATTAAAAACAATTGGGAAATTAAACTAAATGACTCACCCTTACCTTATAATTATTTTTATAACCCATTTTTAAAAACTTACATTCATAACCCTTTTTTAACTTGAAAAATCTAAAATATCCTTTATATAAATACACACAAATTTGCAAATTAACCTCATTTGATTGACTTACAGGCCCTGTTTGGGATTGCAGTGGAAAACCCAAAAGCTACTGTGGATAACAATTCTCAATCACCTACAGCAGTTTTGGTGTTTGGTAAAAAAATTAAAAACTTTTTTTTCCCACAATTCTTAACTCCCCACGACAAAAACAGAAAGTAAGTTTTTAGGTGCTTTTGAAAGCTGCAGTGAATCACAGTAACAATAAATATTTTATTTTACCCATAATATCCTCATTGATTTCTATATTTTTAATTTTTTAATTTTAAATTAAAAAATATGTTCATTGTAAGTTATATTTTATATTGTGATAATTAATTATGATATTTTATTTGCATGATTAAAATTATAATATACCTAAAAAAATAATAGACATACTTATTTAATAAGGTTGTTCTTAGAAAAATTAATGCTAATAAAAATTTGTAGCCAAAAATTTTAAAAACAAGTAAAACACATTTTATTTTTACCAAACAAATAAGTGAAAGACACTTTTAGCATCATGTCTATTTTAGTAATTATACATAGTCACAACACTTTTACATTAATATTTACCAAACACTTTGATACTATTTTTTGCACTCACAACACTTTTGAAAATATACTTTACCAAACACTCGGCTGCTTTACTTTACAGCTGACTTTACTTCACAGCTATTTTTTCACACAGCAATACCAAACTGGCCCTTACTCTCTCTCCCTCTATTTCAATCCAACAAACTCATTCAACAAACCCAGCTGCAGCAAAGCAAAGCTCAATGGCGCAAAGAAGAGGGAGAGTGGCGTAAGAGGAGAGGGAGGAAGTGAGGGAGCAAAGGAGCAGAATGAGGCAGCAGCTCCGACGAGCTCGTAGCCATGTGGAATTTCCATAAACTTCATAAGAAAAATTGTACCAAAAATGAGAAACAAAACAGTATGATATACAAAAGTTATATAATATAAAAATAAAACCAAATCTCGAAGAAGCAATCAATTAATGAATGAATCAATTGACTCAAAAGAGGAGTTGTTTTTTTTTTCGACCATATAATCGACGTCGACCAGAATAAATTGTGGATCATAGGGTTGATGTTGATTTTATCAACCATAAGGATTTTTTCTTAAACAATGGTGAAAAATATTTATTTAAAAAAAATAAGAGCTTTATTTTGGAAAAAAAAAAGTTATAATTTTTTTTTGCAAATAAAAAATATGAAAAGGACTAAATTCTAATTCATAAAAATAATTTTGGTGTGAAGGTAAGTCATTTAGTTGAATTTCCCAAAACAATTAACTTTCATGACAATTGAAGTTCATGAATTAATAAATAAAAAATTAGTTAGGGTGTTTTTGAAAAACAAAACTTAGTTAGGGTGTTTTTGTCCGGTAAAATGTTAAATACACACGTGAGTTTCAATGACAAAAAAGTTTTAATTCCTTTGGTCGAAAACGAACAACAGCCGAACAGGGGCGGAGGAGACTGGAGAGGGACGAAGAAGAAAGTAGAGCGACAAAGAAAGAAAGAGAGAGAGACAGAGAGAGAGCACGCGCACCTGTTCTGAGATCTGAACCCTAGGATCTACGGTAAGCCTTGCTATTTCTCCTTCCTCCGGATTTTTGATTGCTGGAGTTTTCACTTTTGTGAAATTCCTTTTTTCTTTTAAATAAAACAAATTTCCCAATCAATTATTCAACCCCTGTTTTCAATTTTGTGAAATTTCTAAAAGGTGGTTTCGAATGGAATGGAGTCGTCTCCATTCTTTGTTGAGATTCAAAGCTTTGTTTTTGTGGTCAATTACGATTACGTGATTGTTTTCATTAATATGATTTCAAGTTTTTCGTTTTTATTGTTCAAGTCCGTGTTTTCTTATTTTGAAGTTTTGGTTTTTAGGGTTTTGAGTTGGTTCATTGAGAGTTTAGTTTTGCTTTTAGGTGATTTAGATTTTCAATTAGGATTTCGATGAAGCCTGTGTAAATGGGTCAGTTATTTTCGTTATGGAACATTTTGATTATTCAAGATTTAGTTGTTCATTGTATACATATATAAGCTGATGATGTCTTCTGTCAAAGGGTGTTGTGTGTTGAGAGAATTGGGACTTTGTGGAAACGATTTTGGTTATTCCGGTTTGTGACTTGTGAAAGGGAGGCCAACAGGGTCAAAGTCACGGGAATTGTCGGTTCTTGGTTCATCATGGGCATAACTGTGTGTGTCTGTTTGTGCATTATATTACAGGAAAAGGGTATTCAATTGTGAACGATACCGTCACCAAGAGCTTTGTCGGGTTTTGCTTGCTTGCAAGAAAGAAATGGATCCCGGTCGCTATGGTCTTCAGCAAGGATGGGATAATAACAGCGTAATTGTGGTTTCCTCCTTAATAAATCACCTATATGGGATGAATCATGATAAATACAAGAATTTATTAGGGCCCAATCTGAGTGTCCATTTTTTTGGGAGAAAAATGAGAGAAAGCCGTGGGGCAATGAGGATATGGACTGACTGGATTTGCCTAACCTCATATCATCATTGATCTGTTGCTGACATTACCTTATTCTCTTGAATCCACAGGCTCTGGAGGGGTATGGCGCTGTCCATGAGCCAAACTATCGGTGAGTGTTACTGACTGTTGCTTTACATCATCACTACGGTAAATTAGAGCTCATGGGTAAAATTGGCCATTGAAATTTGTATGTATTGCATTAAGATTTTCTTTTTAGTTATACCGCTATGTATTTTATACATGATTGTATAATGATATCTATCATTGATACAGTCTGAATGTTTTCTTTTATTTTCTGATATATCTTTTTTATTTGTGTGCATTGTATTATATTTTATCTTTTCCTTTCGTCCCATTATTATTTTTTTTTGGCAGGGTCAGTGGTTCATTTGATGAGAGGAGGTTTATAGATGAAAGATACTCAAGGGACAACGTCTATCCAAGAAATGCTTTTCACCGTGATGTTTTGGATAGGGATAACTATCCACCACCACCTCATGCTGTTGGTATATGGCCTCAATCAAGAAGGAGAAGTTATGAGGAAGAATTTCCCATTGATAGGGAACCTAGGCGACATGAGAAACAATACATTGATTCATATCATGAGATGGATAATTTTCGTGATCAAGAGATTGATACATTTCAGGAACTTGATAAATTTAGGGATGGCTATCGCAGTGTTGACAGCTATCGTGATCCTGGATTCGACAGGACTGCAAGGCTTGGTGGACGTGACCGTGATGATTATGCATATGATGATTATGACTATAGGTCCCACAGTCGTGAAAGGGATTATGACTATGGTCGGCACAGTTATGATTCTGATTATGACAGAGGTAGTAGAAGAGATGGCAATTGGAGGCGGCGTGAATCTCGTGACCGGGAGCGTGACAAGAAATGTTTGAGCAGGGAAAGAGAACCTAGTCCGCATAGAAGGCATGAGAATTCTCGGTCTCGGTCCCGGTCTCGTGGGCATGATGATCGCCCTCGATCAAGGTCCCCTAGAGGTCGAAGCCATGGCCGAAGTCATCGAGAGGACAGCTATGATGATGGACGGCACGAGAGGACTGATAGGCGAAGGGACCGTGATGAGAAACGCCAGCGAGAGCATTACTCTGTGGTTTGTTTTGATGCCCATATTTTATTTTCAACTAAATTGCCTCTTAGTTTTGTTGTATTGCGGATTACTTCATTCAGTATGATGTTATTTTTGTAGGCCCCATCTGCAACTATTGTTGTTAAGGGTCTTTCACAGAAGACAACTGAGGAAGATCTCTACCAGATCCTTGTAATGCGTCATTTGATGTTTTCGTATGATTACTGCCATTTTTCTTCCATCTATTTTCTGGATAACATTTCAATTTGTATATCTATCAGGCTGAATGGGGACCCCTTCGTCATGTCCGTGTGATCAAAGAACGTAACTCTGGCATTTCCCGTGGATTTGCTTTTATTGATTTTCCTTCTGTGGTATCTATCATTCTTTACCAGTAAATGTTTTGCATTTGATTTGAATGAATAATTCACTGTGGAGGTTATGTTTATGGTTTAGGGAGCAGCACGTGCTATGATGGACAAGATTGGGGATGATGGACTTGTGGTGGATGGCAGGAAACTTTTTTTTGAGTATAGGTATTTTTCCCACAACCATAATTTTTATGTTGTTGATCCACTTTACAAATACTTAAATAGTATTATTATTCTGATTGTATGTTCTGTGTTAATACCTCTGCCTTTTGCACATTGAGAATTAACATGGAGCAGAAGTGGTCAAAACCTGATGAAGTCTTAATATAACCATCACCGACAATATTTACCATTTATCTGCCACTGCTATATGTGTGTGTGTAGAGAGCCGTTCACCTGCAGACATTTGTACCTGAATGAACACACACACGCAAACAAAACCTTTCAAGTGTGGGTGTGTGTGTGTATAGAGGACTGTTCACCTGCAGTCTACACCTGAACAACACACGCACACCAAAACTGTACAAGTGCTGACATCCACACCTGAAATGGCCTATATATTTTTGCTGCAAGTTTACTTATTTCCATTTTGAACTGTGTTTTTTTGTTGCAGTAGTAAGCCAACTGGGGGTGCAGGTGGATCTTTTGGTCAGGAGAATGCCATGAAATCAGGACATATTAGCCATAAAAGCATCACAATGCCATCTGATTGGATGTGCATTAGTTGTGGATATGTTAATTTTGCACGGCGGACATCTTGCTTTCAGGTATGCATTTCATTTTCTCTTGATTTATTTTTATTGAATTGTTGTTCTATTCCAACTCTCCATGGTGTAATAGTAAATCTATGCTTGCACTCTGTATTAATGATGGCAGCAAGTGCTAAATTCATACCAATGACAATCCTTATTTTAGCAATTTTGGGAAGAACACTTGTATTATGTGCCTGGAAATATTCCCTAATTTTAAATGCCCTAAGGTGGTTTTGTTGAAGACCTTATGTGCATGCCCACTGCTTCTTGGACTGCTTTTATGATATCTATTTATTTTAATACTTGTCTTTACCTGGTAGCTCCTTGGAGTTACTGTGATTTGCAGTTCTGCTATCCATGGATACAGTGTAATTTGAGAATGGAATCTATATTGGTCCAGACAAATTTACTTTTACAATATAGCTGAAAAAGAAAAATTTCAACTTGCAGAACTGTGTAATGTATGAATTTGTTTATTGTTTTAGAGAATAATTCATATAAGTTAGTGGATCTCTCTTTTTCTCTGTCATTGCAGTGTAATGAGGCACGAACTGAGGATGCTCCCGCGGCAGATATTTCTTTATCCAATCAAATGACTTCAGGAAAGAAAGGATCGGAAGCTGGTTGGTCCATCTTGTTTCTTTTAGCTGTCATAGCTGAGTATTATTCATTATGCACATCACTGAGTATATATGTAATTAGGTCCTACTCATGTTTTGGTTGTTCGTGGACTGGATGAAAATGCTGATGAGGAAATGCTGCGTTATGAGTTTTCCAAACATGCTCCAATTAAGGTGAAAAAGTCAAACAAATGTGTGGATTCCTTTTATTTACTTATTAACTTTTCATCTTAGAGAAGTTAAAGTATTATTATTCCTTTGTAGCGTGTGCATGGGATTTTATTGATATTATTTTGCAGGACCTTCGTCTTGTTAGAGACAAATTTACTCATGTTTCAAGGGGATTTGCATTTGTACATTTCCATTCGGTATGTCCATTTTTCGTTAAGTGATTGAGCTTGTCAAATATTGTAATTTTTTTGCCTTCTCCCATCCTTTCTGGTATTCATATTCCAAGTGTGGTTTTGATGTTCTGGTACAAGAATTTAGACACTGAAGTTAACTGATTGGGGTGATCGGGGAAATGCTGTACTTTCTATATTTCTAGGATTATTGTATCGCTGCTATTATATATGCTCTCTCTCATCAGGGAAAGTGATTTATTTGCTGGTTGTGTGAGTAAATGTTTTGTGGCTAGGTCCATGTTTGTATCTTGCCAAGCCATAAAAAGAAAAGACAAAAAAGAAATTATGTGATGACTGGGAAAATTTTTGTTAAGGGATGTCTAGTTTGATGACTCACTTTGATTGAGTCTCCTAATGCTGAACTATAACAGAACAATAGTTAAAATGAAACTACTATAAATCTTATGCCATATGCACTTGTCTAACCTGATAGATGAAAATGAATTTCTAGACATTTTATTATTACGTATACAAATAAGGGCATAAACAAAACCCTTCTAATCCAAACTGTTATTGTACATATTCAGATGGGTGCTATGACATGGCTTGAATCTAAATAACTGTATCCCTCCTCAGGCTTTGAATTTGTTTGCCAGTCTTCGCCCTTAACCTTAGCTGAGGTCAAAGTGGGGTAAGTTAGAGTTGCAAGTCTCATGAAGAATAAAAAAACAAAAAAAAGCAAGAATTTTTAAGACCTTAAGTACCTTTGAAAACATTTTTCATGAGTTATTTCTCCTTCTCCTGCCAAATATATAGTTTCCCCATTAGCTCTATATAAAAAGTGCCATTCTGTAAGCTTCTTATGCTCAAAAGCTGCGTGGGCACATGTATTGCATGCCATTTATGCTAATGTTGATGAACTCTGTCATGTTTGGTTAAAAATGGGGAAGATGGACTCTTTGTTGCAATTTTGTGGTCTGTAATGTCCTGGAAGTAGACAATAATAACTTCCTTATGGGATGCTGTAGTTGTAAAAGCTTATTTTTTATTTTTATTATTAATTTCTTAAATATGCTTTGGTTGTATGTCTTTTGTGTTGAAGTGGCTCTGGCTTCATAAGTATAGTGTCGGAACTCTTTCACTCCTGTGGAACTTGTTTGTAAAATACTTAAAAAGCTTATTATTTATTTTATTAAATTTTTTTATGCTTTGGTTGTACGTCTTTTGTGTTAAAGTGGCTCTTGCTTCATGAGTAGAGTGTCGAAACTCTGTCATCCCTAAGGAACTTGTTTGTTTTTCCATCTGTCTTCCATTGTGGGAAGAAACAAAGATACTCAGTGTACTTTGTGTAGAAAATTTATTTTTTGAAGCTACAACCCTATGATTTTCAGGTGGAAGATGCTACAAAAGCTCTTGAAGCAACAAATGGAACAACACTTGAGAGAAATGGGCAGATTTTGAGAGTAGCATATGCAAAGAGCATTCTTGGTCCAGGATCAGGAATGTCGGGATCTTCACAGTCAAGCAGCCTGGCAGCGGCTGCAATTGAGGCAGCAACATTTGCTCAACAGGTTTTTTCCTTAACCAATTTTCTCTACTTTCTTTTCGGGGTAAATATGATTTTGGTCCCTGTGTTATGACTCAAAACAGATTGATCCTCGTGGTTTAAAAATCATCAATTCCTTCCTTGTGTTTACTTCCATCAACAATCTTAGGACATTTGAAGAAATTCATTAGGAGTTCTGCCAAAGAATGCACATTTATCTGTTAGGACATTTGACGGTCTTCATAACGGATTTCTTCAAATGTCCTATGATTGTTGATGGAAATAAACACAAGGAAGAAATTGATAATAATTGTTAAACCACAAGGACCAAATCTGTTTTCGGGTCAAACACAAGGACCAAAATCGTACCTAACCCTTCTTTTCGGCATCTATTTTGGTTTATTCAAGTAAGACTTCTTTTCTAATCTCACCTGTTATACACTATGCTTGTGAATAATGAATATCATATTGTTTGAACACAAGATGAGCATAATTTTTTAAGAATAATGGAAAGCTGATTTTTCTTAGCCTGACTATGGGACTGAAAAATGTTTTGGTGCACAACATGTGGACTACTATAGACATATCATCATGAAACAAATCTTTTGTTGCTTTTCCCTAATTTTCAGATGCGAGTAATTAATACTCAAATACAACAATATTTACATATGTTTGCATTTGTGTTGGCCAGCCGTACGGCTGCCACTGTATTAGTTGCTTTATCAGCATCTATGGAAAAATAGTGGTACTTCATGCTTTTCTGATTGTAGAATGGCCTCTTAGGTCAGGCTCTACTTGTTTGACAATGCGCAAAAACTAGTTCTTACTTTGTTGAATAATCACTTACAAAAAAAAAAATTGTTGAATAGTTGGTTGACAATTAGAGTACAACTAGCACAAGGAATACATTTTAAGGGCCAAATTATTAGAAAACATTAAGCCCAACACAGTTTCTGTACTCTTTTCAAAGGCTAGTGGAGCTGGAATTGGATATGCACTAGTGAGGAATTTACTGTTCCTGAACTCAAGTCTACTTTTTGTACTTTAGTATGATGCTGTTGGATGGGCACCAAAGGAATATAATCCAGATGACAAACATTCCACTGGAGGGAAGGAACAATGTGGCAGGGAGATGGCAGTACAGAAAGATGGATTGGCTCCACAATCTGGTTTTGTGTGGAATGAGGAATCTGGTTATTACTATGATGCTGCTTCTGGGTTCTACTATGATGGAAATACAGGTTCTTTTTATTCTTATTTTTTTTCCCCTTGTTTGATTGCATTGTGGTAAACTGTTTGAAAAGTACCAATTCTATACGCTCAAAGACGGTTAATGAACAAACGTTTTTTTTTTTTGAAAAGAAAGATACTTTTTATTGATCAAAACTCAAAGCAATACACGCAATGGACAAGATGTCCATTATTTAAGAGAAAAGATCAAAATGAAAAACATAGAAGCTTAGGCCTCATAAAGCAAAATCCATCTATCTAAGTGCTGCCCTCCAATCTAAATGTTAATGAACAAACAATTAGCTGTAAATTATTCTTTTAAATCTTATTTGTGCATAAATTTTTTCATTATATTTCTAATGTTTATGGTGTACTTAAAGCCTTTTCTTTTTCTCCTAATAATGCTAATGCTTATAAAAAAATTCAGGGATTAGAACCTATAACAGTAATCTACAATTAGTAATTGAAAGTAACAGTTGAAATTTTATGTATTTTTTCAATATTTCTGTATTAATTTCCAACCACCGTTGTCCAATGTCAGATGAAAGACTTTCAATTCCCCTCACCTCTCTCTCTCTCTCTCTCTCTAAGAAATGAACTTTATTAATATGAACAAAAACTGTACAAAATAGTGGATAAGAAATCCACCGCACTTAACAAACTGCAACCCTACATATCAAAAGCATCAAATTACAAAAGAACTTAAGAAACAGCCCCCTCCCAAATCTAATAATAATGCAGAAAATCCTAAAATCTGAGGAAATTGAAGCCCGTAATGATGCCCAGAAGTGTACCCTTCCCCACGAATGGTCCAGCTCCTCCCCCTCTCGCTCCCCCCTCAAATTTTTTTTTTTTTGTTTCCTCTCCATCCGTAATACACAGAAGACAGCCATCACAGCACATCTTTCCAGCATCAAGCCGCTCTTCCTCCCCCCAAAAAACTTTGGGCTTTCACATAATAATGCCACACAATCAGTTGGAATGACCCAACACAACTTGGACTCCAGAAACAACCATAGCCAAAGAGATAAAGCTATTGGACAGTGCAAAAACAAGTGATCCACACTTTCCGCTCCTTACACATCGCACACCCTTGAGGGGAAAGACACACAGCAGGCCTTCTCTTCTGAACCATGTCACTAGTATTAATCTCCCCAGAAGCAATTATCCAAGCTAACACTAGTAGCATAGCTACGTTAGCCTACCATATTGACAAAGAGGGAATGAAGGAGGAGAGGGGTTGTCCATCAAATATCTCGAATATGATTTGCAAGAGAACTCCCCTAGTCATTCTAGCATCCACCTTCTCCTGTCTGGTCTAGAAGAAACCAGCACTACACACTGTCTCCCTCCCTCTCTTTCTCATACACACACAATTGCTCTTCTAAATCCATTTTTAATTGAATCTACTGTAAATTTTTAATGTAGGTCTTTATTATGATGGTAACAATGGGATTTGGTATTCATATGACCACCATACTCAGCAATACATCCCTTGCACTGATCAGAATGATAACAAACCATCTGCTAACCAATCTGAGCTTTCCAAGGCATCAGATGGTTCAGCTAATAGAAAAGTAGTAATCTCTGCACCAGCTATAACGTCCACATCATCTGAGAAGGCTGCATCATTACCAGATGCGGTCCAGGCTGCTGCAACAGCAGCAATAGCTGCAGAGAAAAAAGAGAAGGAAAAGTCAAAAGAGATAAAACTGGCTTCAAAGAGCAGTATTTTGGCTAACAAGAAGAAAATGAGTAATGTATTGACGATGTGGAAGCAGAGGAGTCATGAAGGACAAGCAACCCGTGTAGCTCTGGATGACAACCAGCCAAGTGTATCAGTTGATGATAGACCAGTTTCTTCTGGGCAATCTACAAAGAGCAAGTTAAAAACTGATGTGACAACTACAAAGGAGAATACTACATCGGGTTCAGGGGTTACTGCCACTGTTTCTGCTGGAGAGATTGTTGGTTTGGAGTCTCCAGTCATGCCAAGGCCTGTGAGCAACAGTATAGGGGGGACACTGAGGGGAGTTATAAGGGGATCTGGAAGAGGTGTGGTGAAATCAGATACCTCGTTTTCAGGATCATCTGGTGGAGTTTCCACACCTTCAACTTCTGCTGCATGCATAGCAGGTTCATCTGTAGCAACAAATGCAGATATCCCTACAATTTTGACACCCTTCAGAACAGATGCATCTGCATTGGGTTCTTACACGCCACCTGTGGCTGCTGGGAGTGGGAAGAGAAGATTTTCTGAAATGCCAGTAGCTCCTGCTTCTACTCATAAAGAACCTCATACTGCATACAGGGATCGTGCAGCTGAGAGAAGGAGCTTGTATGGTTCATCATCTTCTTTTGGAGATGATTCATCTGACCTTGGTTTTGGGGAGCCAAGTAAGCTTTCTTGAGAATCTGTTTTTGAATGGCATGACCCTTGTTTCTTTGTTACAAGGTCAAATGTCCCTAAATCTAGTATTAGTTTTTAGTAACCTTTGTTGACATATTGTTTATGATTGGCATGCCCCTTATTTCTGTCTTACTAGCTCAACTTATAAATGTGCCTCAATCTAGTATTACTTTTAAATACCATTGTATTAGGACCATCACTCATGCTACGTTTCAAAAAGGTCTTCATAATTGATTTGGACATGTCAGTTGAATTTAGTTCTTCAATATCCAAATATTGTTATCCAAGTTGGATGAGTTTTTCTTATTTCTCAATATTTGAATTGAGTTGTAAGAAATCCTGTGTTTACTATTTTTTTCACTGCCAAGATCGAGATTTTGCATCAAGGAAGGGTTCTTTTGATTCAATGCCATTTCCCCCTGGCGTTGGTGGAGGACGTGGGGTCGGAGATGCCAACATTGACAGTTATGAGGTGATAACAGTGGACAAAGCAATTGATGAGAGCAACGTGGGCAACAAGATGCTTCGCAGCATGGGCTGGCAGGAAGGCTTGGTATCATCCTTTTGCACTCAATAGTTCCAGCTTTAGTTTTTCTTTTCTTTTTCTTACCTTTTGACTGAAAGAAAGAAAATGCCAATTTCCCCCAATCCAAGGTGGAATTCGGTTCTTGGCCTCTTATACGATAATAAGAAATTTTTACCAATTGAACCAGCTAGCATCCTCAAATTTATTTATTTATTTTTTTTTTCTCAAATGTTTTCAAGAATTACCCATTATTGTTCAACTCTGATGAAATGATTTTTTAAAAACACCTTATCTTTTCTATTGGCTAAAAGATGAATTTGACTGTTATATTATTATAAATAAAGTAGACATGGCATCGATTGGAAAAACGAAAAGAACATAGCACATGGTGCTAGCAATCTCAAGCCCCTACTGATCTAGCTGATGGTTTTTCTAATTTTCTTTTTATTTGAAGTATTGAACCTTTTTTTTGAGTTACATCGGTAAATGATTTGACCCTGTATAAGAAATGGTCTTTGTGTTTTATTTTTAATCCCATCCCCGTCCCCAACCCTGTTGTATGCCCTCGGCTAGTTGGTGCTTGTGTCACCGGTTTCTAACTATATATTTTGGGTATTGTGTTTTTTCTTGTGTGCTATTGATTTGATCACAGGGGTTAGGAAGAGATGGAAGTGGAATGGTAGAACCAGTACAGGCTCAGGCCGTGGAAAGGAGAGCAGGACTTGGGAGTCAGCAGAAGAAGTTGGATCCTACTCTCGAGGTGCAGGCTGGAGATAGTTACAAAACTCTCATTCACAAGAAGGCCCTGGCCAGGTTCCGGGAGATGTCTTAAGTGAGACTGATAAAGGGAACCTTTATTCTTTTCTTTTCTTTTTTTCTTCCAAGGGGATAGAGCTGATGATACTTAAGGAAGAAAGCTACAAGTAGTTGTAGAGCAGAGTGGCCATGTTATAGTGATGTATTATTGTTCATGCTTCGCTCTCTCAAGGTCTCTTGGGTCTTCTCATGTAAAGACTAGCTTTCCGGCACTCTTTAATTTTTTTGTATTATTTAAGGATAAGCTATGCTTTTTTTTTTTTTTCCTTAAAGTTTACACCAAAATTCACTTTTAGTTCACGAAATGCTGGGAGAGACTTTTACCAACCAATGAAACACTCAGCCCACCCTCTCTCAAAATACTTTGAATACTTTGAATTGCAATTTTACAAAATACTTGGAAAGTATATTTAAAAAAAAAAAAAAACTGTTCCATTGAATCTAAAGCTAGCTTGTTGGGTGATGCTGCAATGCATATACATTTATCCAGCGTGGGATTATTATCTCAGATCTTCCCCCTCATAGTATGCAACGCCTCCATTGTGGCGAGAAAAACTACGGTCCTATATGTTTTATGTTTTGTGTTTGTCTCCTATATGTTTTATGTGTTTGTCTTGTGCATCAAGTTAGAGAGAGGTAGACCTAATAAATTTATAGGACCATCCATTGAAGTTTTTCTCCATTGTGGCTGACCGATGCCTACCACTCCATCCTCCTTTGAGGGACCTACTATCTACTATCTACTATCCACATTAACAACATCGTTTGTGTGATTAATAATGAACTAGGATTGCTCCAGTACCAATTGTGATGGACTAGGTATTTGCTACTCAACCAAAAAGATCAGCTTGTTGAGTGATGCTACCATGTCACTTTATAGTCGTATCCCAAATATCTTATCAGAGTGAGATTCTTGTTCGTGACACTTGGTAAGCTGGCAACCCAGTTCTAGTTTGTGACACTCGGTTAGTTGGCAACCCTATTCTTGTTCGCGACACTAGGTAAGTTGGCAACCCTAGATCTAAGAGGTAGAACCAATAAAGATTTCTTTTTCTATTCATTCATGGAGTTGAATACCTCGTTCAAAAAATTGTTTTAACCCAATCCATAGGAATCAATATTTTTTTTTTCTTTTCAAATTTTTGAATTCTGTGATAGTAAGGAGTAGGGAGGTGGGGTTAGTAGGTTGGTGGCTGACGATATGTTGTTAAAAAAAACGTAACAAAACGTTATGTCATAATTTTATGTATAGTGCAGCCTCACATCATTTTTGTAACAATATGTACAGTGTAAGTGATTCCTTTAAGATGATTGATACACCACATAATGATTATGCAATGTCAACTTTCACAAGCGAAGAGTTGAAATCAGACTTTCTGATGAAAAACAAAAAAATCAAAAGCATTAGTTAAAGCTACAAATAATGTGCAGTTGTTGCGGTAGCCCAATTGAAGGGGGGTAGAATTTGGCCCAAATCCAAGTTCAGTCCCCCCTCCTCCGATACGATAAAAAAAAAAAAGGTACAAATGATGTAGTTACCGGTAAACCTGTACATGAAACAAAAGTCTCCTTTCACTTCCTTCCAAGCCCCCCAAGTAGTACTTCTTTTCCCGCTAATTGACTGCAAGTTGAATAAGCTATGACCCTCTTTAAATCGTTCTATAATATTCTAGTGGTTGCCGCAAGGAATCGAGGAGTCAAGGATTTGCTGGGAATTCCGGATCGAAGAAGAGGTAGATCAAAATATGGTGCAAGGTGAAACGTTTAAGGTCCACAATAGGCAACATAAACGAACAAGTTTATATATATTTGTTTTCGCTGCCAATATTTGGGTCTTTTGGATAGAAGATATCCTTGACCGGTGATTGAAGCCAATGCCCAATTCATTTATACAAATGCAAAGATCAAATCTTAAAATGCCGTCGTTAGCGCTACCAGTGCATCTATTCCTCTGCCGCTACCCTTAATAATGCCTTCTGTCAGTATGAGTGAGCATAAAATTCATATTATGGGTCTCAGAAATAGGTTTGAGATTTTCCATCCAAATTTTATTTGACCGGTTAAAAGCTCAACCCACCAACCAATATCCCTAAAGTAACCTTAACCCTAACACTATTTTTTCCTTACTGGTTGGGACAACCATGACCGTTGCCGATAACCATCATTGCTGGTCTAAACAAAGATCAGTCACCGCTAGAATGGAGCACATCGAGCACTGGCTTCTTCCAAGCGGAAGGTCAGCAAACGTTGTCCTTTTGCAATCGACCTCTAGGATCAATGAATAACCTTCCAATGTGTAACCCAGGCCTGAGGCATACAACGGAAAATAAAACTGAAATGTCACACGTTAAAAGATATTGGTTATATGATCATACAGATACTGAATATTAAATATACAATTATCTCCATTTAATTACATATTTCACGAAAGGCTGCTTACACAGAGGATATAGTAGCCAACTCATTTCCGGAAGTGAATATTCACAACTGGTGGCTGCAAGGACAAAGTATGCTGAATGGAGAGAGCAAGGGGCAAAAATGGATGAAAAAGGAATGAAGATATCTTTTTTGTCTGACTGTCTGTGCTACCAGCTTCTGGACCTATTGAAAAAGCCAGAGCATTATTTATCTGCTTGATTCTTATTTTTCTTTTTCTTTTTTATAGGAAATATGAGTACAATCAAAAGTGGACCAGCAGTCCACAAAAGAAACTACTCTCAACCTACAAAAACAAGGACACAAGCTGACAAGCAATACAACCTACAACCACAAGATAATCAAAAACAGAATCACCAAAACTTACAAACTAAACAAAGGTTCACAAAATTCGCAAAAAATTATTCAATACAAAACTTCACTCTAGAGTTAAAACCTAACATCAAACCGACAAAACAGGAGCTGAGCGATCGAAACAAATTGCATTGCCGATTGCTCGGTGCAATGTGGACACGCTGCGGATTCCCATTCTAGAGACAGACTGTATATGTGTACGTATAAATGTATTTATATACATAGACATATTAAGTAATGTTCTCTTATCTAACATGTTACCTTGTTAAACTGGCAATCTACCACCTTAAAATGGTTTAGATTAACAATTTGGCAACAAAACATGTCAAGCTGTCTAGTAAGAGAACATTTCCACACATGCACACGTGTACACACATAAATATATATATATATATAAAAATAATTGTTCAATTTTTAGATCCCCTCAAGAATTCCCTACAAAAATTAGTCAATTTGAAAATCGTTTAGTCATTTAATTATCATCATGATCATTCCAATGTATAGGAAACACTATGTTCGTCTATCAATTTGATCAAATATTTGGTGACTAAATGATTTTTTATTTGACTTTTATTTGTTTTTTGTAAGAATGATCCTTAAAAGACAGTTGGCATCATGTGACCACATTGCATTTTGGGCCTCACATGTTTTCCTTAAGTTAAATCCTCAACTTAGCTCCTCATAAGATCACCGCAATGTGTGTGTGTGTGCAAGTAAATACCACTATGGTCAAAGGATTGATACCTGGTTTGATCTTAAATTTGAGGGTATATGGTTGCCTTCTTAAAATGAACTTGATGGGATGGTCTGTTGACTGTCTATGCCGATCAGTTGCAGAAATTAACTACACATTTAAAATTGTGAAACCTTAGCAGAGGAGATTGAATTGACAAAACTAATTGGCCCATAATGGTAATTAATCAAATACCACAAAACATTCAGGAGATAAAAACACACAAGGATGAGTATGGGTGTGTTTACCTGTCTACGTTTCATCTTTATTTCTTTCTTCAAAATTTTCATTTTCTTTTACTTTCTTCTTAAATTGTTTTAATTGTGTACGTTACATGTCAACTTATATATAACAATTAAGAAAAAATAAATTCTTTTACTTTTTGATTGGCTTGATTTAAATCTTTGACAATGTTTAACCGAAGCCAACCAGAAACTCAAGCAAGTTGAACTTCAAGATAGTTTGCTGAGTCACAACTCACACCAATTATAAACTTTGGGAATAGAAACAGCTTTACTCGCAGATGGATCCACAAACATCTAACTACATCAAGGTAGAAGACAAAGCTCGATGCCATTTAAGTCTTGCCTAAATAAAGCCACAAGGCAACACTCCTCAGATGCCATTGTGATGCAAGGCAAGATATAGGGAAAGCCACAACAACAAGAGTATTGCTGTTAAACTTTTGTAGTTTTCTTTCATTCTCAAATTTAGTTTAGGCTGTTCTTTTTGTAATAGTTTTCCAAAGTTTTAGAAATTATATTAGGTCTATTTGTTCAACTTATTGACTAGGTAGGTTTTCTTTTGCTAAAGATATCCGGAGCATACATGTGCACTGACAAAGACTATATTCCTAAAATTAAATTCCAGAGATTTGCTTTTGTAAGTTCAATGATTTGCACTTCCACTATATTAATTAGGAAAAAAGGCACTGAATGAAATGGGGAAAGATTGTAGTTTCTGAATCAAACCTTTTCATCAAACCGAAAAAGAGATTGGTCAAAGTAGGGAGACGGGCTTTGTGACTGACAACTAAAAGGCAAAGAGGCTAGCATCTTCTTCACAAACTGCGGGATCATCAGCTGATTATATGTGAGGTTTGGGCACATAGCTAAATACACAATGCAACTGTAATATCCATAAATAAATATTGTTATCATGCCTTAATGATAGAAAAATAATTGTTAGCCATTGCTGTATAAGATATGCATGTAACTATTTCTGATAGTGAAACTTTACCTGCGAAGAACTACTTGCTTTATTTTTAACACATCTTAGTTGCTCCCAAGCATGCATGTTATTCGAGTGAGATGATAAGAATTTCATATACAATGAGTTTCTCGATGTTGCATGGAAGTGGTCACAGAATTGCTCAAACAAGAGATAAAGCTCATCTGCCGAATTCTACAAGTAAAAATGTCAAATAACACGTCCTACTTTAACATACACAATAAAAAGGAAAAGAAAAGAAAAAGAAAACAGTTGTCATAAAGTTACCTGATAAAAAGCTACAATTTCAGTTGTCTCCATGTTATATACCGCAAAAAAGGCTGGGTGGAGATCCGCATTGCGTGATACCTGCTTCAAACGTATACAATAATGATAAATATTGTCAAGTATTCTGACAGCACAAAGCTCATCAAGCAAAAGAAAGCAAACTGTCAGAAACCCACAATTTGAAACTGATAAAGTTTGTTGGTTTAGCACTATTCCTAAAAGCTTAAACTTTTAGGATGTGCCAAAATTTAATTGATATTACTCATGTAAGATTTTATAATCTCAACACTTAATAATTATATCCATGAGTGATTCCTATGACCCCCAAAATTGGGCCACATGAATCAAATGTTAAATTCTTATGTTCAACTGTTAAAGGCATCTTGAGGACATATGTGCAGTGGGCACATGTTAAAGACTACAGATGAAGAATCTTGGAGCAAGATTCATATGAGTGAAACCAAAAATCCACCACTATATATAAAAAATACTCAATGAACTCAATAAGTAATTGACACTGTAATTACCCACCTCAGAATCATCTCATACATATGGTCAAGGTGTGGTCAAATTCAGATGTCAACTCTGATGAACTAATGGTACAACTACAATGGGGCGACTCATTCCAGAAACTGGGTTCAATACTCCAGAGTAATTGATTCCCTTCTTTCAGGGACAACATTGCAGAGGCAGGATGAAATTGTGTGATCAAAGAATGTCCAAACATTTAATTAATATTTCTTATCCCTACTATGATATGAATGCAATGCTAGAAAGAAGATCTCACCACTCCATCTACACTACCAAACTTTATTAGCAAGTGGTGCCGGTCCAAGAATTGTACCTGTCCAAGATTTGCGTATAAACTTGTTACATGTCATATTTGATGCGCATTATCAAATTTTCCTGTTATATAGAGCAGTGAAGAATATGCAAGTGATTTCAGAATTCTCAAAGCATGGAAAATAACACAAAATATATGCATTAGAATAAAAATCAGACTTTAGGCCCTACCTTCCAGATAATCAAATCAGCATAGTCTTGGAAATGGAAATAGAACTTCTTCTTCAGGCATTGGACTCTCTGGAGTAAAAAGTCATATAAATTAGCTAATTGAATCAAAATAAATGTTCCAATTGAAGCACAATATTAGATAATTCAAATATAAGAGCTTCCCCCACCAGAATTCAAAGAAGAAGAGGTTTCGTGTGCAATTTAAATTAAATCCTGCCTTGTACCCCAGATAACAGATAAGAAGGTATTAGGATCTGAGGCCTCAGGCCTTTACAAGAAAATATTAAGACCACAACATTTATTCATTTTTTTTAAAGAAAGAAAGTTTTATAAACAAGCAATGGACAAGAAATCCATTTCTATAGTACACATCAAACTGAAACAGATCAGCCTCAAACCTCAAAAATAAATAAATAAATAAATAAAGCCTTTCCAGTCTAATTAAATGGCATACAAATTCATACCCCTAAAAACACTAGAAACAGAGGCCCAAAGAGATGACCATAAAGATATTCTATCCCCCAACTCTTCCACATCCACCTCTCTATAATCTTCGTTCTTCTGTTTCTCGAGCAGTGAAGAATATCAGGCATTTAAAAAGTCCCACGTCAGGAATTCTAAGCCTTGCATCTCCAGTCATTGCCAATTAGTTTGAGTTAAACGCTTAATATTTAATATGTATCAGCAAATGCAATTCATTCACGTGCCAGGCCCAAGTTGGCCACACGTGTCTATGACGTCACCCAATATAATTGATCGACGCATTTGGCTCAACTCAGCCACGTGTGAGGGGGGCCCTATTGATAATGTAAAAATCTCGTGTCGCGTATTCTAATTTATGCATCTCAATACGTAAAATCTTGAGCATCTCCACTCATAGTTAATTGGTTTTGGCTGGATGCTCCAACTTTAACATGATATCGTAGCAGACAATTCTAGGTCTTTCATATCAGTATATAAAATATTGAATTTGGACCTCTAAATTATTGCCAATTGGTTTTGAATTGGAACCTACTCAAACTTT
This sequence comes from Dryas octopetala, assembly GCF_963921425.1. Classification (NCBI taxonomy): domain Eukaryota; kingdom Viridiplantae; phylum Streptophyta; class Magnoliopsida; order Rosales; family Rosaceae; genus Dryas; species Dryas octopetala. The sequence continues at coordinate 18,842,720 of NC_141368.1, read as the reverse complement.
AATAGTTAAACATTATAGTACAAAAACAGTACGTTCGTAGACCTTAGACAACATAATAAATACTTACATTTGTATTTTAATGATTTTAAGTCTGTCATATAAACCAGATCTTTTAAGAAATTGCCGCTGTTGTCTACATATCATTGTTACCCTAAATTTTACACGATGGTGGTACGTTAAGGTTTGTGTACAGGTTCAGGAATGCGATATGCTTATGTGCCTGGTAATGTGATATGCTTATGTTCCTAGTAATGTGATATGCTTCAGAACCTGGTAATGAGATATGCTCCAGTTCCAGGTAATGTGCTATGCTCCAGTGCCTGGCAATGTGATATGCTCCAACTTTAATAGTTACTCATTATATTACTATTTAGATAGTGGCTCTCATCAGAACAATTATCATTCAGGCAATTTGTGCACAATCTGGAAGTAAATCTGTATACGCATGCCTAAGTGCATAAATACTTCCATCCAAGCACATTAAAAATTACAAGTCTTTCTACCTAGAATTGAGTTTTCTATGCCAAAAAAGGAGGGTATGTATATACCAAATTCTATTTATTTTAATTACATACATTAAACGTACCATATCCACATAGCCTAGGAATTTATTATGGTGAAGAAACCACCATATGCTATGAAAATGAAATTTTTTTTCAAAATTACTGGTAAACAAACATAAATGGGAACCATGACTACTGAAAACTTGGTCTAAAACATATTCTAAGGTGATGGGTTGCAGCAGTAAGGAAAGCATATATTACAATTGGCTATAAATGAGTCTATGCTCACTTAGGTTTAAGGCCTCTAAGCTGGAACCAAACAATTTGAATAGCAATTCCCATCAGGTGCTACATCAGAACCAGAATGATTGCACATGCTACCCAGGGACTACAAACTAGTAAAATAACGAGAACTATAGAGCTTCTGCCAGCTTAAAGCTCTAGGCAACTCTCCGTCAATGAAATGAGATGACATAAATGTGACCATACCAATTGCATTGATGGTAAAACTGTCACCTTGAATTTATTAATAGATCAAAACATACAAGTAATATGAAAAAAGCATTTTAAAAACCTCATTAATAGAGCAAACTGGATAATAAAAAAAAAAAAAAGCAGTCAAGAAGAGAGAAGAATGTGAAATAGAAAAGAAAGCAAGCTAAAATAAAATTTCTTATCAAACATGGAAAAACCTCTATACAAAATACTCAGAAAGAGTAAAGCTATGCATGATTCACAGAAATTTGGATGCCTAAACCATTCCTACAGCGAGATAAAGCACATAAATATACAGAAAACCATAGAGTGATAGAGATAACCAACCAATGCCTGATCTGTTTCTTCATTCCATATTCCTCTAAATATGAAAGAAAGCAACCGTTGTTTGATGCCACTAAGAAAACAATAGTCTGAAGAAGGCTGGCTCTGATGTAAACCATTCTCAACAGGATTCTCAGGCAGCTGATGCAGTTGACCATTTTCATGAATGCTAATACCCTGGCATCAATAGATGATTCGTCAATCGAGTGCTCCACATATCAAACATGCTAAAAAGTTTCACCAAACTTTGTCAATGAGATAATAAAATAGAGGAAAAATTTGCATAAGTTACTATGCTGTGTGGATAGATAAATGATTGTGTGGCATATTTTGCAAGAATCCATTTTCAATAATGATATAAAGAAAAACTATTAAATGAAAAAAATACTGCCATCGCCATCATACAATTGCTTCCTTCACCAGCACATCATATTATCACCACCTCACCACCAGTGTCATATAACCAGTCTTCAGGAGTAGGCATAGCATGGTTAGAGAAGAATTCTCCTTTGTGGAAGCCCAAGACTAAACCTCTTACTCCTAAGAAGACTTTCAGTCCAGAACAGTTGTCCATGGTAGTTAATCAGGTCATTATTTGTAGTGATTATTTTCATAATTTTCATAATTGCTAGTTCATGTTGTGGGTCTTGGTCCGGTAATGCATGCCCCAAGAAATCGCTCTAAAACAGGGTATGGCTCTGTACGTGTTTTCCTTCCCAAGCCCTGCATTTGTTGGAGCCTCATGTACTTACCGATCGTAGTGGTAGGCATGTGTTCTAATTAATACTATGTGAACCTAACCTCATGCATCTATTGTCCTCCCATAAATCATTTCAGTAATACCCTTTCTCCAACCTCCACATAGTAAGTAATGAATAAAAAATTGTAGTCCATATAGCAAAAGATAACACAGGTTTCTTCATAAACAAGAACTGGGAGTTTCTCTAGATTTATCCTATTAGACAAGATATTAACAAATCCCATAAAGTCTCACTAAGGGCTTGAAAATAAAAGCCGCTAACCTGAGTGTTTGAATTGAGAAAAAGCTCATCATCTTCACAACAAAATGTCCCGATTCCTCGTACATCAACAAGGTTCCCGGAGTCCCTGATTTGCAGAATGTGTATTGTTTGATAGCGAAGAGACACAATTGCCAATAAATCATCATACAAGAAGACACCCATATTATGGGCCAGGTTAATGAAATCATTGTGAAACAACTTCTGATCCAGTACAACTCCATCTTCCAATCTAATAATCAGAAATCATACAAAATAATCAAAATCATAACAAAAGCATTGATTAACCTTCCAAAAACAACCAAGAATGTTTACTTCCATAAATTCTCTGTAAAAATAATAAAACCTAAACGAGAAGAAAAGCACACCTCAAGAGGTGAAAAGTTATCTTTTCTATTGATGGGACTCCCTGAACAGCCCCTCCAACAGGCAGTGCATCATGAATTTGTGCAGTGGAAGTAGCAAACAGTCCAAATTGGTTACTCTCCATGTAAAGAAAAAAGTCCTTGCATATGAGCTCATTGCTAGAAGCAAGTGATACACAGTAGAGTTCGCTAAAGAAGCTCTCAAACCTCCTTGCTTTTGGGGGAAGATCATCAGTATTGCAATCTTTTTTGCATGAATATGAAAGCCACTTTGGTCTATAAACAATCAGATCCTGATGATTTCTGCTGAAACATACGAGGTATTGACCATCATCTGTGAATTTACGGTATATATAGTCTGGGCACTCAACTTCATATATGGTACAATTAGGGACTAAATTCTCGTAAAATCGCCTAGAATAGTGAACCTGCAAGCATTGCAGTAGTACTCAGGATTCTGTAGTGTATGCACAGCAGATTGCCATGAGGCACTGAACTATCAGCCATAAATTTTTTTTGACCATATCGCTTTGGTTTCCTATTCATTTCTAAATATTATATATTTTAGATATACATGTGATATGAGTAAGAGATAGAAAAAAAAAATGAAAAAGGCCAAAAGTGAGTGAGAAAAATGGGTAAAAGCGAAGCAGCAAACATACTAAACGGACCCCATAAAAACAAAACAAGCAACCAAAAGCACAAGATAAGTAAATATAAGTCTGAAGCAAAGAGGAAGAAGGTACACTAGTGCCGGGAGCAGGAGTGGAAATTTGGCGGTCGAAAATCCTGGTAACAACATTGTGGCTTCTAAACATTACTACTACTACTACTACTACTGATGACTGATTGACTGATGCAGCAGAAAGAAGCTCAATCTCAATCGAAATTCCACCTGCAAACGAAAAACGAATTCAAATATCATTTCAACTATGATTCGAATTCTGAAAACCCACAATGGAAGCTTAATTGATTAGCGAGGAATAGAAGACAAAAACTCGACGAAGATGATCTCAAGTGTGAAGCAAGCATTTACAGTGAACTGTGGAGGCGGTGCGCGATGAGGATTCAGAAGACTGAAGAGAGACTCGGGAGACCCAATTCCATATTTCGTATGTTTCGGTTTTGGCGTCGTCACTACTTTTTGCACCGCATGTTTTCTTTTCTTTTCCTTTCCGGGAAAGAAATATATATTAATAATTGGGGCGGATACGTACTACTATATTTTTTACACAAGTTTGTAGTGAAACTCATTTTATATAGAATTATCTTTTACACAACTTTTTAGTGAAACTCATTTCATATAAAATTTTAACGATATGAACCATCTAATTTTTAGATTTTTATTAAAAAATTATATTTGTAAAAATTAGGTGAATCAGAAACCATTTACCTACAAAGATTAAATAGTCAACAATGCTTATTTTGTTCATTATTTAATCTTTGTAAGTAAATAGTTTCAAATTTACCTAATTTTTTATAAGGATAATCTTTAATAGAAACCTAAAAAATAGACCGTTCAGATCATTGAAATCCTATATCGACCCATTGAAAACTTATGTCAAAACTTGTGTCAAAAATATGGCGTTATAGATCCTTCTTCTTAATAATTTAGGGAGGAAATTACAAATTTGGTCCATTTATTTTATACCTAGTTCAATTTTGGTCAACGATATTTTTTAAGTTCAATTTTGGTCCACTTATTTTATATCTAGTTCAATTTTGGTCCACGATTTTTTTTAAGTTATGATTTTAAATCATTTTTGTTGTGTTTTCTTCGATTATAATTGAAGTATAAGTTATATTTCATCATTTCTTAGTCATAGGAACCAATTTGGAGTATTAAAATAAAAGAGAATTGAAATTTAGTGAAGTTTGAAAAATCTGAAAAAAAAAAAAAATTTAGGAAAAATTGGTAGTTTTGGGTACTCTACTTTGGGGTCAATTATCTTGAGTTTTAGAACTTCAATTTGAATGATCTTTATATGGTTGTAAAGAGGAGACGCATAGCTTTAAAACAAGTATATGTTTGTTGAACTTTTCTGAGATTTGATAGGGTAAAAGGCGGGACAAATTTGAGATAACAAATATAGACCTTTATTGAACAAGTGGAACAATTAATGGACTAAAACTGAACTTAAAAAAGATCGTGGACCAAAATTAAACTAGCTATAAAATAAGTAGACCAAATCTGTAATTATCTCATAATTTGGGTGTTTCTCTCTTGCGGAAGCTCTTGTACAGATTTGATGCGAAAAAGTCCAAATCTAATAACTAGCAGCAGAACAGTTGTAACACCCCAAATTTTTATAATTTTGAGTTAAGGGTGTTACTAGATGAATTAAATTAGTTTAGTATTAATATATCATTTACTTTTGGGATTTAAAGTGTGGATTAATTCCACAAACAAAGTATTATGAAAAAAAGTTTATTTACATTTGTCCAATTAGTTCTAAAATGCAAGTATGATAGATTTTGTTCAAAGTTTTAATCACTTGAACAACATAAAAAAAATTGCTTTCAAAATACAAATGCATAGCTACACATGCATGGTATTTGATACCTATCTACTTATGCAAGGAATAAAGGTTCTATGTGACTTAGAAAGCTTTATTTACTTAGCTATAATTTTCAGATTTCATATATGTTCCTATTTGATTTCCTATATGCTTAAGCTAATGCATGACAATAGGAATACCAAAGAGTTGAGGATTTTGACCTTCGGAAACCCTAGAGGTGACCGGCCTTAGTAACTATGGTAAGAACCCTAGGTTACTTGAATAAGAGATAAAGAAGATACACATAGGATGATGATCATGACTTAGAGAAGATTGAGTGTATTTTCGGATTAATGAAAATAAAGAGAAAAATCTAATGATGGCATTCAATTAAAAGGGTATTAGCATAAAGGAAGGCCTTAGATTGGTTGATTGGTTGTTAAGTTTAGTCCAATAGGTAATTATGTACTCTAAATAGGCCTTAAGAGATTGGTCAGCCAACCAAAGCCCTCTTGAGAAACTAAAACCTTGACAAAGCCTTTTATAAAATCTTTCCCACGCAAACCAAGAAGAAACTGAAAAGGTAACTCTTCACTTTCCCTCCAACGACTACAACTCCTTCCTAATAAACCAACCTCCATTTAGACAAACTCCTTTTACATTTATTCTGAGTTAACGAGAGAGAGAGAGAGAGAGAGAGAGAGAGAGAGAGAGAGAGAGAGAGGTTTGAAGGCATTCAAAAGAAAACAAGGATTCAGGAGAAAAAAGAAGGTGCAGTCTACTGCCTTCGAAAGAACTTGGTAAGTAATCTCAAGGAAACTTATCCTCTGAGTTCTTATGCATTAGTTCTAGGATTAGAATAATGGTTGATTGGATAAGTTTGTCTGCATTCCAAGAAAATTCAAAGAATTTCATGTTTTAATTCTTGTTTGGCACATTTTTGATACACTAACTTTGCTATCTTATTTTCGAATTCTGTATCATTCTAGGAGGAATTTGGTCATACTGTTTTAGAGTACAAAACTAGACATTCATATCTTTCTTTTGAGTCAAGAATCACTTGAATCCAACCTGATATGGATTTATAATGATATTTGCAAGTTACACCAAAATCTGTAGTTTTCTACATAATTCTCAATGAAAAAGTGTTAGGTTTTTATGCATGAATTTTAATACACTTGAAACTTGATTCTGAAAATTGTTACAGTTGTTAATATGCATGATTTCAAACATTTTCCAATTGGTTTCATTCAATTTGGTTCAGCATACACAAAAATGGAAATTTTGACCATATGAACAGTGTTCTGCAGAAAACGTGTGAGTTTTAGCTCTTCGAGAAACTTATTTTCACAACTCTAATTGCTTTAAAAAAAATTTATGCATGAGTGTTAACATGTCTACTAATTTCTTGTGAAAAATTTGTTCAAATGATTTTTGTAGAAATTTATAAAAATCACAAAGCAAACACTACCCTTTTTGACCATTTTGAAAACTGATTTGAAGCAAAATTAAGATATTATGTTTTGGTGACTTTTGGCCTATATTCTTAGTTGAGCAAGTCAAAATACATCCCTAAGGATGCCCTGGGGGCAGAAGGGAGTCTAATTACTTATAAATAAAAATTTGAGTTGTCAAACCTCAATATTTGAACTTAAAGGTTAGATTTCTAGATCTGCAACATACCTCTTTTGTTCTTATGACTTTTGTTTTGATTTTAAGCTTTAAGATATGACTTATTACATGACTTGAAACTTGTGTGAAGTCAGTAGGTGGTTATTAATGGATTTGGGATATCGAATACAACTTAATTTAGTCAATAAGCCATAAAACCCTAGGAAACCTTAAGTTTGACTTTGTGAAGACAAGTTCTGATTTTACCATGTTTTGAACTAGGATTTCAACATGCTTGGGAGTGCAGAAAAGGCAAGAATCTCGATCCAGGTAGGGGGAGCTAGTCCACTTAAACTTTATGTTTTAGATATATTTATATGTATATGTATATGTGCATGTGATTGGTTTTGGTGTTGCATACTTAGTATTGAATCAGTTTGGATGGTTTAATTTAATTGATGTCCTTCTTGCAATAAGATACCAAGTTAGCACACATAAGAAATTGGATGGTTCTAGTTTTAATATATTTCCTTTAAACACTTAGTAAGGGCTACTTACTTTGTTTAAGAAAAATCAACATGTTAAAACATGTCGATGATTTCAACTTGCTTTAAAATTGAATGAAATGTATTGGTTTTAGACTTGACTGATAACCTAATTATACTTAAGTTAAACCAACAGAATTTTGCATAATTGGAAACTACCTAAAGGATAGTTTGGAATCATCTGTAATCTGGTTCCCTTGTTCTAGTCTTGCATGACCTTGGATAAACAAATTAATTGGATCAAAGGCTAGGAACTAAACTAATAAAGAAAGGGTTAGATGATCCATTATGTCTCAATTCAAGAGTAAAATGAAACAAGTCTGCTTGTTTAAGTATATGCTTACAATGTGATTTTCCTACTTGCACTATTGGAAATATGAAGCATGTTTATTTAATTTGTACAATGAGTACTTAAACATGCATAAATGTAACTGTCATTACATGATTGATATGCATATTACACATCTAGTTTGATTGGGGCAGAATCTCCTTCTATGGAAACTGCCTATGCATTACATTTGGCATTCATAGTTATTGAATAAAAAATATATATATATACACTAATGTGTTTTGAGTGTTTGGACTTCCTAATTAGAGATGAAGGGTTACATATTTCTTTATCCTTGAGTTCGATTCCCTAAAAGTATGCATACGATTTGATCTAGAATTAGTTATGTGTTTTAAAAATATGCTAGATAGGAAGGGATAGATTTATTTGTTTCCATTAGAGGACATTTCACTATCTAGACCTACCTTTAAGTATGATATGAGGATAGGGGTAATGAAATTACAAATTACGGACAAGTCCACTTTTTTTTTTTTTTAATGATCTTGGCAGGTGAGCTTTGTCAATGAGAAAAGGTACGCATTGCATGCATGATTATTTATTTTAACATGCATTTGCATCAATGAATTCATTTACGATTGATTATGAAGTACGTGTAATAATACACAATTCAATGCCATGTTAACCAGAGATATAAAGGTCATTACTTAATCATAACATGTGCTCATTATGTGAGGATGAATTCAGTTAAGAATTAAACTTGATTGTGCTACAATACTAGTCGATTGGCATCTGCCTAGACACATAAAAATTTCCTAGTGAATTATTGTGTATTGCCTATAGTTGAGCCCCTTTGGCTAAGAATATCTGGTTTTATATAAACTTACTTTCCTATTAGAAAATTGCTTTAAATTGTGTGCAATTTTTTAGACTAATTAAGTGTGTGATCAGCTGTTTTGGTGATGTTCACTCCTATATAGTGTGAATGCAAGAACACTTGGGAAAGCATAATCGTAAGCATGGTAGAGCTCTCGGATAGTGATGAAGGAAAGAGTGACAGGTAGGACAAGTCTCCCAACATTAGCATCTTAACACCCCTAACTTCTGAGTACTCAAGTGATGAGGAAGAGGACCCCATTATGGATGAGTGTGTAACATTCCCTATACTAATTCCCTTTTTTATTTTCTTTCTTTAGTTTGAGAAATATGTTGATTTAGATGGTAAGGATTAGAATGACTCATTAAATCTTCTACTGATTTTAGTTTATATTAATTTGGTTTTGGGACAACTGAGAGGTCTCCTTTTATAACCTCATTATGAATTTTCATTTTTTAAAAAGTTGTCTTGTTTAAATTATTTCCAAGCAAACACCAAAAGCTCATTATGAATTCGGTCTGCCTTCTACTTAAAAGTGTATTTCAATTACCAAACACCAAAACTTCACCACTTACATGAAGCTTCCCTTCTTGTTTTACTCTTACTATACATTATTATGTTCTAAAAAGAGAAAAAATTTCCCACTCTTGGACTGATTGCTCTTATTTAAATGTTTTACATTGTTCTTTGACTTTAGTATATTCTCCTTAGGGTTTTAGTAAGTCTATCTCAAGGTTAAAGGCCAATGTGGCACTGCCACATGCTCAAAGTGATAGACCCCACTTAGGGGTGTGACACCTTATCAGTTGGGGCAAACCGACCATAGCTTCATGTGTGACATTCACAGACCTAGAGATACTTATTTGCAAGTAGTTAAACATACATTCAATACAGTTTGTCGTAAGTTAAAATGTGTTTCTATATTTTTTGTCTAACTTTAACATATTACAAGAGTCCAACATGGACTAGTAATACATATCCTAGAACATCCTAGCTATTTACGATAATAATCACAAATAATTTTTCAGATAATTAATAGGAAGTAAAACAAGGGAATGACTCTTAGGGTGCGTTTTGTAACATGATATGAACATAAAAAGCAGCTTTTTACCACAATTATTTAGTGTTTGGTAAATATTAATAAAGCTGATTTTTATCAAAATTGAAGGTGAGCCATAGTATATATTCAAAGCAGGTGCCCCTTTGATTTTAAAAGTAGCTGTGAATTGAAGTGAACCGATCGATACTTTCAATGAAACTTTTGCATTTCCTATTGTACCCTCACTTTTTTTAGGAAAATACATCTCTTACCACTCACACTATCATGATGAAACTTTTACATATCCTATTATACCCTCCTATGTGACATGCTCTCATTAGTATTTAGGAAGTACATATATATTAGGCCCTATTGATAGAAGAGATGGGGCTCCCTTGTGAATAAGGAAGTAAATTGGTGATATATAAGTTAAAACTCACTTATTTTAGGAAAAAGACATCTCTTATCCCTCACACTATCATGACATAGGCAATCTCTTCTCCCCCATTCTCTAGCTCACAATTAGAAAATTGAAAGCTTCGATCTCCATTTTCTTGTTGTCGTTGCGGTCCGATCAGAGACGACTCCTTTTTCTTTTTGTTGTGGTTAGACCTTATACTCCATTTTTAGGTTAGTGCTCTATTTTTTTTTTCTCTCTCTCTATCTTATTATGGGTTGAAAGATTCAAAAAGAATGAGTGCTGCTAAAAAGTTGGCAATGTTTTTGCACACTCTAGGACATGGTGTAGAAAATAGGTTAATTCAAAAATGCTTTCAACATTCTAGTAAGACCGTGAGTAGATATTTTAGTATCTTACCTACTAGTGTATGTCTTACAGTGATAAATATTTTAACCTTTGGTCCTGAGATTAATGGTACCCCAAAAGAAATATTGAGATATTCAAAATATATGCCTTATTTAAAGGCCATTTATAAGGTACTCACTAAATTGGAAGTGGCTGATGAGGATGGTCATAAATTGAGAGTTCTTGTTAGTAGGGCAAACCGAGTATAGCTTTATGTATGACATTCACAGACCTAGAAATACTTATTTGCAATGAAAACAAGTCTCAAATAGTTGAAAATCAATTCAATATAGTTTGTTGTAAGTTAAAATCTGTTCATATATTTTTTGTCTGACTTTAACATATTACAAAGGTCAAAAATAGACTAGTAATACCTATCTTAGCACTTCCTGTTTACGATAATGATCATAAATAATATATAAGAGAAATTAGTAGGAAGTAAAACAAGGCAATAATTCTTAGACACTAAGTTATCAAATGCTTATGTGGCCAAAAAAAGTTATCTAATGCTTATCATAATATAATCTAATCGAAATTGCTAAAGTACAATTATGATATTCCGATTATGTTTTTTTGCTAGTCTTGTAATGCAATTCTCATATTCCTATATTGTAACCTAGTAAATTGATATTTATATTTTCATGCAGATGTTAAAAGATTGATAGGAAGAAAATTAAGTAAATTGCTTATGTACAGTGTGATATGTTGCATTCACAGACATGGAAATACTTATTTGTAATGAGGCTAACTATCAAGTTGAAAATAGGAGCAACATCAAAAATAGTTATTTAATGTACTTAATTTCCCCTTATCATAATGTAATGTAATGGAAATTGCTAAAGTACAATTATGATATACATTCCTATTATGTTTTTTGCTATTCATGTAATGCAATTCCCCTATTCTTATATTTTAACCTAGTAAATTGTTATTTATAATATTTATCAGTGACGCTTCTATACAATTTTGATTGCATTTGCCTGAGATAGCTTCATGTGTGACATTCACAAACCTAGAGATACTTATTTGCCATGAGGCCAAGTCTCAAGTAGTTGAAAATCAATTCAATACAGTTTGTCATAAGTTAAAATATGTTCTTATATCTTTTGTCTAACTTTAACATATTAGAAGAGTCCAACATAGACTAGTAATATATATCGTAGTACTCCATATTTACGATAATGATTATAAATAATTTACAAGATAATTAATAGGAAGTAGAACAAGGCAATGACTCTTAACCACTAAGTTATTATCAAATGCTTATGTGACTAAAAAAAGTAGTTGCTATCAAAATCCGAATCTACTGATGTTAGAGTACCACCTTGGGATGATCAAAATTTTTTCACTGTCACATTTACTTGGGATGAGTTTGAACGTCTAACAGAAAGTTTGGTATTCCGGTATGTGTTGGATTTCTTTGTGGGATGTTGTTCATTAAGCTGGAATGCAAACTTACGAAGTGAAAGAATTTATTTTGGTTGGTCGGGGCTCAAGGATAAGGGGAGTACAGGACATGCTTGAAAATATGTTGCTACGCAAATATCTGAACCCTGATTTTATTTTTTCTTATGGTACAATAATCCAAACATTAGTTTTCAGTGGTTTTCAGACTGTTAATTATTCCATGATTCATTTTATGTCTTTTTAAAATTCTCAATCTAATTTCTTTGTTTTTTGTGGTTGTTCCTTATACTTAGTGTAATGTCCACCATGACAGTGTTTATGGAAGGCTAAATAGGGTTATGGCTAATCCAGAGTGGCTTAATAGATTTCCTAACATTTTCGAAGACAAAATTTGATGACAAAATTTTAGCGTACGTGTCTTAGAAGATTGTTGTTCATCAACAATTTCGAAGGTGGCTAAACCGGAGATGGTCACTCGGTTTTTACCTATAGCTTTGTATAGTGTGGCATACAAGATAATTTCTCAATCTATTGCAAACCGGTTGAAGCTGGCTATATCATTTGTGATTTCTGATACGCAAAATGTTTTTGTACTAAAAAGAAATATAGTAGACAATGTCATTGTAGCGTTCGAGACAATACATCCAATGCGTACGTAGTAGTTGTAGTGTTCGGGGGTGCAAAGGCTGCTCTGAAGCTTAATATGCACAAAGCCTACAACAGTGTGAAATGGTGCTTCATTGATGTGATAATGCTCGATTGGGGTTTGATCCGAGGTTTGTTTAGTTGATTAATTATGAGCTACATTTTTTCAGTATCTTACTTTATAATTCTTAATGGGCACGTATCAGGTTTCAATCACCCTCAACAAGAATTAAGGCAGGGAGATTCACTCTCCCTATATCTTTTTCTTATGTGTACAATTCTCAACTTTGCATCATGCAGAGGCTAATGGTGATTTACATGATATTAAGATAGCGCATGATGCCACATTGGTTTCCCACCTTTTTTTCGCTGATGATAGTATGTTATTTTTCGATGCTACTCATACTGCTTATCAGGTGCTTTCAAGAATATTTCTGCAATATGAAAGAGCATTAGGTTAGTTGATTAACTTGGAAATATTAGCCACTTTTTTTTTCTCTGCTCACACCTGATGTTGTGAAGCATGAGATTAGTGGTTTGTTTCATCTCCCTACTGTTGAGTTTCATGAACGCTACCTTGGTCTACCAACTGTGATAGTGAGGTGGAATAAGAAAGTAATTTTCAAATTTGTTAAGGCCTGGCTTTGTAATCGGCTCCCAGGTTGGAAAAAGAGGCTTTTTTCGCGTGCATGAAAGGTTATATTCATTAAAATAGTGGCGCATGCACTTCCAATTTATATTATGAGTATTTTGAAAATGCCAACTCGATTATGTAAGGATTTGAATGAGATGGTAATTGCTCTGTACTGGTGGAGTGTTTCTAGCTCTTCTCGAGGTATCCATTGGCTTACAAGGTCACAACTTTGTCAACCCAAGAAGGAGGGAGGGCTAGGTTTCAGAGATTTAGAAATTGTCAACCAAGCCCTAGTGGCAAAGCAAGGGTGGCGCTCGCTTCAGAATGAGACTTCTTTGGTCCTTAGAGTTTTAAAAACTCGTTACTTCTCATATTCTTCTTTTCTTGATGCACTAAAGGGAATAAGAGCTTCTTATATGTAGACGTCTTTATTTTGAGGCCATGAGCTACATTAAGCGAGATTAAGGAAGCGTATTAGAGATGGTATTACAACTTATGTGTACGGTGACCCCTAGATTCCTAGACCACCACTTTCCAAGTGTTGTCTAGGTCGGTTATACCTTTGGATTCCTCTATTGCCTCACTGATTTTGGATAATTGCAAGTGGAATGTTCCTTTTATTCACTAGGCTTTTAATTTAAAGGATGCATATGCTATTCTTTTGATCCCATTGTTATCCATGCTTGTGTGGATAATTGGATTTGACACTATGCGACAAAGGGTTACTATAGGGTGCAGAGTGGTTATCAATTAGGATGCTCTATTGCCGCTCAACTTGCTTCGTGTGGATCATGTTCGAACTCCAAGCAGATGAGAGAAAGTTTTGGAGGTGGTTATGGGCATATATTGAGGGTACTAAAAAGAAGACAAAAAAAAAAAAAAAGATTTTTCTTTTGAGGTTGGTTCATAATGCATTGCCTAGCATGGTGCACGACATGTTGTGATAAAGGATGGATGTCCTCGCTACTAGAGGGGTTCTGAAGACGTTGCACATGCTGTAAGGGGCTATCACTTTGCTTGTTGTGTATGGAGGTTGTCTCCATTTTTTTGGGTTTTGAGAATGGGTGGTGATTGTTTGTTTATAGCAGTTTTAGAGCGAGTGGCTTCTCTATTTGCAAATGTTAAGGGCCAGGGCTGCACAGTTTGCCTATATTGCATGGAAAATTTGAAATGAGTGAAATAAATGTGTGCATGGTGAGCCTCTTTCTTCTCCAGTTGTATTTATTGAGAGAGATTTTTCTTTACATACAGGGTTTTCTCAATGCAATGCTCAAGCTAGTCTAGCTAATTCACATGTCCATGGTGCTTGGTGTCCTCTGCTAGAGGGAGTGGTAAAACCGAATGTAGATGGTGCTTTCAAGCCTGCAAATGGAGTGGGGAGTGTTGGAGTTGTCATTCATAACAGCAGGGGAAGTTTTTTTGGCATAAGCCCTTCCTCTTCAAGGAATTTCTTCTCCACAGCATATCGAAATATGTGCAATCATTCGTGGGCTGTTACTTGCAACAAAGGCTTGGTTCCGTTCGATTATGTTGGAAACATATGCACAATCTCATACTTATCGTCTTCAGCAGGTTGATGAAGATTTTGCCTTAGATGGGTACTTTTTGAAAGAAGCTAAAGGTGTTTTTAACTCATTTTCTAGCGCTACATATTTTATTTTTCATACTTTTAATAAGGTAGCACATGAGCTAGCATTATTTGCTTTATTTTGTATTGTGTTAGTTTTTAGGATTCTGAATTGGCTGTTCTTTGTCAAAATTATTGTATTTATTTTTTTAATTATTTACTCACAAGCTCTAGGCTAGAACTAAGGTTAATATCACTTGTGTTGAAGAAATCAAGACTAAAAGTGCAATGCAAAAGGCTCTAAGGTATAATGCATTTCACGAAAAACAGTTTTGTGTCTATTTGACTAGTCACTCACTGATCATAAAGACAATTTTCTTCACACGTGCACTGCACATGTATTTTTAATACTTAAATATTTGATGATATATCACTAAGCCATTTCGTGACTTGGCTTTTAAAGCCCATTTCCTTTTTTTTTTTTTTAACAAGCATATGTACAATACATGAACTGGTTTTTCATTGATCAATCTGTACAAGACATGTGTTTATCTTCTTAGCCAGCCTTCACGCACTCACACACATCCTTTGCACTATTCATTTTCTTCTCTTTTATGAATTTTGTAAAATGAGGAAATTATTGATTTACAACTCGACATTCTTATCTATAGCTGTACTAGGATACCTTTCTAGGACAAAAAGAATATGCCCTCAACTTGTCTCTTGCGGACAGCCATTGATTGACCTCCATGTGGCACGGGCAGACATGTGTGCAAGCATGTATCGTGGGTGTACAGGTATATGGGTATAATGGTCTGGCTTTTCTGTGTGTGTGTTGATGAGCATTTTTCTTGGGCATCCTTGCTGCGTGAGTGCTTGGGTTATTTGGTTGTGTGCTCATCTTTTCAAGTAAGAAAATGGTTTTGAATTTCACAAACTAAAATAATTTTCTTAACTTGTTTTTCACCATCTAAAATTTGAATGTGTTTGTTTGTGTTTTAAAGTTTTCACAAATTTATAAATATTATCATTTAGATTTTAGATATAGGATTCTCCATTAGTCTTTTCATGTTTCTTGCTTGAGAAGGTTGATTTTTAAAGAATCCAAATCTGCATATCATGTTCATACATTGAAGAATCCGCTGTGCTTGGTGTGAATCGGTGCCATGGGTTGATGAGCTTGGAGATTGAGCTACCTTCTTTATGATTGACTGATTACCATGCTTTTGAAAGTTGCACAAAGGGTAAGAAGCTGCCTTAGTTTAGGATTTAGTGATTGAGCTTGTGTTTTGTCTGCTGCTTTTGTATTGAACTCCCTATATAGTGGATTGCCCAGTCAGCTGAAAAAGACTCACAGTTTTTACCCTTTGTGATTTTTCTGGGTGAACATCTTGTGTACCATCATCTCCATTTTGTGTTGTTATGTTCACTGACTCACTCAACTTTTAAACATAAATCTGCATTAAATATATATGCTTGATATTGTTATATGTCATATGAAACTGTCTTGTTAATCACACACCACTGTAGTTGTGGATAACACTGGGATGCCTACTGTGATGGGTTCTCTGAGTGTATAGGTTGTCACTTGATCATTTGGTGTGTTTGATTTGTGTTAGTTACAAAAGTTGTATTTTGATTTACAATCTACAACTTCAGATTTAAGTCTGTTTGATTAGTCCCTGAGTCATCACGTAAATAAAAATTGGGGTCTGATTACTGACTGTGGTTTTAATCAAGTTAATTAGGTAGATAATTCACTTAGTACAAACTTTCATATTGAATTTGTTTAACGGGATGAAAAGGCTCATCCTTGGCTAGAGCCTTTTCTTTTCGTGATGTAAACCCTTAGCTTTTTCAATAAATTGTTTTGGTTATATAAAAAAAACATTTATTTGTTCCAATTAAATACCCAAACAAAAGTTACTTGATTTTATCAAGTGATGGCTTATCAGGCGAGGTAATAATAACATGGCCTATGGTGTCACGCCCCTAATTTTAGACCTAGTAGAATTGGGCATGTGATGGTCATCGTACTCTTTAGGAGGCATAGATATGAGTCAATAAAAGTCCTAATGACCCAACTTTACATCACCTAAAAAGCACAAAACTTAATTACTAAATTGACAAGGAGGGGGAAGAGGAGAAAGAAGAGAGGGTTAGTGGCGGCCAACGTCCGGGAAGGCCATTGGAAAGAGACGAACGGTGCTGCATCGAATAAAGGTGTACAACGGTATTTAAAATGGGATCATTCGTGCTTTTTGCCGTGCTCTGGCCTGCCCATTTAAGAATTGAGTCGGGCCAGGCTAGCCCAATTATCTTAAACCTTAAGCCCCACTTAATTACTAAATTGACAAGGAAATGGATGAGAAGAAAGAAGAGAGGGTTAGTGGCGGCCAGCGTCTGGCTAGGCCATCGGAAAGAAGGGAGGGACTTTGCATCGAATAAAGGTGTACAACGGGTTATAAAATGAGGCCATTCGTGCTTTGTGTCGTGCTCTAGCCAACCCATTTAAGAATAGAGTCGGGCCGAGCTGACCCAATTATCTTAAACCTTAAACCCAACTCGACTCATAACGGGTCGGGCCAAGCCGGTCCAATTATTTATTTTAAAAGTTTTAAGTTTTCATAATTATTTAATAAATCTTATTAATTAATTTTCTTAAGTTGTTCAACATTGTCTTAATAATATTAGAGAAAAATTAATATTTCACTTATAAAGATTAGTTGTACAATTGGAATATTCTCATATAAAGAAACAAATTTTATAAGATAATAATTTTATAAAATAACATTAATGATGAAATTTTTTTAAAAACTAGCAATTAATTATGAATAACTTTGGAATAGAATATATAATGTTATATTTAGTTTTTGAGAAATCCTTGAATTTAAATAAATATTTTTATTTATGGAGACAAACATTAGTTTTTAAAATGTTAAAAAACAATTGAGAAAAACTTTGGGTCAGCTTGACCCACTTTTAATGACGGGCCCGGCTAGCTGGGGCGAAACCAAACACATAAGTAGCTAGGGCTATAGCCTAGCCAAGAATTCTACAAAAAAAAAAAGTGATTATATATATATATATTATATAGAAGCCCAATAGCTATATATAGAAGTTAAGTCAATTAATGACTTATATAATACCTTTTACTTTTAAAAATCAAACTCATTAAAATTTAAAATAAAGGATCTGAAAAGTCAAAAAGAAATTTTTTTTTTTTGTTATTAACCCTTTTTTTGGTCAATTAAGTTATTAACCTAACATAGCTATGTCTAACATTAGGTATTCTAAATAGCTTTCAAACTTCAGAAGCTTTCACGGCATATAAAAAAAATTGCTCCCCCTTTATTCTTTCATCATCAATCTCCAAATTATCATCAATTCTTCTCGATCAATCTCATGCCTAAGTAAGTATAATTTTGAGTTATTTTTTAATATTTAATTTAATTTTGATTTATTAATTTGAATTAAAAATTTAATTTATAGTTTAGAGTTTAAGATTAGGGTTTAATCTTATTCCGTATGAATATAATGAGAAAGCACAAATTATTAATATTTTTTTGTTGCATTTTATTTAGGAGATTTTCATATATAATGTTTTACATGTTTGCTTTGTTGAGCTTGCTTTTTCCTACTGCTGAAAGCCATTAGCTAGGTTAATAACTTAGTATGTTAATATTGTTTCTTTCAATTAGAATTTGTTGGTATGATTGGTGAAATTTATACGAAATTTGTGTGTTTGCTACCATATTTTTTTTTCAAGCATATGCTTACAAATTTTCATAGTTTAATTAATGTTTGTATAAATATGCATTTTGAGGGGTAAGGTTCAATATGTCTCCCTAACTAGGTGTATCTTTTTTTAATATTAATAAAATTCCCTCGTACTGTCAAGTTTTTTTTTTTTTTTACTATGAAAAAAATTGTCAAGAGATTTAGCCCAACCGAGTTTTAAATCTTGGTTCTGCCACTACCGACCAGGCCGATTTTAAATGGGCCGGTTCATTGTACACCTCTAATTCGAATAGATTTGGGGCTTGGTTTTTCATTTTAATATTTTTCCCAATTATTTAAATGTCCTATCATATAAATTGGACGGAAATACCGTCTCTTGAATTAACATAAAATTGGACAGAATGTGATGCTGGTTCATTACTACAAAGACAATTTTGGATGACAAGTAGTAAAATTTTTTTATTGGGCAGTAAAATTGTACATGACTTATAATTTAGGTAGTACTAGTGCAAAAAAACCTTTTCAAAAACTATTGGCCCTAGAATCAAATAGGAGCTTTCACAAGTCACTTTCTTTGGTCTGTGTATTCCTCGATCAGCAAGAAATGGTCTCTTATCACCGTACCTTATCTGTTTATACAATCAATGATAATAATGAACCTTTCTCCAAGTAGTCGACTCATTCATAAGACATGTCCATCATGCTTATTAACGTGGCCTAATTCATTTAAAACATCAAATTTAAGTTCTTCAACCAATTAAGATTGCATTTCCATTGATTTCATTAGCCGAAAAGTTTGGTATTTTCATTTCCACTAGCAACAATGATTTGATCCAAAATTCTACTCCAATTGAACCTGGACACACAAAAAAATCTTAAGAATGAATCTTTTTGAAAATGATGGCCGGACTAATGAGATCTTCAATGTTAATCAAAATTAAGTGGGTGTTGCTATGAATTTGTCTGTCATTGCCAAGTTAACGATATTCCCAACAGCATGAACGTACTAATCTAATTGATTGGATAGTCATGATTTTTGAATCTTTCAAGTCAAACAGAAATCCAGGATGCTTTGAGACAATGATTTCAAAGGTATTGTTCAGTCGTGTCAGATAAACTTTGGTATCCAATCAACAAACTGTCGATCATAGTGGATGAGATATAATATTTACCCCCTTTGGTGTGACATATTTTTAATAATTAATTATCTTAATTTCAAGGAAAAAAATATTTATTACAGATGTATATATTTTATGTGTTTTTTTCTCTTTCTCTCATCATATAACCTATATTTGATAAGAGAGATAAACACAATAAATATATACACCCATGCAAATTTTGCTCGAATTTGAGGTGTGATCAATTTTAAAGTTATCAAATACAATAAATCTATTTGTACTATTATATATATTTACTATTCACATTCTAGAACACATATCTAATAGACATATTAGTAATGACCAATTTGTAAAAGGATCCTCACTGCAAATAGGATTGTGGTTTGCAATATAGTAAAGTGTGGTAATTGTAGCATTAGTACATTAAATATAGTTTTGAAAATATGAAGTTAGATTTGCAATATGTTGTTGGCTCAATTTTTGATAGCTAGCTTAAGTTTTTGGGATTAGTAGTTGTTTATAATATGGTATTAGAGTTTTGATTTTTAAGAAGACATGAATATAAAACGGTTTTTTTTTTTTTTTTTTGAGTTGGGGGGAGGGAGTTTGAACTTGGGTACATTGTGAGAAATTCTACAGCCCTTCTAACTAGGATACCCAGCAACTGCATATAAAACATGATTCATTCTCTACTTCTTTGTTGATTTTGAAGTATAAGGTAGAGCTATATATATATATATATGTTTATCTCTATGTTTTTTTCTTTTTTAATTTATATGAAACTGCATGTGAATGAGAAAGTGTTAATTTGATATATATATATATATATATATATATATTAATCGGTCACAACTTTAAGCTTTTTTTTTGTATTTATTGACAAGTTTGTCTTACTTGAAAACCTCGTAGGCTCGATGGTTGATCATGAAAGACAGCTTGAAGGCAGAATATTATATACATGTTAAAAAAAAAAAAAAAAAAAAGATAGACTGGTGAAGAAATTGAGCAAGCTAGGACTGCTAGCAATATATCAAATATTCAGGTACAGATTTTACAAGAACTATTTTGAGCAAAGAAGTCACTTTCACTTTCAGAGCTTCGCTTGGCAGGTGGCATGAATGGTCGGCGAGAACCATATTTCTAGCTTTGTCTATTATTTTTATCTGTTTATAGTATCAAGGAATATGAACCTTTATCTAAACGATGGCCTGGTTCATAAGTGTGTTGATATGTCTTTAGGCTAAAATTATACTTTAATTTAATCCATGCAGTAAATGATAGGGTAAAAATGGAGATATATTACTGACAACAAAAAACGGGTAAAAATGAACTTTTAACTGGGTTAATCGGATTTAGGCCCCTCCAACTCAATTTTTATTGCTGATAACTCATTGACTTTTTAATGGATAGAGTAGGCTCAGATTCAAAGTACCAGCCACTTAAGATTAAATTACACCTAAAAGTTCTAAATATTTGTTCAAAAAAACAAAAAAAGTTCTACCATATGTACAAAGTCTGCCATTTTTTTTTTTTAAGAATGAATCATTTTTCTTAATTACTGATAGAATAATGTTAGGAATGTCAAATTAATATCTCAAATTTGAATTCCAAATAATTTTAATTTAAGACCAGGATTTCCTACCCATTTGTTTACCCATTTCACATCAACTCTCCTACCTCTTCCACTTTCTTTCTCTCCCTACTCTTTCTTTGGCCAAGATTAAAGCATAGTAGGAAAATAGGTAGGCAAATAGGTAGAGGATCCTAGTCCCTTAATTTGTGTCCTAAATTAAGGAATTTAGTTCATTCTCATAATAAAAGACAATAATCAATTCTAGTTAATTAATTTAATTCAAAATAGCCCTACAAATTTGGTTTAAAATTAGAGTTCTTATATTTCCACCCACTATCATATTTCTTCACTCACCTTATTTTACACTTACCATTAAATTTTTAAAAAATATAAAAACTCTTCTCACCTCTCATTATTCTTAGAGTCCGTTAATTCTAAGGTACTGACAATCCAAAAACTTAACTAAAACCACCATAATCTATAAATTTAACTTGCAATTAACAACAAAGCCAAATGACACAATCCAGGTCCTTTAATTTTACAATAAACTGACTAAAGCCAAATGACTTTTAAAATTCTAACTAAAGTCCAATAATATTGTAACTATTTTATGTTACATAATATTGGTCCATTAGTTTCTATTTTTTTCACACATACCAGGCGCCGAATGTTCAGCGGCCATTTTTGAGTGTTCGCCAGTGTATTTTTACTTCTTCCTCAAGCTCTGGTTTGTCGGCATTATATTAAGTTTTAACTCTGAGATTTTGGGCTGCAGCCTCCACGAACCCGGCCCATTGTATACCTTAGGAATGTATGAAGTGAACCCATACCCTATACCTTCAAAAAATAGAAAAATAATGACATATTTCTTTGATAAAGCAATAGTCAAAGGACTTTATTTAGAAAAAGAAAAAAACAAAACCATAAGGTTTTTATCCAAATAAAAAATGTTAGAAAGACTAAACTCTAATTTAATCACAAGTTCACAACTACCCTTATCTTCCTTTTTCATATGCAGACCACTTTCCAAAAAAACATTGGATATGCCCACTAATAAAACGGCGAAAAAACACACAAAATAATAGCAAGTTTTTTTGAAACTGTTATACAAATGAATAATTTAAGAATTTTGAGACTTCAAATTCAAACTTGTACATCAAATATGATAATTTGAAATAATTTAAAAAATTATGACAAAGTTATAATATTTGAACTGTAAAAAAGAAAGCCAGTTATGTGAACTACTAATTAACCAATGTCAACTATAAGATTCTGTATCTGGTCATCATTGGTGATAAAATCCAGCCTAGCCTTTTTTTTTTTTTGTTAAATCAAACAGAAAGAACCCAAATGAACATTTAGACAAGCTTAGGTAATAGATTAATAATCTGTAACAATCGCCATTTTATCTTTCTCATGCCAAAGGCACTGCCAAAACAAATAAAAACAAGCAGTTCTAGAATTTAATTATCAAGTCCAACTAATGGACACCCTGAGTTGCATCAACTATTAGAAAAAGCCCTCAGAATGAATAAAAAAATGGCTAGCTAGCCCACAAGAACAGACTTCATAGAATGCCTTGATATCATCATTGACATGTTCTGTTTGAGGCCAGCAAACCAATTACAGTTCATGCATGAAAATCAGGCATAGGTATTTCCGAAAAATAAACAAATTAGGCAAATTAAATACTCTCCTTATATCCATACAACATGAAGAAACTCCCAGGTCCCATTCTTGGATACAGGAATATGCGCTCGAACTAATTCTCAAGATGCCTGGATTCGCCATTATAATTTCTCGTAGGATTCATTTCAGCTTTCAGTTTCTAGTTTCAAGTGAATCAAGGGCCGGAACATCACTGAACCTGAACTGATTTTGAGAGTTGTAGTTTGTCCATCCTTTGCATCATTGTAGTTTTGAGAGTTATATATATATAGTTTTTCCATTCTTTTGAGTAAAATATTTTCTCTCAATTGCTATATTAATCTTCCAATATATAGACCTAGCTTCCTGTTTCAAGGTAATCTGAACCATCAGACAAAGAAATTTGAGTTAGTTTCTTCAGTACCATAGATATAACATAAATACTATTAGGTCAATATAGATATATAGTGTAGTACAATAGAGAAACTTACACTAAAAAACTAAGCTAGCATTAATCTGGAAACCACTGCAACATATACATACATCACTGTGTACGTACTTCATACTGGAAACTATCTTTGCATGCTTTCGCCGTCAGGTTGGGCACTGTATATATCATCATATTAAAAATTCAGTGGGAATTAAAAGTACGTACATCCAGGTATAATCATGACAGCACAAGCTCAGAAGGTAGTGGTGATCCAGGATGCATCCAAAGAAATTATTAGTTCGAGCGCAATCCAATGGGTCCTGCAAGGCTTATCACTTAAGCCTGGAGATGAAATTACACTTCTTGCAGTTCTTCACCAGGTTATTAACCCTAGTACGTTACCTTTCATGGCAGCTGGGAGACTGTGTAAGAATTTATGCTTTTGTTTTCCTAATAAAAGGGAAAAAGAAATTTTCGGAAAGTATGGTAAACATGAGCACTAATATTTAAGATTATGAAATAAAAAAAAAAAATTTATCAGATATATCACAGAGAACGGATTTTGCTAACTTTTCTTTCCCCCAACACCCAATTTCCCACCTTCCTTGTACTCAGTGGGATACAGGACCAAGATGGATTCCAGTTCAATTTTTGGAACGAACCCGAAAGTCATTGAAGAAGAACTCGAGAGGAAAACAAAGGAGTATCGTAACAAAGTCACTACAACAAATATGGCTTAAAGCCACTTTGAATTGAAACTAGATTGAAGTTAGTGACAAATGACATTTTTTTGAGTCACCAATTAATATTTTAGTTGTTTTTAAAAATTTTGGTGGAGTTAATAGTTATCTTAGGATCCACTAATTTGTACAATGGTTAACTAATAAGTGGCTAAACAAAAATGG
Organism: Dryas octopetala; assembly: GCF_963921425.1. Classification (NCBI taxonomy): domain Eukaryota; kingdom Viridiplantae; phylum Streptophyta; class Magnoliopsida; order Rosales; family Rosaceae; genus Dryas; species Dryas octopetala. The sequence goes on along the minus strand of NC_141368.1, from coordinate 18,818,686 downwards.
TAACCAAAATAGAAAATTAGTGGGAGTAGGTAATAGAATGTTCACCAAATTTAGTTAGAATTTGCACCTATACCTTTTATTTTGCCAGGAATTTGCAATTGCACCTATACTTAACCGTAGGAAAAATAGTGGAATTACAAAACTTTTGAAAATCTATTTAGAAAATTATAAATTTATTTCCTAGTATCCTACTGCATATTTTATTAAAATTTTGTGTGAGATGTTATAATTGTAATTTTGCAACCTAGGGTTTTATTATAAAATGTTAAAAACCCATCTACAACAATCACTTTCTCTTTTCCTCCTCAACACAGCCGCACCTCTCTTTCTCACTTCTCTCTTCTCTACCGTGAGTCTTCTCCGGAGACTCCACCTCCGTCCGGCCTCCAATGGTGACGAGACCACCACCAAAACGCTCATCTCCCTCTCATCTTTCCTCCTCTGGTCTTCGTCAACCCGAACACCCAGCCATCGACATGATTTAAAGTCACACATAAACCTCCTTTTTGCCGGCGATTACATTATTCCGGCGATGGAGGTATGTCAAACCACTCTCATCTTCACTTGCTCATCGCTCTGAGTTGATGGGTGCTTTCAGATCATCTTGATGACCACCCTAGGCGGCGGTTCGAAACCCTAACAGCCGCGACTCTCCTCCTCCATTTTTGGCGACATCAATCTGCAAGATCTACTCAATCTAAGCCCAAAAACAAACAGGTTTCTTTGTCTTTTGTTTTTTGTTTTTAAAGTTTGAGTTTCTCTATTTAGTTTTCTTAATTTTCATTTATGATTTTTTATATAAACATTTTGATTTGGTTTAATGTTTGCTGAGCAACTCTTTTGACTTCGATAATGGCATGTTTCTAACTCTGAAATATGATTTTTTGATTCTCTTGCAGATTTATGTATTTGTTATATGCTCATTATCAGAGGTCAACTAATCCATGAGCAGGGTGATTTGAGTTCGAGTAAGCTACTTCCAGTCTTTTGAGATCAGTAGAATATATTAGGAAATGTGTGATGTAATCTAGATAGCTGAGTGATAGCTGACCTATATTCCTGTAATGATCTTTGTTAAATCAGTGTTTGGAACACTTGTGAAATTCCTGCTATGTAAAGATTAAGGTTAAATATATAAATATGTACCTTTCTGTTTATTTTCTTTAATGTAAGATTCAAATGACTTATTGTTATGTTGTCTGACTTTTTGCATAATTCTTGCTGCAATACAAATTTCAGCAAACACCATTTGAAAATAATAGGGTTAAAATGATTTGCAAATAGCACAGAACTGAAAAAATGCAATTCAAATAGCTGCAATTTTAATTTGGTGGGAAAATGCTTTTTGAATCCATTAATTATTTAGTCACCAAAGTACATGGAGGCATTCTTTTAATCCAAGTTGCTCTTCACCAATACAGCAACTATCTGCAAAATGGTGAGCCTCTATTTGCAACTGCCTGCAACATTGGTGGAGGCAGAAATTGTCAGCAGTGTTGGTCTCCAAACTCCACCATTCCAAAAATTTGGTTTGGGTAGCCACATTGCCACCCCTTTCTCTGCAACCAGCAGCCTAAGAGTGACTGCATAGTAGCTATTTACCCTTCAAACCAATTTTTAGTTGCTAATGCATCAATAGATAACATAAACCAATAGTGGATTTAAGAGGAAAATGGTGTAGTGAGTGGAGGTTACAATAATTTGTAAGCAATGTGAAAGCGCGCAGGTCAGATAGGACTTGCAGGCTGTTAGAAATTTAGAGGGTGTTTAGGACACTTGTAGCTAATGACTTATGTAAACTTCTATTAGCTACTTATGCTTGATATGAGAAACTTGAGTGAAAAGTATTAGAGTGGAGTGGAGACCTTAGTTAGAAATAGGACAATTTTATTTAGAAGTAGAGAAGGAATACAAGGCTTTAGTAGATGTCTAAGACAATAGGACTTAGGAGTAGTGGCTTTTAGTATTGCCTCTTACTTACACTTAGATATGGGTACATGCTATATATATAGAGAGTAGATGAACCCTCTTGACTTCTCTAGAACATCTATTAGCCACATGCTACTAGTAGGTTCTAGAGTATACTACACTTTTAATTATGTTATAGTACATTCTTATATAAGCTTAATATTCTAGACTCTTCTTTTATGTGGAATTATGTAGACTTCTCTAGTTAAGATAGTTACTAACACTACAAGAAAAACAAATTTGGGCGACCAAACTTTGGGCGACGAACATATATTCGTCGCCCAAAGACATTTAGGGCGACGAACAAGAAAATTTGTCGCTCAAAGTCATAAAGGTTTGGGCGACGAACATGTTCGTCGCTCAAAGAAGGTTTGGGCGACGAATCACACATTCCTCGCCCAAAGTTACTTTGGGCGACGAACACATTTCGTCGCCTAAACATTAACAACAAACAATTAATTGAGAAATACATTGGGCGAGGAATATACATGTTCGTCGCCCAAAGTAACTTTGGGCGACAAACATGTATATTCCTCGCCCAAACTTACTTTGGGTGACAAAATATTTCGTCGCCCAAACTCATTTTGGGCGAGGAATATACATTTCGTCGCCCAAAGACACTTTGGGTGACGAAATTATGTTCGTCGCCCAAAATGAGTTTGGGCGACGAAATATGTTCGTCGCCCAAAGGATCATCCTGTTTTGTAATAATGGTTTGGGCGAGGAACCTCACAATTCGTCGCCCAAAGTTTGTTTGGGCGACGAAATGTTATATTCCTCGCCCAAGATAACTTTGGGCGACGAAATTTGTAGCTCCTCGCCCAAAGTAAGAATATTTTTTTGTTTACAATTTTATATATGTAATAGCATACTATACGATTGTATTTCCAAAGATCATAACCATTCATTTTTTAATTCCCTACTTAAGGATCATCCATGCAAAAAATTAGCTCAATCGGAGATGTAGAAGTTAGGTAACGGTGGTTGAACTTATGAACGATTGTAAATTTTCTAATACGAATCGAAGTATGAGATGAATTCCGATTTAGCCGATTTTTTGCAGGGATGATCTTCCAGTATAAACGAATAGAATGAACGGTTCCGATCGTTAAAATCACATTGTAGTCTTCACAAATTGTTGAATCACCAAAATTTCTACCCAAAAGTTAATATAATTATACTCTTTAAGTGTATTTGTATGTAGAAGATCACTTTTGTAATGTGTTTTTAACGATCCGAACCGATCATTCCTTAGTGCCTCACTCAAAGATCATCCATGCAAAAAATTAACTCAACTGGAGATGTAGAAGTTAGGTTTAGCATTTAGGATGTATGAACGATCTTGATTCTTATAATAATAATCGAACGGGTAGATGAACTCCGATTGAGCCGATTTTTTGCAGGGTTGATCTTTGAGTATGAACATATATGAAGAATGGCTCTGATTGTGATAATCACGTTGTGGTCTTCACAATTATTGAAGCTACAAGGTTTTAACGAAAGAGTTGATATAATTTTAGTCTTCAAATGCAAAAATCACTGATTTATATGTAGAACCTTATATGTCGATTGTGTTTTTAACGATCTGAACCGTTCATTTATTAGTTTGTCACTCAAAGATCATTCCTCTAAAATATTAGGTCAATTGGAGATCTAGAAGTTTGGTATTGGAGCTCGAACGTATGAACGATCATGGTTCATAAAAAAATTCAACTTTGGGCGACGAAATGTAGCTTTAGGCGACGAACAGTGCGTCGCCCAAAGTCTGAAATTATGGCGGGATAAAACGGTGCCCTAAAGTCAACAACTTTGGGGGACGAAAATAAATTCGTCGCCCAAAGTGACTTTAGGCGACGAATTAACACGTTTGTCGCCCAAAGTGACTTTAGGCGACGAATTCATGTTCGTCGCTTTAAGATACTTTGGGCGACGAACATGAATTCGTCGCCTAAAGTCACTTTGGGCGACGAATTTGTTAATTCCTCGCCTAAAGTCACTTTGGGCGACGAATTCATGTTCGTCGCCCAAAGTCTTTAGATTTATACCCATTTCTTGGTTCACTTCGGTCAGCTCACTCACTCTCACCTCACCTTCGCAGCGCCGCGCAGCCCCTCACCCTCGCAGCGCCTCCTCCTTCCCTCAGCTCTCACTCCCTCCTCCTCCTCCTCCTCCTCCCTCCGCCTCCTCCTCCTCCTCCCTCCTTCCCCGAAACCCAAAACCGCCCCCCCCCCCATCAGCAACCCACCCCCCCTACCGAAACCCACCCCCCCCATCAGCAACCCACCCCCCGCGAAAACCCACCCCCTACCGAAACCCACCCCCCCCATCGGAGACCCACCCGCCCCTCCCCTGAAAATCCACCCTCGCCGAAACCCACCCCCGAAAATACCCACCCCCGCAAATACCCACGCCGAAACCCACCCCCCACCCGAAACCCACCCACCCCCACCGAAACCCATCCCCCCCCCCCCAGCCGAAACCACTCACCCAAAACCCCCCCCCCCAGCAGCCGAAACCACTCACCCAAAACCCCCCCCCTCGAAGCCAGCAGCTCACCCCCCTCCCCCCCACTCGAAGCCGAAAGCAGCTCGCAGCTCACAGGTATTTGTTTTTTGTTTTTTTTTTTTTTTGAATTTATGGTATTTTCTGGTATTTTCTGTTTTTTTTTGGGTATTTTCTGTTTTTTATGGTATTTTCTGTTTTTTATTGGTATTTTCTGTTTTTTATGGTATTTTCTGTTTTTTATGTTTTCTAATATTGTGGATTTTGTACTTGTTGTGGATTTTGCATAAATTGATTGTGAAATTTCTGATTTTAGTGGTAATTAGTTAATGTTGTGGGTTTTTTTAATTTAGTGGTTTGGTTGTGAAATCTGAATTTAGATTGATGTTGGGCCCATATTTGACAATGATTTATTTTTTTGGTGAAGGAAGGATAGTGTTGCATTTGTTGCGAAGGATAATTGCATTTTTGGTGAGGTATGTGTTTAATCTATCTTTTAGTTAAGTTTTTGTATGATTTAGTATTTAATGTTTCATATATAATTGTATTAAATTTTTGAGTGAATTAGTTTGTATGTTAAAATTAATTATAAAATTCATTAATTAATTTGTATGTTTTTATATGCTAAAATTTAATAGTTTGTTTGTATGCTTATATGTATATTGTTAAATTAATTATAATTTAGTTTGTATGTTACATTTAGTTTAGTTTTAATTGCAAAATTTTCGATGACGTAGTCCAGCACTCCTCGAGTACTGGGTGAGGTCATGTGGCACGAAGCGCTTGTGCGAAGTTATCAATCGATAACTTTGTACATTTAACTAGTCGTGCGAAGTTATCAGTGGATAACTTTGTACACTAAATTTCAATCGATACCTTAGACCCGTTCGAGAGTCTATTGGACGCGCGCATGGGCGCTTGGCGTGACTGCGCTCCAATATGATTCTTGAATTGTCCAAATTACCCATGGACAGTTTGGGAGTGCACAATTATGTGTTGTGGTTAGCGGTTCATGTGACGTGGTTTTGATCTGAGAAAATTTCGGCAACATCTCCTTATGTGTTCTTCGAGTGCATACTAGATATTTGTTTTAAATATCTACGTCGTGCACTTGGAGAACCATAGGGAGATGCTGCCGAAATTTTCCCAGATCAAAACCACGTCGTTTGAGCCAACAACCACGACACATATGTGCATTCTCGAATGGGATAGGGCCCTTACCGGAGGCATAAGGAGACGAAGAATGGTGACGCATCGTTTTCTAATTGTCGTGTAATATGGAAACAGGCATCATGGACCGACAGTGGATACGTAATACGAATCGTGTTAGTGATGAATATTTGTATGGGATCGAGTCATTTATCCAAGTTGCACAGGAACATGTCAATGCTCAGAATAATATAAGGTGTCCGTGCCGGAATTGTAACAACTCTTTATGGAAGACAGTGCGTGAAGTCAGAATTCATTTGGTGAGATTTGGGATGTCACACAACTATACGACATGGTATTATCATGGTGAACCGAGAGTTTATGCTTCGACGTCCTCGGAGACCCGAACAATTCTGCAGCCTACTGAATCTGTTGCTGATGATAATGACCAAGTGATGGGCATAATAAACGATGCTTATCCATATGCATCGCTAGATCACGAAGTCAGTCAGCATGATACAGAGAGCGATAATATGGATCAAGATGATGGGTTGCCCGAAGTCCAAAGAGAAGAGTTTGATAAGTACGAGAGATTGTTGAAACAAGCTCAGCGGGAATTGTACTCTGGTTGTGAAGAGTTCTCAGTGCTAACTGCTGTTGTGGAGTTAATGCATTGGAAAGTACTTAATCAACATTCGAATCGAAGTTATGATCAGTTGATGGGGATTTTGAAACGAATGCTTCCAAAGAACAATCATATACCTGAAACCCATTATCTTGCGAATAAGGTGTTGAAAGATCTCGGTTTGGGATATGAAAAGATTCATGCATGCAAGAATGATTGTGTATTGTTTTACAAAGAACACCAAGGGAAGGATAAATGCCCTGTGTGCAATGAACCGAGATATAAGAACAAGTCTGTAGAGAGAAAGAAACAGATTCCGCAAATGGTGTTGCGTTATTTCCCACTTAAGCCAAGGTTGCAACGATTGTACATGTCGACACATACTGCAAGTGACATGAGGTGGCACAAAGATAAGCGGGTTGAGGATGATGTGATGAGACATCCTGCAGACGGAAGCGCATGGAAAGAATTTGACAAGATATATCCGGATTTTGCAGCAGATGCACGAAATGTCAGATTAGGACTTGCTACTGATGGATTTAATCCATTCGGAAATATGAGCACATCTCACAGCACTTGGCCAGTGGTCGTGGTTCCTTATAATTTGCCTCCCTGGAAATGCATGAAAAAAGAATTCACAATTATGACGCTATTAATTCCAGGACCGCAATCCCCTGGCAAGGAGATCGATGTATATTTGCGGCCGTTGATTGATGAGCTGAAAGAATTGTGGCAAAATGGTGTGCCGACATATGATAAGTCCACCGAAACAATGTTTTCCTTGCGTGCGGCAGTCATGTGGACAATAAATGATTTCCCAGCTTATGGGAATTTATCAGGCTGGAGCACCAAGGGTTATATGGCATGTCCTACTTGTAATAAAGATATAACTTCTGCTTGGCATGGTGGTAAAGTATGTTATATGGGCCACCGAAGATGGTTGCCGGGGGATCATAAATGGCGTCACAGTAAGGAGGCCTTTGACGGAAAAAAGGAGATGGGCGTGAAACCTAAAGAATTATCTGGTGATGACATCTTGAGGCAGTTGAATAACTTAGAATTTGGCCGGATTGGTAAACATCCCTCTAACAAAGAACGAAATATGCCAAGGTCACCTGCACATCTAAATTGGACAAACAAGTCGATATTCTTTGAGTTGGAGTATTGGTCCAAGTTGATTTCTTAATTCCTAACTTGTGTATAATATTTTGAAGGCTGAGATGCTCGCCAAGAAGGCGAGTTATTTGGAGGAGGTGGCCAGCCAGTACCCTCCGGACACTCCGTTGGAGACGATCTCAGTCCCCGATCCCGATGCCGGTCTTCGTATTATGACGGAGACACTGGGTGTTAGGCGTGGTAGGGAGATACGCGGAATGGGAGCGGGTCGGGTTCGTGATCTCAGCGCCGGGTCTTCATCTCAGCCATCTGCAGATATAGTCAACCTGACCACTGAAGTGCAGTTGTTGAAGGGTCAGCTAGAAGAATCGAGAGCGGCATATGCGGAGCAGACGAGTAAGGTGCAGCAGATGCAGCAGATGTTTGGCCAGTTGGCCAGGATTGTACCTGGGTTTGTGCTGCCGCCCAACATCGACCAGTGCATGCCAGACTCCTCCACCGGTGTCGATGATGCTACTGACTTAGGGGGCCATTAGTTATTTGTATGTATGTATTAATTAAATTGTTGTATGTATTAATTAAATTGTTTCTACTTTGTATGGATATTTTGGATATATATAAATTTATTAATTTTGTTTTATATAATTTTTGAATAAAGATTTTTTTTAATATTAAATTCATATATATAATTTAAATAAAATTTTTTTTTTAAATAAAATACGTTTGGGCGACGAAATTTGTCCGTCGCCCAAACCCTTTTTGGGCGACGAATAAGTATGTTCGTCGCCCAAACCCTCTTTGGGCGACGAAATTTGTTCGTCGCCCAAAGCACGTTCCAGCGAGGAAATTAGCTATTCCTCTCCCAAATCTTGTTTAGGCGACGGATAATTTCGTCGCCCAAACATGCTTTGGGCGACGAATAAGTGGGTTCGTCGCCCAATCCATCTTTGGGCGACGAAATTATCCGTCGCCTAAACATGCTTTGGGCGACGAATTTTATGTTTTGGGAGACAAAAAAAATTCGTCGCCCCCTGGTGTCTTTGGGCGACGAAATTTATGGATTCGTCGCCCAAACTCTTGGGCGACACATTTTGGGCGAATAATTGCTCGACGAACCAATTTCGTCGCCCAAACGTTTGGGCGACGAATTCCGTTCCTCTCCCAAACCCTTTTTTCTTGTAGTGTAATAGATTTATCTACAATACTCTTTCTTCTTATCAAGCTATCTTCTAGATTTTTAGAATTATGTAGAACTATGTGGAATATTCTAGCTTTAATTGGTATGGGCTTTGTGGAAGTCTCTAGAATTTTGTAGTATTTTCCAATAATGTGCATTAATTTTCAACACTCCTCCTTAATGCACATTTAGGATACTCCAAGCATGCTTCGTAGCATTTCAAATCTTGGTCTTGGAAGTGCCTTGGTGAAGATGTCTGCTATTTGCTCCTCCGTCTTGCAATACTTGAGTTCTATCTCCTTGTTTGCTGAGACTTCACGTAGAAAATGATGCTTGATGGCAATGTGTTTTGTCCTGCTATGAAACACTGGATTTTTTGCCATCGCTATAGCAGTCTTGTTGTCACAAAATATTTTAGTAGCTTCATTTTGTTGTTCTCCCATGTCTTTAAATATTCTTCTCAGCCATATAGCTTGGCAGGCTGAACTTGACGCTGACACATACTTCGCTTCGGCTGATGATTGTGCCACTGTCTCTTGTTTTCTTGAAGGCCATGAGAATATGCCAGACCCAATTGTGAATGCATAGCCTGATGTACTTTTGAAGTCGTCCACTCCAGCCCAGTCGATCGCTATCTGTGAATCCGAATAGCCTTGTATCTGTAGAAGGTCTATACCATATGCCATAGTTAATAGTTCTTTGCAAGTACCTTAGTATTCTTTTTGCTGCTCCATAGTGTATCTGACTTGGAGTTTGCATAAACCTTGAAAGTAGGCTGGTCGCGTACATAATGTCTGGTCGAGTTGTTGTTAGATAAAGTAGGCTTCCAATGAGACTTCTGTACTTTGATGCTTCTGCTTTTCCGGATCCATCGTCATTTCTTAGCTTTTCATTGGTGATAAGCGGTGTAGCCACGGTCTTGCACCCAGACATCTTGACCTTCTTCAAGAGATTTTCAGTATATTTCTTTTGACATATGAAGATTCCATTTTCTTCTTGGATTATCTCAATGCCAAGAAAATAGTGCAATTGACCAAGGTCACTCATCTCAAATGTCTTCATCATATCTTCTTTAAATTCTTGAATTAATTTTTTATTATCTCCTGTATAGATAAGATCATCAACATATAGAAAAACAATAAGAATGGAGTTACCTTGAGTTTTGGTGTAGAGTGTTGGCTCGCTTTTGCTTCTCTTGAATCCAGCATTGATGAAGTATTTGTCGATGCGGCTGTTCCACGCTCTTGGTGCTTGTTTAAGTCCATATAAGGCTTTCTTTAGTCTTAGGACTTTGTCTTCTCCTCCTTCCTCGATGAATCCTTGTGGTTGCTCCACATAGATTTCTTCTTCGAGCTCTCCATTTAGAAATGCTGATTTTACATCCAATTGGTAGAGTTTCCACTTGTTTTGAGCTGCAAGAGCTATAAGTGCTCTTATTGTATCAAGTCTTGCCACTGGCGTTTCTGAAATTTCTCTTTCATGTGTGTCTTCTTCAGGCTGTTGTGTTGGGGTTGTCTCTGGTTCTCCTGACAGGACAACACCTTTCTTCTCTATTTTTCCTTCATCCCAATTCCAGGATGCAGATTCATCAAACTCGACATCTCGGCTGATCACGAGCTTCTTAGTTCTTGGATTGTAGACGCGATAGCCTTTAGATTGGGAACTATATCCCATAAATATGCCAATTTCTGATTTTTCTTCTAGCTTATGTCTTTTTGGAGCTAGAATGTGCACATAACATACACATCCAAAAACTTTGAGATGCTTTGCTGATGGCTTCTGGTTACTTCACGCCTCAATAGGAGTCTTGTCTTGTAGAGCTTTTGTTGGACATCTATTTAGCAAGTATACTGCTGTGTATACTGCTTCTGCCCAAAATATCTTTGGTAGTCCTTTTTCAAATAGCATTGATCTAGCCATCTCCATTATAGTTCTATTTTTCCTTTCCGAGACTCCATTTTGTTCAGGAGCATAGCCCACTGTCAATTGGTGCTCTACTCCTTCATCTTCACAAAACTTGTTGAATTCTTTTGAGGTGTACTCTTTACCTCTATCGCTTCTAAGAGCTTTGATGTATTGGCCACTTTGTTTTTCGACATGAGCCTTGAACTTCTTAAAGACTTTGAAGACTTCTGATCTTTCACGTAGAAAATAAACCCATGTCATTCTAGAATAGTCATCAATGAAAAGAATGAAGTACCTGCTTTGATCGAGAGATGGGGTCCTCATTGGTCCACAGATGTCTGTATGCACGAGTTCCAACAAGGCTTTTGCTCTCCAAGCCTTTCCGGATGGAAATGCTTGTCGATGTTGTTTGCCAAGTTGACAGCCTTTGCAGACATCACCACTCTCCTTTATGCTTGGCAGATCTCTCATCATATTTTTCTGGTGAAGTAATTGTAGTCCATGAAAGTTGAAGTGGCCAAATCTTTTATGTCAAAGCCATGAATCTTCTAATTCTACTTTCATGACCATTTTTTTGACATATTGCCAATGGATGGGAAAATTTCTATTTTCCATCCTTACTTTAGTTATAATATGATTTTTATCTTTTTTGTCATATATTGTGCAGGAGTCTCTAGAAAAGTGTAGAAAATATCAATTTTCAATCATTTGGCCAACACTCAATAGATTATGCTCCAAGCTAGGAACTAAAAGAACATCATGAATTAATTTAGTTCCTTTGTTTGTATGGATAGAGATCGTACATTTTCCTTTCGTCTCCACCAGTGCGCCATTTCCCAATTTAACTTGGGATTTTATGGATGTATCTATTTCAGAGAAGATGCTTTCGTCTCCTGTCATGTGGTTGCTGCAGCCACTGTCGATGTACCATTTCCTGTTGTTCACTTCAATTGCTGCTTGACAAGCATAGAAAAGCTCTTCATCCTGCTCCTTTTTTTCTGTATAATTGGCTTGATAATTCTTCTTAAGCCGACAGTCTTTTTCCATATGTCCAAACTTTTTGCAGTTTCGGCATTTTGGTTTTCCTCGAAACCAACAATCTTTTTCTAGGTGACTTGTCTTTTTACATGTTCCACATGGAGGGAAGTTTTTCTTCTCCTTGTTTTCATTTTTATTTTCCCAGTTATCGGGTTTATCTCCTCGTCTAGAATTTTCTTTTGATTTCCAGTTTCCTCTAGATTTCTGAGACCTTAAATTGACTTTTGACTGGAAGGCACTTTCTAGTGAACTTTCATTTCGCCTACTCAGTCTTTGTTCATATGCTTCTAGAGAACCCATTAGTTCTGTCACTGAAAGAGCCGTTATATCTTTTGACTCTTCAATGGCAGTGACTATAGGGTCATACTTATCAGTAAGACTAATAAGTATTTTTTCTACAATTTTTGTATCAGTTATCATTTCACCATAAGCTCTCAATTGATTTACTATTTCTTTTACTTTGGAATAGTAATCTTTAGCGGTCTCAGAATCTTTCATTTTAAGATTTTCTAAATCTTTCCTTAGAGTTTGTAGTTTGACACTACGTACCTTTTCATTTCCTTGAAACTCTTCTTTCAAAGTATCCCAAGCCTCCTTTGAAGTTGTAGCTCCCATGATCCTTGGAAATATGGTGTCATCAAAAGCTTGTTGTAGAGCGTAAAGAGCCTTTGCGTCTCTCTGCTCGTCCTTCTTCGCCTGCTTTCGTTGCTCAGCGGTGGGTCTTTCTGGAACAGAGAACCCACTAGTAACAATGTCCCATAAGTCTTGAGACATAAAATAGGTTCTCATCTTGATGCTCCAAAAATCATAGTTTTCACCAGAGAATATTGGAAGAGGGACAGAGTTTTGGCTAGAGTTATTAGACATGGTGGTAAATTAGGATGACCCTACGCCCAATAAGAAAGCTCTGATACCACTGTTAGAAATTTAGAGGGTGTTTAGGACACTTGTAGCTAATGGCTTGTGTAAGCTTCTATTAGCTACTTATGCTTGATATGAGAAACTTGAGTGAAAAGTATTAGAGTGGAGTGGAGACCTTAGTTAGAAATAGGACAATTTTATTTAGAAGTAGAGGAGGAATACAAGGCTTTAGTAGATGTCTAAGACAATAGGACTTAGGAGTAGTGGCTTTTAGTATTGCCTCTTACTTACACTTAGATATGGGTACATGCTATATATATAGAGAGTAGATGAACCCTCTTGACTTCTCTAGAACATCTATTAGCCACATGCTACTAGTAGGTTCTAGAGTATACTACACTTTTAATTATGTTATAGTACATTCTTATATAAGCTTAATATTCTAGACTCTTCTTTTATGTGGAATTATGTAGACTTCTCTAGTTAAGATAGTTACTAATAGATTTATCTACAATACTCTTTCTTCTTATCAAGCTATCTTCTAGATTTTTAGAATTATGTAGAACTATGTGGAATATTCTAGCTTTAATTGGTATGGGCTTTGTGGAAGTCTCTAGAATTTTGTAGTATTTTCCAATAATGTGCATTAATTTTTAACACAGGCCATAACCTGCTATTTTTTTAGAGATTTATTGATCCATTTAATTCATCTATGTACTGCTATAGTAGTGCATCTTGCATGTGTATGGAGAACGTACACTTTCGAATTAGAAGTGCAGCATTGAGAATTTGATGGAGTACTCACAGCCTGTCAATCAAATGCTAACATAGTATAGGAAAGCTTTTACAACATCAACTGTCAATCAAATGCTAACAGGGTCATTTTTCTGATTAAATTTCGCAGATTGAGTTCAACATGGAGGTGCTTGCCGGTTCCTCTCCAAAGATGGTTGCTATAGATGCTGCAAAAAGATTAGGGGCAACATGGGTGATTCTTGATAGGTTAGTCACTAATTAAAAGATTTGAAGATTTTGAAAATGTTCTGCTCAACTCGTTTGCGGGAGTCGTGCAATCTAGTTTCAAAGTTCACTTTTTTACTTTGCACAAGAAATTAATTCAGATAATTAAAAATGTTTATGATATGTATCCAGAAAATTGGAAATTTATGAATCAGCCTAAAGAATTTTTGTTAATTAGTCAATCATTGATGATTGATTGAGGCTTTAGTAGTAGTTATGGTTTCAAATTTTAAAAATCATGGAAAAATCATGCTGCTAGTACTTGTGAACCTTTCATATATGCTTAAAACTTGCAAATTTCCACAGCATGGTAAGTAAAATAATATTTCTCATTGAAAACAACTATGCATCTGAAAACAATGAAAAGTAAGAAAGGTTTGGAATTTGAAAGCTTCTTTTTAATTTGCTGGTGCAGGCAGATGAAGAAAGACAAGCAATTCTTCATGGAGAAGTTGTCATGTGGTATATCAAGGATGAAACGTAACAATTCAGTTGAACAATTGAGAGGGCCAAAACCACTTGGGAACAGCAAGTCACTCACCACAAGACGCATCACAGACCATGCGAAATATGAAGAAATGTCGAAGGGGAACAGCAAACCACACACCAGGAAACGCAGCATCCATGTAAAATATGATGAAATGATACCAGGAAGTCCAGAGGATCAACCTTCTCCTAAAAGTAAGAAATTTTATCACAAGTCATTTCACTGCCCTAGGACTAGGAGTTCCAAACTGCATACATAAGACACAACAACCCTTATAATGTAACATTAAGATAGTCTAGGCTAGGCAAATAATTTTAAGTCAATATTATGATACTAAATTAAATATGGATGTGAACCTTTTTTTAACTTTTTTATAAGAAATATATATGGATGTCATCCATGATCACCAGCTTCTAATAACACAAATATAAAATCCTATGATTCGAAAAATCATTCATTAATGTAAATGATCACCATGTCTAACAATGAGCATGAAATATCTTATGTGTGACACCAGTTTGATTTCAAAAAGAAAAAAGAAAAACCAGAGTTCGTCTAATTTGCAGATTTCAATTTCTTCTTTTGGCCTGATATAAAATTTGGAGTCACTGTAGAAATTTTTGGTATATTGTCGTACATAATTTCACATTGCTTTTCGTCAGTACAAATGCAAGAACATAATTAAGACTGCACATTATTTTAGAATCTCCAAGTCCTCGAAAGACCAGTTTTGGCAAAGAACAAGGTGGGGATGGCCGTGGACACCCATGGCCTAACTATAGAAAATCTACCACATTGCATACCTCCTCATCAAGTGAACAGCTGATGACTAGTGTCTCAAGTTCAAGTCTGGGGAATACTGAAACCTTAACTCCTAGTCTTGCCCATCATTTTCAAGAGGACGAAATCGCTATAAATACTGAAAGAGGAAAAGGAGGAGAGAAATCCCCATTTCCAATTGCTGAGAGTCAAGCAAGGGATCAAAAAGAAACATACAATGCCGGGAGCCCGGATGAAGATAAACAGCATAGCTACAAGAATGATTGGATTGGAGAATATCAAACAAATGAGGAATTTAGAAATTCAGAGTGCACAGTTTGCAAAAATAGAAGGCCAAAGATTGGATGGAAGAGTGACTTTACTTACTCAGAGCTGCTAGCTGCTACAAATGGTTTTTCGGATAAGAACTTCCTGTCTGAAGGTGGATTTGGTTCCGTTTACAAAGGAGAACTGAATGGGATGAAGATTGCTGTCAAGCAACATAAAAATGCAAGCTGCCAAGGAGAGAAAGAATTTAAGTCTGAAGTTCATGTACTCAGCAAGGCAAGACATGAAAATTTGGTCATGCTGTTAGGATCATGTTCAGAAGGAAGCAAGAGGCTCCTTGTTTACGAATATGTTTGCCATGGTTCATTGGATCAACATCTATCAAGTAAGAAGGAAACAAACTTAAAATAACCTATAAATTTAAAATTCTTTAAAATTTTGGAAGCACCAGGTGTTTTCCTTAGTACTTGGCTGTTACAGAATAGAGAAGTCTAACCCCTACAATAATATGTGCTAAATTTATGCAGAGCACACCATCAGACCTCTCAATTGGGATAAGAAGATAAAAATTGCTATTGGAGCTGCAAAAGGCTTACAATACCTGCATGAAAACAACATCATCCACAGAGATGTGAGACCAAACAACATCCTCGTGACACATGATCATGAATCCCTGGTAACTAAACAAAATATCTCTTCTTTTAATACCAGCATTAAGATCCAACATACCCATTGATATCGATCATGATGTAGTTACATGGGGTCAATCCAGGAAAATCAATTTCCTAAGACAGAGTCGCTAATATGTGACTCGAATTCAATATGTAGTTCTTTTGTTTTTTTCCCTTAAATCTTATACAATTAGTAAAGAAATAAGATTCATAATAAAAATGAAACATCATTAAGTTTCTTTTGCCGTAATTACTGGACTCGATTTTAGAAAAACCATTTGAGCCAGAGTGCACAAACTATCCGATACCCTTAAACCAATCCTCATTGTGTAACCCAAATAACCACTTCCACGAACCATCTAACATGTTGTGTTTATTAGCTAGGAGATTTTGGTCTTGCAAGAACTCAACATGATGACTCAGATCGATCATCAGACACAACAAGAGTTGTCGGAACTCTGGGATACTTAGCACCAGAATATGCAGAAAGTGGGAAAGTGTCAACCAAGACAGATGTTTATGCTTTTGGGGTCATTCTATTACAGCTTATCACAGGACTGAGGCCTACTGACAAGAAGCTTGGAGGAAAAAGTCTTGTGGGATGGGTAAGAGCTTCCATACCATAAATCTTTATAAATATGTATTCATATTACCATATATTGGTAATAAATATGTCTTTTTAAATAGCACTCTACTCCTCACACCTTCAAGACTTCAACCACCAAATAAAAAAACTGCTTTTCAGTTTTCATATTCTCTTGGACTCCTATTTTATTTTTTTTTAATCTTAAAAAAGCATGTTATGTTTGATAGCTTTTGAGGGGAACAAATAAAGAAGGAAATAATTTTGCAAATGAGATCTGTGATTACTTCAAGTCCTGATAGCCTATCCACCACTGGTCATGACATGCAGACAAAAGAAACACTAAGTACTCATAATGAAACAAAATAAGAATAAAGGAGCAGCCTTCTAGTATTTCTCTTCACATTTCCTCATTGTTTTTATGAATTATAAGCAGTTCTATTACTTTCTTATCAGGCAAGACCACTATTAAAAGAAAGGAACTACCCAGATTTAATCGACCCCAGGAATGTAGATTCGCATGATGTTCACCAACTCTTTTGGATGGTTCGAGTGGCAGAAAAATGCCTCAGCAGGGATCCTCACAAGAGATTAACTATGGATAAGGTATGTCCACGTGTGATTAAAAGTAGACTATGGATATACAAGTATGTCTGCATCAATATCATGTCCTTCAAAACAATAACTGCAATATAAGCCTAAAACTAGGACACAAGATAAATAGTGGAACTGAACAGGCATGAAGATCAATATCAAATTCTGGATACCAATTAGCTAGCACTATCTTTTTTTTATTGGGTAAGCCAATTAGCACTATCTTATTTGTTAAAAGAATAAATAGGGTGCACATGAAAAATAAGTGAGACCAAATATAAACAAATAAAGTACTAAGACATCAATTGGCATAAAAAAAATTTGGAATTTGGATCATGAAAGTCATGAATTTCACCAATCAACATCATCAAATACACATTACTAATCAATACAAATTTATGCCTTATATAGTACTAACTATATAAGGCATAAATTCTTATCCAAACTGATGTGGCATTTTTTTCATGTATTTATTTATGGACTCACTCTAGATGTTACTTATTTACAATTCAATAGCTAAGAAATTGACATGTTAGCGGCCAAATGAGTTGGTGACCAAAAATTTAGATAATAATTGGTGTCTGTAGTATTATTAATATAAGTATTGTCCTATTCATTGATTTGCTCATATATCATAAGTACAAAAAAAGCTAAGACATTAAATCAAATGGGTTTGTTGTCTGATATAAATGCAGGTAGTTTATGCTTTGAATTATTTGAATGATGCAAACCCAGTTTGTAGTATCGGAGACTTCTCACCACCACAATCGGAATCGGCTGCAAGCATGCCAGGCTCTTGTGAATCACACGCTGATACTGACACCTTTAGTATAGAGATTACTCCGCCAAGAATGAGTCAGACGACTGGAAGTGGAACTGGAAGACTTTTACCATCGCCTTCAACTCAATCCACTTCTTCAGAGAGGTCAACCATTTCTACAGTGTCTGACCAATCCACCTTGGATAGTACTGGAAGTGTTGAAGAGAAGAGGGAACTACCAGAATAGTATTAGTGGTGGACGTACATTTTGGTTTCTTTTTGTTAAAAATAGTACTACTACTGGTGGAGTACTTTAGGATGAGATGATGGCCATTTAGAATTTAGACCACATCATTGTCAAAATCATGAAAGTCGATGGAGCTTTGAGGGTTGTATTATGGGAGCCCTATAGGCTAGAGAACCACTTTTTCACCATGGAGGGCAGGAGGACTCTTTGACTTTAGGCCAAAACGTTCTAATTTCTTTTTATTTTATATATGTGTTATTTGATATCACTAGCTATATCAGTCATATCATATTATATCCTTTCTTTTTCTAAAACGAAAAAAATTAGAACACTAAGTCACTAACAAGAACTTATAAATTTGAACTTTTATATTATAATTAGCTGAAAACAGAAACTAGGTAATTATCAATGTTTATGCCAAAACTTGGTCAGTCGAGAGTAAATCGTAAATGCCTAGCTATGCCAGTCTTTCCTCTCTCGAGGTGCTTTCTCTAATTAAGGCTGCATAACTCTTATTGTGCCTAGGTTTATTCCTTCACTCCTACGGTAACAAGATGGATCCAAATATGGATGAGGGTCGAGGTGTTAGTCTGATGGGGAGGTTATTAACTACGCAGGAATACAATGGCCCGACGATGGGTAGAAACGCCTGCACACAACTAGTTATCTTTTAGACGGAGAGAGATCTCAAATTCGTTTTGGATGGTGGTTATATTGGAGAAATTATTCTGTATAACCGCTATATTGACACGTGGTATAGCTGGTCTATTTGTTATAATATGAGTGGATGTTATTAATAGTACTATACCCTACTAATATAAACACATCGTCTAATAATACCCTTACACGTTGGATTGGTTGTACTACTTTGCGGTATATCGGTTATATCCTATAATTTTTCGTCATATTGGCTCTTTGAGGATCAGATTTTTGTGGTACTCTAATAGATTTCGTGTTGGAAATATGTCTTAAAACCAATGGTAATTGGTTGATGTGACTAAATGGACAGGGATGGATCATCATAGTATGCTCCAGCCCACCCTAATATATTATTATTTTTTTAAAGTTATGTATGTATTCAGCCCACAGCCCACCCCAACCCAATTAAAAAAGACAAAACACTTACACACGTCCAGTCCAGCCCACTGCCATCTTAATTTTTTGTTTTAAAAAGCTATGTATTGAATCCCACTGCTCACAACCCACCCAAATTAAAAAGGAGAAAACAAAGAAACATCACCCCAACATATTGTCCATCATCACAGAGACAAAAAAGAGCAACTAGCCAAAACTTTATTCTCTTGTCTCTATCGCCGACACGCAGTGACCTGTGGCCCCAATCTCTCTAGTGCTCTGCATCTGCTCTCACGTGCCTTTCTCTGCAAGTGCAACAATCAACATCTTCTCTTGCCTCTTGGTATTTATAATTTCTAACTCTATTATATTTCTTTTGTTTTTAAATTTAATTTAGATTTAAATATTTGGGCATTGGAGCTGAATTTAGATTTTTTATTCTATTACTAGGGATTTAATTGAAGGTGTGAATTTAGTCATTTAGGGATTAAGTTATGCATACATTAAGACTTAATTGAATTTACAAAGTATTATGGAATGTGTATTTTAGTATTTATCAATTTAGGGATTTGATTTAGGGATTTTCATTTTAGCATATCCTTACATATCATGTTTATAATATATGGTGAATAGGTTTTAGTTTATCATGTCGAAGTCGAATCATCAACAAATTCTGAAGAAAAGAAAAAGTATATATTCTTTCATATTTTAAGAAAACAAACGATCCTTCTTCATCTACACCAATTTGTGATGAGCAATATCATTCTGAGTTTCAAAGTGAAAGAGTTGAGACTGAAAGAGTCGAGGTTGATCCAAATATGAGATTACTACTAGTACTCTTGAACGTGATCCATGATTACGTCAAGCAATATGGAAGTATCCTGTTAATGAACATGGTAATGTTCGAAGAGCTTATATTCACTTAGGACCATGTCAACCGAAATTAAAAGATTACCCTTCCTCTTTTGACGGACGACAAATGTGCTGATTTCAAGCTTTTTGGTATTCTCAATGGCCTTGGCTTGAGTATTCAATTAGTAGTGACAAGACATTTTGTTTTCCTTGCTTCCTTTTTGATACTAACCCGCCTTCTCATCCTACATTTACTATGGATGGGTATCCAAATTGGAAAAGGGTTAATGATGGGAAAAAATGTGGTGTTTGTAAGCATATAGGGTATGTAAACTCAACTCATCATCAAAATATGCAGAATTGGGATCTCTTGAAAAACCCCTCTACACATATTAATGTATAGATGAATACACAATCATCAAAACAAGTGGAGCAAAACCGATTGCGTCTTAGGATAACAATAGAGGCTGTTAGGCTTCTAGCAAATCAAGATCGACTTGGCTTTTTGAGGTGATGATGAATCTAGTAGCTCATTCAATCGAGGCAACTTCATTGAACTTGTTAAAATGTTTGCAAAATTGAATACTAACATTGCAGATGTTGTCTTAGAGAATGCTCCTCATAATGGAAAGTATATTGCACCTGAAATTCAAAAGGAAATCCTACATATTATGGCTAACAAAGTGAGGAAGAAGATTTGTGAGGAAATTGGGGATAAACCATGCATATTGTATTCTTGTTGATGAATCGGTTGATGTATCTAGTAAGAAACAAATGACTATTATTTTAAGGTTTGTTGATTGTAATGGTCTTATTCAAGAACGAGTTTTGCCATTGGGAGTGTTCCCAACACTACATCCATAACTCTTACGAATCATATATGCAAGGTGCTTTACTAGTTACAATCTTCAAGTGAAAAATATGCGTGGCTAATGATATGATGATGCTAGCAATATGTGTGGTGCATTGAACAGGTTACAAGCATTATTCCTTCAAGATTGCCCATATGCATATTATGTGCCTTGTTTTGCTCATCGCCTTCAACTAGCTTTAAATGTTGCAGCTAGAGGTGTGTCTGATACTTGGGATTTTTATTCAATGTTAACTTTCATTGTGAATTTGTTGATTCTTCTGTCAAGCATCATTGTGAATTACAAGCTATTCGGCAAGAAGAAATTCAAGATTTGTTAAATGCTGGAAAACTTGAGACAGGTACAGGAAAAAATCAAATGTGTGTTTGTCACGAGCAGGAGCTACTCGTTGAAGGTCTCATTTTCGTTCTAGTAGAAGCTTAATTGAGTTATTTGCTTCAACTAGTACAATGCTTCAAACAATGCTTCAAATAATGCTTTTAAGTGGAATCAACGAAGATATACGTGGGGAAACCAATAGTCTTATTAATTGGATGACATCTTTTGGTTATGTGTTTAACTTGCTTTAATTTGTTGAATAAAGTTATGGAAATCACTAACTTTCTTTCTCAAGCATTGCAGAACAAATCTCAAGATTGTACGTGCTTTGAATTTTGTTTCAACAACAAAATTATTTCTCCAAGAGTTGAGAGAAAATGGATGGGATACTTTTCTGAAAAGTGTAGAATCATTTTATGAATTACATGAAATCATTATGCCTGATTTGGGTGCTCGTTATAGGGTGGGTACAGGTCATTCTTGTCAACAAAGGAATTTTATAACAGTTGAACATCATTATCGTGTAAATGTATTTTATGCTGTTATAGATTTTCAATTGGTGGAGTTAGATACTAGATTTAACCCCTGAGCAGTGGAACTTCTTACTCTTATCTCATCATTGGATCCTCGTGATAGTTTCAAATCATTTAAAACTGAACATATATGTGATATTGCTATGAAGTTCTACCCTCAAGATTTCACTTCTGCTAAGTTAGTTAGTTTAAAAATGGAATGCCCCTTTTAGGTAGACATGCGTTCTGATCCCAAGTTCCATAATACATCTTCTATTTCTAATTTATGTCGTCAATTAGTTGAAACAAGGAAGTCAAATTTCTTTCCCATGATATATAGCTAGATTGATTTGTCTAGTATTGACTCTTCCTGTTTCTACTGCAACAACGGAGCGAACATTTTCATCTTTGAAGATTATTAAAAGTCGACTTCGAAACAAGATAGAAGATGAGTTTCTTGATGATTGTATGATTCTCCACATTGAAAGAGAGCTTTCTGATACTATAAGTACAAATTCAGTAATTAAGGATTTCTATGTTTTGAAGAAGCGCAAGATTCAATTTGCATAGTCTTATCTTGCATGTATTTGCATTGCATGTTTCATTGTTTTGTTGTTGTTTTCTAGTCTATGTTTTTGTATAAATATGCATTTTGAGGGATAAGGCTCACTATGTCCCCCCCTAACTAGATGTATCTTTTTTATTCATTAATGAAATTTCATCGTACCGTTGATTTTTTTTTAATTTAGCCCCCCTGAGTTCTAAATCCTAGCTCCTTCCCTGTAAATGGATATATCAATTAAGGTGGTAACACATTAATTAATGGACATATGCATTATTCATTACATTGAGAACTTTAGGATCAATGTCTAAATGAATAAATAAGTCTATGGAATCTAAGAGTAGAACATAGAGACCCATGTTTGCTTGATGAATAGATTCCTAAACATTCCTGATTAACGAAGGGATCGAATGTTAACTGAGCATTAACATTCTGATAAGACTAGCACATGCTAATGCTTTCTCACTTGAGGAGATGGTGAGTCTCATGCCATAGTATAGGGACACTAGAGTAAATACATGGATGCATATCAGGGAACGTAATCACTAAACTTAACCGCATAACAACTTTAAAATCATAATAAAAAGTGCAAATCTCGTTGTCAAAAGAAACTTAATAATTGTTCTTAAGCAAGTAAGAAACAAAAATCAAGTTCTGTACAACTAGGTACATAGCAACAATCCCGAAGCTCCAGGAATCCTCCATTTGGAAGCTTCATAGCATACGTCCCCACATCTAGCATTGAAACCTTGGCTCCATTTTCGACCTTGAGAACAAGCTCCCCTCTACTGAGCCTCTTAGTCCTTACTAGTCCCTAAATGGTATTACACACATGACAACTAGCACCATAATATATGACCCAAGCAGAATTTGAATCAATAGTATTAATGGACTCTATGACAAGAGTCTTGGACATACCTTATAAAGTCTTGTCCTTCTTGAGGCCGGGATGCAAGGTAACCCTTGCAATTCCTCTTCCAGTGGCCATCCTTAACGCAATGGAAACACTTTCCTTCGGCTCTTTATTCTTCTTTTGGACATTCTCCTTGTGCTTGAGGCCAGCACATTTGCCCTTGTCTTTCTTGGACTTGGAAGACTGCTCTACTGCCAGCAAATTCTCCTGTAGCTTGGCTCCTTTGTCGTTACCAACATGTTCACAAGTTCAGTCATGGAGACGTCCATCTTGTTCATATTGTAATTCACAACAAATTTTGAAAATGACTCAAACAGAGACTTCAATAAAAGGCCAGAAATAAGATCTTTCTCAACTTCAACAGCAGCTTTTCTAGCTGCTCAATGCGATGTATCATCTTCAGTTAATGGTCATGAACCGAAGCTCATAGTTTATAGATATCAGCATATAACACTGTGCCTAAAGGGGTAGCATCCTCAACATGGTTCACATAATTAACTCTGTCTTCAGGAGTAGCATCCTCATCAGGGGACCTAATGGGTGGTGAGGTATCCAGCACATAGATGGTCTTCTTGGAGGTTAACTATTCTTATGTTTCGATACCAATCCAAGAAGTTGTACTTAGTCAGAATGTTCTTACCTAATATCTTGGAGAGTGGCTTAGACATGCTAGCTCCTCACTACCGAAAATGAATTAATAATATAATTAGTAACTTATTCATTATCATATACGTCCATCAGAATATAGGGGCATACTGAAATACTGATGTGCATCCCACTAGTTGTTCGGAATTCCACAACCCACAATGGAATTCTAGAGCCTCCAAGACTCCTAGTGGGAATTGGACACTCACTACTCCTAAAGCAATCTCACATAATAGTTAAAGACTGCTTCCAAAAGAAATGATACAACCACTCTTGTCCATTTACATCTCATGTGATTACCAGGTTAAGCTTAACCCAACATTCCAGCAGTTATAAGCTATATTTATGGACCCCACATAATAGTTAAAGGTGCACAAAGACTTCCTACCCTACAACATCTTATGTGTGATAAACAAGTAGACTAAAAAAAACATTTAGCCATATATGGAGTCTAACTAAATAATTAGGGTAGCCTCATTGCCTATGACGATGGAAGGTCACGATAAGGACATTCTTAATATCCTTTTTACTTTTCAAACTTAATATTTTAATGAGAGAGTCTTTTATATTTCGGTCTCATTATACATGCATGCAAATAAACTATTTATTCAATTTTAGCGCCTTTGCTCTTGCAATTCATTTTACTTTCTTAACGGCCCGATTTAGTGTACAACTCATTATGTCTCACATAATCATTTAATAAATCTAATTTAATACATTGGGCCTTTTAGTGATGGCACATGATAATGGGCTAACGTTTTTTAAAATAATCTTTTAAAACAGTTATGCCCAATAGATTTGGTGTCAATTGTAATAACCCTTCTTAAGAATGTGTGGCTCTCCTCCCGCTTTTGTAGGAGTTTTTCCAACCTAACTTCACGTTAGGGTTTCCTGGCTCCTTGTGCCAGTTTTTGTTCCCTCCGGCGGCGGCTTTTCAGTGTTAAGTTCCGAACCCAACCTATTCTTGGTCATCGGGGAGATCAGTGCCATGGATTCCATTGAGTCTGCCTTCTCCAAACGTTTAACTCTGGTTGAAGGGGAAGAGGAGGAGATTCCGATTCGCAAGCTGGGGGCGGAAGTTAACAAAGAGGTTCTCCGGAAGAGCTTGGTGGCGAAGGTCCTAACACCCAAGAGCTTCAATCGGCCTGCCTTCAAAAACACGATGCTGAAACTCTGGGACACTATGAGGAATGTTTCCGCAAAAGACCTTGGACCAAACCTATTTCTCTTCACCTTTTCTTCCGAGGGGGATAAGCAACGGGTCATTAATCAAGCCCCTTGGACTTTTGACAAAGCTTTGGTTGTTTTGGAGGAACCTAATGGTACAGTTGCCCCGAATGCTATGGCTTTGATACATGCCGATTTCTGGGTTCAAGCACACAATGTGCCACTATTATATATGACGGAGGAAGTGGGGATGCTGATCGGGAATGGCCTGGGGACGTGTCTGGAAGTCGGGGGAGGATATGAGCACCACTTGGTAGGGCAGTTTCTTCGTATTCGGGTGCGACTCGACACCACGAAACCACTACCTCGGATTAAAAGACTAACTCTGGAAGATGGGGAAAGGGTTGAAATACAACTGCTCTACGAACGGCTTCCAATCTTCTGTTATGTTTGTGGAAGGATTGGACACAATTTCAAACAGTGTGATTGTACCACGGATTCTGACCGTGCCGACCCCGGAAAGCAATGGGGGAGTTGGCTGAAAGCGGAACCAGCATTTACAAAGTATCGCCCTGTCGAGGCCAACGGGCAGGAGGCTGAGGACGAAAGAGAAGAACACACGGTCCAATTGATTGGCAACCAGGGATCCATTATACCAGCTTTTAAAGTGACACAACAAACCCGTGTGTCTCGGGAGGAGCTTGCTGCTATTGGGGAACAAAGGAGACAGCAGGAAGAGGCTGCACGGCTGAAACGGATAGACGCTTTGAAGAAAACTGAGGGAAAGCAAATGCGACATGAGGAGGAGGACGTAAGAGGTCCGATGGTCGATGTAGACCTCATTGGGGCACCACCAGGGGGAAAACGAACGGAGAGAGAGGGGGGCTCTTCTACGTCGTTGGGCACGGAGTTGTTGTTAACTCAAATTGAGACCTCTGAGAGCTTAACCCAGAGTGTGGAAAAAGATATTTTCAACCTTGCACCCCTTATCACCTCTAAGGAACCGCAACAAGCCTTGGCGACACGGAACTCGCCCTCCCAGGTACAAGTTCAGGACCTGGGGAATCTTATGCGTGACACTTTGCATGGGGCGACTCCTCGGAAGCAACATTCTAAGGCCAAACCTGGGCCCCGACAAAGAAAAGACAAGAATGATTCCAGTCCAGCTTCTATGGATTATGAGGCGGCTAGTGTCTTGGGGGGTAAAAGGAAAGATATGCATGGGGAAAGAGACATGATAGTGGGGTCACATAAGAAGGGTCGCTCTCTCCAACCGTCTGTTGATACCGGAATTATAGCAGGCTCGCCTAGGAGCCAAGTGGTGGGACCGGGACAGCCGGCCCACCACAAGCAATGAAACTCTTAAGCTGGAATGTTCGAGGTCTCCGGCATCCTCGAACATTCGCCTCTCTCAAGCACGTCTTGAGAGTTAATATGCCGGACGTCATTTTTTTAATGGAGACAAAAATGACGGAGTTACAAATGGAAAAGCTTCCAATTTTTTTGGGACTGAAAGGTGCTATGCGTGTGGGACGACGGGGGCTGGGTGGTGGTCTAATTATGTTGTGGCGGCATGGCTGGCATCTTAACCTCCTGTCTTATTCCGTGGGTCATATTGACATGTTTATTAAACAACCATCTGGCTCCACTTTTCGTCTCACTGGCTTTTATGGGAACCCGGTGACTAATCATAGACATCATTCGTGGGAGTTGCTGAGACGACTGCATGGGATGAGGACGGGTCCTTGGATGGTTTTTGGGGATTTTAATGAAATTGTGACTGACTCAGAAAAAATTGGTGGCTTGGTGAGACCCCCAGGGCAAATGGGGGCCTTCCGGGATGTGCTCCTAGAGTGTGGTTTATCAGAGGTCAGTGTTGCTGGCGATTTATTCACTTGGGAGCGATATCAGAATGGGGAACTTTGTCTTCGGGAACGCCTTGATCGCTGTGTGGTTAACTCCAGTTTCCGGAATTATTTTGAGTATATTATGGAGCATCATCTTCAGATTCCTGGTTCCGATCATCTACCTATTCTTGTTGAGGTGCAATCACAGTGCACTTCGACTAGGGGGCTTCCTCCCCGACGCTTCCATTTTGAGCAGCAGTGGTGTTTAGAGGAGGGCTGTGAAGAGGTCATCCGTGATGCCTGGAATTTCTCTCTTCCACGCAGCAGCTCGGTGCCACAAGGCCTGCATCACTGTGCGTTACAACTTAAAAAATGGAGCTCGAGGCTCTATGGGGGGCGACGGATACAAATTAAAAGGCTACAACTTGAGCTTGAACAACTAAAGAAATTCCCTCAACCCAACCAAGATCCTTCTCGCAAAAAGGAGATCACACGAGAACTTGAATCTCTAATTGAAACCGATGAAATTTATTGGAAGCAACGGTCGCGCATTAAATGGCTACAGGAGGGGGATAGGAATTCACGGTTTTTCCATGAATCAGCAAAAGAGCGGGGGCAGCGAAATTATATTGCAGGTTTGTATAATAATCAACAGGTGTGGGTCACCGACAATGCTCAGCTGGGGGCTCTTTTCTGTGATTTCTTTACTGATTTATTCACCAGTACCGGTGGGGTGGATATGGACAGAATTCTTTCTTTAGTGGAGCCCAAAGTGACGACTGAACAGAATAACAATCTTATCCGGGCGTTCACTCGTGTGGAAATTGAAGCTGCATTGAAGCAAATGTACCCCACCAAAGCCCCGGGTTTTGACGGGATGCCTGCGATTTTTTATCAAAAATACTGGTCAATTGTAGGTGATGAGGTTGCGGACTTCTGTCTCAAAATTCTAAATGGGCACGAGAGAGTCCGCAGTGTCAACCACACTCTCTTGGCCCTTATCCCGAAGGTGGCTCTTCCTCAAAATGTGGGTGATTTTCGGCCTATCAGCCTATGCACCGTTCTTTATAAGTTGGTCGCCAAGACTCTTGCCAATAGACTGAAGCAGATCCTCCCCCAACTCATTTCGGAAAACCAAAGTGCTTTTGTTCCGGGGCGCCTGATTCTGGATAATGTTCTTGTGGCTTTTGAGACGACCCATGCAATTAAGACCTTGCCTGCGGATGGCACCCCGAAAATGGCCCTAAAGCTGGATATGGCTAAGGCGTATGATCGTGTGGAATGGGAATTCTTACGGGCGCTAATGGAAAAACTGGGTTTTCATGAAAAATGGATCTCTCTGATTATGGATTGCTTGACAACGGTGAGTTTCTCAGTCCTTTGGCGGGGTGCCCCGCTGGGGAATATTTTACCTCAAAGGGGGCTACGGCAGGGATGCCCTCTATCCCCATATCTCTTCCTCTTGTGCGCTGAAGGCTTTACCACCCTGCTTAATAATGCAGACCGCCAGGGAATGATAAAAGGAGTGAAAGTTGCCCCCAATGCCCCAGAACTGACACATTTATTCTATGCAGATGATAGCTTACTCTTTCTTGAGGCCACACCAGGAAGTGCCTGGGCGATAAAATCCATGCTCAATATCTATGCCGAAGTGTCTGGCCAATTGGTGAATTTCTCTAAATCAGCGGTGTGTTTCAGCAAAAATACTGACCATTTAATTTCAACTATTATCTCTCAGGTTCTGGGGGTGCCGAAAGTGGAATGTCATGAAAAATATCTTGGCCTCCCCAGTGTGGCGGGGCGAGAGCGAAAGATCATTTTCCAATCAGTAAAGGAGCGTATCTGGAGGAAATTAAGTGGCTGGAAAGAAAAGTTTCTCTCTAAGGCGGGGAAGGAAGTTTTACTGAAGGCAGTGGTTCAGGCTATTCCTACCTATTATATGAGTGTTTTTCGCATGCCTAAGGGTGTCTGTAAGGAGATTCGTGCGATGTTCTTTCGGTTTTGGTGGAGTAGTGGTGTAAAGGGGAATGGTATACATTGGCTACGATGGGAGAAATTGTGCACCTCCAAATTGGATGGGGGTTTGGGCTTCTGAAACTTTGAGCATTTTAATAAAGCCCTCATTGCCAAGCAGGGCTGGCGTCTCGTGCACTCCCCTGATTCTCTGGCCAGCCGGGTTTTGAGAAGCAGATATTTCCCTCACGGCTCTTTTATGAATGCCACCATTGGCCAGCGACCCTCACTTATTTGGAGGTCTCTCATTTGGGCTCGTGGTCTGTTAAAGGATGGCATCAGGTGGCGTGTTGGTAATGGGTGCAACATCAAGGTATATCATGACAAATGGCTTCCAAC
Source organism: Dryas octopetala (assembly GCF_963921425.1). Taxonomy (NCBI): domain Eukaryota; kingdom Viridiplantae; phylum Streptophyta; class Magnoliopsida; order Rosales; family Rosaceae; genus Dryas; species Dryas octopetala. The sequence continues at coordinate 18,789,822 of NC_141368.1, read as the reverse complement.
ACCTGTCACTCTTTCGGTGCAATCTCCACGGCTCCTTCCCACTGACTGTTTGGTCAGCGACCTCATCACTCCGTCAGGTGTCTGGAACAATGAGCTGCTTTACAACTATTTTTCGATGGAGGAAGCCGACATAATTGCTTGTATTCCCCTTGGCAGTTTGCATCACCCTGACCGACAAATCTGGCATTATACTAAAAATGGGCTTTACAGCGTTAAGAGTGGGTACTGGCTTGCCATGAATTCGGCGACCATTTCGACCCTCCCCAGCTGCTCCTCTCATCGGCCCAATCAGCAACTCTGGCGCACTTTATGGAATTTGAGAATCCCGGGCAAGATCAAACTCTTCCTCTGGCGCTGCTGCCAAGAAATCCTTCCATGTAATGTCAATCTCTTCAATCGCAAGATCATCCCTCGGCCTGTCTGTCCTCGGTGTTGGAAAAAACCAGAGACGGTCCTTCATGCTGTTTGGGGATGCAGTGCTGCAAAAAATGTTTGGCACTGCTCTGTTCTTGGTGAGCTGGTGCGCTGGTACAGGGAGGGAACCTTCACTGATTTTTTCCACTCAATTCTACTTGTTCTCTCCAAAGCCGAGCAGGAGGAATTTGCGTTTATCTGTTGGGGCGTTTGGAATATGAGGAATGATTTTGTGCATACTGGCGTGGTTGGAGATGGATTGCATCAGTATACCCGCATGATTACTTTTGCTACTGAATACAAAGAGGCTTGGCTTCGCCTCCAACCGAGCCCCATGATGAACAGACCTATGGAAAAATGGCAGAAGCCTGCGGAGGGTGTTTTTAAGATCAATGTGGATGCAGGTGTGTCTACACGAACTCGGGCGTGTGGTCTGGGGGTGGTGGTTTGGGACAGCTGTGGGGAGGCTCTTCTCGCTGCTTCCAAGCATATCCCTGGCACCCATTCGCCACGCGAAGCTAAACTCATGGCGGCTATCATGGGGCTGCAACTTGCTTCAGATCTTGGTCTTCACCATATTGTTTTGGAAATGGATGCACTTGATGCAGTGAACTGCATCAATGAACCTTCTAGCTGCCTGGCAACTGATGGGGTCCTTATTGAGGATGTCAAACTCCTTTTAATGGGCTTCGCATCGACAACCTGTTGCCACTGTCGACGAACCAGCAACAATGCAGCACATCACCTTGCCAAGTATGCTGTCTCTCATGTTGGCTCTCTTATTAATTAGTCTTAATAACTGGCCAAATTGGCTTGCTGTAATTCTGCATAATGATGCAACTTGAATAAAAATTACAGCCTTCTTCTCTCAAAAAAAAAAAAAACAGTTATGCCCAATAGTCCAAATATCCTTATTATCAAATTAATTATTAATTAAATAATTTGGGTGTTAAATTTCAAAAATAAAACAGCCCTAATATTTAATTAACTAATAATATTATATTATCAAATTAATTAAATAATAAATAGATGGATAATGGCACAAAAAAATAGGGATGGGATAAACCAAATCCAAAATTCAAAGAATTGATGGATAATGGCTATCCTAAACTTACCCAAAATCAAGGAGGATGACTAGGAGTCAAATCCCCAAGCCACCCCCACCGCACCTCTCCAAGAGGTGTCGTAGCTCCTCCACACATGGTGTAGGCTGATGTCTGCCGGCTGACCAAATTCGGCCACCTTCCAACACCATCTCGCTAGCCGTTTATGCGTTTTGGCACCTTTTCAAGTACTATAAAAATTTTAAAAATTTACAAGAAAATTATCATGAATTCCTAGTCATATTGGCTGCCTAAAATATGTAGAAGATACATACATATGGCAGCAAAACTTCTGAAACAAAAAGGGTTAGTAAACAATACTGAAAAAGGCTAAATTTACATCATTTTGCATTAATAATCCTATCACCAATTATACTAATGATGATTGTTCATAAAAAAACATAGATATAGCATATAAAATTGCATGAAATTCATACAAATATATAGAAATGCCGCGAATACCAAAGACAAAATCGAAATTGCATAATTTGCACATATATCAATTACAAAAGTTGGCTCCCTTCCACCAGTTGGTTCTTTGAGCCACTTAAGTGTGTGACTTGTAATTAGTCCACGCTAGATATGTATTGAGAGATGAACTTGGAAGAAGGAGCTAACTTTCTCTATGTAGCTTAGGCTAAGAAAATAAAAAAACACATAATGAAACCTACCGAGACTTGTATTGTGCTATGAACTACATCACATAGGTCTATTTACAGGCCCTGTACGTGGACTAACTAAAGCCCACCTACAATGGCCGACCGTGTGGAAGAAATGGATAATTAGTTTTATCCATTTGACTTGATATTTAACAATTAAATTAACTCTTAATTAATAGGGTTTTTTTTCTTAAGTCTAGTTCACAAATAAGGCTGATAACACAGCCCACTTGCTACAGAAAATTCCAGTGCGGTTCACTTTAATGAAATGCGCACAACACAGAACCTACTGAGCGCTTGGTGAACAATACCGAGCTTTCTACAATTTTCACCAAGCGCTCGAAAATTGCCACTATCAGTCAATGACAATAATTGCTATTGTGCAACAATAACTATTTGAAACTATATAAAAATAATACTTTTTTATATCACTTATGCCTTTTCTTACATAAACATGTCAAAATTTAATGAAATCAACATAAAAAATACTATTCAAGTTTATGAAGTCACATCCACCCGTGTTATAGCCTAAAAATGACTATTACTAATTGTCACTGTCAGATAGTGGCAACTTGCCCAGTTTTTTTTTTAAAGGTGCTTTCATTAAAAATCCAAAATGAGAAAGAAATTTAACTCAATCCCCAGCTGACCCAATTAATTAAACTTTTTTAACTAATTTAGTCCATACTCACCATCTGGCTTCAAGTTTTAGAATAGTCAACTGCTATGGAAATGAACTATTCCCCTCTCAAGCAAGAGTCTTTTTCCAACCCTAGCACCCAAGCCAAGCTTCATTGTAGCGGCTAGGGTTAGAGCTTTTCAACTCCAACAACAACATTTGGAGCACCATTCTCTTCCACTTGATGCCATAACCTATAACTACCCAATAAGATCACACATATGAAGGAGATCACGACTAGCCTGCCTAAGTCCTTGACACTTACGGAGAATGAGGTTGAAGCAATTCTTCTCATAAGACCTAATCTGATGGGGCAAATAACTGCAAATAATCTTGGACCTAAGCTCTTACTATTCATTTTCACCTTTACGGAGGATAAGGAGCAAGTGATCAGGAAAGTGCCATGGACGTTTAACAAGGCGTTGGTAATCTTGTAAGAACCGAAGGGTAGTATAGCACCATCCCAGATGAAGCTGAAGTTTGCCAACTTTTGGATTCAATACCATAACCTCCACTTTAATTTGGTCCACTTCCATAGGATTGAGAGGTATGCCATGATAGGTTTCCTGCTTCCATTCACAATTTTTCTTTTGGGCCTAACCTTTAATTTTATTAGTCTCTCCACTAAGAAGGTTTGACTGGTTAGCTAGGTGGGACTTAAATAGATGCCCCAGTCCAGAATTGTAGCACTAGGCAATGGCATGGACGTATCGGGGGAAAAACAATTTTGTCTCCCAAGTGATTGGGGCAGATAGTGAGAGGTACTTAACCAGGGAGGCAGTACAGGGAGCTTTCATCAATTATTTTAAAGAGTTTTTTTCTTCTGAAATGTGAAGCAGTGTTGAGGAAGTCATTGAAGCCATTCGCACCAAGGTATCCAACGACATGAATCACCGACTGCTAATGCCTTGGAAGGAGTTAGAGGTGGATATTGCTTTGCAACAGATGCACCCTACCAAAGCACCTGGGCCCGATGGAATGCCGACATTATTTTATCAGAAGTCTTGGAATTTTATTGGGAAGGACATAGCTAGATTATGTCTTGATGTACTTAATAATGGCATAAGTATTGCATAATTAAACCGCACAATCATTACTTTAGTGCTGAAGAAGCAGAATGCTGAACTTGTACGTGCAAGACTATAGGCCTATTGCTCTCTGCAACGTTTCATACAAGCTCATAGCTAAGATGATTATCAATCGACTGAAGAAAAAGCTTCATGCCATCACCTCTGAATACCAAACTGTGTTTACTCCAAGTCGTCATATTATTATTGAGGAGTGCGGCGCCATTAAAGGAGTGGCGGCCTCGAGGGGAGGACCCTCCATCTCCCATTTTTTGTCTCCAATGATAGCCTCTTGTTTCTGCATGCCCATATTGTTGATTGTCACAATCTCAAGGCCATGATCTTTAGCTTCTATGAACAAGCGGCGCGTCAGAAATCAATTTATTCAACCCACACATAGACCAACCTTAAGTCAAACCATCCAAGGTGTGTTCTCGGTCCCAGTTGTTTCATGCCATGAGAAATATCTGGGATTACCCACACTTGCAAGTCGAAACAAACGAATTATCTTCTAGGAGGCTAAAGAACGGTTGGGGAATTAAACATCTCAAAGGGTGGAAGGAAAAACTATTATCTGTAGCTGGAAAAGAAATACTTATAAAATCTGTTGCTCTGGCCATGCCCATGCATATGAGCTGCTTCCGCATTCCCGATGGTATGTGCTTTGAATTAGAAAGCATGATTGCAAATTTATGGTGGGGTAAGCATGGCAAGCAGAAATGTTTACACTAGCTCAGCTGGTCCAAGGTAGGAAATCCAAAAACAGAAAGGGGGCTTAGTTTTCACGATCTTCGCTATTTCAACCAAGCCCTCCTTGCTAAGCAAGGCTGGCGCATACTCCGAGCTCCTAAACTTCTTGTGAGTTAAGTACTAAAAGCTAAATACTTCAAGGACTCCTGTTTCATAAACACCACCCTTGGATCCAAACCATCTTATATGTGGCGAAGTTTATTATGGGGTAGAAAGGTGTTGGATGTTGGGCTCATTTGGAGGGTGGGGGAGGGTCACTCTATTTTTGTGTACCATGATTGAGGGTTGCCAATTCCCTCTACTCTGATGGTATCCTCACCTATGATTTTGGACCCCAATTCTGTTGTGGCTGATCTCAAAACTAGCACCAGTGCTGGGGATGTCGACCTAATAAAACTTGCTTTCTTCCTGCATAAAGCCCAAGTTATTCCTGCTCTCCCACAAGGTCAGCTCTCTCTCCCAGACAAACAAGCATGGCATTATACCAACAATATATGGGCTATACACTGTCTGGTCAGGTTATGAAGTGGCTAGCTCCAAGCCTCTTGAAAGCCAAATTAGGGGAAGACTACTCCTCTAGCTCTCCCAGTGGGCTTGACCTATATTGGAAGAAGATCTGGTGGCTGCAAATGCCATCAAAGATAAAGGTCTTTATTTGGAAGGCCATGCATAAAATTCTTCCTTGTCGATTTTCCTTGGGAAAATGGCATATTGGGCAGTCCTTTGGGTGTATTAGATGTGAAAAGAAGGTAGAAACTATAGTCCATTCTCTATGGGAATGCAACAAGGCAAGAGAATTCTAGCTAGGATGCCTTCTTCCTCTGTGTGGCGGTTCACCTTTAGCGTCCTCTCTTCTTCTCATAGCTATTTATTGTAGTATGCAACACAACTATAGGCCTAGAGCTTGAGTGGTTCTGCGTAGGGGCATGGTCTATGTGGCATGATCTAACTGTACTCTGCATGGTCTTCCCTTTTTCCAAAACAGATGACTATCTCCTTGAGTTTGTCGCAGCAAACACTTGCCCCAAGCCCGCCCCAATGAGGCCTACTACTTTCTGGGAACCTTTCTTCAAACGTGGTGAAGATAAACATAGATGGGGCTGCCCCTACAGTCGTGATATTCAGGGCATCGGGGTGGTTGCACGCGATGATAATGCTATTTTTCTGGTAGCAATGGCAATGCCTTATCAATGCAACTGGACGACACACATCACAGAGGTACGGGCTATTCTTGAAGGAATAAAGCTAACTAAAGAGCTAGGGCTCAGGCAATGCATTATAGAATCAGACACACAAGAAGCTGTGAGATGCTTCACGAGCTTGGATAATTTCTTTGCAGCTTGGATATTTGTTGAAGTGGCTCGCGGCCTCATGAATTATTTTTCTTCCTTTTCTTTTTAGTTTCATAATCACTCTTGTGATAAGGTAGCACACTTAGTTTCCCTTCATTCTCTTAGTCGTGATGACGTTGTACTCTGGAGGGATAACTTCCTCTCTTGGTTGTTCTCTGCCCTCATTCAGGAGGGCAATGATCTTGGCATAGAGCTTTAATGCAAGTCTAAGCACTTCCAAACCACAAAAAATAAAAAATAGTCTAATATACATTTCTAACCATCTCACACCTATTGGCATGTGACATCTTAGGTTCTAATTAAATCCAACAGTGGCTTTAGAACATTTATCTAACCAAAACTCAACAGGAGAAACATTACCATTTTGCCTTTGGACCTACAAACCACGAGTGATGCATATATATTAAGAGTGCTGCTATTTGCACACCTTTTTTTTTTTTCTTTTTGCACACCCCCACTAACTTATTTTGTGAAATTACTTAATTGACACAAAGAGAAATTACTTTAAAGGACAACCCACATCATTTGAAAAAAAAAAAAAAAAAAAAAACTCTCCTTACACACCTCAAACCCAACACTCCTAAATCACAACTACACACCCCACCCTCAACCTCATCTCCAACCACAACCAAAACACACCCCACCCGTGACCCCACCTCCATCCCAAAATTGCCGACACCCACCTCCTGCCATCAACCCACCTTCATCGCCGCACATGCATTCTCTCTCCACCATAGACATTGGAAGTTGGAGACATGCCCTAACCTAAAATTTTTGGATTTGAATGTAAATATAATGTTTTCTTATCTAATTTCAATTGGTTAATCAATCATAATATATTTCTCGTCTATTTGCGATGATTTGAAGTGAAGTTTTTTAGAGTGCAAGAGTGAATTTTCTAGTTATTCATTTTCGGATTCACAGGTCATTCGGCACTGGTCTGCTGAACATTTCGGTTTCTTTCGGTAGTAAGCTGCCGAACGAAACTGAAAAGTTCGACAACTTAGTACCAAACGAAATCGAAATGTTCGGTAGCTTACTACCGAATGAAACCGAAATATTCGATAGACCAGTGCCGAATAACCTACGAAACCCTATAACTCAAACCCGAAATTTCAATCTTGAAATCCAGAAAACTCGCACCCCAATTTATCTCAAACAGAAAAAAACCTAGATTTGCATATGAATCAAAATAATTTAACTTAAGGCATAACTATGGTGTTGACAACAATGGCTAGGATTGGGTGGGCGTGAGGTTGGGGGTGGGGTGTGTATTGTCTGAAAGGGTTGAGTGTGTGTGTATTGTTTGAATAGATTGGGTGGGGTGTGTAAGAGAAATTTAGTAAGATTAATGAGATTTGGGGTATTTTGGTAATGAGAGAGGTGTGTTAAAGGAGAAATTTTACATTTTAAAAAAATAATAAAAGGTGTGTAAGAGAAAAATGTGTGCAAAAAGAAAAAAAAAATTGTGCAAATAGTAGCTCTCTATATTAAATATATGTATGTGTGTGTGTGTGTAAGACATATATTAAACATAAAAAAATTAAAACAAAAACAAAATCAAATCATTAGGCTTTAGAACATCTGTCTAACCAAAACTCAACAGAAGAAACATTACCATTTTGCCCTTGGACCCTACAAACCACGAGTGGCGCATATATATTAAATATATGTGTGTGTGTGTGTGAGAGAGAGAGAGAGAGACATATATATTAAACATAAAAAAATTGAAAAAACAAAATCAAATCATTAATTCACATGTTTTTTTTAAGTTATGTAGCTACTTTGGTTGAAGTTTGATGAATGATTTGCTTTTGGGCCTTTTTCTCAACCAAAAAAAAAAAGTCACGTGGTGTTCATGAATCAGCATCAAGGCTTGGTGGGATTGTAAAAATAAGTTACCAAAACCAAATAAAATTAAAATTGGTAAGAATGAGTGGATTCAGTAAAAACCACACCAAATGGTACTCCTAATCCACACCACTATACACAGTCTACACCAGAAGACAATAGAAGTGTCAAGTGTACAAAAATTTATCAGTAGCTGCTGACAAAAGAATAATGGTTATAATTTTTCAATTTTTCAGTCATATCCTGATTCATTGGCCTTGCATATGAAGATCTCAATTATTAAAGTTCTACCAGTTCCAAGACATATTCCAAAAAATTAAAGAATAAATTTGTACAAATTGGACTTCAAGAGATACAATTTAACATACCTAGTTGCACCTATTTCTGTTACTTTCTGAAACTCCTTTTTGTTTAAATTTTAACACCACAAGAATTGAGCAAATAAAGTAAATAAATCTATTTAGGAAGCACATTTACATTCCGATTTACCCAAACCAAATTGGAAGAAAATTGTTAAGCGTAATTAAGTGGTCGAAAAAGGCACTAGAAGGGTCGCCGTGCGTGGCAGCAATTAAGTGGTCGAGTGAATTGGGTTGCAACTACAGTTGAGAGTGGAGACGACTAGAAAAAGCCACACGCACACGCCAGCATGCCCCTTCTTTGAGGCTTTTCAGGATACAAGTAACCTTCATCTTTGAAAAACGAACATAAAACATGTGAATGGGTGGGTAATTTGGGGAGTGGGGGCAGTTGCCTACACCCACTTTTGATTGAATTCGTCACTGTTGCGAACTGAACGCCGGTTTGGTATCCTACTCAATTTTTATTTTTTTTCAAAAATTAAGATTTTATTTTTTAAATGTGAGTTTTTTAAATTAATTTTTGTAATTTTAAAAATAATAGCAACTAAGTTAGAAAGAAGTGTAAAACAATTTGAGAAAAACGATAAAGCTTAAAAAGAGGACTGTTTTTTAATTTTTTTTCTAAAAATTATTTTCGAAATGGTTTATCAAATATGTTTTCTTGACTAAAACTTTTTTTTTTTTTTTTTAAAGTTTTTGAATAAGATAAACAAGCCCGAAGTTTTACCTTACAATATTTAATTAATGGTCATTTTCACCAGTTATGAATTAGTTTTTGGTTAAATGTTTTACATAAAATTTGTTTATGTAGTATCAGAATCCCCTAGTGTAGGTTAACTTAGAACCACACATACAAACTCTCAAGTCATCCAGAAAAAGGATCATGTTTGTGGGAAAACCCACATCGACCCGAACAGCCAATCACAGCTCGACACGTGGCTGGTCAAACATCCACCTCGGAGTTGATTCTCAGTGGTCAAACTTTGACTTCCACGTCATCACTGATCAGCACTTCCTCTACCAGCTCAGACCGGATCTCCACACCGCCCCTCCTTGTTCGGTCCGAGCCGAACCGATGATCTTCCTTGGGATCGAGTGTCCATCTTCCCACGATCATCCCGGCTCGGCTCGGCTCGGCACACGAGATGGCTTCCTTCCGAGTTCTGGCGTCGACCAGTTAGGGCTCGGAAAGACTCCAATCTATGGACCGGCTCGGCTTGGAGTCCCATGCCCGATCCGACCACATATGGACTTCGTGTCTTCGCATGGGAACATATGTTCGTATCGGCTCGGCTCGGCTCTCCGCCGCCATTCCCAGGAAGATCACGCTGGGACGAACCGCCACACTTAAATGCACCTGACACATTCTTCTGACAGATAGAATATCAGGCCTGCATTCATGAATGTTGGAGCAGTCTACCTGAACCTTCCAACCTTGCATTTAATGGAGCATTCAATGCAGCATTCAATGCTGAGGAAGCAAGCAGCTGAGCATGCAACTAGGTCTAACCAGGTGCGTGGGTCTCTGGCAACCATTCATTCACAGGCAGGTAACTTAATCATTAAGTCTTCCTTTGCCTATATAAGACACCACATATGCACAAAATGAAGCACCTAGCAATCCACCAATATACACGCAAAAACACTTGCATTCCCTTCTACAAAAAAAGCCTACCCAACTTGCTGAGAATAACCCAGAACATTTGCCTTGTTCTTCCCATTCTCCCAAGTTCTTCCTTTGTTCTTCCTCACCCACCATCAAACATCATCACTGATTTCATCATCGGAGTGTGTTTGGCTGGTACCACACCGGTCCATCTCCTTTGATCTTGTTTTGTCTACAGGAAGATCTCAACCAGCATCCACTTCATCATCCAACAAAGCACCTGATCAGCCAGGTCAACTTATCTAAGTTGTTGCATCTACCTTACGAGAATTTGCATCAACAGATTGGCGCCGTCTGTGGGAAGCTGACTTCAGCCGTTGTGTTCATCACCGCAAACGCTAAGCTCTTCCTCCACGCAAGTCATCATGACTACCATATTTCGGGACACCAGTTCTTCTTCAGGAGCGTCTCAGAATGATGAACAGCATCAGCCTGAGACACCTGAGAAAACGAGGGGAGCACAACTCCCCAGGACGCCAAAGTCCAAAGGTCCCTCCAAGATCCGAGCCGCTCACAAACTCCTTAAGGAGAGTCAGCGACATCTGGCCGCTGAGAATGCACTCCTGAAGCAGAATAACGAGCTGCTCGCAAAACAGGCCGAGCTGGCCGGGGAACTTGCACGCCACCGTGCTCAACTTGAGAATAGTGGGGGATCGGGCTTCCGATCACGCCGGACCCGAACCGAGCAGGAGGTCCTTTCGCCGTCTCCTTCTCGGCAAAGCACTCCTGCCGAGCCGAACGACCAGACCGATCAGCAGGAATCGGATCACGTCTTCCCGGGCTTCGAGGACATGCCCCCGGCCGAACAGGCCGAATGCCTGAACGCCCACCGTCTTCTTCAGCAAAAACAGGCGGCTTTCGGGAAACGTGCCCCCAGGAATTCGGGCGGAGACCGTGCCGACCCGAACACAAATCGACGACCCCCGGCCCAATCAAGGTTGGGGGCCAACAGTCCTGCCGGTTCGGCCGAAACCAGGGGCCCGATTCGGAATAGACTCGGCCCTATCGCCAGTCAGGATCCTTCCCCATCAGGAACTTACTCGGGGAGGCGATCAGTGAGCGACCGACTGGGGTCCACCATGATCATGTCGGATCGACAACCGGCAAGCGAGAGGCTCACTCGTCAGCCGGTGAGTGAGAGACTCGGCAACCAGGCCGAGTGCTCAGGGGAAAATGCGGCCGAGCCGACCCCGCCCAATGTGGAAAATCTTGTTCGGACTTTGGTCCAGGACCAGATCCGAAGCGTCCACGATCGGCTCGGACATGTCGAGGTCTCCAGGGGGTATACCGGTAGAGCCGACCACGGGGAGGAACTTCCCCTCCCGTACACCAGCAGAATCATGGATGCTGAGGTCTCCCGCGACACCAAGCCCCCCAAGATGGATCAGTATGACGGGACCAAGGATCCCTACGACCATCTTGACAGCTTCAGATACGCCATGGAGGCCCGCCAGGCATCTGAAGCCACGAAGTGCAGAATCTTCCCTTCGACCTTGAAGGGCTCGGCTCGGGGTTGGTTCCGAACCCTCCAACCGAACTCCATCGACTCCTTCTCCGACCTCCGGAGGGCCTTTCTGGCGAGATATCGGGTTGTATCCGAACGACTCTACAACTTGAACGATATGTCGCTCATCAAGCAGCAGGAGGGGGAGAGCCTCAAGGCCTATCTGATCCGCTTCAACATCGAATATACGAAGTGCGACGATTGCGACGATAGGTCAGCTAAGAATGCCCTCATGCAAGGCCTGCACGCCGGGGGACTCCGTTCCCACTTGATGAGGAATCCTCCCTCCACTTACGATGAGCTTTCTGCCGAAGCCACTAAGTGGGCGCGGGCTGAGGAGTGGGATGCTCAGGTGGAGGCCCTGAATCCCAGGCCGACCTCGGCCAAGAGGAAGGAGGGAGAGGTCGCAAGTCCCAAACCCCAGGTCCAACCCAAGAAGACCAGGACCGAGGAGCCACGCCAACTTCTGGGCAAGGGACCCAAGTTTGTCCAGTACACGGAGTACACTCCCCTCAACGCCGGTCTGGAGACAATCTACTCCAAGGTCAAGGACCAACTCCCAGTCGCAAGGGAGATCAAGGGACCACCCCCAGACAAAATCAAGGAGGACGTCTTCTGCAAATACCATTCCAATCACGGCCACGTCACGGGTGATTGCTACGCCCTCCGCGACGGGATTGAGACTCTTGCCCGGGCGGGTAAGATCAATCAATTCCTGGCCGGTGGGCCTAGGGTACCCAAGGCCGCGCCGAAGAAGCCCACCAACACCATCGAGGTCCAGGATGCTGCCATCGGATCGATCGGGGGGGGACCAACCTTCGTGGGGAACTCGAACCGATCCCAGAAGGAGTATGTCAGACAGGCGGCTCAAGCACACGAGTCCCTGTCGATCCAGGCGGGTCAGCCCAGCACTTCCAAAAGACAGCGGAAGGACTGGGCACCGGTCACCTTTGAGCCAAACGAGGCAAACGAGATCATCTTCCCCCACTATGATCCGGTCGTCATAGTGGCTGAGGTGGCCGGAACAACCATCGCGCGTTCCTTCGTCGATGGAGGGAGCTCAGTCAACATCCTCTACCACTCTGCGCTCGCGCAGATGGGCATCGGCGAGGATAAGCTGGAGACCGATACACCTGCCTTGGTCGGGTTCGGGGGAGAAGTGGTTCAGCCCCTCGGACACATCTACCTTCCCCTTTCGCTCGGGAAGGGGCCGATCAAGAAGACCTGCATGACGTACTTCATTGTCGTCAAGCGGCCGTCAGCCTACAACATCATTCTGGGCAGACCGGCTCTAGTCGACCTTGACTGCATCGTCCATTACGCCAACCTTCTCATCAAATGTCCGGTGGGCGACGACTGCATTGTCATTCAGGGAGACCAGTGCTCGGCTCGGTCATGCTACGCCGCTTCGATCAAGCAGAAGGGTCAGCTGCCGAACTCGCAGGAGCTTGACTCTATCGCCGATTCGGGCAGGTGGCCGAGGGCGGAGACATTCGACTTCACTTCCGAGCCGAGCTCAGATTCTCGGCCCCTCCCCGCCGAGGCTTGGGAGGAAGTGCCGATCTCGGCCGAGACACCGGATCGGCTCGTCCGAGTGGGGACTCAGACCAGCCCCGAGCAGCGCTCCGCCATAATTGACTTCCTCCGTGCCAACGCGGAAGTGTTCGCCTGGTCTTACGATGACATGCCAGGCATATCGTCTGACGTGATCACCCACAGGCTGAACACGGACCCGGGATGCAAACCGGTCCGTCAGAAGAGGAGGTCATACGACCCGGTTCGATACGCCGCCATGGCTGAAGAGGTAACCAAGTTGCAAAACAACGGGTTCATCCGGGAGGTCAACTACCCCGACTGGCTCGCCAACGTGGTCATGGTGAAAAAGAACAATGGGAAGTGGAGGATGTGCGTGGACTTCACCGATCTGAACAGGGCTTGTCCCAAGGATAGTTTTCCCTTGCCCAGAATAGATCAGCTCGTCGATGCAACAGCAGGACATCAGCTCCTCAGTTTCATGGACGCCTACTCTGGATACAACCAGATCCTGATGCACAAGTCCGACCAGGAAGGCACATCTTTCATAACTGATCACGGCATGTACTGCTACAAGGTCATGCCCTTCGGCCTCAAAAACGCCGGAGCCACCTATCAAAGGCTGGTCAACCACATGTTCAGATCTTCCATCGGCAAATCCGTAGAGGTTTACGTGGATGACATGCTGGTCAAGAGCATCAAGGCGGACGATCACGTCAAGGACCTCTCAGACATGTTCGGAGTCCTGAAGGAGTATCAGATGCGGCTGAACCCAGCCAAATGTATCTTTGGGGTTCGGTCAGGAAAGTTCCTGGGCTACCTGGTCAGCCAACGGGGGATTGAAGCCAATCCGGAGAAGATCCAGGCTTTGATCAACATGAAGTCCCCAAGGACACGCAAGGAAATCCAGAGTCTGACTGGAAGAGTTGCCGCCCTGAACCGGTTCATCTCGAAATCTACTGACCGGTGCCTCCCTTTCTTCAAAGCCTTAAGGGGAGCAGGGAAGAGCATAGAATGGACCCCCCAATGCGAGCAGGCCTTTCAAGATCTGAAAAGGCACATGGGGGAACCTCCCATCTTATCCAAACCAGAGGAAGGTGAAGAACTTTTCCTCTACCTTTCTGTTTCAGACTCGGCTCTCAGCTCGGTCCTGGTGAGGGAGGTCGGCGGTGTACAACACCCCGTCTTCTACACGAGCCGAGCCCTCGCCGATGCCGAGACCAGGTATCCAAAATTCGAGAAGATGGCTCTCGCCCTGGTCAGCTCGGCTAGGAAACTGAGACCATACTTCCAGGCTCATTCTATCGTTGTCTTGACGGATCAGCCGCTCAGACAAATCCTAGCAAAACCTGAGACTTCAGGTCGGCTCATCAAGTGGTCAATCGAGCTCGGCGAGTTTGACATCATCTACCGTCCCAGGACGGCCATCAAAGGTCAGGCCATGTCAGACTTCATCTGCGAGTCGACCACCTCGATGGAGGATCCACCGCGCGCCGACGCTATGCCAGCATCAGCCGATCCGAACACAATCTGCGAACGCGACCAGGTTGATCTCATTACCTGGACCCTCTATGTGGACGGATCTTCCAACGCCATGGGAAGCGGGGCCGGGCTTGTTCTGATCTCTCCAGAACAAGTTGTGATGGAGTATGCTCTTCGTTTCAGATTTCAAGCATCCAACAATGAAGCAGAGTATGAGGCACTCATCGCCGGGCTCAGATTGGCAAAAGAGCTCGGCGCGATCAAACTAAACATCTTCAGCGACTCCCAGCTAATCGTCAATCAGATTTTGGGAGAGTATGAGACTCGAGAGCCTAGCATGACTGCTTACCTCGAGAAGACTCGTCTGCTACTTGGAAACTTCCACGAATACAGAATATCCCAAATCCCGAGGGCAGAGAACTGCAGGGCCGACGCCTTGGCGCGCCTGGCTTCGGCCACAGACACCGGATCCGCCAGGCATGTTCCAGTCGAAATCCTGGACAGACCTAGCACCGCCGAAACCGAGGCCACGGTTATGCAAACCGAGGCCGAGCCGAACTGGATGACGCCGATCATCACCTACTTGGTCTCCGGGATCCTCCCCCCAGAGAGGGATAAAGCACGTCTCATCAAAACGAGGTCGGCTCGGTTCAGCATGATCGATGGTCAGCTCTACAAGAGGAGTTTCTCCCTACCTTACTTGCGGTGTGTCACTCCCCAAGAAGGTCAGGATGTGCTGAGAGAAATCCACGAGGGGATATGCGGAAACCACTCGGGAGGAAGAACCCTCGCCTACAAGACGATCAGACAGGGTTACTTCTGGCCAACGCTGAACAAGGACGCAGATCATCTGTCTCGCGCTTGTATCAAGTGCCAGCAATTTGCCGCGGTTCCCCATCAACCTCCCCAATTGCTGACTTCCATATCCAGCCCCTGGCCGTTCGCGCAGTGGGGACTCGATCTGATCGGTCCTATGCCGAAAGCTAAAGGGCAAGTCACCATGGCGGTGGTAGCAGTCGACTACTTCACCAAATGGGCCGAGGCCGAGCCCCTGGCCACAACCACAGCCGAACGGATGGAGACCTTCGTCTGGAAGAACATCATTTGCCGGTTCGGCATGCCGCACACCATCATTGCGGACAATGGCAAGCAGTTCGACTGCAAGAAGTTCAGGAGTTTTTGTTCACGTCTGAACATCAACTTGCGCTTCACCGCGCCATACCATCCGCAGTCGAACGGACAGGTCGAGGCCATCAACAAGATCATCAAGAAAACCCTCAAGACTAAACTAGATAAGGCTAAGGGAAATTGGCCTGAACTCCTGCCAGAGGTACTTTGGTCCTACCGAACTTCCTATCGCAACTCCACGAAGGAAACTCCCTATGCGTTGGCGTTCGGAACTGACGCCGTCGTCCCGGTCGAAATGGGGACTCCTTCATTCCGGACCGGCACGTACAATCCCGAGACCAATGACGCCGGACTTCGGCTCGGCCTGGACATGATCGAGGAGAGACGAACCGACGCCGATCTCTGCCGAGCCGCCTACCAACAAAGGGTAGCCAAATATTACAATCAAAGGGTCAGACCCAGAAGCTTCGGATTGGGCAATCTCGTCATGAAAAAGAATCCCCTTGCTATCAAAGAGAGCTCATTCGATCCGAACTGGACCGGACCATATAGAATCACGGGCATAGTCAAGCCCGGCACTTACAACTTGGCCACTCTGGCTGGGAAGCCTCTCAAGCATAGCTGGAACGCTGAACACTTGAAGACTTATTACCAGTAAAAATGTAGTTAGGATCGGGGACTGTCCGACCTAACACCCATTCCAATCAATGAAAAGATGAACATTTTTTCTACTCATTTTTTTTTTTTCGAAGCAAACACTGGGGACTCTACTCCTATACACTTCTAACAAAGAGGAAAGATCTAAGTGTTTCCTTCGAAAAAATTGTACACCCATGTGCCGAGCCGAAGCGCCATTTCCGGCCCGATGCTCGGCATATTACAGACTCATCAGGTCTATAAACTCATGTGTCGAGCGGGCGCGCCATTTCCGGCCCGATGCTCGGCATGTTACAGACTCATCAGGTCTATAAACTCATGTGTCGAGCGGGCGCGCCATTTCCGGCCCGATGCTCGGCATATTACAGACTCATCAGGTCTATAAACTCATGTGTCGAGCGGGCGCGCCATTTCCGGCCCGATGCTCGGCATATTACAGACTCATCAGGTCTATAAACTCCCGTGCCGAACTAGCGCGCCACTTTCGGCCCAATGCTCGGCATGGTACAGACTTATCAGGTCTATAAAAATCCCTGTCTGAGCCGAAGCGACTTCCTACAGTCCTAACGTTCAACAGGATATTTCTAAAAGAAAAATATACACTCCAACCAAAACTTTCATCGTGCATGCCGAGCCGATCTGAAAGTAGGTTTGAATATTTTTCTCAAAAAACTGCATTCCTAAAATATCTCAATGGGTATGCCGAGCCCATCCTAAAATATTTTTACTTATCCTGGTTATGCTTATCAAGCTGATCCGAAGACAAGTTCTAATTTATCATCACCATTCATTTTCATTTTAATCGGCATGCCGAGCCGATCTCAAAATGTCTTTGTTCTTATTATGTTTTCACTTTTATCATTTTCTTTTCCATGTGTTATTAGTTTTGTCTTTTAGCTTAATTCCCGAAGCCGAACTGACAGCAACTTGTATCATAAAAAGAAATACTGATAAATAAGTAACATAAAACCAAATACAATCTGTTCCAAAATTAGTCAAACCCGAGCCACACCTCGGCTCGGGAAGAAATATAAAAACATAAACATTACAATTAAGCAAAATCAGCTATCATGCAGACCGCTCGGCAGGGCTCTCCTGGACCGGCTCGGTAGACTCCTCAGGCGTCTCCTCGCCAAGCTGCACCACCTCAACCCCGCCGATCTGCATCTCAGCGTTGGGATCGGATTCGGGGGCCGGGGGGATCGGGGTCGGCTCGTAAGCAGGCAGTGGAGGGTCTTCCGGAGTCGGCTCGGCTTCTGCGGGGACTTGGCGATCAAGAGGAGGAAGCTCATCCTGATGACTCCCCTGGGTATCTTCCCCCTCGTCATCGGACTCGCCGAGGAATGAGACATCCCAGTCCGGCCTCTTCGCTTTGATCGCCTCCAAGAGCTCCTGATACCCATCAAAGTGGGCATCAGCCAGTGCCTGGGCGCTTGGAAGCCCAGCTCGACGCCGAGACTCGGCCGCCCTTCGTTCAGCCTCATCAACATCCCGCTGGAGCTGGTCAGCAAGTTGCCCCAGGTCAGCCACCTTTTGCTCTGAAGAGGCAAGCTCCTTACTGAGCCGAGCGACCTCCTCCTCCTTCCCGGCCAGCCTGGACCGCAAACCCTCCGACCGTTCACGCTCGGCATCGACCGTCCGCTCGGCCTCGGCTAGCTTCTCTTTTAGCTCCAGGATTCGTGCCCGAAACCTCTCCAGTTTCGCCTCGGCATCGACGGCGGCTTTGGCAGCTTCGAACTGCCTCATGGCGAGCTGCAAGAAAAAGAGAGGCAAATTCGTTACTAATCCGAACCGAGCGAATGGACAAAGTCCGAAGTAAAAGAGACTTACCAACATGGCCTGGCGGGATGCGATCAGAGCCTGGTGGCTGAAGCCCGGCTCGCCATGATCGGCCCACAGCCCCTCCTGCGCCCTCGCGGTCATCACGCGCTTAAGGCCCGTGACGAACGGCTCGAGGCCGGGGTCTACCTCCACCGCCTTCAGGGGCGCCGAACCGGACGTCCCGACACCAGAACCGCCGGGCTCGGCCCGAGCCCTCTTCTCCACCGGGGCCTCGGCCTGGGAGGCCTTCCTCTTCTCTGCCTGCCGAACCGGTCTCGGCGCAGGAGATCTAGGCTGAGTTGCCGCTGGGGCAGGAGCCTGGACCGGCTCGGTAGGGGGCCGCCCCGCAGCTCTCCTTTGGACACTCTTCGCCGCCTTCCTCCTGAGCCGAGCCTCAAGATCTGCCGAATTCATACCTCTTTCCGCTCTCGGATTCCACCTGGGTACAAACCAGGAGATCCCACTTAACCTGATCTGAGTCGGTCCGAGCAGGAACTTGGTGGACAGGTATTCGGTCGGCGAATCTCTGATCACGGCGATCTGATCCTTCAGCTCGCCTCGGAGTTTATATTTGCCCCAGCTGACTGCAAGGATGAAACCAAAAGAAGTTAGCCACAAAATACACATACAATCACTACAAAATATATATAAATTGCCCTCGGATCAGCCCCAGTCTTCCGTTGCCCACCTGGGATCCTAAAAGCTCTCGGAACCCGAGCCGTGGTGGGTCTGCTCGGATCGGAGAATTCCCAATCCCCGGAGACGAAGAAATATCTCCTCTTCCAGGTCTTCTGAGAGGAGGGGTTGCCCGAGAACAACGGCCCCGAGTAGGCCTGCAGGTTGTAGAAGCCGAGCTCAGTGTTCTTCGACCTCAGCGCGTAAGAGCAGAACAGGACATCCTTGTGTGGCACACACTTGTGCACTTTGTGCCACAAGATGTGCATGGACAGGATGATCCTGTACACGTTCGGGTTCAACTGGTGTGGCGCCGCGCCGATCGTCGCAAGCCAGTCCTGCAGGAAGGTGTGCAGGGGAAGCCGAACCCCATTCTCAAACATCTCCGGGTACATGGTCACCCATCCTATCGGGGGTCGGCTCGGCTTCTCCCCCTCGCTCGGCAACCTCATCAGCACGGAGTCGGGGACTGAGTATCTATTCCTCAAATCCCTGAGATGGTACTCGGTCATCTCATTGGGGATCTGATCGGCCTTCCACGCCAGTTCCTCGTAGAAGTCCGGGTCGATCGGATTCCCCGTCACCCCCTGAGCCGAGGTCGACGCCTCGTGACCCCTATCCCTTCCATCCGAGCCTGAAGTAAGAGTGCTCGGGATAGTGGCGATCGGCTCGACGTCGAGAGGTTCTTCATCACCTCCTTCGGCCGTGCCTTGTTCCCAGTCGGAACTCAATATCTCGGGGTTTTCCTGATCCCCTCGGGCTCGGCGCTCTCCACCCGGATTGCGATTCAATGCCGAGCCGGCCTCGTCCAACTCTTCGGACAACCCGTCCCAACTCGCCTCACCCGCAGGTGGGCTTCGGCTCGGCTCGGCCTCACCCGCAGATGGGCTTCGGCTCACCTCAGCCTCACTATCTCCCTCGAAGGCTTCCCCAGAGCCGAGCCGACCACTTGAATCAGTCTCGGACATTACAAACACCTTCTCACCTTTCTCTCTCTTGCTTTTTGAATCAAAAAGTTCTTTTTCTCAAGAACACCAAGAACACACCCAGAAAAACCCGAAAAACACAAAAACTCAAGAATGGACAGAATCACTTACTGGTTTTTGTCCGGCCAATCCCTCCACCCCTCACACACTCGGAATGGCTTCGTCTATGATTACGCTTGCCCGAAACCGTGACCGAACTGCTGCACTAACGACGGAGGTAGGAGGAAATTCACGGCGGAGGAGGGAAGAGTTTGCAGAGAGAGAGTGGGAGTTTCTGAAAAAGTTGGAAAGTGAGAGGGAAGAGAGAGAAAGGCATGATTTATACCCCCATGCAAACCGATCTCAGCCCTTCATTTCTGGCGCTTCAAATGCCAGATCTTGACACCTGTCAAGCATTCAAAAAATACCCATAATGAGGTGACCCTTACGTTCCCCCATGCAGAAATCAAACGTCCCTTCACCTGTCCCAGAGATTTTCTGACCAATCACAAGTCGTCATGTGCTCGGATCTTCGGGAACATGGGCTTGTAGGGTTCGGCTCGGACCAAGCGAACACGCCATCCTTGGGATTACACTTCAACTTCCAATCCACCACTGCCCGCTCGGATCGGAAGCTGGGGGACTCCTGTTTGTGGGAAAACCCACATCGACCCGAACAGCCAATCACAGCTCGACACGTGGCTGGTCAAACATCCACCTCGGAGTTGATTCTCAGTGGTCAAACTTTGACTTCCACGTCATCACTGATCAGCACTTCCTCTACCAGCTCAGACCGGATCTCCACACCGCCCCTCCTTGTTCGGTCCGAGCCGAACCGATGATCTTCCTTGGGATCGAGTGTCCATCTTCCCACGATCATCCCGGCTCGGCTCGGCTCGGCACACGAGATGGCTTCCTTCCGAGTTCTGGCGTCGACCAGTTAGGGCTCGGAAAGACTCCAATCTATGGACCGGCTCGGCTTGGAGTCCCATGCCCGATCCGACCACATATGGACTTCGTGTCTTCGCATGGGAACATATGTTCGTATCGGCTCGGCTCGGCTCTCCGCCGCCATTCCCAGGAAGATCACGCTGGGACGAACCGCCACACTTAAATGCACCTGACACATTCTTCTGACAGATAGAATATCAGGCCTGCATTCATGAATGTTGGAGCAGTCTACCTGAACCTTCCAACCTTGCATTTAATGGAGCATTCAATGCAGCATTCAATGCTGAGGAAGCAAGCAGCTGAGCATGCAACTAGGTCTAACCAGGTGCGTGGGTCTCTGGCAACCATTCATTCACAGGCAGGTAACTTAATCATTAAGTCTTCCTTTGCCTATATAAGACACCACATATGCACAAAATGAAGCACCTAGCAATCCACCAATATACACGCAAAAACACTTGCATTCCCTTCTACAAAAAAAGCCTACCCAACTTGCTGAGAATAACCCAGAACATTTGCCTTGTTCTTCCCATTCTCCCAAGTTCTTCCTTTGTTCTTCCTCACCCACCATCAAACATCATCACTGATTTCATCATCGGAGTGTGTTTGGCTGGTACCACACCGGTCCATCTCCTTTGATCTTGTTTTGTCTACAGGAAGATCTCAACCAGCATCCACTTCATCATCCAACAAAGCACCTGATCAGCCAGGTCAACTTATCTAAGTTGTTGCATCTACCTTACGAGAATTTGCATCAACAGATCATTTGCCCACGATCATGACCACCTAAAAGAGGAGTCCCAAGTGAGGGAAGTGTTGAGGGTTAATCTCGCATTGGATGAGTTAAGCTTCTAATATGGCAATATATACTCATTTAAGTCTCTCCACCTAATAGTTTAAACTTTTAGGATGTAGAGAAATTGGTGCTTTCAACCCAAAATTAATTGGGAATTGTTAGAGAGACCTAGGACATTATATACTGAAGATAAGGCTTCATATTCCCAAGGTGGTTAGGAAATCTCTCAAGGCCAAAGAGGTTTGGGATATCACGGTGTTTGAGTGAAATGATGAGCTTTATTCCTCAGAGGCCCCTGTTAGGTGGTTGATAATGTTGATGAGTTCATAGCAGCACATACACCAGATAGAACTGCTCTACGTGCCTGATATCAAAGCTCAATGGGAACGCCAACCAGCTCGGTGGTTCACGTTGAACACCGACGGTGCTGCTGGGGAGGAAGGAAGTCTTGGAGGAGTTGGGCAGTTGCAAGAAATGAGAAGGGTATGAGAGGAACTTCCAAACAGTTTAGTGGTTCTTTTGGTCTGGCTGTAAGCAATTGGCTTGAATTCCATGGGGGAGTATTTATGTTGCTCATCTCGTGCCAGTATCGGCCCTGTTTAGCCCCATTGTAATCTCGTTGCACATGCTATTGCTAAATGTGTTCTATCACCATGTTCTGATTTTATCGTCGTGCACACTTGTTATTCGTCGACTCAAAAGTTTCATATGAACACGAGATTCAGTAAGGGGATTCTTCTCTAAACACATGCTCTGCAGAATCCATCATTATTTGACTGAACTTCTGAAAGATGTTGCTAAATCTACATCTAAGAAGCAGTATATGAGTACTAGAGAGTAGGAAAACATATATTCTACCTTGAATATTTAAAACAGGAAATCTGCAGTTCCATTTTGAATAGAAATTCTAGAGAAAATCGACATGAATGGATACATATCAAAACACAGATACAGATTTAACATATTTTCCCAAATAGGGGAAGAATACTAAGATAGGAGCTGGGGCAGACAAATGTAAAAATTTAAAACCACCAACCAACCAAATTCCATTGCATCTGATCGAATGTTCCAAGTTTGAAATGCATAGTTATTCTACAATCATAGCAAAAGCCTCCATGAAATTGTATACCTCATATGGTTCTGTTTAGGCATACATGCATTGCACTGTTTGGAAAATAAAACCAAGTGAAAACCACAAACAAAAAACAACCATGACTCATGCTTAACAGACCACAAGCTGACCGTTCTCTGACCAGGACGCACCTAGGACTCACTTCCCACAGTTAACAAATCATCAACATGAATTAGGTGACAAAAGTTCTCAAGTTCATACAATGGACAGAGCAGTTTCTCAAGGAAGATCGGACATTTGACAGACAGCAGGCATGTTGTTCCACGGACAAGCACCGAGACCCCATCCTTGATTTGATGTAAAAGTTCCAGAAGCCATGTGTTTGTAGTCAGTGGCCAAATCCTCACCGAGAAGTGTGGCAATAGTATCAGTCGTGATGGATTGGTCTTTAAACCCAATACTCTGCTCAATCCAATCTGAAGCAAGTAAAGCATCAGGACGAGTATAATCCCACTGATCAGTGGTTTCTTTTTCTTTATCTGGTGTCCAAGCTTGGTCAACTGGCTCTGGTTTCACATTGCATCCTGGAAGAACAATCAAAAGCAACATAAGTCATAATAAGAGACAGCAAAGGATTTATCCTGCACATTAGAATAGGAGTTGAAACTTAATATTCAGAGGGAAAAAAAAAAAAAAAGGAATTTATTCTCACCATGAGAAATGTGATCATATTACAAACGGAGAAAAGAGAAGTGTTTGCTATCGTTCGTTAATAATTTGAAATGTTTCGAAGAAATTTGAAGGGATGAAAAGTATTTTAAAATGAGTAATACAAAATGGGAGTAATAGAAGATATATACGGGTCTGAACTGCTAACATAAAAATTGTTGCTATATTAAGAATATCCAGAATAATTCAAGAATCTCTTTTCAATGTTTATCATCAACCTCATTTGTCTCCAGGTCACAGATTAAGATACTCACCGGTAAAGGTCTCGGCAGGATGTGGTTCATCCAATGAACTCCCACTGGCACTGATAGGTGTACACTCACTGAACAGGGAAGTAGCAGAGTGACCCAATGGAGAAATCGGATCACCATATTCTTCCCAATCTTTCTGGCAAATGTTCAAAGTGGAACTGTCAGCCACATCCTCAGGAGTAACACTAGATGAATTTGAACTCTTTTCAGATGAATGATTCTTCGCACTATTGAGAGTCTTTGCCTGGTGGAGT
The DNA here is from genome assembly GCF_963921425.1 of Dryas octopetala. NCBI lineage: Eukaryota > Viridiplantae > Streptophyta > Magnoliopsida > Rosales > Rosaceae > Dryas > Dryas octopetala. The sequence continues at coordinate 18,766,101 of NC_141368.1, read as the reverse complement.
AAAGCATCTAGCAAGCCACTGTTATGTGGAGAAGCACAATCTGACTCAAATGCTCCAACTGGCGGGGGAGACTGGATAAAAGCATCAACTGATTCAAGTAAGGGTGGCGGAGGAGAAATGCTCCAGTTGCCTAAATCAGTTTCTGGATATTGGAGTGAAGGGAGCTCCAGCTTCACAGCCCCAGAAGTGGGCTTAGAAGCCGAAGAATTGCCATTTGAAAGGGAATGGCTACCCTGAATTACACCAAAAGACAGTGGACTCTTAATGGTAGGATCAGGATCATGAGGAAAAGACAACCCAAATGATCGAGCAACTTTATCACAAGTATCATTTTGAAATTGGTCAAACTGGGGGAAACTTTTAAAACTACCACCAGAAGTAGGGAATAAAGCTGTTGATTCTCGAAGACGCTTTTGGCGGTGCATTGTTGGTGGCATGAAACCACAGTATGGAGAAGAACCAAGGCCTTTAATCAGCATGCTACTTGCAGCGATATCAGGAAGTTCAGGAACATAAGGTAAGACACAACCGTTTCCTTTTAAACCGTCAAACTCAACATCAGGTATCTCATAACTGTTAGTTTGCAGAGAATCATGATGCACTCTGTCCATACCATTAATTCCACCACTGGACTGACCTTGTTGACTCTCCTGCAATGCTTGCAAACACACCTCGGGAGGATAAAGTGGTAAGCCAGCCCGCTGACGTCGCTTAATTCTGGTATTCCAGTAGTTCTTTATCTCATTATCCGTACGGCCAGGTAACTAAGAAGAGAAAATGAGACTGTTAATCATCCCAAAACAATGGTAGACACTTTGAGAAGAAAAATCAAGATTCTAATCATGCTGACAATAATTCATATTTTATTTTATTTATAAATTTCAGACTAGAGGGAAGGAACGAAAAAAGAAACAATGTACGGAGCCATTATATAAAATCATTAAAAGTTACTAATAGCTTTGGAAGAAATTTTAAGTGAGAGATGTGTGAATATGGTGAATATGCTACAAAATGTATTATGCACAACAGTGAACTTTAGCTTGTCATAATAATTTCCAAAAATATATACACTTCAATAATGTCCATTTTACGAGTTTACACATTGCCATATATTATTGTCAAATTCGTAAAACATGTAGGTGATAGAAAACCAGAACAAACTTTAGCACTTTAAGACACACATGTTTTTACTTTACATATATACGAATACCACATAGACTACCTAAAGGTAGGGAAATGCTTAACATAACCCTGAAAATCTTGTTTGATTTGTCTCATGCTCAAACCCACACAATAAAATCTGAAAGATCCCACAACCAAGTTCTCATTCACTTCTATCTGAGAAGTTGTCAAGAAACAAAAGCTACAGCATTTCTGTAAGGTTTTACCCAAATGAGAAGCTATGTCAATTAAAATCTCTATGACACTAGGGCATTTTAATGTTGGGATCTCTACAGGCTTTAGAACTGAGGGAAATGTAATCTTTCCAAACACTGTGTACTGCTGTTTTTTATGATTTTATTTTTTAGATCTTAAATAGATAAGACGCCAAGGGCCTTATTTGTGCTAGTGGAAGTGCTTCAATCTGCTAGTTTTAATTTCTTTTTTTTTCTAGAAGCTCAGCAGATACAATGACAAGTAATTGAGAAGTTTGGGGAAAAATAAGGGACAACTTGAGAAACTGCCAATATTTGTTTCATGCAAAAAATAAATGCTATTACAGAAAATTGCAAATCACAGTTAAAACTTTGAGAACAAATCCCAAAGAATACTAATGAGCTTCTCCATTATTTCTCTTTTCTTTTTTTCCTTTTTTGCTTTTTGTTTTTGTCTTTGTTTTTTTTTATGAGAAACACAGATTTTATTAGAATAATAATAAAATTACAAGCATAGAATACTTTTTTAATGAAACACAGAATATTTCCCTCTTATACCTAAGAGCCCCCATATTAATGTAGCAAGCTCTTCCTATGTTATATGTCTGAATCTATTATCAAATATGAGGCAGAAGACAAGGAACCAGAGCTTGGTATGAACCAGATCTAGACAAAGATACATGAATTATGTACTTACATGTGCGGCCATGCGTGCCCATTTGTTTCCCATCTTGGCATGGAGTTCAACAATCAAGCGTTCTTCTTCAGGAGTAAATGCCCCTTTCTTCAGGTTCGGTCGTAGGTGATTTGCCCATCGCAGCCGGCAGCTTTTGCCACAACGGAACAGGCCTGAGTGCTTCTGAACGGCATTCCAGTTTCCCTCTCCATGCTTCTTAACATACTCCACCAAAATTGCATCTTCAGCCGATGTCCATGGCCCTTTCTTTAGAGCAACACCACCATTTCCACTTCCCCCGTTACTCTCATCAATGAAGGGTGACTCGATCTGATCTTTGCACAGCACTCCATCTTCACTCTCATTCGTTGTCCGACTCATCTCTCAACTTTCTATGAAATCCCCTACCAAGACCCAAGACCATGCAAAGAGTAGGTTGACAACCTGGAATAAATAGGGAGAGGAAAAGTAAATAAATAATATGAGCAGAACCGTAGCGCTTTTAATCATCCACTTGTTATACATGCACTGCACCTCGGCACACTAATTATATATTTATGGAGCACAAAAAACAACAAACAAATTGCCAGTGCTTCACAAGAAAAATCACTCCATATCATAAATACAAACGACACAAGACTCCAAACGTGCACACGGATAATTGAATCCATCAACAGAGAAAATATTAAGGAAAATTATAAAAGCAATTCCGGAGATGGAACATAGATAAAAGGGTAAAGATGGCAAAAAAGTACTAACTGATACACATAGTCAATATTCAACAACAATTAGTGGCAAACAAATTGCCAGTGCTTCACACAAAAATCACTCCATATGATAAATACAAACGACACAAGACTCCAAACGCGCACAAGGATATTTGAATCCATCAACAGAAAGAAAATATAAAGGAAAATTATAAAAGCAAGCAATTCCGGAGATGGAACATAGATAAAGGGGTAAAGATGGCATAAAAGGACTAACTTATGCACAGTCATTATTCAACAACAATTAGTGGCGAACAAATTGCCAGTGCTTCACACAAAAAATCACTTCATATCATAAATACAAACAACAAAAGCCTCCAAGCGCACACAAGGATAATTAAATCCATAAAGAGAAAGAAAATAATAAGGAAAATTATAAAAGCAGTTCCGGAGATGGAATATGGATAAAGTGGTAAAGATGGCATAAACTTACATACTTATGCACATAGTCATTATTCAACAACAATTATAAGTTATTAGCACTCAGATGCAAATTAATGATATGTTCTAAAATGTAATAAAGTGCAGATCTTCAAAACCCACAAAAGGATAAGCAGTGAGTAATATTCCAATGTCGAATTAAATCGTTTTTACCCCACTCAGAAGCAAATAAACCAAGGAAGAGGGTCATTATAATCTGATACAAAGACAAACCCACATCCAAAATCATAAAATGTGATTAAACTCGTGACCATACAGAATGCACTGCAGGGGTTACATCCAAGTCTATAATGTATATGGCAAGGTAGCCACGACCACGGTTTATTACAACATACACAACAAAGATTGAAACTCTCAGCTGAAGTAATTCAAATTTATAATAATAAATTTGCATACCCGGAGAATTTTAAATAAATGATAAATTAATAAAACCAATGAAGGAGTAGTGAAATACCTGAATCAGAGGAAGATGGAGCGGATGCAAAAATCCAAAGATTGAAGCTGCGAATCAAAAAAAGATAGGCCCTTTTGCGCGCAATAAAAAATTTCCAAAATTGGAAACTGAAATTGAAATCAAAATCGGAAGCTCAAGCGTAGCGACGAAATGAGCTAAGAGCTGAGCAAATAGTAATAATGGAACACCTGAAAACGACAAAACAGAAATTCAAAAAAACTCAGATAAAATAATATATATGGCATTTAAAGCACTCACTTATGCCCAATTGTATAAGAAACCAGCTCAGAAAGTGAAATTCACGCATAACCAAAGCCTAATTTTCGCGAATGGAATCAAATTCAATTTTTCATTTCTGATTTTATAGATCCGGAAAAAGAAACAAAAATAGAAACCCTAGCTCAAGAAAAACGAAAACGGGGATTGGAAATTGGAGAAGAAGAAGAAGAAGAAGAAGAAGAAGAAGAAATCAAAACCATGGAGGGCAAGCACGGTCCTAACCGCAATTTCTGAAATAGGAGGGAGACGATCCGAGCGTAGAGAGAGCAATTTCTGAACTGAGATTGCGATTCAAACACACACACACACACTCAGTGCCACACACACACACACAAATACAGAGAGAGAAATGAAAAAAATTGAAGAAATGAGAATTAGAAGAATTGGGGATTTGAGAAGCGAAATGGCAGCAGCCGAGCGAAGTTAGGCTGAGATAAAGGAGGTGACTGTGGACTCCCTACCACCTCACTCTCTCTCTCTCAAACTCCCTCTCTTTCTTTCTCCTTTTCTTTTCTTTTCTTTTTCTATTTTTTCTTTCTATTCTCAATTATTCATTTTTGTATAATTATTATATTTTTGTTTGGTTGATCGATGGATTGATTAATTGATTAATCCACCATTTCTGCTAAGGGTGAGCAATTTTGAGTTGGGACTCATATCCATTATATGAATCAAGACTACTCTTCCAAATGAGAGCTTAATGTGAACCCTTTTTCTTGGTTTGTATATTTTTCTTTTTTCTTTTCCATTTTTCTTATAACCCTATTTCTTTAACCTTCGTTGATATTAAAAAGAACTTGATAGATGAAGTTTTGAATATTACGTTTTACGTTTTGTAATAAAGTCACACATAATTTAGTTGCTTTTGCTTTGAATTGTGAAAGGGCATGGCTACTTAAATTTTACCAATTAATTTTTTTCTGTAGCTCTTATTATTGTATCAGAAAAATCAATTAACTCACTTTACAAGTGTTTTCATCTAAAGATGTTTTGCAAATAAAAGAAGATAATTTTGAAGCTCCAAAAATAACTTCTTAACACTTCTTTATATACTAACATATAAAAGTGCCGTGAGCCTTAATCTAATTCAATATTTTCTTATAAACATAAAAGAAAAAACATATATAAAAGTGCATGAAGTTGTTTTTGGAGTGTCAACATTATTTCATACAAAAAAAAATTCAGTAAATATTTATGAGGTAGACGTCAAAAATAGGTAGATTTATAATTTTATTACAAAAAGGATATATTTAAAAATAAAAAGCTGCAAAAGAAAAAGTATTATTGTATTCTCCAAGACTCCAACACGCTTTTGACAAAACAAATATCGGCATATTAAATTGAATAATTAATTCAAGTAAAAAAAATAATATTTTGTGAACTTGGACCCACTAGAAATTGCACATGGAAAAGCTGTACTTATGGTTGTAGACTTGTAGGTATTGGGGCGTGTAGACCACGCGGCCTACGTAAAAAAGACTTTGCCTTATACTTGCAGTCGGTCTTGCAGTTGTACATATATTTTGTTCTGTAAATTGTACCGTGCATCTAAGTATGGCGAGATTGTTCTTTCTCTGCCAAAAGGTTTCAACACTAAAAACTATGTGGCACTGATGTAAAAAAATTTGATAGGCACTCCAAAAGTGATGTGCCATTTGAATGTGTCAATCTACATTGCCAATATATAATATATATATTATATATATTTCTTATTGGAGATGCTCTTCTATTATACTTTGGCCGTATTTATGTAGTTTTTAGTAGTGTTTTGTTTTTTTTTTAAATTAGAAGTAAGAATGTTTAAATATTTGTTTTGGTTTGTTTTATTATTATAAATGTTATTCATTTGTTTTCAACATGTTATAAAATAAAAATCTAAATAGAAGGTCACAAATGTTCATAACGACGAGATATGTACATAGTTAGAAAATATTTCATCAATGATACTCGAATAAAAACTTCATGTTGAGGCATGTGATAACTGATAACATTGCCTTTAAAAGTATATGCGCCCATCAAAGATAATCTTGATGTAGCAAGTTATGGCACCCTATCTTCATGATACAACCACTTTGATCCTTGTAAGTGTACACTCGTTATACTCATATTGTTGAACAACTTGAAATTTTTCTTTTAGTATGGAAGAGATTAGGGCACTTAAGAAGGGAGGATGGAAAATTGAGTTTTCTTGTTTGAAGAAAAGATGGGTTTATATAGAAGATTGTCAATTCAAATGTGACATTGGAGGATTAAAAAAATTGAAACGCTAGATTGTAACGTTATAATATACACTCAACTCAACTGGCTCAATATTTCAATTAATAAATATATTTGAATGTTGAATATTGAATATTGAATATATCAATACTCAACATTATAAGTCTCACAAAACTGACTATTGGAATAATAAAGTAGATATGGCTGTAATAAAAAACGGTTACCAAAACAATGTTTTTAACGTTCAATTCAACACATATTTAGAGCATTCAAGAGGAAAAGCAAACAACCAAAATAATTGAAGAAAGCAAAACGACTCATGTTGATATCCATATTGATCAACCAGAACTACATATCGTAGAAAGGGAAACGACAAGGCATGGATGAATTTTGGATCGTTGTTTGCTTAGACTTAGGCTAAGAGAAAGGCCTAAGCAACTAGAAACGCTTCCATTGTGTAACAACCCAGATTTTTCAATCCTATCTTGTGTTAACACGTGTTTTTCAAAAACTTTTTTGTACTTAGAAGCTTAAGGTTTCTTAAAGGAAATAGAGTTTCCTTTGTTTTGTGTAACTAACTTGTACCATTAGTGGTTTAGAGTTGAGCTCTAGTGTCATTGTACACAAATTTGGTGATTATCAAATTGGAATTAATTTTTGGGAATTAAATTAATTGGAGTTGAATTTTCCTTAATTTTTCTGGGAAACAAATTATTGTTTTGGATTAACACCTCATCCTAGTGTGAACTAATTAGAAGTCATACACTACTTGTGTGGTAGGCAAAAGGCACTTGGATTAACACCTTTATTGGCTTCCAATTAAGAGAACAAAGTATGAATCCTTCCAATCAGGCACTCCCATTCTCCAGTAAGTTTATCCATCCACCTCCTCCTAGTGTGGACTAATTAGAGGTCATACACTTGTGTGGCCGACGGAAGGCACTTGGATTAACACATTCATTGGCTTCCAATCTTCTAACAAGGTATGAATCCTCCATGGTTATTTATATTTTATTGTATCATATATCAATTCAAAGCATGATCATATGAATTTTAAGCTTTGCATTTGTATGATCATTTTCTAACGGTGATATCATAGCCTACTTCGGTAAATTGATATATCTACAAATTGTTAATTATAAACCTGAAAGCTGACAAGCCGGCCCACATTATAAACCTGGAAGGTTTCTTTTTTCTTTACTGTCGATTTTGCCCATTTTGCACTTCACGCTCACTTTGTTCTCTCTCTCTCTCTCTCTCTCTCTCTCTCTCTCTCTCTCTCTCTCTCTCTTTGTGAGAAAGTTGCAAAATTGGTATGAATTCTGATATATTCATATTGAAATTTGTACATTAGTTGTATACAAAAAGTAAGTAATTTAGATCCTACAAGTTTGTCTAGACTAACTAAATTACATGGTTAACAAAGGAAGGAAATAAATACAGTTGACTATATATACAATTAATAAGAATCTCCTCAATATATGCTATTTAACTTTACTTTCCTTAACACTCCCCTCAAGTTGGAGTGGATATTGATGACACCCAACTTGATAAGTAAAGTCTGGAACTGTGTAAGACTCAATGCCTTTGTGAAGAGATCAGTTGGCTGAGCATGTGTTGATATGTGAGAAGTCTTGATCAAGCCTTCTTGTATTTTCTCACGAACTAAATGGCAATATATTTCAATGTGTTTAGTTCGTTCATGAAAAACCGGGTTGGAGGCAATGTGAAGTGCTGCTTGATTATCACAAAATAATTAACAGGATATGCATGTCCTATGCGCAAATCATTTAGAATATACCTCAACCAAGTAACTTCACAACATGTTGCAATAAATTTAGTACCTTAGGATTGTGTATATCCATCTAATTTAAGAGCTTAAGAGAGCTTGAGAAACCATTGTCGGCTTGCTTGCTTAAGCCATATAAAGATTTATAAAGTTTGCACATTCTTGTCTCCCCTTTCGTCCGAACCCAAGGGGCAAAGACATGTAGATATCCTCATCAAGATCACTGTGAAGGAAGGCATTGTTGACATCTAATTGATGGAGATGCAAATTTTGAGTAGCTGCCACTGCAAGAAGGAGACGAACAGTCACCAATTTTGTAACCGATGCAAACGTTTCTCAATAGTCAAGCCCTTCAATTTGACTATAGCCTTTTGCCACTAACTGGCTTTGTATCTCTCAATGGTACCATCAGGTTTGAGCTTGATTTTATAAACTCAATTACAATTGATGAGTTTTTTACCGGGAGGCAAAGATTGAAGAGACCAAGTATGATTTGCCTCAAGAGCAACGAGCTCATTTTGCATGGCGAGACGCCATTTAGGATCTGTGTTAGCCTAAGAATATGAATGTGGTTCTAGAGTGAGGAGATGAAAGCATGGTGAAAAAAAAGACAATTTATCATAAGAAAGAAATTTGGACAAAGGATGAGAAGTATCTGTGTGTCTAACCAAAACCGAGGTTGATGAGGAGGGTTGACCACGTGAAGGAAAAGGGCTTGTAACCTGGAAGTTTCGAAAGTGCACAGGAACTTGGGTGACACGTGAGAGTTGCCGTTATAGTGGTGCCACTGTAGGAAAAGTATTAGGTAGTGGTGATACTAGTGGTGAAGGAATAGGTAGCTCATCAGATGATTGTGTATCAGATAGTGGTGGTGTATCAGCCAGGGGTGAAGAGATGATCGCATCATCATGCATAGCGGATGAAGTAGTGAAGTTTGGAATGACTGGATGAGTGTTAGCAATAGAAGTAATGGAATACAGAAATATCTTTTCATAGAAGAGCACATTACGAGAAGTAAAGATTTTGTTTTGAGAAATATCGTACAAGCGATAAGCCTTTTGACCATATGGATAGCCAATAAAGACACGTCAGGTTGCTCGAGCATCAAATTTGGAAGGTTACTTATCATGCGTGGAAGCAAAACATAAGCAACCAAAAACCTTCAAATGGGTATATGTGGGCTGTACGTGGAAAAAAAGTTCATAGGGTGATTTACCTTGTAAAAGTGGTGAAGGCATTCGATTGATGAGGTAGGTGGCAGTGAGAATGGTTTCGCCCCAAAACCGCTTAGGAAGGTTAGCATGGAAAAGCAGAGCTCGTGCAACATTTAAGAGATGCCGGTGTTTTCACTCAGTCACTCCATTTTGTTGGGGAGTGGCGACACAACTTGTTTGATGAACAATGCCTTTAGTGGAATAAAAATTGGAAAGAGTAAACTCAAGACCATTATCACTTCGAACAATTTTAAACTTAAAAGAGAATTGTGTTTCAAAAAGGTTAATAAAGGAAGTAAGAAAACGTTGTGTGTTTGATTTATGATGCATAAGATATACCCAAGTGCATTGAGTATAGTCATCGACAATAGTGAGGAAATATTGGGCTCTAGAAATAGATTTAACATGATAACCACCTCATATGTCCACATGAGTTAATTCAAAAGTTTGAGTACTAGTGATGGAACTTAAAGGAAACTTGGAATGAGTTTGCTTTGCTATGGGACATATTAAACAGTTAACATCGTAATATTCAATGTTTTTGACAGAAGTTGAAAGGAGTTGCAAAACTTTATTAGAGAGATGCCCTAGATGTTAATTGCAAAGATGAAAAGAAGAATCATTGACTGTAGCAGCAGAGTGACAAGCAACTCCCTTTGAGACATCAACGTAATACAAGTCTCCCCGTTCAATGCCCATCTCAATCATCTTCCTCGAGTGTTGGTCTTGAATCACACAAGTATTATAAATGAAAGTGGCTAGGTAATGAGAATTAGAAACAAGCTTACTGATGGAGATGAGATTTAAGTGAAACGAGAGAACACAAAGTACATGAGTTAAGATCAAATGAAAAGAGAATGCAACACTGCCAATGTGTGTAACAATGGCATGAGTTCCATTAGGTAGTTGTACTGTACGATTTTTGACAGGAGAAGATTTAGTTAAAAGGCTGGGAGAACAAACCATGTGATTGGTTGCCCCATTATCAATGATCCAAGTGGTGTTCTTGCCAATGACAGAAAAAAAAAGCGACGTTACTTGATAGATCACTAATGGCAGCAGAGTTACCAACATGATTAGCCATAGAGGTACTCTTATTGGTGTGTAAAAAGCTAAAAAATTGTTGATACTCTACTGGAGTGAGAGCGACTGAACTTGTTTGAGGGGGCTAACATTTCCTTTTGATCAACACACTGTGAATTTGTGTGGTTTGCATTTGAAGAAAAATTGCGGCATTCTTGATGTAGCTTGCGACAGGTGTCAATAGTGTGTCCATTCCATCCACAATATTTACATTTCAGATATGATTGGCATACATCTGCACTATGGCCAATTTTATCACAAACCTCACATTTTATATTTGAGTTTCTTTTACCTGCACCAGACCCTTTGTGTGTCCCTTGATTGGCATACATCTGCACTATGGCCTACATCTGCACTATGGCCAATTTTATCACAAACCTCACATTTTATATTTGAGTTTCTTTTACCTGCACCAGACCCTTTGTGTGTCCCCTGAAGTTGTCTCTTACAGCAAGAGCAGCAGCGTTTGAAATGATGGGCTTCCTATATGCTATTTCTCGGTGCCTCTCATGTTGGAAGATAAGAAAATAAGTACAATTCTCAGTAAGAAAGGGGTCCATTAGGAGAATCTGTCATTGCACAGCAGCATAGGATTCATTGAGGTGTTTTGGCGTCATATTGATTGAATTGTATTATAAACTTGACTATGTTACTGTTTGATAGTAACTATTTTGAACTGTAGGTTTTGAATTGTTTTTGTTTCTTTTATTTTGTGTTCGCACGACTCATGGAATTAAGTTTCATATTGAATTGTATTTAAACTAAATATGTGCTACTGTTTCTTTTTGTCACTGTTTGACAGTGACTATATGAATTTGCATATTAGGGGTTGTAGATTTTGTTATAATTTTGTGCTCTTTAGGTCTTATGGTTTTCGGTAATTGTGTTAGTTTAGGTCTAGTTTGATTCTTAGACATTTTTGACGGGGACTATGTGTTCTTTAATTATACTTATTGTCTGACAGTGACTGTGTAATTATGTTTTTTTTTTTATATATGTTTTCAATTAATTCAAATGACATTCGTTCTCATTTTTGAGTTCGGGAACATGATATTTATCTATTTTCATGGGTTTAAGGTGTAATTTTATGCACAATATAAGTTTGTAGCTTTATGGAAGAAAACCTGAGGCTTACACCTTAAATAATAAAGTAGATATATGCTTTGGATGAATTAGAAGATATGCATCAACTAATATGCATTCAGAATTTTATTTCATCTATATCATAATCATTAAAGTCATACCACACACTTTCAAAACATGTGCATATGTCTTATTATAATTAGAAGAGTTAACAAAAATTACTCTCAAATTTAATGTGTCTCTTATGCTAGCTTATTTCTAATGAAGAAGTAAATACAATGGTGAATTTCATACTAATAAAATATTGAATGATGTATACTCTAGAGAGAAAATATTGATGTCAATGCTTGATTTATAATTGAAAATGTAAGTGAGGCTCTGGTTGTTGCTATTTGTCAGTAACAACTTGTTATTGTTACTGTTTGATACTAACAATCTTTTATTGTGATTTTTATGTTTCTATAGGCTATGAAATCTCACTTATTTTGATTTTTTTTTTTTTAATGTTGAATGGTTGAAGGTGTAAGGCTTGCTATCAATTCTTGACTTAGAATTGGAAATGTAAGCAAGGCTCTAGTTGTTACTGTTTGTCAATAACAACTTGTTTTGCTACTGTTTGACAGTAACAACGTTTTACTATGATTTTTATGTTCTTAGAGTATGAAATCTCACTTATTTTGATTTTTTTCATGTTGAGTAGTTGAATATGTATGGTTTGTTGTCAATTATTCACTTAATTTGAAAATACAAGTGAGGTTCTGGTTGTTACTGTTTGTCAGTAAGAACTTGTCATTCTTACTGTTTGAAAGTAATAACCTTATACTATGATTTTTATGTTCCTGTATGGTATGAAATCTCATTTATTTAGATTTTTTCATACTAAGTAGTTGAATATGTAAGGATTGATGTCAGTTAATACCTATGAATTAAAAAAGTAAATGGTGATGTGGTGGTATCTTTATTTATTTAAGGAGCGTTTAATTTATTTATTTTGTTAGAAAATGCTAAGAGATCCAAATGTAGACAAAGCCCAAAGAAAGAGCCAGTAGAAATATAACATGTTAAAGAGAGGGGTAGAGTTATTGTTCATGATGATACTCGAGCGTCAATGACTATTTTATCTTATCCCCTCTATGGATGCTTTTCTATGCAGGTGATAGAATTGTTGCAACTTTTCTATGTGGAGAGCTTTATTGTAGATGAAGTAAAAGATTTGTGGCCCACAACTTGTGGGTGCCTTCGGCCTTCCTGGAAGTTGAAGGGAAATAGTTGTTGTTATTAGTTATCACTGTTTGATAGTGCAATCTATCCAATATGCAAGAAAAATAATAAGGGAGTTATGCAAAATATAACACAGTGGCAATCTATTAATTTCAATGTTTGTTTAAATTTTCAATTTTTTCGCAATGAGAATAAAACATAATTTTGAAATTTTATGTGATTTCTATGTGAAAACAATGGACAAATAAAGACAAAACAAAGAGCCCAAGAAAGCAGACAAATACAATAGACAAAATACGTTAAATTGGAGTGTGGTGGTGTAACACCCTAGATTTTTCCAATCCTATTGTGTGTTGATTCAAATTTCTTTTGTACTTAGAAGCTTAAGGTTTCTTAAAGGAAATAGAGTTTCCTTTGTCTTTTGAGTAACTAATATTAGAGGTTTAAAGTTAAGCACTAGTACCCTTAAGTGTGATTTGGTGATTATCAAGTTGGAATTAATTTTTAAGAATTAAATTCTTTGTAGTTAAATTTTTTGTAGAGAACAATTTGTTGTTTTTACATTACGAGAAATTATGATTAATTACTACGAGTCGGTAGGAATTTTCAGGGAATTATTTGGAGTCCCGAGCTATTTTTGGTGAATTTACGAAGTTTGGAAAAATTAGAAAAATAGGAAAAAGAAAAGAAAAACAAAAATTGCTGACTGGGTCGACAACATGCCACGTGGCGTGCTGCGACTGGCCCAGCGTCGCTGATGAGGCAACATACAGGTGCAGAGGGTGAGCTCACGGGAGCTTTCGTGCGTGTGTCACACTAAATCCAGCTCGTTTTTTTCGTAGTCGTCCGATATCATTAAAGGAGGATGATCTTGACCATTGATTTGGTGAGGGACTGGTTCCAAGCCAAAGTGGGTCGCACAAGCTGCGTGTCTTCAAATGGGTCAACCCGCAGGTTTTTTGTGAGTGCAAACCGGTTTTTCGATGGGTATTTTTGACCCAGTTCGGATTTTAAGCCTCCTTTGTGCATTTTTAGTGCAATTTTTCACACATTGGAGATTCACAACTTCTTCCAACCCTCTAGTGCCTATAAATAGATATCATTGTCCCTTATTTTCACTTACACCACCAAGTGAAGTTAGAGTTACTCACTTCTTGGTTTTTTGGGAGTCTCTCTAAGTAAAGACATTACCAAAAAGGAATAAACTTCACATAGTTTAAAGTTTTGGGAGTGCAATGAGGAGTCCTGGGAGTGGAGTCTAGCTTTAGAGGTCTACAACCGGGTAAATATTTTATTATTTATTTTTAGGCTTTAATTTTAGGATGCATACTTAGATTAATTAAGTAGAATTTTTTTATTAATTAAGCATTCTTAGCTTTATTTTGGAGACTTAATTGTTTAATTAAAGGTAATTAGCATGCTAGGATTAGCAATTTTCAATTGTAGAGATTAAGTTTGATTAATCTAATTTATTTGAGGATCTTCTTTGAGTTAAAGCAACTAGTCAATTGGTTTGACTTTAAAATAAAACTTGAAACTTGTGAACCCTTAAGTAAACTTTAAAGAGAAGAGTTAAGTCCACTTAAGACTAAGAACTAGCGACATGTGACTAAAGGAAAGGTCATACCGTCTTCCCTTATTGTTAATCGTCCCTATTTTAGAATTTGTTTTCTTTTATCGATTTTGTTTCTATCGGATTACCCAGTTACCAAGTTATTAAGAGATTAAGGTTGTCGTATTGTCGAGTTATGGAGCATTTGCCAAGATAGAACCGTATGCGAACATGAGAGGCTTGTGGAAGAGACTTGAAGATCATTGGATTTCAAGTAGGGGAATTTATCCTACATTCCTGACTATGAGACTTTGTGCGTGTTTGTGTTTTTAAATTATTATAACATGCTTGTGTTTGGTCTGAGAGTTCGGGAAACGTTGTAAAACGTGACCTTGGGTTCAAATCCCTAAACCTTCTAGAAGGATTTGATCTGGATATTGTGTGAAGCCGAGCCAAGCCTATAAGTGGACACGTGTGCTTGTGTAAGATGGGGGTGCACGATTGATCAAGGTGGCAGTGGTATAAATTCTCGATTCCGAGTACTTATTCTTGTTTACCAGGGTACCCTCGTTATGGACGCTATTTCTTTGTTTATAGTTAACCATAATCGTACCTAATATGTATCGACTATCTGAATTATTATTATTATTTATGGTTTTATGCATATTTATCATATAATGCTGTAGCTGAGGTGTTAAAATCGATTTTGTGTAAATGTTTTGGGATTTTGAAAATCAATCTTTCATAAGGAACTGTTTTTAAAGGTTTTCAAACCTAGAAAGGTCCCCTGAGGGAATCTATGATCGTATGAGATGTTTACCCCTTACTTTCTTTGTTTTGCTTTGTTTCTTTTCTATTACTTTTGCAGATTTGCCTCTTGAAGACGATCTTGACTGAGAGGTACGCAGCTTGGATTCTCTTATCGGGTGTCTCAAGGTCTCTATATTTATGTATTTTTGCTATTGCAGCGGTTTTTGCTTACCCATGGGTGTTTCTCCATTGGGAACCTATTTTGAATAATGTTATTTTATTTTAATCATTTTGTAAACTTATGTGGGTTTTACTTAAATTTTGGTAATTCCCTTTTCTGGGTGTTGATTTAACTACTCCACCCTAACAGGTTGGCTATTTTATATTTACATATTTATTTTGATCATATTATTTCCTTAAAAGATCATGTTGTGTAATGAGTACTCTGGTTTTCAATCAAAAGGCTCAACCTTTCCTGAGCGTCTTGGAAAATTAACGTCATTTTGTTGGTATTAATATCTTGAGATACTCAGAGAATGTGCCTCTGTCGTATACCCGGGATTCGGGGTGTGGTGGGTGGCACTACTGTAATAAAAGACACTTCTAAGTCTTTTTTAAGCGTGTCTTACTCCACATTTAAAAAGTGGGTTGCTTTGTAACTTGGTATTTTCGCATGGACCTATTTGTCTAGGTGGGGTGTGATTTGGAGTTAAAAAAAAAAAAAAAACCCCTAAATATTAAGCTTGTGAAGAAAAGAAATATTAAGAATATTCTTTTCTATGCTTTCCATCATTATAAACAACAAAGTTACTTGACTATTTAATTGGCTGCAGATACGTGAAATTAAATTTTACGAGTAACCTAGTTGTTTATTTTACATAAAATGTGTAAGGTCTAAACTCTTTATAGGTCTTTAGTATTATGTGGGGCCCATATATATCGCCTACACCTATAGGAATGATGGGTCAAGTTTAACTAAGTTAATAAGCTTTTAACTATTTTGTGCAGCCCATTTGAACTTAGAGGCTAGTTATGATCAGGACAATATATTGTTACTGCTTGTCAGTAATAATATGTAAGTGAGGCTATGGTTGTTATTGCTTGTCAGTAACAATATGTAAGTGAGGCTATGACTGTTACTGCAGTACCAATATGGAAGTGAGACTATGGTTGTTATTAATAACAATATGTAAGTAGGGCTATGATTTGTATAAGTTGCCTTGTTTCTGGGTTTTTTTGCATAGTGAAAAATTGAAAATAGCTACTGTTTGACAGTGGCAATAAATAATAACTAATAATTGCCACTGTTAGTTTTTTTTTTTTCATAAAGATGTGGGAAAAAAAACTGTAGCACTGGGTTTTTAAAAGTGGGCCGCTACAGTAGTTCACTGTAGCGGGTGGGCTGGATGAATAGTGCATTTTAAAAAATAGATTTTTAAAAAAAACCCAAACTAATTTACCAAGTCAATATCTCAATTATCTATTTATAATTAATATTTTTAAATATAAATATCTAATATATTTTATTATTTGGACTTTACAAAAAATGCATCTAGCTTGGGCCTAAATGAATGTGATCCAATATTAATCACATATAATTAGAAATAAATTCAATTTTGGAGGGTCATTTAGACTAAAACCATATAAGAATTTAGATTTGTACTTAAATTCAATTTTTTAGGCTAAGGTCCAAAAAATGAATTTTTTTTATAATTTTGACTCATATTATCTCTTAAAATTAAGATAATTAATATGCATTAATTTTAAAAAATATAAAAGATAATATCTGTTAGGACATTTTTAATCAAAACATTCAAGATTATCTAGTTTTTATGTTTTATAATTTAAAATAATAAAAGATAATATCCGTTTAAATTATACAAATATAAAAAAAATTCATTAAACCACAAAATAGAAAATAATTAAAAAGTAAGAAAAAAAGTATATATAGGTACATTTCAATTGTACCAATACCTGGGTTGGTATATATATATATATATATACATATTCGATCAGGTGCGCACTAACGAACATGCGCACATGATCCGAACGCTCGGTTCCCGTCGCCGATCGCTCAGCCATGCTGCTTCCTTCTTTGAGTTTTGAGGGTAAATCCTCATCTTTTCACCTCATCCCCTCCTAAGATATAGAATAGGTTTGGTGGAGGCGTTATGATAGGATTTAACTCATAGATTTTGGACTCATAACATAAATGCCGACAAATCATTGATCGATTGGTACAATTGAAATATACCCATAAAGAATTTATTTTCCTTGTTTGATTATTTTATATTTTGTGGCCTGATGCATTTTTATTAGATTTATAATTTAAATCCCACAATTAATTTTAGAATAATATGATAATATTAGGATAATATAATATTATAATTTTATAATTTTATAATTTTAAGATAATATAAAACTAGGATAATATTAAGATTTAAATATCATTAACTTAAGGATATTATTAGACATTTTTTAAATTAAAAACATCTAGATAATAGTTTTGGACCTCAGTCAAAAATAAAAAAACATTAAGATATTAGTCTAAGAGAGGAGAGAAAATTAGATCGGCCTGTGAAGCACCCTATTAATTATAAGACATAGCGCAAATATAATTTGGACGCAATTGATTATTCTAAATAATTAATTCTCGCTCTATAATTAATTAATATGAGTCATTATTTATTCCTTCAATCTAATAATCTTTTTCTTGGTCAATTATTCTTATATATAGTGTGACTTCTTAGTTCTAATTAAACTGACAATGGAACTTAATTTCATAAATTAATTTTTTACAATAGAAACCCATTTTTAAAATAAGAATAACCAATAAATAATATTTATTAATTAGTTCGTATTCCACAAGTCATGAGTGACACATAGCAGCATGTCATGACTACCCAGAATAATCAAAATGATGGTGAATCGATTTTATTATAAATATTTTGTAATGCATCATTTTGTCATACAATAACTCAAATGTAAACAATAGGGCATGAAACCTCTTTGTCAATCCACGTAAATGCTCATATGTCCAGATATTTTCTAATAGATGTCCCGATCTTATAATTTAGAAACGAACATAAGTTCTCAAATTATAATCTATTGCTCTAGCCAGAGTTTCCAAGACAACTATCATAGAATTTTGCATAGGTTATTTGTCTTCTCTAAGTGACAAATTCATTGTTGTACTACTATGACCCTTCGTACATGACTCACCAGACCTAAGCCATGCATACGTGCAACAAGTCCCTTCCTTAGGTATGAGTACATTGTATAATCAAAGTCTAGTCACGCATGGATAAGGTGACTCATAGTGCCTCAAGCAAAGGATTATTTACATTATTATAATTAAAGATTCTTGTTTGATATGTAGTAAACCTCCACACAAGAATTCCTTTTAACGGTCTCGTTCAGTGAACTTAATTCCTAATAATTAAGCACCTACTTGTTCAGCATAGTGCCAGTCTACACAAATGATCTGAGACCAATCATCCACCCTCATGGTGCTGATATTACATGTGTCCAATATGTGATTCATTAATCAGAAACATCTTTAGGAAATAAAAATTCATTAAAGGTCTCTTGATTATAATATTCTTTAGAATGGTTTCTCCTTATCTTAATTTTCATGCACATTTTATGTATCAATTCGTATATCACACATATACTAATATACTGACTCATAAAATAGACATTGCCTTTTTATTTATTTCCTAAAATTCAATAACTAATTGGTTTTTAGGATATGAATCTAATGATCTACACTTTTTTAAAGTTGGGATACTGACTTGAAATTGGAATATGATTGAGATGCTAACATTTAATTTGCTCAACTATTAATTAACGAAATTAACTTCTAATCCAACTCTTTTAAAAATTAATCTTGTTTTCCAATTCTCCTGTATGAAGTGAGTCTCACGTGGAGTTTACATTATTATAGTAGGTATCATTCTATTTTATAAGATAGATAAGATATAACTATATAAGTTAGGAAAAGAGTTAAAGAATTTATTGAAAGTTATTAAGGTATGGACAAATGAGAGTATTTAGATAGTTGACGTTTTACACATGAATTCATTTATTTTAATTATTTTCAATAAACTTTGTATTCTCATTTTGGTCCTTTTTTTCTAATTTTTTTTTTTCCATCTTCGTATCCACATGTGATGCTGTCGAGATCTCAATCACTAAATCATCTAAGAAGCTTTAATTTTTTAATTTTAATTTTATTATTTTAAATTTCTTTTGTAGTTTTGTTTAATGTTTTTTTTGTCGGAGCTGAAGTCTGAACATGAAAAAATGAGAAACAAACCGCCTATGATAGCTTGCGGGCCAGGAAGAAAAAGAAGCATGTGGGCCATATAACATTACATCATTTTGATGCCGATATTCTTTTTCTTTTTATCTTTTCCAATATTTTGATGGCAGTGTTGCTAGAAAAGAGTGTTGCTATTTGGATTACAATTATTGATAATTTTAGGGGCCATTTTGGTTAGCCATGGATTTGGAATTTGAAATTGAATATCAAATTTTATTCTCATATTTGGTAAGTAGACTTTTAATGAAAATCTCACCTCTATTTAGAGAGGTAAACAATGAATTTAGATTCTCTATTTATCTTGTTTTTACTTATTCCATTCCTAACAATGTAATATAAATTTAAAAGGTTTATGCAATTCCAATCATATATAAAAAGGGCTACGAATTCATTTCATCTTTTACTCCTTACTCTTAGATAATAAATACTTTATTAAAATTAAAAGTACGTCAAGCAAAAATAAATAGAGGATCCAAATTTGTAATGAACAAATATAATATAAATAGTTTTATTTAGAAGTATTTAAACCACCTTATAGACTATATCTCTAATAAAATGAGACATGCTTGTTGACTCACAATTCTATTAAGAGATAATTAGGCTTAGGTTGTTTTAAAAAACAATTTTTAGATAGAGACCAGAGGTGTTTTAAAATTTATAAAAAAATTCTTTTAATTCATAATAAAGTCCTTTTAATTTATAAGAACATTCTTTTAATTCATAATAAAGTTTTTCCCCGATTTGAAGGGCATTTCCCCTCCTAGGGTGTAGAGTGGGCTTTGTAGAGGCTGCATGTTAGGTTTTAACTTCAAGATTTTGGGTTTTAATTCATAATAAAGTCATTCCCCGATTTGAAGAGTATTTACCCCTATTTGAAGGGTATTTCACCTCCTAGGGTGTAGAGTGAGCTTTATAAAAGAAGAAAAATAAAAGAACTTAATTAAAAACCCTAAATAATTACCGGTCTTAGTCTAAAAAAAGCTTATAAAATGAACTGGACTCTAAGTCTCCCTTCTATTAATGATGTGATTTACAACGCATGTTATGTTTATTTATAAGACCAACTATACTTATTCTTAACTGAAGCATAATAAAATTGTACCTTTATAAGGTTTATTACCCCAGGGCTAAAAAACTTCTTAAATTACTCAAAGTGACACAAGTTTAATTTGTTATTCAAAAAGACAATCTGCTTGCATCTGGCGCGTCTGTCAGCATACCTTAGATCATTGAGCACTCGATACTTCCTACCAAGCGCTCAACAGCTGCATCTGTATCTACGGTTTGCCTATCGATTTTTTTCTTGATTTTATACTTGAGTCTTAATATTTTTGGGGTTGATTAGGGTATTTTATGTGTGTTTTAGTATGTTTTAAGAGATTTATTGGTTGAAGATTTAAAGTTAGTTTTTTTTCTTAAGGATATATAGTGTAGCTACAATGTTGAATTACTATAGATGCAGGGTAATTGCAGTGTGTGTAATTGTAAATGCAAATGTAATGTCGAGTACTCAACAATATTTTTGTCCTGAAACATAATAACACAAATAATTGTCCTTTTAGATAAATAAATTATTGGTCTATTTTTATTTTTCTTTAAATAGGTCTATATATCCTTAATGATTTGTCTATTAAATTTTTTAGTTGGCCATTCGGGTGCTTGGACTAGGCATTCGATCCCTAATACGTGCATTTTACATGTGCACGCATTTGGATGGTTATCTATATAGGTTCCTTTTGTAAAAAATTAGGCTTTAAGTAAAAACTAGAGTTCTTTATTAATAAGCCACAACATACAACCTTTTTTAGTCATAAACTCAAATTTCTAATTTATTTATTTTTACGCCACAAAAAATATTTCTAAGCCACAATTAAAAAAAAATCAAGTATATGGAGAATTCAATAATATTCAAACTCAAGCATACCCAATTAAGTAAGGTATTCAAGCATACCCAAGTTTCAGTTAAAATTTTTTTTTTAATTCTTTTGAGAGTTTAGGTTTATCGTATAGTCTTTAGAATTTAGGGCTAATTTCGTAAAATTACACTTTGTTGAATGATGTAGTATTGTTTTAAGGTTTAGGTTTTATAACTTTATAAAGTGTAACTCTTTATATATTGTATCATAATAAAATAAAGTGTAATTCTGTGAGTGACAACGTCAGAAAAAAAAAATTTAGTGTTAAGTCGATCACTCCTTGTGACTTAGAAATAAATTTATCTTTTACATGGGTTTATGAGTGAAACTTACAATTTTTTATACTATTTTTCTAATTTACTTTAAAAAGTAATCAATCACTTTATTATTCTTCATATGGAGATATTTATAAGCATACAAGCCTTTTTAAACAAGCAATACACAATGAATGGAAAGTAAGGAAAAATGGTAATTACAAATACAATAAGAATCCTAGACATAATAGGAGTTACTCAATACTTTCTTAAGACACATCATTTTGATAAGAAACAAAAGAGATTGCATTGTTAGGGCTATCTTGCAATGTGGTCAAACGATTTGAGTCATCTAATTTTTAGATTTATATTTATGAATCATCCATGCTAAAAATCAACGAAATCAAAAATCATTTGACTATTTGATCGATTATCATAATCATTACATCAATGTTTATTAGAAACACTAGCTACACTCATTTATTTATATTGTCATAAGTTAGATGACTAAGACCCCGTTTGGGATTGTTGTGGATGACTCAAAAACTGCTGTGGATGACAATTCTCAATTATCCACAGCAGTTTTAGTGTTTGGTAAAAAAATGAAAAAGTGCTTTGCCCCACAATTCTCAACTTCTCACAGCAAAAATAGAAAGCAAGTTTGTAGGTGCTTTTGAAAGCTGCAGTGAATCACAGCAACAATGAAAATTTTATTTTACCCATAATACCCTCATTTTAGTAATTATAAATAGCCACAGCAGTTTTACATTACAATTTACCAAACACCTTCATACTGTTTTTTGTACTCACAGCACTTTTGAAAATATAGTTTACCAAACACTCAATTGTTTTACTTCACAGCTGTTTTTTCTCACAGCAATCTCAAACTAAGCCTAAATGGTTTATCATTTAGTTGATTTTTAATAAGGGTGATTCTTAAATAAAGACCTCAAAAGTAACCTCGAATTATTGGATTACATTGAGAGTTGAGCTTACATATGATCCTATTTTGTTTAGTTTTGTTCTTTTTTTTTTTTTTTTCAAAATGAATTCCTCTTTAATTTGAAGTTATATATATATATATATATGTGTGTGTGTGTGTGTGTGTGTGTGTACACAGAGGCCTTCCAATTAGAGATGAGGGATCCATGTATATGTAATTATATGTATATATATAATTTATTTTGAAAATTCTCTACAACTAATTAACTTCAGCCATTAATTTGCGTCAGCAATTATATACATGTGCATAAGAACAATGAATGAAACATATATGATGTATAGTATGCATGAACGTACAATAGTTTCTCTTGGATTTTTCCAACTGTTTGATAACTCAAAAGACATGGATATAATATGGGGAGGTCATCATAATGAATATGAAGGCAATCAGGAAAAAAGTGAGAGTTAGAGTAGTGAATGCCGATGATTTCACATGGCAAAGCAATAGCATATATATATATATATATATATATATATATATATGCATATATAAGAAGCTAGCATGCATGCAGCATGTTGCATGCATATATCTTCAGAAAGAAAGAGGTAGATTCTTAATTTCTAGCAAGCTTCTCGTGATGATCAAATCCCATACGTCTCATTTTTTTTCCTTCTTTCCAAAATTGCAACCCAAGTTGCGAACCAATGATGCCACATTTGTCAGAAATATATATGTGCATATCCTCTCTTTATACAAGGTTTCTTGGCTAAGATGACAAAGCCATAATTCATTGATTGAAAGGAATAATTTGATGTATGGCGTATGCATGAATTTATTTGGTTTTCTACTCAATCTCTCTTGTTTTCTTTTGGGTACGTATGTCTGTCAGAACAGGATAGAGGCTTATCTTCAAAAATAGGCAGGCTCATATAATATCTTCAAAAATAAGGTCCGTAAAAAGCGAGAAAGAAAGGAAATTAGATGCATGGAAGGCACAGCCTAAAATCAACAAGAGGACCAATTAGTGGATCATAGAAATACCATTGGTAGGTAGGTGCGGCTTTACCAATTAAGCAAAAAGTAACAAAACCATTTGTTCTCACTACTCAACATTTACAAAAAGAAATAATTGAAAAAGTAAACAATCAATTTTTGTTTTTTCTTTAAATTTATTAAATACTACTTTCTTTATGAGATTTGAAGTCAGGACTTCCTCACATAGAGGAAAGATGGGATGCTACTAAACCAAATAGTCTTTGACAATAAACAAAATTACTTATCAACTAAAGTTTTTTTTTTTTGTTGGCAAAATTAGGTTCTCATCTTTTATCAACCTAAGTTTTTGATTGAAAGTTTATGATATTTTCAATTGTGGGTCTAATTCTTCAGCTAGTTTCCTCGTTGTGTGTACCCCAAACTATTGAAGGAAGAATAAGTACAAATAGGGTAATAAGTTAGAATTAAGAAAAGTTCAGAATTAGATTTCTTCTAATATAACAAATTGGACCTTGTGAGGTGCTTGAATCTATCATTCAAATTTCTTCTTTTGAACCTATGCGGCCTGGCCCAAAGACTACAAATTTTTTTTTTGCAAAAAACGATGTCACATCATATCCTACTACATGCATGCATAATTTTTCGGTTCAAACAAGTTCAGTCCCCTCCCTCAATGGGCATGGTGAACCTCAACATACCTATGAATGATTGGCCAAGAGGCCCAAGACCAACTGGTGGACTGGTGGAGCTTAAGGGAGACGAAGTTTTAGGAAGCCAGAGTTTTGTGGAGTAGGCTAGATGCAGTTGCCAAGTAGATTTGGTGGGACTTTCAGCAATAAAGGAAAGCAAGACTAATGTCAAGAAATATGTTAGGCCCAAGTCTAAGTATTTACAGCCATTAGAGGGAGATGAGATCAACTCCATAGAACCATGGGCCTTACAGCCCAAAAGGGGTTTTTGGCAGAACCCAACACATTCGAGTTATGAAGGCCAAAAGTAATAAGAGAAATGCTACTTGCCTTCTCTTTTTTTTTTTTTTTTTTTTTTTGTTCATTCAATAATGTATTCTTATGATCGGAACTACTCTTTTTTTAGATCATTATTAAAAATCATCGTTGCAAAAGATTGTCCAAATTGGAATTCGTTTAGTCTTCTAATTGTTACTAGACGATTTATGATTTTAGTTAATTTTTTTATAAGGATGATATTTAAAGAGTAATCTAGAAAATGAACAGTCTCAATTATAAGACTACACTACATAATAGGCAGGACAAGAGAGAAGGCAAAAAGAGACGGCACGTAGAATTCCTTAAGTAAAAATATCTCTTGCCTTGTTTTGGTGC
The DNA here is from genome assembly GCF_963921425.1 of Dryas octopetala. Classification (NCBI taxonomy): domain Eukaryota; kingdom Viridiplantae; phylum Streptophyta; class Magnoliopsida; order Rosales; family Rosaceae; genus Dryas; species Dryas octopetala. Next base: position 18,741,423 of record NC_141368.1, on the reverse strand, counting down.
CACATTTAGAGGTGTACAATGGGTCTTGTTTTGATCCATTTAAAGTCGATTTGACCCAGTCCATATCAACAGGTCGGGTTGGGTCAAAGTTTTCTAGCTCGTTGGTCCGAACATGTGAAGGGTTTTGGCCAGCCCGTACCGGATTCAGGTCAAACCAGCCTATTTACATAAATTTTTTTCAGATTTTAAAAATTAGTTGCAACCTCTAAAAATGAATATATTCAAAATAAAGTATTTCCCAAAAAATAAATATAACATTTTGTATATTCTATTCCCAAGGTTATTAATTATTATTAATAAAGGTTTTTAAACCTAAGAAACTTAAATATATTTTATGCTTACAATTTTTCTTTAATTTGTTACTGAATATAAGGAATTTAAAAAAGATCGACCTTAGTCAATCTAGGTACCTGACTGATGTTTCAGATTTATATATGTCAGTGTGTCAAAATATTGAGTATTTACACTTGTAGAGTTATCTTACCTCTTATCATCCTGGACACCCATCAGCTCTTGATAGGCCTGTTTCTTCTATAAATAAGGCCTCTCCCGATCAATATTCATCTCTCACTTCAGCCCAACTGGAATTATAGGCTCTCTCTATGTGATGCCTCGAGACTGGAGACTGGACAAGTATAATAATCAATTTTCGAGCATTATAGTCTCAAGCTCTTTAAAACAAGTTAAAACATTTTTTTTTTTAAATCAGGTTGGATCAGAATGTTAACTAACATCACAAAAATTATTAAAACATTCTAATAAACATCAGCATGTTTTATAAATAATATCAACTTTTCAGGGTCAAAGGTTAGTGAATTTAACCCTAAGGAACATACATATGCCAAAGTCATGATGTTCAAAAGTCAAACTAGCGGCTGAGTCCAATGTTCTTTTTTTTTTTTTCTTTTCTGGGTAACATCAGGAATCCACACAGAGAAACAATATTAAGCCTTTTGATTTCATCTTTCCACCAAACAGATAAAGTAGAAGTGAATGGGTTGTTTTCAGAAAATGAATGGGATTTTCTTTTGTTCTTCTCATGCCGTGAGCTAAAGGAAAAAAGACGATGGTGGTTCTATATAAAGATTAGACTATTACAGAGAGAGGGATAGGCACAAGGGATATTATTTGCAATATGAAAAGCACTACAAGAGAAAGAAGAAACCATAACAATGCAGCATGTGGTCTAGCAACCCCAATCAAGGTGAAGTTTAAGCCACACGTACGAAGGAGTATCCATAATAGATAAAGGTGAAGGTTAAGCAAAACATAGAGTCCAAGCACAAGCTTGCCCATCTGTGTCACCAAGGCAGTCGTGTGTGACATGAAATCATGCCATGCAATGTGGACTCAACCCACGTTGAGGCCATTTATATACTCAAACGTAAAAATATCAAGTGGGTTTTTAAATTGGGGAATTCTATACATACCCTACAATTTTTTTTTTATCCAACAAAAAATGTGAACATGAACTAACCATTTTATCCCATCATGAATTGACCATTTTGCCCACGTGCCCAGCTACTCTCTCTCTTCCTTCCCCTCCGACCCACCATGCCCACTACCCAGCACCACCATCTTCTTCTCATGCCACACCAACAACACCACCACCATCTTCTTTGCACGCCACCCGTCACCTTAGACCTCCACAAGCAACACCACCTTCTCTCTCTCTCTCTCTCTCTCTCTCTCTCTCTCTCTCTCTCTCTCTCTCTCTCTCTCTCTCTCTCTTATCCGAAAACCACCCTCTCTCTCCCTCTCTCCTTCCCCTCCGACCCACCTCGTACTCAGCTTCTCTCTCTTCCTTCCCCTCCGATCGAACACACACTTAAAAAAAATAATATAGGTTCAGCAGACCAGTGCCGAATATGAATTCTTTCTTTGGCAGCTATTCTCTGAATATAAGAGGCTTGTTTGGCGGGTATCTACCGGAGAAAATATTTACCATTTTTTTTAGTTGGTTTTTCGAGGTGGGTCGGAGGGGCTTGTTCAGCGGGCATATGCCGAACAGAAGAAGCTTGTTCGGCAGGTAGCGGCCAAAGAAAACATTCAGGTTCGGCACTAGTCCGCCGAACCTGCATTTTTCTTTTAAGTGCGTGTTCGACCGTAGGGGAAGGAGAGAGAGAGAGAGAGAGAGAGAGAGAGAGAGAGAGAGAGAGAGAGAGAGAGAGAGAGAGAGAGAAGATGGTGGTGCTGTACGTTGGTGGCATGCAAAGAAGCATGAGGAGAGAGATGGTGGTAATGAATAGTTGGAGTGGGTAAGGGTAGGATAGTAAGTTGGGTTGGGTAAAATAAGAAAATAAGAATTTCAAAAAGTGAGAGATTGGGTAAATTAAGAAATTGGGTAAAAAAAGAAAATTGTAGGGTATGTATAGAATTTTCCTTTTAAATTCAATTGTAAGATAGTGATATTCTATACATCATCTATATATATATATATATATAGATTTATTCTACATGCCCCTTCAAGTGTGGGATCCCACATTTAAGCTTATTTTTGAGATGGGGAAAATGGACTCACTACATGTAGTTTTTCAACAATCCGAACCGTCTATTTTTTAGGCATTTATTCATAGATCATCCTTGCAAAAAATTAGTCAAATCGAAAATCATTTTCCTATCTAAGTTTGCAAACAAATGGACAGTTTTGTCAAAAATATTTGGTTCATCTATTTTGTTTGATCAAATTTAGATAGACAAATGATTTCCGATTTGGCTAATTTTTTGCAAGAATGATGTTTGAATAGTGATCCAAAGAATAGACGGTTCGGATCGTTGAATTATTATATGAATTGAGTCCTATGAAAGATCTCACAAATAAAATTATTTATGGGATCCCACACTTGAAGGGGCTTGATCTATTCTATATTTATTTATATTTATATACCAAAAAATATATATATAATACCAAAAAATGCCTATTAAAATGTCAATCTAAACAAATATTATCAATAGAGGGTAAAATGGTAAAACAAACAACTAAATAAAAATTGAAAAACTAAAAAGAAAGGAAAAGATAAATTCTATTCATACCCAACAATCTTCTCATTTTATCCAATTTCTCAATTTACTCAACCATCACATTTTTGAAATTAATATTTTCTCATTTGAACCAACCCAAATTACTATCATACCCTTATTAATAATACTTAACCCACTCTTTTGTATTTTCTTTCCTTACCCAACTGATTCACATAGCCAACCTCATCCCATTCCATTCTCCATTGCACGAGCCCTTCTCATCGAAACAGAAAGGGACGTACGACAAGCTCTCGCTAGACCACCTATCGCCGCCTGCCCTCGCGAACACGACCCATGTTAGGTATATTTTCTATGATTTTTTTGTCTTCTTGGTCGATTTCGATCATGATAGTGTATCAATCCTAATTAAGCGAATAATTTCATATTTAGTAGTTTGAATTAGGTTTTGAAATGTTTCTTAGTTTTTTGAGTTTCTAACTTTGTTCGGACTTGAACTGCCAAATACGATGAGAGTATTCGGTACCCAACCATCGAATAAGTTTGACATATTTGGAACTCACCACCGAATGATTAAAAAAAATGTACATTAGGCTGCCAAATGCTATTTGGTGCGAGGTTCCGAATATGTGCCAGTTTTTCGGCATGGGATTTCCGAATAGTTGTGATATATTTGGTGGCTCCCTGCCGAATAAGTCTGGATGTTTTGGTGACTCCCTGCCAAATTTTTCTGTATTGTTCATATGTCAATTATTTGAATAAGTTTGTTAATTTTGTATACATGATTGTTTCCCCTAAAAATCACGGTAAAGATGGTCGGATCCTTAGAAAAGAACCACTGTTAGCCCTTTTAATGATTTGCAGGCGTGCCACTGCTTCTCGGCCAAGATACCGTTGGCAGAAAAGAGAATGAATTTGAATGCTTGAATTTGTGATTTGCGCCAAAATAATCTAATTCTAATCAAACAATTGCACGACAATACAAGGAACAAGAATCCCGCCTAAGTCTGAATTGCCTTGATCCTCAAGGACTTTAATGATCGTTGGTTTTCATGACTCTATGTTCGATTTCGTATGTGAGAATGATTGTGGCTTGTGTGATTGAGTGAATTGCAAAGTAGTGAATTTTAATGAAAAAAGTATGAATGATTTGATTGTTACGAAATTGAGTAACGATACGAGTCCTAACAACAAAATTCATGAAGAAAATAACATGAAAAGAAGACAATAATCAAAAGAAATCAATACTAAGTAAACAAGGTCTTAGCAGAGCTAAAAACAAAGGAACTAGGTCTATGATCCGAAAAGAAACTGAAGAACACGTTGTGATTATCGAGAATTTTGGAAAGATTGTTGAGAAGCTTGTGCTTGTTTTTTGTGAGATGCGTTGAGAGAGATTTCTGAATATTGTTGCTCCTTTATATAGTGATCAGTTCTTTAGGGTTAGAAATCTCTTTCCTTGTTGTATTTTGACTCCTCTTCCCTTTCTTTTCGCTCAAGAATTACCTTTCTTGGAAATCCTACTCTACTAAGGAAAATTCGGTGAAGAAGAACTTTCCTTACTGAATCTGGAGTTTCAGCAACATGGGCTTACCTGTTTCTAAAAATTGCCGTAGGCTTGAAATTTAACTTTGAGTGGACCTGGTGCATTCTTGGGCTCTGTTTATTATTTTTGGGCTTGGCCGTGAGATCTGGCCCAAAACCAAAATAGTGTAAACAATGATACACTGACTTTCCACTATCGCCATGGATGATGACTAGCTAGGTTTTGTGGAGACCTTGATGTATTTTTGGATGACTTATTGAAATATGTGGATGACTTATTTGATTTTGTGGATCACTTGGACTCATGTGATAATTTTAGGCATTTATGCACTTTTGAATCATGTAATCTTGTTGTACATGATCTTTTATGTAATTGTCTTTGAATTTGCCCAGAATTGTCTTTGATTTTATGCACTTGGATTATGCCCATATTCTGCTCACAAATCATTTGGTGGGCACTTGCCGAATATCTTGACCATATTCGGTGAGCACATGCCGAATATCCTGACTATATTCGATTATCGCCCAATAATGTCATCGTGTTCGGTGGTCGAACCCCGAACACTGCGCGAGCACTCAGATTCATTCATGGCGTTCAAAAACACGAAAAAAATTTGCACACAACCCTCATTTGAAGGATCCCAAACAACGATTTAACTCTCTATTCGTCAAAACAACCTTGATTGGATGATATGGGGACAAAAATTAGTTTAGGGTTTAGAGTTTAGTTATGAGACTGAGGTTGAATGTAAGTTTGGGAGGGAGGGAGATTGATGAAATGAGATGTTGGGTATAGAGAGAAAATTGAGTTTTTTTTTTTTTAATATAATTTGTCCTTAATAGTAATTTCATGGTGGGACATAATAGTCCATTCATGTTCAAAATTTATGTTGGATAAGAAAATAAGATTGTTGGGTAGAATAGAATTTCCCAAAAGAAAATAAGAACATATATGCTCCTAAAAAAGAGGAACCATGAACTACATGTTTTTTTTTTTATAATTATGTATTAACATTTATTAATTATCTTTATATATTTTTATTTTATTAGAGGTTTTTTGCACATTTACCACCTAGACTTTGCATCATGTGCGCAAATATCACCCATAAAATTTTTTTGGTCATTTGCCACCCATACTTTGTAAATGGTGCTAATGTACGTAGCACTAGCTTGATGTTACATTTTTTGGATGGAATGTAATGGCGGGTGCTACATTATGTAATACCCTAGATTTTTGCAATCCTGTCGTGTTTTGACACGTGTTTTCAAATTTCTTTTCTACTTAGAAACAAAATTTGATTTCTTAGAGGAAAGAGGTTTCCTTTGTCGTTTAAGTAACTAACTTGTACCATTAGAGGTTTAGAGTTGAGCTCTAGTACCCTTGAGTGTGATTTTGGTGATTATAAAGTTGGAATTAATTTTTGAGAATTAAATTCATTAAAGTTGAATTTTTTGTAATTTTTCTGAAGATCAATTTATTGTTTTAAGGTTATAGGAAATTATGATTAATCACTACGAGTTCGTAGGATTTTTCGGGAAATTATTAGAGTCCCGAGCTATTTTTGGTGATTTTATGAAATTTGGAGAAAACAGAAAAAATAGGAATTGTAAATAAATTCAAAATGGCTGACTGAGTAGACAAGCATGCCACGCGGTGCACACTGGTTGGCTACGTGCGTTGGCCGGGCGCATGGCAATGAGCTCACACAAGCTACTGTGAGCTGCGTCATATTGAATCCTAGCTCGTGTTTTAATCTGAGCCGTCCCGACTCATTAAAAGGAAGAAGATTTGGGTCGTTGGTTCCTTAAGAACTGGTCACTGTTCACGCTAGGTTAGCTTGACCCGCGTGTCCTCTATTGGGTCGTCCCGCGACTATTTTGTGAGTGTAAACGGGTTTTTGAATGGGTTTTTCAATAGGTTTTCTTGACCCAGTTCGGATTTTAAGCCTTTTTTGAGCATTTTAGTGCAATTTGTCCCACATTAAAGATTTACAACTTCTTCCAACCCTCTAGTGCCTATAAATAGAGACCTTTGTCCCTCATTTTCACTTGCACCACCAAGTGAAGTTAGAGTTACTCATTATTTGGAACTTTAGAAGTCTCTCTAAGAAGAGACATATCAAAAGAGAATAAACTTCTCATATTTTAAAGTTTTGGAAGTGTAAAGAGGAGTCCCTAGGAGTAGAGTACGTCTAGCTTTAGAGGTCTACAACAGGGTAAATATTTTATTATTTATACTTTATTTATTTATTTTTAGGCTTTAATTTTAGATTAATTAAGTATGATTTATTTATTAATTAAGTATGTCTAGTCTTATTTGTTTATTTTAAAGGTAATTAGCACGCTAGGATTATCAAATTTCAATTGTAGAGATTAAGTTGGATTAATCTAATTTATTTTGAGGATTTGCTTTGAGCTAAAGCAACTAGTCAATTGGTTTGACTTTAAGATAAAAGTTGAAACTTGTGAACCCTTAAGTACACTTTAAAGAAAAGAGTTTAGTCCACTTAGGACTAGAAACGAGTGACGTGTGATTCAAGAAAAGGTCATATCGTCTTCCCTTATTATTAATCGTCTATAACTTAAAATTTGTTTTCTTTTGTCGATTTTGTTTCTACCGGATTACACAGTTGCCTAGTTATTAAGAGATTAAGATTGTCGTATTGTCTAATTACTACTGATTTGCCAATATAGGACTGCGCGCGAACGTGGAAGAGAATATTTGAAGAGCATTGGATTTCAAGTAGAAGGATTTATCCTACATTCCTGACTATGGACTTTGTGTGTGTATGTGTAGTTTTCAAACTATTATAACATGCTATTATGCTTATTGTATTTGGTCTGAGAGTAAGGGTAGTCTCGTCGGTGACCTTGAGTTCAAAACCCTAAACCTTCTAGAAGAATTGATCACTAACGTTATGGGGTGCTTAGCCATGTTGTCACGTGTATCGTGTAATTGTGCGAATCCAGTGCTCATAACTGATCCGGTGACAGTTGATACGATTTCTCAATTGCGAGTTCATCTCTGTTTACCAGGGCACTCTTGCTATATATGATTGTTGTTTTTCGCAGCTGACATCATAGTTGTACCTAATGTGCATGTATCGACCATCTTATTTACTATTATTTATGGTTTTTTATGCATGTTTACCATATATATACTGCTGCAGCTGAGGTGTTAAATGGATTTTGTGGAAATGTTTTGGGATTTTGGAAATCAATCTTTCACAGGGAAATGTTTTAAAAGGTTTTCAAACCTAGCAGGGTCCCCTGAGGAAAGCTATGATCGTATGAGATGCTTACCCCTTACTTTCTTTGTTTGTTTGTTTCTACTCTATTACTTATGCAAATTTTCCTCTTGGAGAAGATCTTGATTGAAAGGGTGCACAACTTGGAATTCTCTTATCGGGTGTCTCAAGGTCTCTGTTGTCATGTCTTTTGCTATCGTAATGGTTCTTGTTTTCCCATGTGAATTTATATTGAGAACCCATTTTGAACAATGTTATTTTGTTTTAATCATTTTGTAATTTATGTGAGTTTTACTTATACTTTGGTAATTCCCTTTTTGGGGTGTTGATTTAACTATTCTACTCTAGCGGGTTAGTTAATCTTTATTTTAATTACTATTTATTTTGATCTTATTATTTCCTTAAATATCCTATTGTGTAATGAGTACTCTGATCCAACTTAATCTATTTAAATACAAAGGCTCAACCTCTCTTGAGTGTTTTGGGGGATTAACGTCGTTCCTGTTGGCATTAACCTCTTGGGATACTCAGGAGAGGGGTGGTATTTGCGCACAAAATTTAAAGTTTTGGTGGTAAATGGGTATAATAGCCAATTTTTTTCCTAAACTTTTCATTTTGTCCTTAAATAGAATTTCAAAAACTTTTTTTTTTTGTATGAAGTTTTATGTTTTTAGAAAATTGAAAATGTATTTCTAAATAATTTTTGGAATGAAAACATATATTTTGCACTTAAATATAAAATAGAAAACATTAATCAAACAAAATGGGTGTGCCGAACATGACGGCTGTGGTGGCTGTGAAGTGTGTCGGTGGTGGTGGGTGGCAATTGACCAATTTTTTTTTTAGGATACGTGGTATTTATGCACCGAGTGTATAGTTTGGGTGCTAAATGTGCAAAAGAGCCAAAAGACTTTATTTAACAAAAAATTGGATGTTATGTAACGACAGGTGCCAGATTAGCACCATTTGCAAAGTATGGGTGTTAACTGGCCAAATTATTATTTTTAGGGTAGCATTTGCACACATAGTGTAAAGTCTGGGTGGTAAAAGGGGCTAGTATATATAAAGCAAACTCCCCCCCTTAGGTGAAATTTTCATAAACTCCAAACATACCCTCATACTAAAAAAAATGCTACAATAAAATCATGGTCACATGATACTTTTAATCTCTGTACTTTCATGAAATTCTTACTTTGGTCTTGTTCTTTTAATTTTTAGCAATTGTAATCATGTACTTCTAATATGATAACAATTAAGTTCAAATCGTTAACCTCGTTTAATTGATGATGAAAAATTCCTACAAAGATTTGTACTTGAGTGGTATTTTTTGTAGTGTTTATATATCTATTTAGTATTTTTTTTCATGTAGTATCTTCTCTACCAAAGAAAACATGAAAGTTGTGTGAGTGCGTGAAATGATAAAGCACATGACCTGATCAGATTGATTCAATGAATGAACCAGTTCATGTGCTGTGCACATGCATGTTTAGAAAATAGGAAATGAGATTTAAATGGAATGTGATTTAAGAAACAAATCACGAAATGACCCACTGAAGTGACACAATCATTTAAGTGTTAAAACTATATGTGAAGAAAATTGTTCTTATTATCAGTGAGTGACTAGTCAAATAGATACAAAACTGTTTTTCGTGAAATGCATGAAGTATCTTATACCTTAGGGCCTTTTTCCTTTTAGCTTCAGACTTGATTTCTTCAACACAAGTAATCTTGATCATTAATTCTAACCTAGAGCTTGTGAGTGAATAATTAAGAAATAAATACAATGATTTTGATAAGGAACAGCCAATACAAAATCCTATAAACTAACAAAACGCAATCAAATTTGAAGAATGTGAGGCATCCTACTTCTTCTTCTTTGAATTCTTTCTGCTCTAGATTCAACTTCTTATATGATAATTTCTTTTATTTTTCATTTCTCAACATTGAAGTCGTAAGAAAGTTTTTTAAAATGATTTTGAAAATTGGGGTTTGCCTACTGCAGAGACTTCCAAGAGAGAAAGCACTTTGGTCCCCCTACTATTCTACCTCTTCAGTCTCCACACAAATTTTCTCTCCACAAATGGTGTGATCTCATGGTCTTTTTTGTTCCACTTTGATTGGAGAAACTCTAAAATTTCCATGTAAGTGTCTTTCTATATTTTTTTATTACATTTGATGAATTTCTATTTTTCATTTAAGCTGTTTGAGCATTTTAATGTTTTTTTTTTTTGGTGAAGAGGTAGAGACTTCTAAGGCTTCTTGCTTCATCATTCAAAAAAAAAAAAATTTTTTGGGGGTCAGTTGGTCTCTTTACTCAATAAGGCATATCATGCAAATTTAGAAAAGAAAACTATTGTCGACCTATGTATTTTGGGATTTTGGTTCTTTTGGTTATATGAAATCCTAGGGCAATCTTTTTTATGGTATTCTTCTTTTGAAATAATTGATACAGAAGATGTGCATGTCGGGTGATATTATTTGAAATGAATTATACAACTTAAATCAACTATATCAAACCGGTATGTGTTTAAAAATCAGTATAAAACTTTGTATGTGTTTCTTTGAGTACAAAATTTAATTGTGTTCTTCGAGTGTCAATCTATGGATGAGTTAATTTTGACTGTTCCCTCAGGCATTCTGATAGTAAATTGCATAAGAACAAAGAGGTCACATTGATTTAAAGCACTGTGTTCTTCCTTTTTTCTTTTATGTTAAATGTTTATATTTAGAGTTAATGAAAAATTGTTGAAAAAGAAAAGTAATCTATTGAAGGCTCAGTGGAAGACTTAACGAATGAGATTGAAGGATATATATGTTGTAATAACCTTGTTTTTAGGACCAAATTATATTTGTGTTTAATAACGTTGTTTATATAGCAAACTACATTTTTTTTTTTGCCACTATATAGCAAATTACATTTAAATCAATAAAATATTTCAATATTACATAATGATCAATGTAAATTTTCTTTTCTCATAAAGATCAATGAGTTTTGAAATTATTTTTCATTTTAATCACTAAACCCAATCAACTTGATGATGTTATGTATTTTGGTGCATGGAACATACCAATTTGCCCATCCATTTTTTCCATTACTTATGGACGTAAAATTATGACATAGGTTGCCTTAATTTAGTCTATGGGTATAAAAATGGGGTGCAATGTATATAAATGGGGTTTAGGGGTTTAGAAATGGGGTTTAGGGTTCTAGAGCTTATCACTTATGTCTCTGCCCAAAACCCGAGACCTAAACTCTAAGCTATTTTGCTACGTAGCATTCAAACACAAACTTAATACAAATCTAAATTTGAATCGTAATGTATGTTTATTAATCTATTGTAATTTATCTTTTTCATTTTGGTCAGTGACTAAAATGAAATTATGAAAAAAATGCATTAATTGATTAAAATGTAATTGTGAAAAAGTTTTATTGATTTAATTGTAATTAGCCCTTTTTATATTTGTATATTTTGTATTTATATTTCCTTGTACCTAGAATTACTTATTATTATATTTATTTATATTTATGTATAAATAAAAAATGTTCTAGAGCTAACCAATTAGTAAGATAATACGGTACGTGCTAACCACCACTACACAATGTAATCTCATGATCTAAACCGTTCATATTTTAGGTTTCTATTCAAAGACTAACATTAGTGAAGCGATGGAGTGTGTGTGTGGTGTATGTGTTATAAGGTTGAGCTGGGTTTGAAAACAAAACTAAGGACAACAGCTCAACTTAGACCAAACCGAAAACAAAGAGAAAGAAAAGAAGAAGAAGAAAGAAAGAGAAACCGAGAGGGAGAGAGAGAGAGAGAGAGAGAGAGAGAGAGAGAGAGAGAGAGAGGAAGAAAGGAGAGGAAGAAGAAGGTAAATTTCCAGCTTCCTTGTATGCTCTCTTGTTGTTAGAATTTAAAGTTAGTTTTGATTACTAGATTTGGTGAGGTTTATATAATGGTTAGAGAGGTTTATAGGATCACAAAAACTATAGAAATTGAAGGAGAATTAAAAGAGAATTACTTTGGATGGGATGTCCTTAATAAATTTTGAGGTTTGTGTTTTTGATTTAAATTTTGATTTCTAGGTTGGTTTGAGGTTGAGTGATGGATTGGGAGGCTTTAAACACGTTTTCAGAAGCTTAAGAAACTGATTTATGATGTTGAATTCGAAGGAAATTGAACTTGGTTTGAATTTTAAAAATCTACATTTTTCTGGAAAATTGGCAATTTCGGGTAGCCCACTTTGAGGCCAATTATGTTGAGTTTTATAGCTCCGTTTTGGATACTCTTTATATGGTTGTAAAGAAGAGATTCGTAGATTCAAAACGAGTATAATATTGTGAGATTTGGTAGAGATTTTATGGGTCAAAAGTCGGGCCAAAATTGATATAAAAATATAAAAACTGGAAAAAACAGGAGCAAGAGGTTGAAGATGATGAACTACTTCCAGCCAACCCCCACTCGCACCGCCGGTGTGTAGCGGCTCCGATCGCTAGGAAAAGTCCATCTCCATTGTATTTTTTATTTTGAGTCTAATGTTGACCTCTGTTTTGCGATTTGAGGCCTCTAATTTAGCGATTTCACTACAAACGCTACGGTTGTAGAGTGAGCGACTTTTTATTCATTATTTAATTGTGGGTTTTTGTTACTTTCTTGTTCGGGATAGGCTCGGAGAATGACCGGAAGGTACGAGACAACTTCTAGCAGTGAATTAAGCACAATTTTGAGGTTGAGGATCTGGGGGACCTTTGATTGAAAATTTAATTTTATTAACTCTTTGTTGAAAAATGTGATATGCATGCTAATACGTGAATTATATGGATTATCTTAATTACCTGAACATATAGTTAGGAGTGGGCACGGTGCGGTTTAGCTCAGTTCACCTTGAAAACCATGCATCGCACTAGAAGTGTTCTCTGAGTACGGTTCGGTGTTGTGAACTGGACAAAGTGGAAAAAAACCAAACCAAACCAAACCATTGCAGAGACGGTTTGATTCGGTGCAAGATGCACGGTTTGGGGCCTAAAGGTTTAGGCCTAAGCCCAACTATTTTGTTGGTACTCACATTTGGTTTTTGAACTTTTTGGCCATACAATTGAGTTTTTAAACTTACCATTCTACAAATTAAACAAATACAAATACAAATTTGAACTTTGCTTAACCTTCTTAGTACTTAAAATTTTAAAATAAATACAACCTGCTTAAGTTATAAGTTATAACTATATATAAGATTATATATAACTACTATAGAGTAATGAGTATAATGTATATATATATATAACTATATACTAGTATACTACTATAACTATATATTACTTATATAGTTATATATAACTAATGTAGTATGTATACAACTATATACTAAGTTACTAACTATATAGTTATATACTAAGTTTATATATAACTCTATATACATAAAACATTAATATATAGACTATAGACTATAGAATATATAGAAATAGAATATAAAAATTTTATTATATAAGATATAACTAAAATTATATACTAAAACATTATTATATATATAGAATATTAAACTCATAGGGTTATATAAAATATATTTTAGGGTCTAAAATCAAAATGTATGAAATGTATATTAAAATGTATAAAATGTGTACAAAAATGTATAAAATGTGCATAAAAATATATAATTATATTTTTAAAAAATTACACAGTGCGGTTTGGGTTGGCTTGGGCAAAGTGAGCATGAAACCGGAACCGGAACCGTCCATATACGGTTTGGTTCGGTTTTTTCTTTACGGTGTTGACTTTTTTGGTCAACTCGGTGTATTTTCGGTTTTTATTCGGTTGGTTTGGTTTGGTGTTTCGGTGCACCAGTTATTATGCCCACCCCTACATATAGTGCATTGTTTGAGGAATCTGAAATTAGTTAATTATTTTATACTAATTAGTAATGCATTTATCTGAATGTGCATTTATTTAAACCTGAAGCATGATTCATTGAGATATATATGGAGGTTACGGTGGTGATAAGAGATTGAGAGTTAAATTTAAATTTCATAGTGTGCGTGGGAGAGAAGCCCCTTCAGTTGCGTACTAGTAAAACGATTTATTTTCCCAAGGCGCATTGGGAACTTCGGTTGCGATCAAAGTTAGGATGTCATGCACTTCAATTGCGATTGAAGTGAAGATGTGTTGCAATTTACTTTTCAAGGGATTGAAGTGAGGAAGTTTAGCATAACATTCATGCATTAGTTTAGTATTATTATATAATATCTTATATGTTACATGTTGTTTGTTTTCACTAAGCTTCAATTATGTATGATAAAGTCGTACGTCCCTATTGAGTGGTTGGTGCTCACCCCCTTATAGACTTTGCAGGTACAAAAACCGATGATCCGATCCCGTAAGAGGACTAGAGAGACGTGTTTTTGTAAATAAGTGTGAACCAAGTTTGAAGTTTAGTTTAACTTTTGAAGCTTTGTAGAACCTAAGGTATTGAGGCAAGATGTATGATGTAAATTAAGTTTGAATCAGGTTTTGTTGTGTAATGGAATCAATGAGTTTATTTCTATTTATATTTATATTTATTTTCCTTTGTCACATTCTGGTTATAGGAGTTAATTCTATAATTAAAATGTGATTCACACCTTAATTCGAGATTTATTTTTAATCCCGGATTGGGGCGTGACATATGTATATTTACATTTTTTTTTTGGAATGCTATCCACCTTCTCCACCGACCTTCTCTTTTATTATTCTCATTTCGCAGTGTAAATTCATGATCAGAACCGTTCATTTTGTAGATTTAATTATGAAGATCATTTCTGCACAAATCAACCAAATCGAAAATTGTTTAGTTATGTAACTGTGATCAAATAAACAGACGATTTTAGTAACAATTTGATTCACCATTTGTTTATTTGATAACAATTACATGACCAAATGATTTTCGATTTAGTTGATTTTTTTGCATAGATGATCTTCAAATAATTACATAAAAATGAACGGTATACTGTGAAATGAGAGTAATAAAGGAGAAAGTTGGTGGAGAAAGTGGATAGCATTCCCTTTTTTTTTTTAAGAGAAAGTATATGATTAATAAGATGAGAAAAGCAATAAGAGTTGAATCCAAGATTTCAAGAAAGTAATAAATTGAAATGGAGCTTTGTATTTAAATTTTCTTTGCATAATTTGGTAGATGGGGAATATCAACCAAGATGTTGTGGAGGTTGATCCTAAAGGTAGTGTTATTTTCATAATTTTTTTTGTTCCTTTTTTTTTTTACTTTTTTTTTTTTGGTTAAGCATATACTCTACGAACACTTGATCAATGACATCAAAGAAGATGATAATGAGGTTGATCCTAATGGTAATTTTTAAACCATACTTCCACCAATTTTAATTACTTCATTTAAAGGCATTGGTTTATCAGGTTGTATCAAGCCTTTGAATTGCTCTTGTTTTTTAACAAAATTTGCTTGGAATCTCAATAGGATAGGTTTTATTTTGGTTATCATTATAACTCTCTTTTTCTAAACTAGAATCAATTATTTTCTAGAATCAATATTAAGCTCATAGAACCGCCTACCTTAAAAAGGGAAAAAACACAGTGATAAATAGGCCTGTCCAATTTAATAAGCCAAGCTCTCAATGCTTTTTTTTTTTTGTGTTTCACTATACATGTCTTGTTGGATAATAACAAACATATAAAAAGATCTCATAAAAAGAACCTCCTCTTCTCCTTTCTTTTTACATAAACATGTAAAATCCTAATAAACGAAGTTTTTTACTTCAATTGGAAAGTGGGTCAGTTGTGATACTTCTCAAATAGTGATGTTGTTGTTGTTGTTTTTTTTTTTTTTTAGATTCCACAATAGATTTATAGAGTAGCCATGAAAAGGAACAAAAAAGTCAAAAACTAATTAAAGCCAACGAAATACACAACAAAGATGAAAAAGATTAACAAATAGGTCTTTTTATAACATATCTTTTGAAGTCTATCATTCAAGAAGTTCTACTAAAGCCCGCAACAAAGAGCATTATCATGTGCAAATGTGCATGCAAGACTTGGCATGACCTAATTTCGAACTTTGAATTTCCTAAGCTTCACTTTGCACAGGTAGAGGCATTTACTTTGTTTTGACTTTGGGGTCCAACTCGTCTGTCAAGAACCTTTGACATGGTTAAGCCTGAAGATAGCTGATCTGGTTTTGATTTGAAGGACGGTGGAACATCAAAGGTTAACGAGCGTCACCTTGCCATGAATATTTCCAAATGTAAAATCCCATTGCGCAATGCTAAGGAGGCAAGTAACTACCACAATAAAGGAAATGTGGCACTAAAAGGAAACCTTGCATCAAGATAGATCCATACAATCACAAGTACACATCGGTGAATTCATGTAATGGCATGCTTTGCTTGTCTGAACCATTATTCGAAGACCTTCTTGTAGTGTGCAATCCAATAACTGGTGAGTTTATAAACCTTCCCATGGTTTCAAAGGGGATATAATCATTGTGGATTTGGTTTCAGTTAGAAGACTAACCAATATAAGGTGATTAGAATCTCACCTCATCCCATTATACACACACACTTGGGACAAGTTCATGGACATGTCTTAGCCCTAAAAAGCATGTATGCCAGCATAATCTAGATTATATAGCCCCATAATCTGGTAAATCATTGATCCGATTGAACACGAATGCCATATGTCTCAATATGTATATTCATAATTTCAAATAAGACTTCTCATGATTGTTTTCAAAAAGCCTTCCGAGATTGCTGCGTCCAGAAAATAAGTAGAAAAATTAGTAGAAAAAATGAGTAGATCAGAAAAAAAAAAAAAAAAAAAACCATTCTGAGATCCTGACAAGTTCGTTTTTATCCTAATTAAATTTCCAATATAATTCTTACATCAATTTGGGGATTCTTGATAACTACAATAACATAGATTTCACATTAAATCCATTTAGCTATGTAGTACACAAAATATGATCATAAAATTCTATGTGACATTATGTGGAAGTACTTGAGAATGTATATAAAACATTGTATATAAAAAAAACGTAAGTCTTATAAAACTAGAGAAATATAAAATAAGCTAGTGAGATTGAGAGTGCAAATGAAATAGATAAAACAAACTTTATAGAAATGATCTTACAATAGAAACATATCATGGAATTGTAGAAACTGCACAACACACAAAGAAAGTCTAATGGTGGTCTCAATTCTCTCTTGTCTAAGAGTGGCTGATTGTTATAAGTTGATTATTTTCTAATGCATGACAAAGCATACTATTCGAATCATTTATAGTGAATTCTGGAGAGAGTTGCGGTAACATTATTGAAATGTAATTAATAATCGTATCCACTAAGATATTTTCAAATCTCATTTATAACTTTTATATAATAGGTTGATACGATTTCATGATTTGGAACATTAAGTCAATCATCAATGTTTAAAAATCTATGTATTTTTAAAAAATCCAAATATTAAAAAAAAAATCCATTACTGATACCATTTCGGCCCAGCAGAACTACACGTTGAAGAAATGAAAATGACAAAACTTGGATGATATTTGGGTCATTTTTTGCCTAGACATAGGCTAAAGAAAAAGTCTCGGCCAATAGAGTAGAAAAGTATCGATACGCCCGAAGGGTTTAATGGATGGGGTGAGGCCTAACTGTGGCTTGACAACCATTGGGCCAAGGTTGGGGAAGATTGGTGACCAAGAGAGGCGAGACTTGGTTAGCCTTGGTTTGGACACGAGTGGTAGCTTGTGCTGGACCATGAGTTAAGCACTCATAGGTATGAGCCTGCGTGATAGCTCGATACCATAGAGATACAAGACCCAAGTAGGCCTCGATGCATGGAAAGTGTGAGGCTAAGGATAGCTTAGCCTTGACATTAGTAAAAGGCCCAGGCCCAAGGATCCAGGGCTTCAGGCTTTGTCATAAGGGAACTTCAAAGCCTACACTCGGAGTATGCTCTTGGAGGGAAAGTGCTTTGAATGTGACCCGGAACCAGCCCAAGATTGCACTTAGGACCCAGGTAAGCGGGTCCCAAGAGGTAAGGTCCATAAGAGACTAGGGTGGAATGAATGAACTTCTTGGTTAAAGAGCTTGACCTGCGAGAGAGTCGGTCTAGTAAAAGACGTGTTCTACTTATGTAGTAAGCTATCTAGAACCCTAGTTCGATAAGAACTAGGAGACCCTCGACGATAATTACTATGAATAGGGGTTGTTAACCCTTATATAAGGGATACGACTCATAGCTCTCTATACTACTTGAAAATAAGGTGTGATACTAACTTGGCCGGGTGTCGAGGGTCTTAGCCAATACCACACTGGTGCCCCCTTACTCTTAGTGTTCATCACTTTGATGTGCAGGGTAGAATGAGAGTGATGTGGAACTTGATATGGATGTTAAAGGTTAGGTTGACTATGTGACAAATTTTACGCATAACATCCATGTATTTCACCAACAAACAAAAGTCAAATGCTATGGGGGATTTGTGGGGACTTGTACGTACGTTGCTCCAGCGTAGGGAGCATTTATCCCTATACTAAGGCCAAAGTTTGAATCTCACCTCCCCACCCTAGACCTTAGGTCTCATTTGTACCAAACAACTAAGTAAATTGATGAAACACCTTAGAAGTAATCATTTTATATAAAAGCACCAATGCCTTTTTTCCATAAAGTACGAGAGGAACTTACCTATTCCTTGTTGTATATAACATGTGAGACACATCACATGACTATGTTTGTGTCTCACATGTTATATGCAATAATGGATAGGTAAGTTTTAGCCATAAAGTACTGGTCTATGCCTATATTCCCTATGTGTATTTTTACTATAACAGTTTAATTTTCTGAATCAATCATGCTTCTTGTTTTTTCAGGTCTTTTTTCACTCTCTCTTATCCTATAATAGCATGGAACTTCTACAAAATTTATGTCAGGATGGAAGGCTGCTCAAACAACTCCCAAACTTGCAATCAGAATATCATTATGCGTTTTTATCATGTTGAAGCAATCACCAGAAAACCTAACTCTGTGTGTGTGTGTGTGAATGAATGAGAGAGAGAGAGAGAGATCAACATGAATGAAAAGTTCATTATTAATTATTTTATATTATAAAGAAACATCTAACAATATATGTAATCAATAGTGAAAAACAATAAAGCAACATAAGTCTTGAATAATTGTATAAGTATAGAATTGGCTTGGCCCTTGCGTTAGTTCTCCACCTCATGTTCATATTATTTACATACATATATAGTACAAATTGTAAACCATATTGCAAACGGGTAGTAAAGATAACCGTAGAAAGGATTAATAGTATACTAAGAGCAAATCCTCGTGCTGATAACATGTTGAAATTGATGATATTATAGAGGGATGAAAGTTGTAAGTGATAAGAAAGATAGTGAGAGGAGAAAAGAGAGACAAGTGAGAAAAAAGAAAATTTCTTCAAATGAAGGTTGTCTATTGATCTCCATGACTTGCCTATTTATAGGCAAATATATGCTAGTAATCAAATATAATTACTTGGAGGTTACTTCTATAACTTGGGGGCTACTCCAAGTTGATTACTTGGGGACTACTTTCAAGTCTCCTTAATTACATTAGAAGGATTCCTAATAAATAGAAATAGAAGAGTAACTCAAAATTGGACATCCGTATAAATTACATTAATTTACAACAATAAATAATTTTTTATTTTTTTTTATTTTTCCTTACATGGCCATTGGTGTCTGACTTTTTAAGATCCCAAATCTCTGCTAAGAATGGGCAGCTAAACCATCTAATTGCATGAGTTGTTTACAAACAGTAAAAAAGTACAACTTCCATGGTTCATAAGAAAGCTTTTCTCAATTATCATGTGCGACCAAAGTAGTCTTTTCATGTGTCTATACTTTCATCATTTTTGATTTCTTACTAATTTAAATGATTTTTACAAGACAAAGAAAATATGTTGTTATAGATTTTACCAAAGCCACATTAATTTACAGTTTATATGTATATGTAGCTTTGAACTCTTCTCAACATAGTTTTTTTTTTCAATAACAAAAACACACTATAAAAATTGAATATTATCAATAAACCAAAGAGGTTATACTAGGAGCATCATTAGCAAAGTGAACATCAAGAGAGCTCGAAGCTCACCCTGCAGAACTTATCATGTACAATAGTTGGCTGTAAAGCCAGTGATCCAATTACCATGGCAATCCCTCAAAGCTTCACCAAGCTAGGCAAGGGCGCTCCCAAGCTAAAAAGGGTTGAGCTCTACAGGTTTATTGTTACAAATATGATTAGCCTTAAACCAATCACCAACAAAACATAGAATGCAAAGATCTGTATTTTGGAGCACACTATCATCTCCCAAAGAACCAACAAGCCACAACAAAGCCCAGATTCATGCTACCAAAATTCACATACCTCAAGTTATGAGGTTGCTTAAGAGAATTCTAGATTTGGAGAGCAACCTGACAATCAGAGAGAACATGAGATTGGCGCGCTTTCAATAGCACCACCACAGTTCTAGAAAGAAGATAAAAGGTAATGTCTTCTACGCCTTTGAGCATTAGTGAAAAGTTTATCATGATGCAAGATCCACAAAAAAGTTCTGAATAGGGAGATCTTGATGTTTCAGATACAAGGCCAAGAATAATTATCATGAAACTTTCACAGATAGGTAAATTTCGCACTGAAATTCCTAGAAGAACTATTTGAATTTCGAGATAATAGTATCTGGAACTCCTGAAGACAAACTAACAAGTATGAAGAGAATTTGTTGAATGATTTTAAGGAACACAAGCAAATTTAGTTTATATTCACATCCGAACTAGCCCCAACGAGAAACTCAATCACTTGACAGTTCTTATCCATATGTGACAAAGGAATTAGGGCCTTTCCAACAAAGGATTCATTACCAACCCAATTATCATAATAGAAATTAGTAATTTAGTAGAGCCATCATTCCCAATTCTCCATTTAAGACCTTTGCTCAAAATATCAGCACCATCAACCACACTATTCCAAGTTGGTGAGGCACAAGACAAATCATTGTCTTGGATTCACCATTTTTTAGATGTTGGTTGCTGCACACTAAAGCCCAGAGACCTTCATCCCTTTTAGTAAGCATCCAACCTACTTCTTTAGCCAGTAAAGCATTATTCATGAACTTGGAACACTTGATCTGCAACCCACCTTTTAGCTTAGGAGTTAGGACAAATTGACTTTATTCCAACTCAGTAAATCAGGCCTGGATCTGTTCTCAACATTACCCCACAAAAAAGAGCTGTTAATTTTATCCGAATATTCACAAATGCTACTAGGTAAACTAACATTTTTCATTGTGTAGATTGGAAAGGCAGTAGTCACAGATTGAATGAGAGTGGTTCTATCTACATCCCATTGAAAGCAGCTAATTAGTCCCAGTTATAACTTTTCCAGGCAGTGAGCTTATCTTGTACATTTTGAACTGCTTACTAGTAAGTAGCCTTATTAATCTCTCATGAATAAGATTGTACATTATGAACAATATACTGGTAAGTAGCCATATTAACTCTCCCATGAATATGAGGAACCCATAAATACTTTTTATAGTAAATCACTCCCAAGGACAAAAATGAAAATTCAGTAGAGTAGAAGTAGAACCAACAGAGAGTATCACATTCATATATTAAACTTCATTGATTACACAACCGGAGACTATATGAGTATTCTAACAACTGAATTACAAATACAAATGAAGATACCAACATGCCATCCACATTACATCAACCATCACCAACATACCCACAATACAAAAAAGAGTTTCTAAACCAACTTCACAATGCGAAATCTATTAAAAAACATAACACTTCAATGTCAACAAAACTTATTTAAAAATATCAAGATCATGAGCTTATATACTAGCTAAAGCTTTCATAGTCTTTTGAATGCCACGTGTGATTAAAACATGGTTTGCTCTAGCTGCAACCACCTGAAAAATTTAACTCAATTAACAAAAGTGGTTTGGACATAATCACCCTAGTTATAAAGATGAGGGTACAACAAATGTGCAAACAAAGACCTTGTACAAGAACAATAGATGTTGTTGTGCCTTCACCAGCTAAATCATTAGTCTTGGAAGCTGCCTGTCTCACTAACACACTGCAAACATGGTGCAAATTACATTACATGAGCTCCAAAGTTAGACAATTCAACCAAGCCAACACTTGGTATGTTCAGGACATCAAAAAGCACTTGATAACTAAAATTAAATAACATAAACTGATGTTTCATATTGTTTGCCACATAATATTATTACATAAAACATCTCCAGATAGAACTACCTCACTAAAGAGTTTGTGCTTGTCTTTAGTTGAAATTGTAAAAACACCTCAATTTTCTTTCTTCATAGGTAAAAACATTCTCAAAAATTCAAAAGCTGATTGAAATTTATTAAACCCTTGTTTTGGCAATATCACTTTTGAATTCAAAAGATCAAGCCTACTACTGTGAATGGTTCAATAAGTGGTAAAATAAGAATAAAAATTTGAAAGAATTGGAGGAAAAATCTCTCAATCATTAAGAAAGCGTTTCAAACTTGTTTACCTTTGACTAGCATTTGCAGTGTCATTCCCATGTTGAATGTGTAATTGTTGGGCTTCAAGTGCAAGTTCAAGGTCCGATGACAAACCAAAAGCTGGTGGTGGATGACTGCAATGATACCATTAGAAAGCTCACACCGAGAGAAGGAAAACTCGACCAACATCGCCATTATCCGCCATCAGAGTCGCTGGAGATTGGTAAACGAAGGTCAGGAGTGTTTGGGCTTCGAATCGCCATCTATTTTGGTTGTCATAATGATTTAAAAACACTAATCATCTCAAAGTAGAGAGGAAATAAAGATGGAGGTCATACGCCTCACTGCTGCCAGATAGTGAAATCGCCAGAGACGATGGCGATTCTGTTTAGTTTCGATCTAGGTTCATGGCTGGGTTTTTGGGAAGATGAAGATCAAAGGGAGAGAGAAGAGGAGACGAAGAGTTTTGTGGTAGTCTCATTGGAATTCTCCACCGGACGATGGTGGTCCGAACAGAGACAGAGAGATGATAGAGAATAGAGGGTGCGGCTGGGGCTGGTTTGGGGTTTGGAGAAATTGAAGAATGAATTTCTGGAGTTAGGCTTTTATCCTCCATCAACCCTAAGTAGCAAAATTATATATTTACCCCTTCAACGCTCATGATCCTAGCAGCATACCAACAACACAGACGTACCTAGTGGCTGAAGGCGTTGCAAAACAAAATAATGGGGTTTTGTGCGCTTAAGAAGTGAAACAAATTTCTCACCCTTCCAATTTTCTCTTGTAATTGTGGTGGAAATGTCTTCTACAACCATAACACCCAAACCCAAACCCAAAAACCATTTTGGGTATCAAATAGTGTCCAAAATTTGGGTTTGGGTATTAGCAACACCAATGGTGCTGAAATCCAAAATGAGATTTACTATTTTTCACGCATTTAATTTATGTATAAATTTGATTAAGTGTCCGTTAAATTAAAGTTTATAATTTTTTTTTATTATGAATGTTATATCATTGCTAATATTTAGTTCTATTTTCGATATTATAAACTCATCAAAAGCTATATTTGGTAGGTTGTTACATCACTTTTTTTATTAAAGCGATATGTAATATATTTAGAACACATCGAAATTTGTAATTAAAACCGATATATATGTACACATTAGATATTGTTTGTTCGTTGTTTCTGATATTATAAGTCTCTTACACATCAGGTTTGAGTTACAATGTGATATAAAATAACATTAGATATCGAAGTTATTTGTTATTTCGATGTATATACTTGTATAAATATCAGATTTAATAGACATTAGATATCAGTGGTTAGCTTATATTGTAAATGTTTTTAAATTAAAAAAGAATTGAAATAAAATGGGTTGTTAAATATCAGTTTTTCCTGCCAAATATTTGATAAAAGTTCCAACATGCAACATCTAATTTGTGCAATTTAAATGCTTCCATAAATTTCATCCAACATTCTCATACATTTCCAACATCCAATTTCAAAAGGTATTTAAGTTAACAAAAATGAATTACAAATCCCTCTAAAAGTAGGAATAACCTTAATCCATATATAACCCCCTAAGTACTTCAAAAATCTGCACAAAATATAAGGCATGGCTAGTTCTAAATTCTGCCTTTCCTTTATAAAAGATTGGAATGGCAGCACTAATACCATATCTACAAAATGTACATCAAAGCAGCATACCAACATGTCTAAAAATAATTCTCGGTGACATAGTCTCCCCATTCAACTCGGACTTCATCAATCTGGACTTGGGTGTAACCAGTCTGCTTGTTATTCGTCTCAGACCACTGAAAACATTAAAGACAAGTACATGATTAGCCACCAAAAGATATGCAATTATATATTCAAATGATAAAAGTTATGTTCTTTATGTAATCCCAAAATCTATTCATGGCAGAGTGCAAATAATATAAAGCTAGATACATGCTATCACAGCTACCTAGATATGCAATTATTCAAATAAATAAGGCAGTTGATAGCAATCCCAAAATCCAGACGGAAGAGTTGCATGTGATGGTCCAGTAACAAGCTTAAGTACATGTGATGGTCCAGCAAACTTTAAAGTTCAATTTACCATATTTACAACAACCAAAACCATATCCAAGTTTCCTATAAATTAAGATGCATATCCATGAAATAAAAAAAGTCATTGCATGCAGTTGAAAATTCTAAAGACAGGGGGCAGTTCCAAGTTCAACATGCAAAGTTGCAAACATTCATGCAGTACAAGCCAATTGAACACCATTTCCAAAGGCAGTACATGCCTATATATATAACTTTAAAATCTCCAAAATAACAGATTGATGACATAACCAAAACAAAATTATATCAGAAAATAATTTAAGTATACTGAAATAGTCAAAAGGATTATGACCATGGTCTCAAAGGCAAGGTTTGTGTCCTCAATGATCTCTTTCATGTACCTCATCAGATAATATGCACATTCAACAGCACCTGATTGTTTAGGACACTATATACTAGCAAAAGACAGCACACACAGAGTTATATATAACAATGAAATCCTTAGTCCAAATCAGAATGACATAAGTAGCTTAAAAAACTCAAGTATAATACATAGATGCTTACAGCGAGATTCTTCCATTGTGGTGTTTTTCGGCCTTGCCTTCCTGTAACACCATTGAATATTTTAATGGCACTTGATCACAAAAATTTAAATTCAAGTTATACTCCATTATCAAAGAACTATGCATATTAGGTAAATTTAGGAGAGAATAGAAACTTATGTATTTACCACTTTTACCCAGTCTTGGTTACGAGTCAGTTTTGGAAGAGGATCCATAATGTGAACCACGTCTTTTTCCTCGCTAATAATAGTCAAAATCCAATGTGAGCTACCAAATTGAACGATTATTACCATGGCATGTATGAGAAACATATATACAAATAGCATTACAAATGACTAACATTCGGGTTCATCAAATAAATATCCTTACCTAGCATTGAACGCCACTAAAAAGACACGGTCACATTTTCCTTACTAGAACCTGTCTGCTAGGTACTTTGATCTATTATCTAACTTTCCAATTCCCACAGAGACGCGTGCCAGGTCCACAAAACCAACCATTTAAGCCATGTTGGATTCGATAAGCTTAATTATCGTACAGGTACTTAACAATTTTTTACGATCCATTTGTATCACAACAGTTTATGAGGGAAAAAAATAGTGTAGATGAATCAAAGAGTACATTGACCTCATGTACACAACTATGCAGGTTGCTAAAAGTTCCTCCATACTCAATACTGCAGCTATCTCCTCGTACAAGATATAAAGTTTTTGGACAGCCCCAAAGACTTGTTCCTTTATGTCAACTGTGATGACCTTTTCACTAGTGACATCTTTTGTAATGCTAAGTGATACAGCAACTTGCATTGCTTCAGGATATTCTTTTCAGGTGAATCCTTCTTGAATAGCTCATTCGCCATGTTGGGAACCTACTTCATTTGTTTCTAGGCTATCGAAAAAAAAAGTTTAAAAAATGTTAATTTTTTTTTTACATGTGATGAAAAGACGAAAATGCATTTGCCACGTCAACAAATAACGTTTTTATTAATAGAAAATCTAAGAGGTACTTTTTTGCAAGTTTTCAAAGTTGGGGTACTAACTTGAAACAACATGTAAAGTTGAGGTACTAAATTATAATTTACTAAAAAAAAATTAATTTAGAAGCTAGATCACCAACACGAGTTGAGTATTAAAACCATATATTTTACTTTTTTGAAATAAAATTGTCCTAACGGTAAAAGAGATCGTTATATTTAGTTAAGATGGATACGTCCACAAGTTTCAGAATAACATAATAGCACATGCAGTAAGAAACACACAATCATAAAATCAAAGAGTAGCCTAGCCCATTAGAAAAAATGGTAATAACATTATCTAAATTTAGTAACAACACACAAAAAAAATCTAATTTAGAAAGTATATCACTATACACTAATCTTATTTTAAACATGTATTTCCATTTTAGACAAAAAACATATTTCCATATTTTTAAAATCCAAAAAATGTATTTAAATTTAAATCCAACACCAAACATCCCTTAACAATTTATTGCATATCCACAATTTTTTTCCTCATATAAATATATGCATATATGCAATTTGATTGGTTAATCGATCAATAAACTGGTTTTTGATGAGAACAAAATAAAATAAAATAGTTTTTATTTAAATTAATTGGGTAAAAAATGGAATTTCGATTTTCTCTAAGTAAAACCGAGGGTTAATTATAATTATATACCTCAACTATACACCACATTTCAACTTGGTACCTCTGGTTCAAAAACTTTCATTTGAATACCTCAACTTCAATATTTCGTCAACTTAGTACTTTTGTTACTTTGACCGTTAATTGCCTACGTGACACTGACGTGGCAATGAGTATTTTTGTCTTTTCACCACATGTAAAAAAATTAATATTTTTTTAAAACCTTTAAATAAATTTAAAAAAAAAAAAGTTTTTTCCTCTCCCTTCCATCCCCCACTCTAGCACCCCCACCCAAAACCACCATCTTCTTCATTGCTGACTGGAGAGAGGGAGGAGAGATGTGGTTTTTTGGAGAGGGAGGAGAGGCAGAGAGAAAGAGAGGAAAGAGGGGGTGGGTCAAGCATGGGTGAAGGGAGGGGAGGGGGTAGGTCAAGTCGAGGCTGGGTTGGGTTGGGGGTACGAGGGCGCAGAGGGGGAGAGGGGGCGGGGGTGTGGGAGATGGGGCGCTGGGGTGGTGTTGCGAGGAGAAGGGGCGCCGGGGGAAGGGGTGTTGCGAGGAGAATGGGCGCCGGGGGAGGGGGTGTTGCGAGGAGATGGAGCGCAGGGGGGGTGTTGCAAAGAGATGAGGTGTCTCTCGTCGTCTCCTTCTTGCCCATAAAACTAGTGTCTTTGTGGCTTTGATCCTCTCGCTTCGGGTGGTCGGCTGGGCAATCTAAACCTACCACTATGTTCGCTATGACAAGGAGAAGGAGACCCGGGTGGTCTGGCCTCCCAACTTTGCTGGAAATGGCGAGAAGCTGCCGAAGACCCGCCGACGTTGACTCGGGTTCTAGGTTTCCTCGGCAAGTGACAGGTATGGAGAGAGAGAGGATGAAGAGAAAAAGAGAATGAGACCGTTCCCATGGCCATCCCCCCACCAGACAATGCTGCTATCGCTAGAGGAAACACCACGAGAAAGAAGGAGACTCATGGTTTTCTAGGCAAGAATGAGACATCGACAGAGATGGGTGGGGGTTGGGCATGGGTGAAGGGAGGGGAAGGGATGGGTCAGGTTAGGGTTGGGTTGGGGGTGCTCGGGTGGAGGATGGAAGGGAGAGGAATAAGCTTTTTATTTTATTTTTTTATTAAAAGGTTTTTGAAAAATATTTATTTTTTTACATGTGGTGAAAAAACAAAAACACTTTCTGCCACGTCAGCACTATGTAGACAGTTAACGGCCTTCCTAACGGTCAAAGTAACAAAGGTACTAAGTTGACAAAATATTGAAACTTAGGTATCCAAATGAAAGTTTTTGAATAAGAGGAATCAAGTTGAAACATGTTGTATAGTTGAGGTATATAATTATAATTAATCTATACAAAAATGCTCTAAAACTAACTGGTTAGTAAATTAATACAAAGCTAACCACCTTATTGGGCCCACTGCATAATGTAAACTCAAAATCTAAACCGTCTATTTTTTAGGCCCTACTTCAAAGATTATCCCTGTAAAAAATCTCTAAAATCGGAAGCCATTTAGCCATTTGATTATAACAACAACTATTTATATGCTTTTATCAAAAATACTAATCGTCTATTTATTTGATCTTAATTAGATAACTAAATGATTTTCGATTTAGTTGATTTTTTATAATGATGATCTTTGAAGTATGACCTAAATAATTGATGGTTCGGATTATGAAAATAGTTATATGATGGGCTCAAAAGCATGGTTAGCTTCGTATTAACTTGCTAACTGGTTAGCTTTAGAGCACTCCTCTTAATCCATAAACTGATATACATATATATATTTGTGGTGTGGCGTGTCAAATTTTAACGGGTCAGTTTCTTAAAAAAAACAAAGAAGAAAACTTACATTTGTGCTCACTCGCCATTGTAGACTCCTCCACAAGGCACAGGGTGTATAAAGAAAATCCAAAACGCCAAGACCAAAAGAATCCCAATATCTTTGTGCGGTCGAAAATTCCCATTTTTAATGTCAGATTAAAACCTCTGAGCGCTAGGGTTTCGATCTCAGATCCACCACCAAAGGTACAACCGCCCCTTCTGCAACTTCAGTGGCGATTTTGATCATCATTTCCATGGATTCTACATTGCATTCGTTTGCACTCTTGCAGATTCAGAACTGTGTTTTTGTTTTTTTTATCCATTTCTTTTTGTTTAATTTGAAATTAGTTGCAAATTGTTTCGTTGGCTGACTTTTGTGCTCTGTTTGGTTCCTGAGAAAACCTATGATTGTTTGTTTGGCATTTGAACTGTTCATTTCCTGTGAACGGATTCAGTTTAACTCACAGGAACAAGAAATTGGTCGAAATGAAACGATTTACTGTAAATATGTGTTTTGGGTGATCATTTTTTGTGCAAAGAATCTGAAGCTACTACTATGGTTTTGATGGTAGGACTTTTGTGGCGATGGAGGGGTTAAGACAACTAGAGGCGTTGTGTGAGAGGTTGTACAATTCACAGGACTCAGTCGAACGAGCCCACGCGGAGAACACTCTCAAATGCTTTTCTGTGAACATCGAATACATTTCCCAGTGCCAATACATCCTTGACAATGCCGTGACTCCGTATGCGTTGATGCTAGCTAGTTCTAGTTTGTTGAAGCAAGTTACTGAGCATAGCCTTGCTTTGCAGCTTCGTCTTGATATCCGTAATTTCCTTTACATTTATCTGTTGTCTGGTTTGCTTATTGTTTGCATCTTCATTGTATGGAATTGACCATTGTGGAAATTGGTTGTAGGGAGCTACCTTATTAACTATTTGGCCACTAGAGGACCCGAGTTACAGCCGTTTGTGACTGCGTCCTTAATTCAACTGTTATGTCGACTCACCAAGTTTGGATGGTTTGATGATGACCGGTTCCGGGATGTGGTGAAAGAGTCAATGAACTTCTTGAACCAGGTGAGATGACTTTCTTTTTCTAATCTAACATATCTACGTTGTAACTTCCTCAAGTTTTCTGCTATCCATGTTGTATTTTGTGTTCCACTGTACTCATCTTTGTATTTATATATGCATGTTTAGCTTGCATATATTTCCATCTTTAACTTCTCTTCTTCATTTCATATTCATATATTTATGGTTTTATGGCAATGCTGTAGCACAGAGAAGACACTGAACAAGCCGTCCACTGAATACTTTTTTTTTTTTTTCCCTTTTTTTGAGAGGCTGCTTAAGAAAACATTAAACAAACACTACCAACCAGAAAACAGACAACCAAATTACATTACATCAAACCTAAGCTAAACGAAATCTTAAGTGACAATATCCTGCCAATTCACATAAGTAAAGAAAAATGGTACATCCCAAAACACAAAGGAAACCAAAGCCCATAAAGAGGTCCAAAATCGAACTTTATCTCACAAAAGCCCTAGATTATTTTGTTTGTCCTTATAGTTGGGACTTTGGGTCAGAAGAAACTTGAAGGCGATGGAGGTGGATGAATTCTCTGCACTGATGCTGCTTCTAGAGGATGTATGTTTGTTTCCAGCTAGAGTGGATGCTAGGAAATGGAGAGTCGAGGTCTCGGGTCATTCTCATGTAAATAGTGTAGCAGTTATATGTGTGACCAGCCAGGTTTTCCCCTGTTTCAGCCTAAGGCAGGGTTCCCCTAATGTCAAGTTCTTGGCATGGCGTGTGGCTCATGGGCGGGTAAACACATGTGATTTAGTCCAAAGA
The DNA here is from genome assembly GCF_963921425.1 of Dryas octopetala. Taxonomy (NCBI): domain Eukaryota; kingdom Viridiplantae; phylum Streptophyta; class Magnoliopsida; order Rosales; family Rosaceae; genus Dryas; species Dryas octopetala. The sequence goes on along the minus strand of NC_141368.1, from coordinate 18,711,175 downwards.
AAGGCCTTAATTGTGTTTTTGTCCACAGTGGTGCATATTGTGTAAAGAAGGGGAAGAGAGCATGGATCGTGGTTTTCTTCACTCTTCACTTGCTTTAAAGCTGTGGTGGAGGCTGTTTAAGGAGGCTAATGGAAGTTTGGGTTATCCCTGGGGCATGTTATGCTTTGCTTTGTGAGCGACATAAGGTATTGGGAAGAGGCAAGAAATAAAAAACTTTATGGGGTGCATGGTGATAACAGTTTTTTGGGTTATTTGGATGAAATGGAATAGGAGGATATTCAAGGACTATAAAGGGAGGGAGTAGAGGAACTTTGGGAGAGAATCAGATTTTTGTGGGCTTCAGTAGCTTCAGAATTAAGGGGGGACTTCTTTTACTGCTATTACAATTGATTGTAAAGCTGCTGTATGTTAGTGTTTTGGTTACGGGCTTTTCTTGTTTCTGTTTTAGGGGGTGGCGTAACACTTTGGATGTTATATGTACTGCCAATGTGGACACCTTGTCCACAAATTGCACGTTGATTTTCAATAATAAAATTTCCATTTCTTTTTTGAAGAAAATAGAACTAGTATTCTGCATTAGGCCCTTTATTGCACATAGCCAACCTTCAACTGAGAAAGTTGAACTTCTCATCTTTCCATTTTCTTTACTTTAACTTTTCATATTGAAATAGTAATAAGAATGAGAAGTGCTCAGCCTTTTTTTTTTTTTTTTCCATCATCGAGCTATTTTCTCAGGTCCTCTACAGTATTGTGACCACAATTGACTACTAGAGTGCCACCTCAAGCTTATGAATGTGTTAATTTCTTATCTTATATTTTCTTATGTTGCTCCATATCCATCTTATTTTCTCAGGTCCTCTACAGTATTGTGACCACAATTGACTACTAGAGTGCCACCTCAAGCTTATGAATGTGTTAATTTCTTATCTTATATTTTCTTATGTTGCTCCATATCCATCTTTACATATATATATATTTTTTATGATAGGAGACAAAACGATTATAGTAAATAAAATAGGTAAGTACAATGAAAGTGGACCAGAAGTCCACACAAGTTACAATCCCAAACTACAATAACCAGAATCACAAGAACACAGCAGTCAAAAAACATCAACCAACCTTCCAAAGAATAACAACAAGCAGAGAAGAAAACAAGGAACAATCTGATCACAGCACTCCTCCCAATCAAGACGAATAATACTAAAACTAACTCTCTAAAGCTTCCAAAGAATAACAACATGCAGAGAAGAAAACAAGGAACAATCTGATCACAGCACTCCTCCCAATCAAGACGAATAATACTAAAACTAACTCTCTAAAGTGTTTAGAAAACGATGCCCAATAGAAGGGTAAAAACTTAGTATATCTCAAAAGTAAATCCACTTCCTCTTCTTTGTCCTCAAAACATCTTTTGTTCTGCTAAAACTAAACAGTCTACATCCTAACATCTTGAATCTCATGTGCTCCATATGTATGTAATGTTGTTCTCTTAGAACTGTGGAATTATTTTCACAATATGTATAGTGAGTACATCTAAGTGCTACTACTGAGAGATTTTAAAGTGGCTGTGTCTACCTATTATATATTTTTCTCTATTCAGTACATCTTGCAGATAATTGTAACTCACAATCAATTTGTTTACCAGGCAACATCTGATCACTATGCCATTGGTTTGAAGATATTGAACCAACTTGTGTCTGAGATGAATCAGGTTAGTCTTCAATTTTTCCCCAGTTTGGCATCATTAATGTGAGGGATTACTATTTAATCACATAAGTTTCCACTTATTTTTTGTAGTCTTGCTTTTGTCTCACTCCAATGAATAAGTTCCATCTTACAGTCATATTACAAATGTTATCAGCCTGCAACTATGTATTCACTGACCTTGGCTGGTAGTTGATAAGATTGAAATTCCATTTTACAATCTTTTACTGATTTTATACTGCTGGAGATTCGTCTTTATTATGGCACATGCTAAAAGGCTGTAGTTCCCATGCTACCTGTTTTCATATAATTATGAAATTTTCATTAACAATGTTATCATGCCCAACAGTAAATATAAGGGAACAGGCTGGTGATGATGCTGATAGTTGACTGAGTTATGCCATCTAAAATTGAAACTTATGAACTGTCTTAATTTTCTTCTACCTATGGATGGTGTTTATCTTATTTGAAATTTTGGGATAAAAGACACTTGTTGTTATAAGGACTAGTAAGGAAAAACATCAAAGGATGGTAATGTCAGCACCAGTGGATAAATTGGTAGTTTGGAGAGGAGTGTTGGATATGCAGTGATGGGCTTGGGTGTTGGTTGGTGTGGGTTTGGATTTGTTTAGCACAAACGAATCATCAGAGGTTTTTTTCTCTGGTTTTTTGCTTCCCTTTGTGACTAGCCAAGGGTGTTTTAATGGCTGCCCTGATTCAGTGACAAGTAAGATTAAGATGAGTTGCGTTGGATGGATGTGTATATTGCTAGTGAAGGATATTTTGGTTAGAATAGAAAAAATATTGGTTAGTTTTAAGTTTTTATTTTTCATTATCCTGAGGTATTTTAGGCTATTTCAATCGAAAAAACTTAGAAATTTCTAGACTTGTTTGATTCTTCCTTCCTTTTCACCTCTTTAAGTATGCTTCTGATTTATGTTTATACTTTAAAGTATCTTTCTTCCAAGAGATTTTGGATGAGAAGATTGAGCCTAAAGTATGCTGAATTCACATTTATAGTTGTGTGATACCCTGATAATTGGTTATGGTGGATTCAACTGACAGCTCTTTATTATTTATTTTAAAAAATGTACAAATGGAAAAATAATTCTCTTCTTAATTTTCTTGACACAATTTCTCCAATTGGAATAGGCTTCCATTGTTTGATCCGTACAATTTTCTTGAGTGTTATTGTTTCTGAGAATTTACACATCAAATAAATTTCTTTAGTGATACTTTTGATGCAGTCATAGTTAAAGAAGCACCATTGCATGTTAATGCATGGTGTGTGCATGACTTCCACAACTGCTCTATCAACCTTTCTCTAGTCAGAGTTTTGGCTTGGTTAGTAGCTCTTGGAAAGATAAATACTTGTGATATTCTACAAAAAAGAATGCCAAATTGATGCAGGAGCATCTCCTAGGGTTCCAAGACTTATTATTATTTTTTAATAGCTTTTTTGATTTTTATTTCCTAGCTGGATGTCTTACATCACAAATGTTTGTTTATCTCCAAGCTGGTGTGTTATGTGTAAGGTCCAAGGGGAGAGTGTTGATCATATTTTCCTTCAGTGCTCTGTGGCAGCAAAGCTGTCTGTGGTCAAATTTATTCAAAGATGCAGGGGTAATGTGGGTAATGCCAGAAGGGTGCTATTCTTTGTTGAGTGAAAAGTTCTTTGGTTTTGGTGGGGTTAAGAAGGCCAAGGTGTTTTGGAATTGCAGAATGATGGCCATTTTTTGGGTTATTTGGATGGAGAGGAATCGAAGAATTTTTGAGGATTATAGAGGAGCAGATGTTGAAGAATTGTGGGATCGAGTAGTTTTTTGGTCTTCCCTTTGGGCATCTGTTACTAGTGATTTCAGGGGTGTATATTTATCCGATATAATTCTAGATTGGAGGGCAGCACTTATATAATTGGATTCTGCTCTATGAGGCCTAACTCTATGTTGTTCTCTTTGATCTTTTCTCTTAAATAATGGACATCTTGTCCATTGCGTGTATTGCTTTGAGTTTTGATCAATAAAAAGTTTCTTTACCTTTCTCTAGGAACATAATCCGTGCTACAAACAACTAATAAAATATCTAGCTTGCAATCCTTATATATTTGATTTTGGGAAGAAATCGACTTAAAATGACTGAAAAAATCAGAAAGTCATGCTCTTCAGGCAATTGTAGTTTTATTTTTTTTTGGTTCTTTATTTCCCCCTTTTTTTTTTTTTTGGGGATGAGAAACATGATTTCATTAAATGAAAATAAAGGAGTACATAGTACAATACAGTGGACAAGATGTCCACCTTCTTAAAAGTTTCTAGATAACAAGCTCTAGGGTATTAAAGTCCAAACAAACAGATAACAACAGTATAGTACCACAGCCCTAGAAAACACATAAGCTGTAGACCCTAGTAAAACATCAATAATGAAGCCCTAACACAAAACAGCCTCCCAATTATAACTAGTAGTCCTGAATGCTGGAGTGATTGACACCTATAATGAAGCCCAAAAACGAACTCTCTTCCACAAATTATCCATCTCTTCCCCCCTAACAATATTGAAAAACCTTCTATTTCTCTCCAACCAGATTACCCTCAAAACAGCCATCACTGCACACCTTCCCAACACCATACCCCTCTTCTTCCCCTCAAAGAACTTCAATCTCTCTGCCAGCAAAGCAGCACAAGAATCCAGAGTCTCCTACCTCAATCCACCCTCCCTGAACAGCCTCTGCCATATGATAGGACAACGTAGAAATAAATGAGTCACACTTTCTGCATCCCTTCTGCACGTCACACCATTGAGGAGATAAACATCAATTAGGTCTCCTCCTTTGCACCATGTCACAAGTATTCACATTCCCTTGAGCAATGGCCCAAGCTAAAACCTTTACCTTAGGTGGTACTTTACCCTTCCAAATTGTTTGAGACGGATAAAAAAAGGAAAGAGAATCGTCTTCCAATAACTGCCATAAATAAGACTTGCAAGAGAATATTCCTGATGGCTACAATTTCCAAATCCCTTTATCCTTCCTAAATGGAACCAATACCATTTTCTAAAACGACTAGAAGTTCAGACAACTCCCTTGCCTCTTGATCATTCAGGTTTCTTCAAAAGCCAAAATCCCAAGATAAAGGAATATAAGTGGGAAAAGATTGATTCATACACAAACTAGAATTCAAAGCATTATGAGATTGCGATAATCTGTCTAATGTAGGAAATAGAGAAGAAAATTTTGTTTTCCCTACCCAACTCTCTTCCCAAAACCTCATCCTCTCCCCATTGCCCACCCCAAATTGCAGAATGATTGAAAATGAATCAGGCCTTGAGAGTTGTCTTTCCAAGGGCATTGACTTAAACCTCTAATCACAATGTTAGAATCCCAGTCATTATCATGAAGCCCATATTTCCCAATTGAAGTTTTACCTATATGAATTTAGAATGTTAAATATCCAATTATTTACCTGAAAAATTAAGGACCAATTGCAAATATCATCCTGAAGTTTATTCAGGCATCCTTACATGGTTAGATGATAGTCTATATTTTGAATATTTATTTATTTTCTTTTTGATATGGTGCTACAATCTTTCACCCTCTTGTTAGGGAACAGTGATGGAGCTTAGTTCAAATGCTCAAAGTTTTCCCTTGGTCAAACTTGTTCAAGCATATGGTTATTTGATTTAGTTTCAATATTGATCCAGAATCATTTATTACTTTTAAATTTTGCGTATAAGCATGTATACTTTTATTTTCTTTCCTTTATATGGACTTTCTTTTTAAAATTATTCAATTTTTTAGATATATTGTCTAACATTTGGTCGTATGCTGCTAAACTCTCAGCCTAATCCTGGGTTGCCTTCAACACATCATCGAAGGGTTGCCTGCTCCTTCAGGGACCAGTCTCTTTTTCAAATATTCCAAATATCTTTAACTTCATTGCGTCAACTGGAAAATAATGGTAATATGCCTGGCATTCATTCTTAAGTTGTTTGCATTCCTCCCTTTCCACTACTTTCTAAATATTTTACTTTTTGTTTTACTGTTATTAATGGTGTTGCATTCATGTGATCCACAGTTGCTAGTCGATTACAAGAGTTGGCTCTTTCGCTTTCGCTTAAATGTTTATCTTTTGATTTCGTTGGGACATCAATTGATGAAAGTTCAGAAGAATTTGGTACTGTTCAGGTATTTTCCTCTTTTGGTTTGGATTGTTAAACATTTGAAGGCTCATCATTCGTCAATGAGTCCCATCTGCAATGGATCATGAAATAATAATGTAAATGATCTTACAGATACCATCTTCTTGGAGGTCAGTTTTGGAGGATCCTTCAACTCTTCAAATATTCTTTGATTACTATGGCATTACAAAGTCTCCTCTTTCAAAGGAGGTTAGTATATGTAACTTTATTTTTTAACTAATTGTTGATGATTTCTAGGACATTCTCCCATCAAAATTTTAATGAATTGGATGATTGAGGGTACAATACCTTTTTCCAGCACTTATCTAAAAAATTATCTAGTAAATTAACCTACAATTACTTTGACATGATGCTCTGTCCTTCCATGTTTGGCATATTTGGGTTCTTATGATAGAACTAACCTAAATTATTTAGGCAATCTTCAGGTTATGGGGATGTCATGCAGGTTTTTATTGTTTTTTTTATTATTTTTTATTTTTTTATAGGAAACAAACTTTTATTGATATGAACAAAGTGGTACAATACAGTGGATAAGATATTCGTTAGGCTTAAAAAAAAAAATTGTTTGTTATTAGGGGAAAGATACTACGGTTAAAACTAAAACTTACAGCAGAAAACTATAAAAGCTACATAGCAAAAACAGCAAAGAAGGTACATAAAATATCAAAAACCACAATAACTAGACCCTAAAACGCCATTTGAGTAAAAAGATTCTTCTCCCACAATTTGAGTAAAAAGATTCTTCTCCCACCATTTGAATGCTAAAGTTTTGATTGCCCGTGTGTTTTCAACTGTTAAACGGCTTTCTTTCTTTCTCTTTTGGTTTTCACTATTGTTCTTTCTAGGCATTGGAGTGCTTGGTGCGACTAGCTTCTGTTAGACGTTCTTTGTTTACAAATGATGCTGCCCGTTCTAAGTTCTTGGCTCATTTAATGACAGGAACCAAAGAAATCCTACAAACAGGGCAAGGTGTTGTTGGCTTGTCCCTTTTTTCTTTGTTTTTCATGTACCTTGTAATCCAATAATGCTAAATGATAATAATTTGTTCTTCGTGCATGAATGTGTGAGTGGGTGCAGTTCTGTGTATTTTTGGTTGTTATTAATTTCCTAGGTATGATTTTTATTTCTCCTTTTTATTTTTCTCCATCTAGCATGAAAAAACTATGGACAGTTTTGTATCTATACTTTTTCTAAGTTGTAGCTCTTATCATTTATTGATTGGGCCTAGGCTAATTCTTTATTTGTATCAATACTTACTCTACTACTCCACATCTTTATAAAAAAAAAAAAAATTCTATATTTATTCTACTCCAGGAGGCTACTTTTTTATTTTTTAATCTTGTCACTCACTGTGCTATCACTGTAAAACCATCCATAAATTTATTGGTTAAGTTATGATTTACCATAATATATTTTCTTAGTTCTGTTGGCTTTTTGTTCATAATGATTTCTTTGGACTGGAAATCAGGTCTTGCTGATCATGATAATTACCATGAGTATTGTCGTCTACTTGGACGTTTCCGAGTGAATTATCAGGTGATTCTTTTTCTTTTTGATAATTTTGTCAAAAGGTTTTTTACTTTTGGCCAATGATACCAAATAGTCATTTTTGGTATCTTCGGCCAATAGTTTAAATGAAGATATTGAGGAACTTACTCATAGAATTATAGCTGGTTTAGACGAAATAACGAACCTTTTTGGGACGAGGTGATTATTTTGACAGAATTAGATACCTAGCCTCGCTATAGGCTGCAGAGGTTTTTTCATGTGTTTTTTATTATGGGTGCATTCTAGAGACTGTTAATCCTTTTTGGCGGAGGATGTTGCAGGGGTTAATACAAATAAGAAGGCTAGCACCTTGTGGGTTTATGCAGTTTTGGCCATTTTTTGGACTTCTTGGGACTGTTTACAGTAGGGTTTTTTAAGATAAGAGGGAGGAGGTGGATTTCCGGTGGGGGAGGTGCAGATTTTTTTGGCTTCTTGTGGCTTGTAAATTCATTTTAGGAACATTCCCATTAGTTTGGTCTATCTTGATTTGGAGAGGAGGGGGGGGGGGGGGGGTTGTGATGTATTGCTTGAACAGTGTAATTTTAGTTTTGATGCGAGAGTGTGCAGATAGTTTTAAATTTGTAATTTCTTATGGTGGTTGGTGTCCATGAATTTTATATTCTGGTATGCAAATCTTGCTTTGAATTGGTCAAGTTTACTGCTTATGTTTATTGAATTTCTAATATCTTGTGCAGTTGTCAGAGCTTGTGAATGTTGAAGGCTATAGTGACTGGATTCGTTTAGTAGCAGAGTTCACGTTAAAGTCTCTGCAATCCTGGAAGGTTGACTGACTTTTGTCACTCTTTTTTAAGCATTACCAAAAGAATGTTGCATATTAAGCTGTTAAATGGAAACACTTTCACCATAAATCATCATCATCATTGTCTTTGTCCCATGTGTATGGCGTTGGTCACTGATCGTTCATTCTTTTATATTATATTCTCTATCCGCTGAATCTAACGTTTATAGATCCTTTTGTTTTACTTCATCCCATGTGAGTGCTGGTCGGCCTTTTAATCTTTTACCTTCTATTTGGATTAGTCTTGCTTTGGTTAGGTGCATCTAGTATATGTCCATATCATCTGACTCTAGTTTCTCTTATCTTATCCAGAATAGTTGTTAGTCCCAATGTTTGTCTAATAGGCAGATTTGGTTTTTTTTTCCTGTCATTTCTAGTCACTTTTAGCACTATCTTAACACTATCATATGTGCAACATGGATGCGTTGATCTTGCCTTTTCTATATGGTCCAGCATTCCATCCCATAATGAATAGTTTTCCTAATGACCGTTACTGCCCTAGGTAGCTTTTAACTGTTGTCTCATTTCCTAACAGCTCAAGCTTTTAGGGTCTTGTGGTTGTGTAACATGGTATCAAAACCTTGGTTGCAGGAGGTCTTGGTGCAGGGTGAGGCTGCACCTATATGTCTCTCTCTGTCTACATTTCTTAGTCTTTCCATATGCAGGATAGCGTTGCATGTAAGGGATGTTAGCTTGATATACAAGTTGACTCATTCCCTAACAGTTTAATCTTTTGGGGTGTAGTGGTTGCCTAAAATGAACATCATTATTTATGGTGCCGGGGCTTGAACTAATTATTTTGATTCATTTTGACTTGAATTACTGACAAACCTTTTCTTCTTGCCAGTGGGCCAGCAGCAGTGTATACTACCTTTTAGGACTGTGGTCTAGATTAGTGACATCTGTACCATACTTGAAAGGCGATGCACCCAGCTTGCTTGATGAATTTGTGCCTAAAATTACCGAAGGTTTCATCACTTCAAGATTTAACTCCGTGCAGGTATAGCATCAAATGCTTTTCTGGGCCATTACTGTAACTTTGGAAGTTATATAAGTTCTCTCTATTTCTTCTATTACTTTTTTACAGGATGGATCACCAGATGATCTTTCTGAGAACCCATTAGACAATGTTGAACTTCTTCAGGATCAGTTGGATTGCTTCCCTTACCTCTGCAGATTCCAGGTTTAGTATCTACAAATGATGCGTGCTAGTTTTTTGTTTTCCCAGTCTGAAGAAATTATGGTTTTGCAATTCATTAATGACTACTTTGTATGCATTTAAATGCATATCATGACTGACTCGTGTAGCTGATTTTACTGTGTAAGTTGTCTTTGTGACCTTCTTTCTTTGGGTTGCAGTATGAAAGCAGTAGTTTGTATATAATAAACATAGTGGAACCTATTCTGCAAATATACACGGTATGGTCATTTACAATGAATGATGCTTCCCTATTTGGAAATTGAAAGAAAAATGTGGACTTTATGTTTTGATCAATTCTTCCTATTGACATGAATAGGAAAGAGCTCGATTGCAGACAAGTGATAACAATGACCTCTCTGTTATTGAAGCCAAACTTGCTTGGATTATTCATATTGTTGCTGCTATTCTGAAGATTAAACAATGTACTGGCTGTAGGTAAGAAACCTAATGTACTTTATCTATTTATTTTTTCATTTTTCTTTTCCCATTCAAATCAGTGTACCGTTGCATTGTTACTGTGGCAAGTTTTTATTGTGTTACATTTCTCCTGTGCAGTGTTGAGTCACAAGAAGTACTTGATGCAGAACTTTCGGCTCGTATCTTGCAATTAATAAATGTCACTGATAATGGGGTACACAGCCAGGTAAAGCAACAGGACTGACCTCCTTTAATTTTGGATTTAAATATTTACTTTCTAATGCCAGATTATGCTTTTCTCTCTCTACCTAATTTTGGTGTGTTTTTGTATCATGGTTTGATATAAAATGGAAGTGAGGTCCTGTCTTTAAAACTCTGCTGCATTGGGCGTCAAGGACTTTGCTTTATATATTCAACCATATAACTTGGTGTTAGTGTGATGTTGAACTTTATAGATTGCCTAGTTATTTTTTAATTTGTTCATTCGGATCTGACATTATTGGAGTCATTCTTTATTGCTGATCACTTGTGCATACGGGGTTTAATTTTTTTAAAGTATGGCTTTGTATACCCTGTAAGGATGTAACATTAGCAAAACTTGACCACTTCTTTTTATTAAAAAAATAATAATAATAATTAAAACCTTTGGTTACTGAGGACTGAGGTCCAAGTTTTAGTTGGGTTTGAGTTTAGCACCTTTGTTTTTGTTAATTCTGAATTAATTTCCACCATCCTTCTGGACATTTTTGTGTCATAGTTTGCACTATTGAGTTAATCTCCTTGGCATTTGGCAGAGATATGGTGAAGTAAGCAAGCAAAGACTTGATCGTGCAATTCTGACCTTTTTTCAACATTTTCGGAAGTCTTATGTAGGCGATCAGGCCATGCATTCTTCAAAGGTAATTAAGCTCTCTTTGTATTCTTCTAAAGTTATATTATCGACATTGCTCTTGAAGCTTCTCCATTTGTTGCAGCAGTTATATGCCCGCCTTTCTGAGCTTCTTGGACTTCATGATCATCTTTTAATGTTAAATGTGATTGTCAGCAAGATTGCTACAAACCTGAAATGTTACACTGAGGTGAAACCATTTTCATGCTTTATTCATATTAGATATTTTGGGATTTTATTTCGCATTTTAATTCTTGCTTATTTCAGAGTGAGGAGGTCATTGATCACACCCTGAGTTTGTTCTTTGAGCTGGCTTCTGGGTTAGTTTTGTTACTTCAGTATTTGGTTCAGAGCATTGGAGCTGCTTGTTGCTTTAACAAAGTCTCATGTACCTTGATCATATTTGCTTAATGCACCACTTCAATTCTTTTGGCAGATACATGACTGGCAAGCTGCTTTTGAAGTTGGATACTGTTAAATTCATAGTTGCCAATCATACTGTAAATCCAACTCTGAAAATCTATCTTTTGCTTTTTGACGTTTTATGTGACTATCTTTAAAGCATGTTGTGTCTCTTTTCTAAAAAATTCTTTTCTTGAATTTCTCTTTTCAGAGGGAGCACTTTCCTTTTCTAGAAGAATACAGATGTTCTCGCAGCAGAACAACTTTCTATTACACAATTGGTTGGTTAATATTCATGGAAGATAGCCCTGTGAAATTTAAATCTTCAATGGATCCACTTTTGCAAGTACTCTCTCTCTCTCTCTCTCTCTCTCTCTCAATAATTTTGCATATGTGTGCTTCAGAATCTCAACACACATTCCTATCCTGTTCTTGAAAATGCATTACTGTACTTCAGACTTGACACTGTCAAGTGTGGTATAATAATGCATGGTTTTCTTTCTCCTAATAGGAGAAAAGTTGGAAACCTGTATTATGGTCTTCCGAATAATATTTTGTCTGGCTCTTTTATGCTCTTGTTACTTATCATTATCTATAGTCTCATGTTTATTAATTCAAATATAGTAAACATAATGAATTTATTAATGAAAGTGAAAACCAGTAAAATGAAGGTGAGAAAGCAGTTCACTTGTCAATAAAATATAAAATTAACAGCTTTAATTGAAAATTTCCAATCTGTATAGATAAAGAAAAATAGTATTTTCAAGCCAGCAGAAAATGAAAGCCACAAGGATGTCCAAAAACGAACTTCATCCCACAGAAAATCTACTTCCTCCTTGCATTTCATTTCATTTCTACAAAAGCTTCCTAGTCCTTAGTAATTATTTTTCTATGGATTTTCATTTTAGTTACTGATGTACCATATATGTTATTTTAGGTTTTTATCAGTTTGGAATCTACTCCTGATTCAATGTTTCGTACCGATGCTGTAAAGTATGCATTAATTGGGCTGATGAGGGACCTTAGAGGAATTGCTATGGCCACAAATAGGTAAGTACTTGTGCATTTTCTGAATCAAATTTCCAAGGCCTAACATATATATATATATATATTTTTTTTTCTTATGCTCTTCTCTTTGAATATCTTCAGTCGCAGAACTTATGGGCTTCTGTTTGATTGGTTGTATCCTGCACACATGCCACTTCTTTTGAAAGGCATCTTGCATTGGTCCGACACACCAGAGGTAAAGGATAATGCTAACTTCTTCTTTTATCAAGAAATTCAGAGAGTTCCCATGTATTCATGTAATAAGTGGTTAAGCCATCAAAGGATTTGACAAACTCTTTCACTTTGGAAATTGAACTTTATGAACTAGTTAAAGATTTATACTTTTTCCAGAAGCTTCCTTTTTTAAAAAAAAAATAAATTTGTTTCGCAGCAAAAAGACTTTGTTTCTTGTTCAGCACCCTCTGTGCATTACATTTTATTACTTGTTAGGCAGAATTAATTCCTTGAAGCAGATTAAAATACAATGGAAACTGGGAGCAACTCTCTCTCTCTCTCTCTCTCTCTCTCTCTCTCTCTCTCTCTCTCTCTCTCTCTCTCTCTCTCTCTCTCTCTCTCTCTCTCTCTCTCTCGCTCTCGTGTGTGCACGCACACACGCAGTTTTGCTCTTTTTCCAATCTTCTCTCTTTTCTGTGTTCTCTCTAAATATATATATTTTTTATCTATGTGTATGTCCTGCTAAATTCGGGTCCATTCTTATTTCTTGCAAAGTTATGGGTGTTTTCTTATTCTCTATTTGTCCATGCTTAATGCTGCAGGTTACCACTCCTTTATTGAAATTCATGGCTGAGTTTGTGCTGAACAAAGCCCAACGTTTGACTTTTGACTCATCTTCTCCTAATGGCATACTTCTTTTCCGAGAAGTCAGTAAATTGATTGTTGCTTATGGGTCAAGGATTTTGTCTCTTCCAAATGTTGCTGATGTATATGCCTTCAAATACAAGGGAATATGGATTTCTTTAACTATTCTATCAAGAGGTGAGAACATGAACCTCTTGTTTCTTGTAACTGTAAGGGAAAATTTTTAATTGTCCTTAAAATTTGACCACTATATCAATGTGCCCCCTCAACTTTAGTTTTGAAGTCAATCTGCCCCTTTGGACAGCTCAGTTAAATATTCCGTCCAGAAGTGATCACATGTCATGCACGTGATCACTTTTCCAGGGCTAAACAAATCAAACACAAATTAAATTCAATTCAATTTTAAGGGTTAGATTAAAGAAATTGAATTTAATCTAAATTAATTTTTCTGGGTTAAATTAAATTAAATTAAATTAAATTAAATTAAATTAAAAAACTGAATTTAATTAAAATGCTTTTCCAGACAAACCCAAACCCCTTCCCCCCCACCCACCACCCTCCCCTCTCAGCGCCTCCCCACCTCCCTCGCTCATCGGCGACCACTCATCTCCTCTCTCACTGGTTGGCAATCACTCATCTCCTCTCTCTCTCTCTCACCCTCTCTCTCACCCTCTCTCTTCCCTTCTCTCCCAACCCACCTGGAGCAAACACCCAGATTTGGAAAAAAAAAAAAATAGAGCAGCTTGAATCCGACGACGCCACCGTGCGTCACCGAAAAAGTGGGGAAGGGTTTGGGTTTTTTTATGTTAATTTTATTTTGTTATTTTCAATTTTTAAATTTAATGTGTTTTGACTTCTTTTAGTGCTGAAAAAGTGATCACATGCATGACACATGATCACTTTTGGACGGAATATGTAACTGAGCTGACCAAAGGGGCAAATTAGCTACAAAACTAAAGTTGAGGGGGCACATTGACCCAACCCAACCCAGCATGTGCATGATTATTTACTAGGCATACTTGTTTTTGTTTTTGTTTTTTTTTTTCAATTTCTGAATAATAGGCTATTTTTCTGAGAATGTCTTATGATCATTGCATGACAACTATTGCTCTGTTTATTTTGCACGTCTTACATATAATCTTCAACATTTGACCCGTGCATTATTTCTGTCGGTTCCCTTGAATATAATCTTTCTTCTGAAGCTTCTCTCAAACAGTGTAATTCTGCAGTCTGCAATAGTTAGAATCATATTTCTGGGTGCAGGATAGGCAGTAAAAACAACCTAGAGAAAAGTCAAGGTCTGTTGAGGGCATGATTAAATATCTTAATTTCGTAGTTGGCTAGTTGGTAATATTTAAATTGCATACAGACTTTGTGTTGCAAACTTGTTCAATCTGAAGTTGTGATTGAGGTGTGTACCTTTAATGAACTAAGATTAATATTTGGTTTACTGGTTTAAAATGGTGGTCGGTATGACTAGCAGCTAGCAAGAAATATGAAGATGCTTATTTTTGAAATATGGAATGCTTCTTTATGAGTTGATTTTAGTGAGTTGTTTCTAAATGACAGCTCTTGCTGGAAACTATGTCAACTTTGGGGTGTTTGAGCTATATGGTGATAGAGCACTTGCTGATGCACTTGATATTGCTCTAAAGATGACATTATCAATTCCTTTGGCTGATATATTGGCATTCCGGAAGGTACGTGGTTGGATTTTTTCATGTAGAACCATATGATTTCCAGTGACTGCTTGTTTGTGTGCAATCTCCTTTTTGTTAATTTGATTTTTAGTGAGAGTACTAGGCTTTTGATTTGCAGCAGCTATGCCAATGAAGGACCAGGGGCAGGTCTGCCCCTCTTCAATTTTTTTATTCTTTTTTGAAATTGTTTTTATATTTGTAGCAAATCTTGCAAAAATGCCATTGAATCTCCAAATGGCCTCCTCTCCTCTCCCTCTCTTACTCCCAATCTTTCATCTTTTGTGGCTCTCCCACTCAGCCAGAGGTATGAAATGTCTCTATCTGATCTGGTTATTGTCAAAAAAAAATCCCTGGAAAATGGTTAGCAGCAAAGACAGCTACCCTACCACAATCATTTAAATTTATTCTAAAACCCAATTTCCAGCTTACTAGAAATCTGAATTTTCTGCAAAACTATCAATTGGAGCCTCTTGAAAATTTGATAAGTTATAAAACCTTGGGAACATAGTTTGCTAGGGTTGACCATTGTTTGTGGAACATACTATAAATATTAAAAGCTTAGAACGGTTCACCCCCTAAGAATCTTCTGAACTGTCCTGAGAAAAAATGGGGAAAAATTATCCTTTTAAAAGCATGGTTCTGAATACTGGCAGCAATTATTAAGATTGAAATCATTGTATTACCCTTTCTTTAGTTAGTCCTTGCTGAAAATTCTATCGTGTCAATGCTGTTTGATGCTTTAAACTTCTTGTTTGTTTACTTGATTGCAGTAAATTGCATACATATCAGGCCTTATTTTTTCTCTTTGTTTTAAGTTTTTTTCTCACTTCAAATTTAAAGAGATCTTTATTTAGACTTCTCACTATGTGCAGCTGACAAGAGCCTACTTTGCGTTCTTAGAGGTTTTATTCAACAGCCATATAGTTTACATACTGAATCTGGATACCAGTACTTTTATGCATATAGTTGGATCCCTTGAATCTGGGCTTAAAGGTCTAGATTCAAGTATCTCATCACAGGTATGTGTTTTGCCAACTGTATTTATTAATGAAAGGACTCTTCTATTATCATGTATATGTCTCAAATTTTAGGCTCCAATTGTTTGCCAAAAAAAACCTATAGGTGAACATTTTTTCTTGTGTTTAGTTCAGAACTAGAGGATCAGTCAAAGAAAAATGCTATCCAAGCATAAAGAAACTAAGCCTAAAATTTAGAATCTAACTTGCATTTGTCAAGGGCACAAGCCATGTTCTGGAATGAACTTAAACCTTCCCTTGATCCTATTTCTCACCCAAGCTTCTCGAGTCTGATAACTCTCAACTGATTACTAGCCATTCAGTGGCAATATCCCAAATGGTAAATGGCTGGTCACTGCCAATTGCTAATTTCTGACTCCCAACCAGCAAATATTGTATTAGTAGATGACCATCATTTACCAGTCAGTTACTGGAATTTAAAAAAAAATAATAGTACTTTTTTGTGGAAGAAAAAACAAATGTCAAGTCATTTCCATTGAATAAGTTTTTTGGTGAAAATATGTTCTGCCAAGAAATTTTTTCTGAAAACCAAATGGAGTCTGAGGTAGAAATGTTTTAAGCATTTTACACGATATGGTGATACCAACTGACCTGTTACTTGTCTGGATCTGCTACCATATTTTTCCATTTTTTCATCATTGAAGTCCAAACTTCACTTTTTGCTTCAGTGTGCATCTGCTGTTGATAATTTGGGTGCTTACTATTTCAACAACATCACCATGGGTGAGACTCCTACATCACCTACTGCAGTCAATCTTGCTTGTCACATAGCTGACTGCCCCAATTTGTTTCCAGAAGTAAGTAAGGAATTGTATGTTGTAATTCTAATTTCTTGGTTATATTATGCTCTTTTTTTCCTTTTTTTCTGTCTTTTAGTTAAGAGGATGTGCATTTCTTTTGGTTGAGTAATTTCTCATTTTTGTTACATAGTGATCAGAAAGTATGTAAAATTGCATTTCTGTTAAATATTAACATGGTACTCTGTTTTTTTTCCTTGGATTGTGACACTATGCCTTACGGTCATCTGTATTATGTTGTTTTACTGTTATTCCTTTGTAAGACTCAGCCGAAAATCTTTTACTATGTCTATCATCTCTGAAATTTAAATAACTTCATTAGTATTTATACTCTTTTTTAAGTCATCCATGTTTGGTGACACTTGGGAATTCTTGCGAGTGATTATCAATAAGTAACTAAATTGAAATTATGAGAAGTTGTGTGTGATATTATTAATTTTAACGGAGCTTTGAACTCCTATACTTAAGTGTTTTCCTTTTTTCATCCAAATGCAAATTTATCTTATATAATAACTTGATAGAAAAATCATAAGCCCGACTAACTGTAAATAAGAGCTATGCATTGTTTTAGTTCAAGTAGTTCCATTTGCTTGTGCCTCACCCTTTGGAGGAGGTGTAGATGTATATATGCTCTTGTGGACTTTGTGCTTGGTTTTTTTTTTGGAGATAAGTAAATCTATTGGTTTGTCAATTGTGATATAGAACCTAATCAGTTTATTTGGGAATGAGGTGATTATATGTTTGGTAAAATATATAAAATTATCGTTTATTGTAACAAGCTGAAGAGAATCTTCAAACTTGAAACTCTCTTGATTAAAGCTTGTTTGGCAGTGCTTTTAGAAGGCTTAAAAGCACTTTCAAATAGTCAAAAGCGCTTTGCTTATGTTTGGCAAAAAAAAAAAAAAAAAAGTGCTTCCGGTTGAAGCACCTACCAGGTGCTTCCTTAGGAAGCGCTTCCAAGTATATTAACAAGAAGCACTTGAATTTTTTTCAAAAAAATTTATGAATTTGTAACAAAAGCGCTTCTAGTGAAAGCGGTACTGAGCAAAAGCGCTTCCTACAGAAGCACTCCCAAACAAGCCCTAACAATATTGAAAGAGTTTCATATTGAAAATAACTTGTAAATAGTGTGCTGTCAATCATCACTATTATTTTTTCTTCTTTTCGCGTCAAACATATGCATAGAAGGTGAATTTGATTACACGTTCTTTATGTTGTCAAACTTTGATAACCTTTTGGGGTTCTTTTTCATAATTATTCAATGTTTTAGGTTATATGAATAATCTGAATTCT
Source organism: Dryas octopetala (assembly GCF_963921425.1). Taxonomy (NCBI): domain Eukaryota; kingdom Viridiplantae; phylum Streptophyta; class Magnoliopsida; order Rosales; family Rosaceae; genus Dryas; species Dryas octopetala. Next base: position 18,693,331 of record NC_141368.1, on the reverse strand, counting down.
TTTATATGTGAAGATACTGAAGACTCTATTTGAGATTGTTTTATTCGAGGACTGTGCCAACCAGTGGAGTCTTAGCAGACCAATGCTGAGCTTGATACTTATTAGTGAGCAGGTGATACTTTTATTTGAGTGTATGTATGTATGGCTCTTACTTCCATATTTTACCTTGTTCAAAACCTTAGGCACACTCAAAACACGTGTGCATAAAACATGTGTTACGTAAATGCCCCATCTTAATCAGTTCTTCATTCTATCTTCACCTGATACACCATTCAATTTGCTATTTTGTGTGAGACAGCTTCCTGCAGCCATTTTTTTTTTTTTTAAATATCATTTTTACTGCAAGCAATGAAAAGGTCTTTCCAGTACTAATCTTAAATTTTCGATGACAGTTTACACTTTTCTTCTGCCAATTGAAAAGAAATTTTTTCTCTGTCTTTTCAGCTTCTGTTAGAAATTTTCTTGAAAACAGTGCAGATCTCTCTCTCTCTCTCTCTCTCTCTCTCTCTCTCTCTCTCTCTCTCTCTCTCTCTCTCTCTCTCTCTCTCTCTACATTGTTAATCTTGAAGGCTCCATCTATTATATAGAGTAGTCTTTGGGTGTTAGCATTTTATATTGTAACAACACATATTAGAATTTTGCAGATATGCTTTGTTTGTTGGTCTTAAACAGTATTTATGTAGTCTTTTACCTTTCTCTGTTCTCGTGGCCTGCATGACCTGTGAAAGGATGCTGTTCCTTTGTGTTTCAGTAAAGGAGTTGCATCTTTGAATTCCTGTCTTTTTTATGTATCTGTTCAGCTCATTGTGGTGGGCCAACATTGTTAATTCTGTTATCAGCTTGTTCAGATTTCCTAAAAACCCAAATAATTTAGGGTTTGTTTGATAACATTTTTTTATTTTTTATTTTAACTAGAGAGAGAGAGAGAGAATAGATAGAGTAAAAACAAAATGTTTGTATTGTCGTCTAAACCTTTTAACATCTGATGTCCTTTGTTACTTTATATCTTACTGAAAGACAGCCTGTACCTCGCAGATATTCTCTGATTTGAAAGTTCGGATCTTGGCTTCACAGGTTAGTTACCTTCCACTCTTTCTTCTTGTTTGAGTTATATAAGGGAAGAATAAAGATTAAGCTAATTGGTTGGGTCAAACTTGAACTTTTGAGTCAGAGCAACATTGAATTTTAAATTGAAAGATGCTAAATCCGTGCTGCCAAATCATAATATTAAGTCTTATATACCCAGAAGTGTTATGCTTCTTTGGAAGCAGCCATTTTCCCTTGGTTTCTTCTGAAGGGTTATTTCTTTAGCATGCCATGTGTATTTGCATTGCTTTCCATTTGGCATTTAAAAAAGAAAAAGGGATTGGTTTGGAGATATTGAAAAAAATTAAAATATAAGGAAGAAGCATGAACAGAATAAAGAACTATGGGTTCATAAATATGTTCATATGTTTTATGTATAATTTTGTGATATGAAATCTTGCTCATCTGTTTTCAAGTTTTTATATATTGACACTGTTTGCATTGACCTGCAGCCAGCAGATCAACATCAGCGGCTTTCACTGTGTTTTGACAAACTTATGGCAGATGTTACTAGAAGCTTGGATTCAAAGAACAGAGACAAGTTTACCCAAAACCTGACTGTATTCAGGAATGAATTTCGCGTGAAATAACTCTAGTATTCAAGAATATGAATTGTACCTGCAGAAAATGTTAGAAGAATATTTTGCTGCATACTTCGCTAACATGGAATCTCTGGTATTGAGAGAGAGGCTTCTTTTGTGTAAACATGGGATCTCTGATACTGAGATAAAGGGAAGGTGATTTTTTGAAGTTAATGGGCTTTTGGAACTGGAAGGTGTGTTACGAATTTTTTGTGGTGGTCGTATAGTTTTCACTGTACTTGAAGAGGGAGGATACTACTAAGGTTTTCCGTAGTGGTGGTTTGTAGAAGATCAATAGTGGTGGGTTTGACGTGTAGTTGAAAATAGCCCGTTCTAATATTAGTAAAAATCAATTCTTTTAGAAGAAAGGTGTACATCTCCCCAAGTTTGTGTTTAGGGATGGATTAGTTGTAAGGTGATCTCCTGTACATTATTAACCTATACATATTCTTTGTATTTGTTGATAATAGGAAAAAGAAATTAAATGATTGTTCTTTGCTCTTGGCCTTTTGTTTTCTTGGTTCTCTGTCTTTTGTTTCATATGTAATTCCTACTTACAAAGGGTTACTAGGTATTTCAATTTTTGAATCCTTTTTTGACACAAGGGTGAATATCCGGTGCCATAAGTGTGCCTAATGTCTGTGCCTGGACTACACAGACTAATGTAGACCATGCATCAAGCACATTCAACAATTTTATTTGAACCCATAGTTTAATTTGTTTTAAACTTTCACAGGTTCATTTTCTCTTGTTTTTCTTTTATATTGCAAGGGAAGAGCTAGACTCAAACCTAGTGTGGGGTAAGTACTCTATTACTAGAGCTTTAAGCCTCTACAATTTGGTTTGTTTAACTTATTTATGTTGACTTGATCGAATGGTAGTTCTTTGGATCTCAACCCCGTTGGTTTGGTATTCAATAGATTCGAGATTCTCTACAATTTGTCTACTAGGCTTACAGTGGAGTTGGCAATTATATTCATGATTGTCAACATATCATCCAACAAGCATAAATTGAACATCCGGAAAGAATGAGAATCATACAGTGAGTTGTCCAATTTTACTTGTATGATAATAGGGATTAAAGAAAATGTGAGGATCCTTGTAGGGACTTCGGGACTGGGTCATTCTATCAAGAATAAGCGTCATTTTACCTTTAATATGTTTTTTGGTCAGAATGACCTTTAAAATGTTCATTGACAACCGTTTCATATAATTTAAATTTGCAATTTGACAAATGCAGTTCTCTCAGCTTATTCAATATTGGGTTTTTCTAGGAAATGCTAGCCTGGAGGGTGCTGTCAATTGGGTGGTTGAACATGAGAATGAGCATTTCTTGGTCTTGTTTATTACTTTTTTTTTTTTTTTCTCGGGTGGTTTTGTCTATATAATCTCTTAGTCCAACATGCATAGAGATAATGAAGTAGAGGAAGAAAAAAATGGGAAAAGAAAAAGAAATTATTAGAATCAATGATATTATTAGAAGTCGTTGAAAGTTTATTAATGTCTATGAAAGTTTTTTAATAAAAATCCATGAAAGTTTATCACTTAAAAAAAGTCATTAAAAGTTTGGATTGAGTACTATCACTTAAAAAAAGTCATTAAAAATTTAGATTAAGTACACCCCTTAATTTGAGACAACTACATAAAGAACTCCGCTAAAAAAATGAGAGAACTCCGCCTAAAAAAAAAGGCTAATTACATATACCACTTTCAAACTATGCTCTTTTTGACACTTTTTTTCCCAACTAAAACTTTTGATACTTTCCCCTCCAAACTCAATTTTGTTGAACAATTTCTTTGTCACTTTTGCAAACGTGGGGCCACATGGTGACGTGGCCTTCTGCTTGAGGGCATTCTCGTCTTATCATTTTTTGCTTCAATTTACGACACAATAATACATTCATACATAAGTTTATTGACACTAGCAAAACTAATGGAAAAATTAATTTTTTAACAGTTTTCGACTAAAGTGTTGTACTAAGTTGATTTTGAGGGGTAAAGTGTTTAAAATTTTTAGTCTATAAGGCAAAGTGTCAAATAGGATATAGTTTGGCGGGAGGTATCTCAAATTAAACCTTAAAAATAATCATTTATATATATTTTTTACATGTTACTTTTGGAATAGTAATACATCATTGCAAGAATCACGCAGCCAGTTTATCATGGTTAAAAAATTGGGTGGACCTTTTTAACATCCAACACTTTAAGTAAGTTATTTTATCATGAGGGACTCCAAAGTGAACATTTTATCATTTACTTTAAACTAAAATGTAAATTTGTCACAGATCAGGTTTTAAATCATAAATCAAGTAAAATGTGACTCTGAAGGAGTTATAGTTTTGGTTAAATTAACTTTGGGATACCTTTTAGTGCTTAAGGTTAAAGTTTCATCTCTAAGATTTAGAGCTAAGCCCTAAATCATAAATTGTAAACTGTAATTTCTAAAGACCCAAACACTATAACAAATACTACACCAATTCAATAAGGTGTAACATAACTCTATGAAATAAAGTGTAATGCAAAGAAAGTTACACTTTTTGTTAAATTGATTTTCGAATTCCTTTTAGAGCTTAGAGTTTATGGTTTACTCTCTAAGATTTAGAGCTAAAGCCGTAGATCATAAATTCTGCAAATCCTAGAGGCCTAAACCCTAAAACATACAAAGCCATATTCAAATAAATACCAATATAACTTTGTAAGGATTATATTTATTTCACTCAATGAGTTTGGTTTTAATTTTGATTTTGCATTTCGTTGGTCGCTTAGGGTTTAGTTCTCAATTTTGGTTTAGCTCTCAGGTTTTGGGTGCCCTACAACCGAGAGATAAATCCTAAGCTCTAGCTAAAACAATACTCAGCCCTTCCATAATAATCCCATAAATCCCTATAAACCCTATAATAACTCATATTCAACTCCAATAACTAAGAAAAAAAAATACTTGCACGTTTGAACAACATGACGTCAAGAAAAGTTAAAAAATAAAAAAAATAAAAAGGTTTTAAGCCCTTCGTAGAGCCTAAAAATAAGTGGGGAAAAAAATGATTTTGGTCCCAATGGTTTCAAAACTCTGCATTTGATTTCCGTGTTTTATATTGTTTGCAATCTTAAAACATTTTGCACCAAACATTAAAAAATTTTTAAAATTGAAAGTAATAACTTGTTTAAACTCACAAGTTTTCCTTAAGAATGAACGAAAATCATATATGTAACCTTGAATTTGATTTTCAACCAAAAATTCAAAGAATTGCCAAACTTAAAGTTCAAACAAAAAAAAGTTTGCGAGCCTCAATTCCTTTAACAAATAAATACAGAAATGAAAATTGAAATAAGTTCTAGAAATGGCCCATAACATGGTCTTTCAATTCCTCAACAAAGTTTTTCTTAAAAACAAATGGATAATTTGTCCCCAAATTGAAAATTTTGAATTTTGTTAAAATTATTCGAAGATTGCAAACAACATAAAACACAAAAACTAAATATGTTTTTGGAGTATAAAATAAAACACAGGGATCAAAACTGTTTTTTGATGCTATTTTTTCAATAAATGAAAAAGATACTTATTTTATCTGACCAAAAAAAAAAGATACTATTTTTGGGTGTTTTGGCTTTTTTTTTTTTTTTTTTTGACCAGTGGTGTTTTTGCTAATTTAACACACTAACGATGTCCAAAACAAAACACACACTAACGATGTCAATTGTTTTGACTATATAAACGTCCAGGGTTCAAAGTTGAAACACTGAAACATCAACTTGCTCAACCGTGAAGAAGAAACAAGACGATGAATGAAATAAATGGAAGTTATTCAAAGTCAATTACTCCCCAAGTAATTGGTTCGACGAAACACAAATGAAAATCATAAACTTCATCTCCTCCAGCAGGCAGAGCCGCAGAGGCAGCAGACTAGCAGTAGATACAACAACAAATGCACCCAACCAATCTTCGCATCCCAAACACCGCAAAGGCGTTACTGGTAAGCTTTCTTTCTTCTCCCTCTTCTTTAAATTCAACTCAACAGCAAAACCCAAGACCATGTCGTTGCTCATAATCTCATCTTGTGGTCATTTTATGCAAGGCCTCATCATCTATTCGATGAAATGCCTCAAAGGGATTTTGCTCCAAATGCCTACCAATAAATAATGTACTTCAATTTGTGGATTGTGAGGTTGAAGAAACCAACACCCAAAAAAAAAAATCATAAAATGGCTACTCTTTAACATTTAAAGTTTAAAATTTTATTTTGAGTTTGTGTTGCACCATGTTTTTTTTTTTGGTTTAAATCTTTTGCATGCAAAAGTCATGTTAGGAGAAGATGTTCCACACATATGAATGGCTGAATCCCTTGTTTTTTTTTTTTTGGTCATTTAGCCTTTGATGAATATTAGGTTGAAAGCATTCATTTGCTCCGGTCTTTCCTAGCCTGAATTATGTTCCATCATGAAGTTCATGTATGCGTGTGCACGGAAACACACACACTCTCACACTTATATGCATGATTTGTGGAATAACAATTAATTATGTTCTGCCATCATATCTCTATAGTATCCTTATGTTCACCACAATGAATTTGTTTTCTAGAACATACTTTGTGAGAAAAACAGTTGGCAGTGATTCATGGGGGAAATTCCTTATACAACCATTGTATACAATTCCAACCCCCTCTCACAACTGATCATGTGATCAGGTTTGAATGTGAGAGGGGGTTGTGTACTACGGTTGTATACAAGAGTTTCCCATTTTACAGGTTTTTGTTTGTTTTAAATTCATCTTTAATATCTTCCGGAAGGGTATACTACAATTCCCATTGGTAAACATTTTTTGTTTTTATTTTATTTTCCTCTTTTTGCGCTTCCTACAGCTATTTCACTCTTTGAGGTTGTTAATGAAGGGTTTGTCATCAATCATCAATGTGTACGCAACTCATTTGAAGCTGATATTCAGGAGAAGAAATACACTGAAATATTATTCTTCTGGGAATTTAGCACTATCTTCCATATCTCTGTCAGAGGATGAAATCTCAAGGCTTGAAGATACCATTTCTGCTGATAATGGTGTTTATGCAAAATGCATTCCAACTGAATTTAGCAAACAGAATGAACTTTATTTTGGTGGAAAAGATGTTGGTGAGTCTCTTGACACTAGATACTTTTCTTCCAGTAATCAGAGACCAGATGATGATGAAATGAAAAGAATCATGTTAATACTAGCAAAGCGTGGATGGAATCTGGGTTCTCAAGATGGGTATAATATCTATCTGAATCAGTTCAACATAACACAGATTTTGAATGATCTGTTTGAGGAGAGTTTGGATGCTAAACTTGCTCTACACTTCTTCAAGTGGTCAGAATGTTGCTCTGGATCCAAGCATACAATACAGACCATATGTAGAATGATACATATTTTGGTTTCTGGGAACATGAATCATAGAGCGGTGGACCTGATACTGCATCTTGTGAGAAATCATGGTGATGAGGAGTCATGTAATTCATTGCTTGCAGTCCTTTATGAAATCCATAGTGAAAGAAGGGTTTTAGAAACTGTATGTAGCATGCTTGTCAATAATTATATTAAGGAAGGTATGGTGAACATGGCTCTAAAAGTAACATGTCAAATGGAGCACCTAAACATCTTTCCTTCAATTGGGGTTTGTAACACCCTGCTGAGGGCATTATTAGGGTCAAAGCAGTTGGACTTTGCATGGGATTTTCTGGAAGTTATGAGGACAAGAGGAATGGGTTTAAATGCTTCTATAATGAGTTTATTCATTAATCAGTACTGTAGTGAGGGTGACCTAGAAAGTGGTTGGAAGTTGCTCTTGGAAATGAAAAATTATGGGATTCAACCTGATGTTGTTTCATATACAATCATTATTGATTCACTTTGCAAGATGTCTTATTTAAATGAAGCCACTACCTTATTGTTTAAGATGACTCAGTTGGGTATCTCTCCTGATTCAGTTTTAATTACTTCAGTTATTGATGGTCACTGTAAAGTGGGACAGACAGGGATAGCAATTAATATATTGAAGACTTTCAATCGTCCCCTTAATATTTTTCTGTACAATAGCTTTATTTCGAAGTTATGTACGGATGGTAACATGGTTGAAGTTTCTAGTCTGTTTGTTGAGTTGTCTGAGTTGGGCTTGCTACCAGATTGTTTTTGTTACTCTACTATAATTGGTGGATACTGCAAAGTGAAAGACACTGATAGAGCTTTCCAGTATTTTGGAAAAATGCTAAAAAGTGGAATTACACCATCTGTTGCCACATACACGTCGCTGATTGATACTTATTGCAAGTCTGGAAACATGGAAATGGCAGAATATTTGTTTCAAAAAATGATTTCCGATGGTGTGCTACCTGATATTGTTGCGTATAACACCTTAATGGATGGCTTTGGAAGGAAGGGACACGTACAAAAAGTTTTTGGGCTTTTAGATATGATGAATACTTCTAATGTTTCACCTGATGTTGTGACATATAACACTCTCATTCATAGTCTTATAACAAGGGGATTTGTCGATGAGGCAAAAGAAATTTTGTTGGAGCTTATCAAAAGGGGTTTCTCTGTGGATGTAGTCACATTCACCAACATTATAGATGGGTTTTCCAAGAAGGGGAACTTTGAGGAAGCCTTCTTTGTGTGGTTCTACATGAGTGAGCATAATGTGAAACCTGATGTAGTGACATGCAGTGCTCTTCTCAATGGATACTGCAGAGAACGCCGAATAGAAGAAGCCAGTGTTTTATTTCACAAGATGCTTGATATTGGATTACATCCTGACGTGATACTGTACAACACTCTCATTCATGGATTTTGTAGTGTTGGAAACTTGGACGAGGCATGCAACTTGATAAGTATGATGATTGAACATGGTATCGTCCCTAATATGGTTACTCACCATGCACTTGTCCTTGGGTTTGGAAAAAAGCGGGTTAAGAGTCCTGTAGAAGCTGCAGCTCTTAAGTTGCAACAAATACTGCTTAGATTTGGTATTCATGCTGAGGTTGATGAATATTTAACAATGAGAGAGCAACCAGGCAGCTGCAAAGCTGCACCTATTTTGGAGCATCCTTAGCAAATCAATCACCAATCAGAGCGAGTCATGTGGTGCTAGTATAGTCCTGAGGTTCAAGCAGAAGAGCAATTACCAGCTTGACCCTAGCCCTGGATGCTCGGGTTGTTCTCATCATGAGCAAGCACTGACTGAACCAAAGCACTAGCTTGATGCTAGAGGCATTCCTATGACTCCAACCCTGAGCACATGCTTAGGCTCGAGCAGTACCTCAATGCTCGGGATGTTATATCATGTCCCGAACACATGCTTCAACTTTGGAGCTTCAATCACGGACCAAATTAGATTGGAGCAGTTACCTCTAGAATCGCAGGAAAGATCATCAATTAACTCATGTCATGCCTAAGGACCACGAAAGATCTCAATGGGAATTTATGAGAGAGAAGGGGCTATGCCCAGACCACTACAGAGTTGAAGGTGACTAAAGGTGATAATTTTCACTGAAACTGTTCATATTCTCATTGTGACCTGTGCTGACTTGATAAGAATTCTTGTTTTGACTATAGGGAATGCTAGCTGCCTCAAGTGCCTCACTCGAAACATTTTCTTCATCCCAACTCACAAGATGGGTGCAGACAGGACACTTATCAACACCTTTTCACTCCAAAATCATAAATTCTGATCATACGATCAGGAGGAACACCATGGCAATATCGTGATTTTGGGTATGGTTTGTTCTTAAGCTGGCGATAACACCTTGCAAGTCATGGAGATAACACCTTTCTTCTTCTGTCTTCTTCTAAACTTCATCTTTTGATTTTACCCCTTTCTTCTTCTCTAGATCACCACCCCAAAAACCCATAGACCCTTTGGGCATTCCCACCCTGTTCTTAGCTTCCCTCCATTATTTTGTTCTTCAATTGGTTACCCTCACCCAGCTATTTTTTATTCTTTTAATTTCATAATTTAGGGACTAAAATTTTCAATTTCAAATTAAGGGTTTAAAGCTAATTTCTTTAAATCTCAAATTTAGGCTTTAATTGCTGTTGTGACTTGTGTTGAAGAATATAAGTAGAATTTGTTCACTGAAAGAAAAAAGCCACAATTTATACACCATTTTTTTACTAGAAAAAATAAAATAACTTGAAAGTTTAGCCCACCTCAAATTTACATTTTGACTCTGCTGTTGCTCTGTGAAAAAAAAAATTTCTTCCTCTTCCTTCTCTTCCATTTGATGAGCAACATGTGTAGATACCATTTTGCAAGTGGAAGAATTAAACAAGCTCTAAGGCTCTAAGCACAGCATTGACTACAATGATTTGGATAGAAATTTAATATTAAAATAGAAGAGCAAATTATAATTTACACTCTTGAGGTTAGTAGATCAACTTACAATTAACTAATTCCATATTTCTAACTGTCTAAGTATATGTTAATTGATGACTTGAAAGTTGCGGGTTCTACATTTTTGTCAACATGTAAGGCCGAATAACCTCTTTGCATGTGCATTTCCATTACATCAAGTTTGATATGGATTTTGGGAGGTTGATCAAAAACCAAGAATTCATATCAAACTACTTAAGCACTTCTCATGGGGCAATTTGAGAGATCGTTCGACCTTACAAGTCAACAAAATGTGGGACCCGTAATTGTCCATATCATCAATTAACGTCTGATTAGATAGTCAGACAGACGACAGTAATCAATTGTAAGTAAATCAAAACGTTAGATATTAAATTAAAAAAATTAAAACAATAGGATGCAAGTTGTGAAATTCCTCAATAGTGTAAGTTGTAATTTGCCTACAATAGAATGGGATGCACAAGGGCAGTATACAAAAGTTTTGAACTGACCATGCCAGCCACATAATTAACATAAAACTGGCCCATAATACAAGGTCAAATTTACAGAGAAGATAAAAGACTAAATTGGACCGAGGGATCTACCCCTCCCTCCCTCGGATGTCCCAAAACAAATAAAAAATTTGATGCAGTGTTCACTGTCCCAAACAAGCAAAGCTCAAATTTTTTGAGTACTAAGTAAAAAAGTACTGAAACTCTCAAATATGCGCTACAAATTACAATTGTTGAAAATTGAACTATTTGTTATAAGGAGCATATATAATCACATTTACATCTCAAGAATCATATTTTTGCCCACTAAATGCTTAAATGTTATAAACCATAGTGAAGGCAAACACTAAGAACTTACAATAAACAGACTCCCTGAAAACTGTGACATTCAAAAACTCTTTGGCCAAGCTATCTCTTTGGCCATTTGGGGCTGTAACTTGGGGAATAAGGTATAATAGTGTACGATTCAAGTCGTCCATATGTAGGTCACTATTGAGAACCTGTAAACACACAATTCAACCACTATATCATCTCCCACATTAATGCTCCAATATTTTTGAAGAAATAGAGTCAGAAGTCCATCCACCCCGAGTTCCTTGGACGGTGGCATTTGCTAATTAAGAGCTTGCTCAATGTCACCTCCAATATTCATGTCCGCTCAATACAATGCAGCACAAGTTCCAAATTTTGAGCACCTGATAACATTAAAAATCTGTAAAATATGCCAAGAACACCCCTCAAATCATCAAAAATTCCTACCACTCGATTCCCATGTTGCATGTTTAGCAGTTGCATGAAAAAATTCCAGCACCATGTAAGCCTCAACCCTCATTTACTATCTCCGCACACTCTAGGTTCTTGACCCAAAATTCTTCAAAGTGAAATCGGCTAGGACCTTGCCCAAAAACAAATGGCCTGGCCATCTCGAATTAACCCGAACTTCTAAAATAATCAGATAATGATAAAAAATATCCGAAATATTATAGGTTTATTTTACGATTTACCACCCAAAATTATTTTTCCTTCCCAGATTACCACCTAAAAGTTTTTTTTGTCATAGGTTACCACATATAACTTACACCCATGTTTCATTTTACCTTGTTCCGTCAGCACTTCCGTCAAAAATGCAAACGTCACTGTTAATGCTGACGTGGAGCGCTGGATGTGCGCCATGTGTCACATCTTTTCTTTTCTTTTCGGATTTTTTCTATTTTCCTATTTTTATAAACTTTGAAAATTAAATAAAAATAGCTCCGGACTCAGAAAAATACACGAAAAAATTCCTACGAACTTGTCTTGACTAGTACTAATTTACTATGGGGTCAAAATACCAATTTTCCCTCTGAGTGTTTTCATAAAATTTGGAAAGTTCAAATTTATTTCTAGAAAATTAAAATACTCTAGACTCTTTAGAAATTCATAGAATAATCTCCCGAACTCAAAAAAATACGAAGTCTGCATCGTTGGTCTTCTAAAAACTAACAATACCTTTCTCGTGAACTCTTGCTACTCAAAAGACCTCCTGGTCTTAGTGGAAAATAAATTTCTCTCTATAATATAAATTTTAGAATTTTTGTTTAAGTCTCGAAAAAATTCTCTAAAACAAGTTTTTGGTAGTTTCCAAAATATTTTTGAGAATTCGTCCGAGAATTTACGGAAATTCTAGAATTTATTTAATCGATGGAAATTTTGCTTAATTTTCTAGAAATAAATTGAGACTTCTCAAATTTTTTGGAAACACTCAAAGGGACAATTGGTATTTTGACCCCAAAGAAATTAGTACTAGTCAAGACAAGTTCGTAAGAATTTTCTGAGTCCGAGGCTATTTTTAATTAATTTTTAAAGTTTATAAAAATAGAAAAATAGCAAAAATCCAAAAATAAAAGAAAAGATGTGATACGACACACATCCAGCACGCCATATCAGCATTCGGAGGTATTGACGGAACAAGGTAAAATGAGACACATGTGTAAGTTATATGTAATAACCTGAGATAAAAAAACTTTCAAGTAGTAACCTGAGAATGAAAAACGCTTGGAAAAGCTAGAACCACTCAAAGAAAGACTAAGAGGCAAACTTAGGGTGCTCCAACTTGCCTTCAATGTGACCGCCAACAAACTGACCATTCCATTATGTATAATCAAAACCTGTATAAGCATTGTCAAACAAAGAAGTATATATCAGTGATAACACTAAAGTTTTAGATATTTCTTGTATTATATTTTTAAGTTTTTATACTGTTGTTTATACCATAAATTGGTTTTGGGTCAAGAGTACGGGCAGACCCATGTTTTATTAATAAAGCCCAACCTTTTTTTTGTAAAAGCGAGCCTAAGAGTCAAGGCCCAAGTCAAAGTTAATTAAAAGGAAAGTCCAGATGCCGCCGAGAGTCCTTGGCAAACTAGGATTTTTAGATCAGATAAGGCAAGGATAAGTTGCTTTGGCGTGAAGAAAGGAGGAGAAGGAGTCCAAAATCAATAAGGAAAAGGGTTTTCCCAACCCTAGGAGGCCGATCACTATATAAAGGAAGCATCAACATTCAGAAATCTCTCTTAACACATCTCACAAATCAAGCATAAGCTTTTCAACAACTCAAGTTCCAGATTTCTTGTAGATTCAGTTTTCAATCTTGTTCTAGTTCTTTAGACCTAGTTATTTGTTTTTGGCTTTGCTAAGATTTTCTCTTAGTATTGATTTCTTTTAGTTGGTTATTTTCTTTCATGAGATTTGTCATAAGAACTCGTATTGTTACTAAGTTTAGAGATAATCATATCGTTCATACATTTTTCATTGAGATTCATTATTTTGCAATTCATCCTTTTACTCAAGCTACAATTTTACGTACTTACGAATTCGAATATCGAGTTATTGAAACAATTAAGTGATTAAAGTTCTTGAAGATCAAGGCGAGTAGGACCTTAGCGAGCTTTTGTTCCTTACTCGATTGCAATTGTTTTGATTAGAAGTTAGTAGGCTCGGCCCAAAATAGCAATTCACATCTTTCTATTACGGTTTTTCAGTCGAGAATAGTGACACGTCCAAATCATTAAACTAGGATTGCGGTATTTCTAACTAAAGTCTCGGCAATCCCTGCCTTGTTTTTTAGAGGTAACAACTATTATCAAAACTAGTTTTTTATTTTATAATAGTTAAATGACTAAATTATTTTTTATTTGATTGATTTTTTACAGAGATGATTATTTAGAAGATAATTTTAAAAAAGAACTATTCTGATCATGAAACTAATTAATGAAAAAAGAGTATGGAGTGGAGAGAGAGAATGGAGAAAGGAATATGTAGCTAACTATTCTTCTAATGTGAAAAGCAAATTGATGTGATAGGACTTTTGACATTTGTAGAAAGAGGAAATTGCACTATTAGTCAATTTATTTTTTACTTAGTTTTATATTGGTCCATGTTTTTTTTTTCCTTATTAGTCCATTAACTTTGTGATGTGTTCCATTGTGGTCCACTAACTTTGTGACGTGTTTCATTGTGGTCCAAACCGTCAAATTAGTATAAACGACGATTTATTTTTGTCATGTGCCGCGCATGTGGGGCGTTGTTGTGGACTAATATTAAACTAAATATAGAATTAGTGGACCAATATAGAACTAAGTAAAAAATTAATAAACCACAATGGTGCCTCACATGCACAACACATTAATAAAATATACGGTCATTTGTATTAAGTTGACGGTTTTGGATCATAATGAGAAACCTCACAAAGTTAATGGATCAATATAGAACGGAAAAAAAATCATAAACCAATATAAAATTAAAAAACAAAAAAACAAAAAAAAGTGGACCTATTGTGCCAAAGTCTAGGGGACAAATTTTCATCTCCATAGAAAAATATAGAAGAAAACAAAAAGTCTAGAGAGTAAGAAAACAAAGAAAGAAAAAACCTAAAAACCCAGGGCCCTTTGTGGAAATAAAAAAATGGTAAAATGGATTGAACAGAATTACAGAAATATCAGGATAAACTATTAAACTGGGCAGAGGGCTGAGGCCAGAGGATAATCACCAACCGTAGAAATATCAGAATCCGCAATTCCAAGAAGATCGAGCAAGACTGCAAAGAGGAACCGAAACGTGGTCGTATCTTGAGCAAGGCTCAGCAATCGAAAGAGAAGCAACAGGAAACTGATAGGAAGAAAAAGAAGAAGAAGAAGAAGAAGATGAGACCGGTGTGCCCATTCGTGAAAGCCGCTCGACCAGCAGAGCCGAGCAAGAAAGAGTTCTCAGCTGATCACACCGCCACAGTTTCCCCAAAATGCCCCTTGGGTTACGATTCTCAGACATTCAAGCTTGGTCCTCTCAGCTGCATGATATGCCACGCCCTTTTGTTCGACTCCGCCAAATGCGTCCCTTGTTCTCATTCCTTTTGCAGGCAAACCATACCATACTCTGAATTTTCATTGTTCCTTTATTAGGTTTCTTTTATTTTTCTTAAATTTCATTGTTTTTGTATTGGGTTTCTTTTCTTTTCTTGATTACTTGTTTATTTTGTTCTTTTTTTTCGAATTGGGTTTCTTTTCTTTTCTAAATTGCTCGTTTGTGTTGAATTGGGTTTGTTGTTTTAGAGTTTGTATTTCAAAATTCAAGGACTGTCCATTGTGTGGAGCTGACATTCAAAAGATCGAGGCGGACTCCAATCTTCAGGGTTTGGTGGATCGCTTCATCGAAGGTCATGCCAGAATCAAGAGGGCTCATAATGCAGAGGATAAACAAGATTCAGCGAATGACAGCAACAATGATAATAACAAGAGAGTTATATATGAAGACGTGTCTTTGGAGAGAGGTGCTTTTTTGGTGCAACAAGCCATGAGGGTCAGTATTGTATTGTATGGCCTTTGATTTGAGTTCCTGGTATTGCATTCCTTTTTCTTGCTTTGCTGGGTTAACTTTTTGGTGCTGTCATTTATTGTATGCTGTGTAGGCATTCCGAGCCCAGAACATAGAAAGTGCGAAATCAAGACTCAGTCTATGTGCAGAAGACATCAGAGATCAGTTAGAAACGATGGGTAACACGCCAGAGTTGTGCTCTCAGCTTGGAGCTGTTCTTGGAATGCTTGGCGACTGCTGGTCTGTCCCCTCTCTCTCCCTCCGTTCTCTTTATATACTCATATATATATATATATGTATGTATGTATTTTATAAATTACACTGATTTACTTTTCATGGTATGCATTTGGACGGTTAATCATTTTAGTGATTGGTTCTGTATCTTAGCCTTTGTGTGAATGGTTTACCTGCAATGGTGTTCGTACATGAATATAGAATAAACAAGAGGTATGTCAGATAGTTACTAGCACCAGCTAAGCATGTCAGTTTTTATCAATCTATTTGTTTGGTTCTAACTTCTAAGTATACCAAAAAGATGGAGAAAGCCTTACAGGATTGGAATTTGGAACTGAGACCTAGAAGGCTAGAATGCTTCTGGAATTTTTGTTTTTCTTTCCATACTGTTTCTCTGAAGTCAACAAGTTTTCTGGTCTCTCTCTTCCTGTCACCGCCAAAAAAAAGTTCTAAGTTCATTAGTATATCTGTGTAGGTTGTGATAAAGCATGAAAACTGACATTTGTATACAGGGAGAAGAGAACTGATTGATTTCATCAAAATTTGCCAACCAAACACACAAATCTTCCCCTGTCTTCCATTGTAAACCTTGCTTTACTCTATTTCCAAATAGATCATTCCCAAAAATTAAGAAAGGGCAAATTACATATACATCCCCTGCCGTAAGACCCAAAACACAGAATTTATTTGTGCTTTATTTTTGTGACACTTAGACTACTGTGGTTTCTTCTGTCACAAGAAATGGTTAGTTTTGATAGAAAATAGGGCATATGTGTGCTACGTGATGTTTTCTCGATTCTTAAAAAAATACTTGGTGAAAAGACCAGAAAACCCTCTTTACTCCATTCTTGCTGATACTTTCAGTTATTTTCAAGGTGCATTGAGTAGCTTAACTTAATTTTTTTTAATAAGAAACATTAAATTTATTAAAAAACAAGAGTACTAAACAGTAGTCCATCATATGCTATTGATACGAAGAAAACAATACAACACATCAAAGAAAAAAGAACTCAGTCCTAAACAACACATCATATGTTATGGTTTACTGAAAGTTGTGGGTGGTGACCTTTTGTATTTGTTGAAATGTTGGTCATTTACATGTGTTAGCAAACCACATGGAGTATAGTGTCACGAAATAAACCTGTGTTTTGGGCCTAACTGTAGGGTCTCTCTCTCTCTCTCTCTCTCTATCTATCTCTCTCAGTGTGTTTGGCAATTTTAGTTAGGAGGGAAGGAGAAAAGAAACAGGTATGAGAGAAAAGAAGAGAAGTGGAGAAGAGAGAAGATTCTTAATTTTTTTTTTTTTTTAATTCTTGTTTTGATGGGTAGGAAAGAAATGGAAGAAAGTCTTTAATTGAGACTATTTTGAAGTATTTGAAGTCAAATAACGCAAATCTCATTTCTCTGGAGATATCTCCACTTCTATATCAGACTGAACTGGTTTTGTTTTGGTCAATTTCAGATAGAATTGAGCTGAACTGGACTAGTTTTGGTATGAATCATGATTGGTCAAAATAGGCTAATACCAGGTTTGATTAGAACTCAAAACGAAACAATGAAATCTAGTTAGAACCAGTCTGTTTTGACATGAACTTAAAAAACATGGACTGGTTCAAATTGGACTAGGCTTGTGAGACCAACGATAGCTAGGGCTTAGGTAGCATGTGTGGGCACGTGGGACAACTGTTGTTGACAAAAGCTGCACCACAGGGAAGATTGGTGACTTCTGACATCAAGGATGGTTTTGGTTGACAGAAAAGAGGAGTGGTTTGTTAGCATCAGTGATTGACGGTGAGGCCGATGTAGTTTGTGGGAGAGTGTATCGGCGGTTTTGAACTATTTTTGCACCAACATGTAGATCGCTTGTTCTGATGTCTTTGATACCTTTTGTAAAAAACTTTGCTTGGTGTTGCTGGTGGCGCATGCAAACAAAGATGGTGGTTGGCACTGGTGTCTGCTTGGTTTTTGTGGAGGTCGACAGCAAGGTTAGTGGCTGGAGTTTCACTAGTTAATGACAACTAAGACAGTTGCAGTGGCAGCAACTTTTTGGTGACAGCATGTGGGTTGCATGCTTGATGCATCCAAGGTAGTTGGTGGTTGGGTTCTATGGAATGGGTGATGATTTTAATGATTTTGGTGATGGTGGATCAAAATTTGATTCTAATATTAATTTAGGATCAATAAAATGTGTTTTTTTTAAAAAAAGACATTACTAATTTAGGACACAGGAAGAAATAAAAGAAGAGAGAAAAAGAGATGAAGAGGAGAGATATAGAAAAATGTTGGGGAAGAAGAAACAAAGAATTAGGGTTAACTTCAATATCTAAACTGTCAATCAATTTGCCAAAGTATCCAACTTTATTACAACAGGGCCTTTTATAATTTATATACGCAATCCCATAATTATAAAAGTTCTAAGATACCCTAATAAAATACTCAAAATAAGTAATAATTAAACCCGAATAATAAAAACCCTACATTACTATGATCATAGCTAGCCAAAGAATTCATTTCTAAATTCTACATGTATAAATAAAATAGATCGAATCTCTAAGTTCGCCTATACATTAAACACATACAACTCCCTCCCCAATCAGTCACCAACAAGGTAAATTATTGTTTGAACACTATATAGCCTATGGTTGTCCCTGCACTGACAGTCTGAACTGAGGGAATAGTGGATTATCAAGTCTGCATGCACATTAAGTAATCACCGCACTGTTGTTTAAATGTATGGATATTATCTATTTGAGGATAGCTTTCTAAGATTGCTCAAAAGAACTTTGAGATTAATTCTGATGCACATGATCTGAGCTTTAGGGCCATCTCAACATTAAGTAATCACTGCAGTGCTTAATGTATTTTCTGGGTATGCATATTCTAGACTGTTTCTGCCTTCATGACAAATTTGACAATGATTCCTGATGTGTTTTCTTGAGTGGACTTTTAACTTATCATATAATTTTTTTTCAGTCGAGCAACGGGAGATGCTGGTTCTGCAGTCAATTATTTTGAGGAGAGTGTTGAATTTCTTTCAAAACTGCCAAGAAATGATCAGGAGGTTATTGCATCCAACCTTTACTGTAATATCCACATTATGTACGACCTGTGCTTGCCCTGATATTGTGGTTTTCTTTAAATTCTTTTACAGATAACCCATACACTTTCTATTTCACTTAATAAAATTGGAGATCTTAAATACTATGATGGAGACCTGCAAGCTGCAAGATCTTGCTACTTCCGGTCATTGAATGTTCGACGTGATGCTGTCAAGCATGATCCAAATGTTCCATCCCAGGTCAGCAACAATTTTTTGATCGTCACCCCCCTTGTTGTCATCATTAGGTTTCTTTTCTTTAAATTATTTTATGAATATGACTAGTTACACTCTGTTTTTTATATTTAATGTCATTTAAATACATTTGAGACATATTGATACCACTTTAGCTCATTGTGGTCTGGCATCAGATGTGTTGGTTTGTATATTCATATTCAAGCATAATAATTTTTTTAAAAAATTTTTGTATCTTGCTTGTTAATCTGAATATACATCTAAGTCAAGAATCACAAGTGGAAAGGGTCCATTGTATTGAATTAGGATCAATTTTTTGAGCAAATATTACTGCTATTAGGCTGTAGTATGCCTCAATGTGAAAAAAACTTGTTGGTAGGAACACTGAAAATGCAAAGTTTATGTAGCATGGATTTAAATAAGTTAGGTTAGGCGATTCTCATACTATCTATGTTGAAATTGCACAAATTTCAGCCATCCATGTATGTGGGGTCCAAATCAGACCTATACATGCAGGATGTTAAGATTTCTGTATTGTATAATGTGTTGGCTCCAACTTTGTGATGGATATGGTCCTGGGAGAGTAAGTGAGACTGACCTAAGTTTCTGTAGGAATTTCTTGCTGTTTTGTCAGCACACTTTATGTATATATGATATTCGTATGATGGAGCACTGGCCAATGGTAAAAAACGTTGAGCTCTGACTGATATCATGATCAGAATTAGCTATATTTTAAGTCTGAGGAAGAGCATGGATAAGAGAATAATAACATTATTTTGATTTCGAGTCTTGTTAGTTTATTTAATTTTATGGAAAAAGAAAGGCGTTGAGAATATAAAGTCCCACTTCATACATTCTATGCCTTGCAGTATAATATTTAATACTGTAAGCCTCCACATCTATTGTCAATCGGTTTTGAGTTGTATGCTCTAACTTTTACATGTCAGAGTGGACAATTCATATATGCGTTAGGCCCAATTTGACCACAGACATTCTTCGTCATCAATTCTTCCATACAAGAGGAGGCGTGTTAAGAATATAAAGTCTCACATTAGACATTCTAATTGCCAGTTGATTTTGTGTTAAATACTCTTAACTTTAACCGAAGGTTCATTGAAGAACTTTAGAGAAGCTTATTTTGTTTTCAGATGTCTAGCTATAGCTTTTTAAATGTGGACGTCTAACCCCTATCTTTTCTCCCTCTCTGGATCCCTTTGCCTTGATCAACCAAAAGAAATGAGATCATAGCAATTTTTTGGTTGATTACAACCATGGAACTTTCTGTTATTTATAAATTGTGGCCCAGATTAATTACTGAAACTCATCTACCATTAGAGTCATTTAATGTTTTAATTTAAAAGATCATTTTTATTAATTTTTTTATACCAAATGCATTGTGGTTCCTAACTTTGGCTTTGTGCATTTCTTCTTATGACTACAGATTCTGGATCTAGCTGTTTCATTAGCAAAAGTTGCAGATGTTGACAGGGGTCTGGGGGACGAGGATGTGGCAATTAATGGGTTTGAAGAAGGCATAAAATTGTTGGAATCTTTGAAATTAAAATCTGAAGACACTGGTCTTGAGCAAAGGGTAAGATTTCCCTGCTTGACTTCCATTTGATAAGTGGTTTGGATTCGAAGAAATTGATTTAACATTTTATTTGAAATGCAGCGGCTTTCAGTGGTGGAGTTCCTTAAAAGTCAAATTGCGGAGAAACAAACCTAATTCAATATCTGACTTCAGGTGTCCCCCCAAAAAGAGAGAACCAGAGAGATATCTAGTTAAATAAATTAGCTGTGCTTCTATATCCAAATGAGCTTTTGCTAGGTAAGTAATAAGCTCAGTTAGCATGGTCAATCTGAGGAAGATAGAGTGCTGTCAGTAGCATTTATGGAGAACGAAGTGCTGGTTGCTATTGCACCATATTTTTTCAGAATTTGATGCCTCATAGTCATCCCACACAGTTGTATATAAAAAGTTTCATCCACTATATAATTTGCAACATAATCTTTTTTTTTTTTTTTTTTTTTTTTTTTTTTTTTTTTTTTTTTTTTTTATCTCTTCTCCCCCTTCCCCCCTCCGTCCTCGTTTCTGCATTTATTCTCAATGCTGAAGTGCGTAATGCACTTTCTTCCATGGTCATAAGATGATGGCAATACGTTGTATTCATATAATCTGATTCTGTTTTCCTTTTCCTCTCCTTATACGGATATTTACTGGCATATTCAATACTATATTGTGATGGACCAAGTTGTGACTTTGTATAAGTTCAATCTGTTAAACTGAAATGAGAATCTCCATATACTGAGTATTTTTTTTGTTGAAGCTCTTTTGGGAAAGCTGAACGTGCATGTGTTAGGATATCAACCTGCACAATTTGCAACTTAATGTTGCCAGTGATTGCATGTTTTGTCCTCTATTGTTAATGTTGATGCTTCGATGTCATGGTAGTGGTGGTGGTCTAAACTAATGCACATTAGATTTAGTCCTACTTTTAACAAAAGTGTAGAGAATGATGGTGTTCAATATTGGTTTGAGTCGCAAAACGGCAAAAGCATACAATAAAGGGGCAAAATTGAAAGTAGATGAAGTGGTACACCTCAGATTAGCTATCCTAGCCTAATCGTGGTTGGGGTTTAGAAGGTGGATGAGTCTAAGAGAGAGTTTCTTCTTGAAATTGTAATGCACTTAATTCTCAAAAAATAAAAAAAGCTTTAGTATCAGACTATCAGTCTACTGCTGAGTTGTTCGCATGCACTTTCCTTGAAATAAACTTTCCTATTCATAACTAGCTATAAAAATTAAATTATTAAATTCCAAACTCAGATTTGTTGATCTAATAGTAGCTATTACTTATATACACAGTTTGGCTCATATGAAATTAAATTCGGAATGTAAACTCTTAGAGTCTTAGGTTACAATATATAATGTAATGTATTGGGACATCTCAACCAATTTTCAACTGGGAAATTTTATTTATACCCAATAATTTGCGCTCTTTATCTTACATTTTCACTACACCTTACATTTACTTTAAATAATTGTCATATGAGACCACCTCTCATGAGCACTCAAGTCGTCAGGGCTTAGTCAAGACTTGAATACCATATGATGATACATGATGACAATCCTATACCAAAATGTTGGCATACGGCAATATAAAATATTCATCCTATATGACAACGTCTTCATGCATATATAAAATGAGCACCAGGTATTGCTCTATAGGGACATAAGATAGGTATCATATATCGCCGTATAGTATTCAGGTCCATACGACCTCACTAAATAAGATAAGAGTATTTGGTGACCACCGAATGAGCTACCACAATTCGAAACCCCTCTATTGAACAGTTTCAACATATTTTGCTGAATACATCCATTCGAAAAGAGGGTACTAAATCTCTGTAAGGTATTCGGTAGTTACCAACCGAATACCATTGTGTTGTTCGGTTAGTGGCCACTGAATGGTCCTTGCATAATGTACAAAGAGTAAATTGATTTTTGTTTTTTCTTTTCAAAATATCATTTGTGCTTAATGCTCAATTCATATTGAGTATATATACTTGTCTATTCATGGTCAATTCATATTGACTTTAAGCATCTCCACATTGTTTTAATTTGATTTTGGATTGTATACTCTAAACTTGTAGATTTATGCACCCAAACATTATTATGGTCATAGTGATCACTGATCAGTCCCTACATACTCTACTCATTTGCATGTATAATGCTTAAAGTCATAAGATGCTGCTTCCTACTGCATGGATTAAAAATTAAGTTGTCATAAAGCAGATAATTAATGGTGCTTGCACTTGCAAGGCTGTACTACACTTTTTTTTCTTCCAAACTCATTCATCATATAGCTAGCCCAAGACAAAAGAGAAAACCAAGAATAATTAAAGAGGATATATCTTATAAATTATACTGAGAAATGCGTAAAGGAGACAATAATGGAAAAGGAAATGGAATAAAGGAAAACAGAAAAGAAAACTGCACATGCCCAATTAATATTCATGCATGTGAATGATTTTCTCCCTCTGTTCTCTCTTTTGCAGGAAAAGAGACATTGCTTACTTGCATTTCAAGTTTATAATCTGCTTTTTCCATGACTACTCAAAATTAATAAAAAAAAAAAGAGGGTTGGAATCGGTAGTTGAAGACTTGAAGTGAGCTAGATATATAATATATTATTTTGTTTACTTTTTCTATACAGTTTCTAATTATGTGGAGAAGTAATTATTATAAGTAGTAGCTAGTAATGCCATGATCCTGTGTTGACTCTATTAGTCATGAGGATATTCATAGTTTGTCAGCAAGGATACAGGGAACAGTAGAGAAGTAGAGATACAATATTAATATTGCTTAAGAACCAAAAAAAATTCACAAAGTGCGTTGAGACTTGAGACTTTATAGTTTTATTTTTATTTTTATATTTGTTTATCTATTAAAAAACCTCATGGTGAAATGATTTTAAAGAAGGGTGAAATTTTTTAACAATGGTAAACATCAATTAATAGGCCAATTCCGATATGCTTAAAAAACGTGTTGGGTAGTTCGAAGTTTTGAAACAACTATCTTGTACTATATTTACTGATCACATTATTGATTGTATCTTTCACATTTCATTTCACGCCAATTTTCTTTTAACTTTTAAAGATAACAATAAAACTAATTCCAAAACTTAGGGTGACATAACATTTTCCCATAAGTATGGTTGTATTTGTATAAGTTGGAGCTCTTGCAGGGTAGCTTTGTCAAGCCTAGTTCTGGTTTTTGTTTTTTGTTTTTTTTTTTGTTTTTTTTTTTTTTTAATAAAGCAATAACATTGCATTAAAACAGTTCTGGTATGTCCTTTGCGAGGCGAATAAGCATTAGCCAATAGAGCCTCGCTTCTGATACTTGTGTGTTGGTCCATTCATTTCGGTGTCGTAGGGATGTTAGGAGTTTAGGCTGCTTGCCACAAAGAGAGACTAATAAAGATTAAGAAATATCATCCTCTATTGATTTTTTTCACTAATTTTGTAAAACAAAATTACGATGTTTTAAATTTAAAGATTAGAGAGAATTATAGCAATGATCTTAAAACTTTATCTCGAGTATCACTTTGGTGCACAAACTTGTTAATTTTTTGAATTCTTAAGCTTTGGATTGAATGCTCTAAACATCTAACTTTAATACAGTATTATTATTATAGGAATTGCAAAAACTTAATGATATAACAATCTATAGCTAATAAATAAGAAAAGAATGGAAATTTTTATTTTATTTTTAAAATTATAAATGCTTTTGATAGATGCATTTAAGGACCACAAAAGTATGAAAGATGCTTTGCTCATGGTTCAAGCTTCTTGATGAGTTGATTAAAAAGCTTTCATTACTTCAAACTGTGCCTACAAATGTGTGGTTCTCTGCCTTGTGAAAACTCCTAACAGCTCCATTGGCCTTGCTAACCCAATTCCATTTACTGAAGCACTCCACTCATCTAATGACTCCCCTTCTGCTGTTACTCCCTTTTCTCTCTCTACCCTTCTTTCTCCTCTCTGGTGCCACTACTTCAACTCAGATTCCCAAGGTAAGTCTGAAATGGGTTTAAACCCAATCTACATCCCAATTTAATTTTTGTTTGGTTGCTGAGTAAAATGGACATTGAATTGTATTAAGATATTGGATTTTAATTTGCTCACTAGCAATTCAACCCATAAGGAAATGACATTCCAAAATTTTCTTCATGTTCTTCCATTTTCTCTCTGCAAGCAAAGAAGATATATACAAGTTCTTGTCCATCTTGTCATTATTGTAAATGAGAATCTTACTGTGAAATGTTGTTATATATCATTGGCAGCATCATGTGGTTTATATGGGAAGTTCATTATCAAATGGAAATGGAAGAGATCATGCTGAAGCTGCAGAATCAGCTTACTTGCAAATGTTGTCATCCATTGTTCCAAGGTTATACATATCATCATCATCATCATCATAAGCATCAACATCACCTTTTTTTTTGGTCTGATCATCAACATCACCTTCTTGTTGGGTTTTTTTATATTATAATGTTTCTCTGCCAGGCATGAGAGAGATAGAATATCTATAATCCACAAGTATAACCATGCTTTTAGAGGATTCTCTGCTATGCTTACAGACAGTGAAGCTTCTATTTTATCTGGTAATTTCCTCTGTCTGTTCTTTCTCTTTTATTTTATATATATATACAGTCCATAATGTTTTTAACTTCCAATAATTTGATTCATTATTTCTGTTTCAAAAGTTTTTCCTCCAATTTCTCAATGACCATGAGATGGCTTCTTAGATTGTATTTATAGCTAGCTAGTCCTGTTTTCTTCATACCAAGGCTTTGCTTGTGATTTGGTAGAAGGCTGTATATTAATATACATATGACGTACTCTCTCTCTCTCTCTCCTTCAATTATAATTACTTTAATTAACTAAATCAATCCATTCTAGAGCAAGAATGATTATAGGCCAGCACGAATTAATTAAACCAACTACCCCACACCAAAATGTAAAAGGATATATAAAAATAATTGAATCCCCGGCAGAAACAGCTAGCCTTTGTATAATATCATATACAAAGCCAGCTGATTTATCTCACTCAATTATTTAAAAAGCAAATTACATTTTAGTATTTTAACTATAACTCGTTTTTCAATTTAATATATCAATTTTAAAAAGTTGTATTATCATACCGGCTTAAATTTTCATTTCGTGTCAATTTTATACCTCTGTTACATTTTCCGTTAACAATGCCGTTATCTATTAATGTGGCATACGCGGACCCCACCTTTAGGCATTGACATGGCTTCCAATAATAGCCACATGGATTTTTAAAAGATTTTATTTGATTTTTAATTACTTTTTAAAAGATTTTGTTGAATTTTTAATTAATTTATTTCCTTTAAAAATATTTTATTGGTTTTTTTTATTATTTTTCATCTATGTGGCTATTTTTAGAAGTTACGTTGATGTTTAGTAGTGGGGTCCGCATATGCCACATTATTGCTACATCAACAGATAACGGCATTTCTAATGAAAATTGAACAAAGATATAAAACTGACACAAAATAAAAATTGAAGTATAATAATGTAACTTTTTAAAATTAAAGTACTAAGTTAAAAAATGAAGTATAATTGAAATACTAAAATGTAATTTACTCTTATTTAAACAAATCGATCAAACTACTCTTCACACCAAAAACACTTGGCCACATGTAATGCTGCCGAGAGTCCAATGGACCTGTGTCATTCTTTGGGTGAAGTAGTTCAGATAAAATTTCGATCTGTAGCCCAAGCAAGGTAAACATTATTGGGCCAGGTGCCTCATCTTCATTTTAGACTGTATGCTCAGCCTTTCTCTTATCGGCCGCGTGCTTGGCCTACGAACCTTTGGTCTTGTAAGATTATGATTCAAACAACTACAAAAATACATTGACAAGAAAAAACATAATATAACTACAAATACAATTTCAGGCTTTTGAGTAGATTAAAAACATGATGTTTTTTATTATGATTATCATGTGAACATTAAATGAGTTAGTTGACACGATTATTAAATGGATTGACATAAATACGGTACGACCGGTTTGACACTTTTAATATGTATACATGTGAAAAAAAAAAAAGGTGTGCTATTTGATATTTTGAACTCATTCTTTACTCACATACCCATCCTACTCTCGTCACCCCCTCTTTCATTTTAAAATTTAAAAAACACTCACTACACCCAATCCATTTTCCAAACATACATCCCAATGTGTTGGGTTCGTGTCGGCCCATTTAACAATCGTGTTGTGCTCGTACCGACCAAAATAGCTAAAACCTAGGCATGGCACAACCATGATCCATTCGTGTCATGCCTTAAACGGGATAGCATGAGCCTTTTTTATTTTTGTTTTTTAAAACCAAAAAACTTATCTTATGATATTTTTCATTTTTCACTGGAAAAATTGAATTTTCTTATTGAAAAGTAATTTAAAAAAGAAAAAATAATAATATTAAACTAGTCGTAGCTAGTTCAGGCTAATTTTATGTTTGTGTCGTGCCTAATAAGTTAAAAAGTTCAGCTCGCATTAGTGTCGGCCCACCCATTTGACACATCTAATACATATAGAACACACAGTAACTAGAACAAAATACAGCTCACAGCACTTTTAAAAGCACACAATTAAAAATCCCATCATTTGAAATTGGAGTATCTTCAAAAATCAATTGGCAATAGACAAAGAGGCCCAACACCTCATAAACCATTAAGCAAGGCCATATTTTTCCATTGTAGGATATTTCTCTCAACGCATGGCATCACTTAAGCAAAACAAGTGAACAATTTGGGTGATGTGGGAGCACGTGTGGCCATGTGTATATTGTGATTCTAATAAATTAGAGCATTCAATCCAAAACTCATAAATTGGAGCATTTAATTCAAAACTAATTGACAATAGGTGGACATGCCCAATACTTATAAATTGGCCATATTTTTTCAATGTGAAATCTTTTTCAAAACACACAACACAACACTTTTTCAGCAATTTATTCCCTGGTGTAGACTGTAGAGTAGGGTGTAGACCCGTTGGTAAGTAAGATTTATGCATTTCAAAACTTCGAGAAAATTGTATATTATTTCACAACATGCATTGCAGGCCATGATGATATCGTTTCCATCTTCCCCGACTCAATACTTGAACTGCATACAACACGTTCCTGGGATTTCTTAGAGGGGAAATCAGGCAGGCTTTCAAGCAATAATTATCTGCCCCAAAAATCAAGTGATGTTATAATTGGAATGATAGACACAGGTAGGTAGCTCCTCATCTCTCTTTGTTCTTATTCATTTCACACTAACTTATGGTTTTGTTTCTCCTTTCTTTTTCTATATTTGTTTTCTTTTTTAGACACTTTAAATTAATAATGCATTTAAAGGAAAATAGTTGTACCACAGCTAGCTATAGCTTGTGGGGTAAGGGAAAGAAAGGAAGAAAATCTTTGATTTCACAAACAGGAAGAATGAATTGGAAGAACATTAGATTGATATTCAGGGGACAATCAATTATAAACTCTGTCTTCTTTTTTGTCTTTTCCTAAAAGTCCTTCAATATTTGGGAAATGGAAGTAATTAATTTGTTTATGTAAATCCCTCTGGCCCTGCATCAAGATGTCCTTAAGCCCATCTGTTAGGGGTTATGAATAGGGTTTATGGGCTACCCAAGATGATGCAACTTGAAAAAGAAAATGCTGCACTCTTGAAAATCATAATATGGTTTTTGCTCTACTTTGAAAAAAAAAAATAATAATCAAGTACGTTTTGTAGTATGTGTATATAAAGATCAAAATAAAAATATAAAAAACAAAAAATATCTACATGAATGTAAAAGGAAAAAAGGGAAAACATACTTGATTAAACTGGTAGTGCAATAAATGGTCTTTGTTAACCTTGGGAACGCTTGGTATGTTTTTGTTTTCGTTCAACAAAATAAAAAAGTAATAATGATGGCTACTCCACATTTTATATGGCTTACAACTTACGAAAATTAGCATGACCAAGAAATCTTTAAGTTAACATTGAATTTAATAGCCAGCTCTAAAGTTCCAAATTTCCTATATTCTCTGTGCAACCAGCTGAAGTAATTATAATACATTATGTTACTAACGAATTCAATTATTTAGAAACCTCATTATGTAGTTTAATTTTTCATTTAATGTATTGAAGGAATATGGCCTGAGTCTCCTAGTTTCAATGATGAGGGAATTGGGGCAGTGCCTTCAAGATGGAAAGGTGTTTGTATGGAGGGTTCAGGCTTCAAGAAATCTAATTGCAATAGGTAATTATGTTGTCTCGCTTTCCATTGATAAGGTGTTAATCTCAAAGCTGTTTGACAAAGCTTCTAAATAAAAAATTAAAGAGAGAAAGGATGGATTCAAATCAATATATATTTCAAATCTATTTTAAAGATTTCTCATTGTATTACATCTTGATTCATTACATTATATTGTCACAGAAAGTTGATAGGTGCAAGATACTACAATGTCCAACCAACAACAAATGGTAGCCAGAGCTATTTATCCAGAATTGAGGGCTCACCAAGAGATTCTGTTGGCCATGGGACTCACACTACATCTATAGCAGCTGGTGTGCAAGTTCCCAATGCTAGTTACTATGGCTTAGCACGAGGTACAGCAAAGGGAGGCTTGCCTTCAGCTAGGATTGCATGCTACAAGGCATGCTCAGATGTTGGTTGCTCTGGTGCCACCATATTGAAGGCAATAGATGATGCAATTAGAGATGGAGTAGACATAATATCTATTTCCATTGGGATGAGCTCGCTATTTCAACCCGATTACTTAAATGATCCCATAGCCATTGGAGCATTTCATGCTGCACAAATGGGAGTCATGGTCGTTTGCTCCGGAGGAAATGATGGCCCCGATCCTTACACTGTCGTTAATTCAGCGCCATGGATCTTCACTGTTGCAGCTTCTAACATTGATAGGGATTTTCAATCTACTGTTGTTCTTGGAAATGGGATAACTTTCACAGTAAGATATTTAATCAAAGTTATACTAAACATTTCATTATTTTGTTTATGCAAAGTTTTCTCATATCTTGGTGTTAATAGGGTTCAGCCATAAATTTCTCGAATCTCACTCGCTCAAGGACATATCCTCTTGTATTTGGAAAGGATGCTGCTGCTAATTATACACCTATATCAGAAGCAAGGTGATCATAATTCATAATCTGCTGGCTCTTTTTTTTTTTTTTTTGGGTCCTTTGGAAATCTGTATTCATGATCGGTGTCACATTTTGGTAAAATTTTTGGTTTTAAACAATTCCAAAGGCAAAAAAGGAAAATCATCATTTGGCTTTGCACCTATTGAATGGAATTTCTTTTTACACTAAATTGCAGGAATTGCTATCCAGGATCATTTGATCAGAAGAAAGTAGTTGGAAAAATTGTTGTTTGCGTTAATGATGACCCGACTGTTTCAAGGAAAATCAAGAAATTAGTTGTAGACGATGCTAAAGCCAAAGGGTTGATTTTGATTGATGACGTTGACAAGAGTATGCCTTTTGATTCAGGCATTTTCCCCTTTGCTGAAGTTGGCGATATTGCAGGGTTTCAGATTCTCAAGTACATTAATTCTACCAAGTAAGCATTGCAAATTTATCCTGTCCACTTACATTGACAGATTTATGTGTTCACTTTATTGCTGTCCATGATACTCAATTTCTATTCTTATTCCTTGTACTGTTGCTCATTTAGGGATCATGTCTACCAACTCTGTTTGTTTGGCTTATCACAAGTTTTGGTCTTGTGCTACATTGTCCTATATGATGTGCATCATTTCTAGCCATCACCTGGCCATCTATTGTCACTATAAAGTGTGCTTTATTTGGCTAAAATGCTTCTTTTCATATGGAAATTAAATCAATCTCATTCTAATGTTCTAGCTGCTAAATATGTGATCAATTCTGGTCAGACCTATGTGATAGGATGATACCTTGCTAAAGAATATGGTAATTGAATTCAGTGATGCCTTAGTTCAAGTCAACTTTCAATGAGATCCAGAAATCGTTAGGTCCCTCACATCTAAATATGCAAATGATGATTGTGCAGCATGTGTTAGCTTGAACTTCTATGTTCTCTAGGTGCAATTTCAAGGGCACTCTTTCAGTTGAAGATATTATATTGCATGACTTTCTTAAAATGCATCAGTTCTTTACAACTGTGTTAGGCACACTGACTTTTCTATGCCTTCACAACAGAAACCCAACAGCAACGATCCTCCCAACAGTTGAAGTTCCAAGGTATAGACCTGCACCAGCTGTTGCATATTTTTCGTCAAGAGGTCCTGCAGAACTTACAGAAAACATTCTCAAGGTTATTTTCTTTCACTTGCACCTTAAAACTACAAATATTCAAACATATTGAGCTTGATGTATGCTCACAAGTGAAATTTTTGCAAATATTTATTAAGTGAGAAATAGGCTTTGTAAGTCATGATTAAGTCAGATTGGCACATGAATGTAAACATGCACTAATGTGTAATAGAATAGTGCATCTGTATTTGAGTGCAACATTAATTTACCGGAGTTTACACTTGACATGCTGTTCAGCCTGATATAATGGCTCCGGGAGTGGCAATTTTAGCTGGCATAAGTCCCAAGAATGAAGCAGGGAGCATCCCAAATGGGAAGAAGCCATCCCAATTTTCCATTAAATCTGGAACGTCAATGGCTTGTCCACACGTAACAGGGGCTGCTGCATTCATCAAGTCAGTGCATCGTAGATGGACTTCTTCCATGATCAAATCAGCACTTATGACAACAGGTATGTTTTACATGAGGTTGCATACTAACAATCTCTTTTGTATTTATCATACTTTGATGATATTGTGTGCGCGCATCACTCCTTTCACTTGATTTCATTATAAAAAGTTTAGGGAGATTTTTTGTGCATGCCAAAGGAAGCTAGCAATCATATTGCAAGACAATTACATGATTCTCCATGCATGGCTATAAAGCTGTTAAGTGCTTCAATTTTGAAACTTTACCTAGATTATATTTATTGAGTTGGTCTTAATCTTAGAGTACCAGCACATAGAGGAGATACTTATACCGATATCTGTTCCTTTTTCAGCAACCATGTACAACAACATGAAAAAACCTTTGACAAACAGCTCCAACAACTTTGCAAATCCACATGAGGTGGGGGTTGGAGAAATAAACCCAATTAAAGCTCTTAACCCAGGACTTGTCTTTGAAACCACAACAGAAAATTATCTTGAATTCCTTTGTTATTATGGCTACCCAGAGAAGAATATAAGATCTATGTCAAATACAAAGTTCATCTGCCCCAAAATCTCCATTGAAGAACTCATTTCTGATATCAACTACCCATCAATCTCTATTAGCAAACTCAACCGACACCAACCTGCAAAGATAGTTAGAAGAATTGTAACCAATGTTGGACCCCTGAATTCTACATACACTGCAAAGGTGCAAGCTCCGGTAGGCTTAATAGTCAAGGTTCTTCCGGAGAAGTTAGTTTTTGCTGAGGGTGTGAGGAGGGTGCCTTTCCAAGTCTCATTTTATGGAAAGGAGGCTCCTAGTGGCTACAATTTTGGGTCAATAACATGGTTTGATGGTCGGCATTCAGTTCGTACTGTGTTTAGTGTGAATGTTGAGTGAATTGGAATTCAAAAGTGTTTCTGCTTGGAGTCAACTAGAAGATAAAAGAGAATCGTTAACATGAGGAGGGGAAACATGTGAAAGAAAAAGGAATGAAAAAGTACCATACACATATATACCTTCATTTTAGATTCCTAATTTGATTTCTCAAGTCTTTATAATTGATCTGTATGTTATCACAACCCTTCTCAATATACATAAAGAAAAAGAGCCAGGTTGAGCTGAAGGCTCGTACGTGTTGCATAATTCGACGAGATCGAAGGCATTGTTTGGCCAGTTTAATTCATTTACACATTCTCCAACCCTCTCCTCATCCCCTTGACCCTGTCTCAGTCATTGGCTTTCCATCGTCCCATCCATACTTTGGTCAACGTATTTTTACTATTGTAACTAAGAAATCATACTCTATCTGATTGCATTATCATTTTTATTTGGACAATGTATTTTACCTTTTTTGTTAACAGCTTTTAAATTCATGAGAGGCCATGCCATTTCTAACATTACTAGCCTTCAGGAATAACTTTGAGGTTAAGGTAAACCATTTCAAACACTTGGTGCAAGTATTATATAATTTTGCAGGTTGGTTATTAATCTATAATATAGGAGTTAAACGGGAGTGGAGAAACATATATTTATACAGTTATGTTACAAATCTGAGACTTGGATTTTTCTGAATGAATGACAGCATTTTATTCAACAAAAAAGAATTAAGTAGCAAAGCTGCATAAAACATCAAACAGAACAACATGATACTAAAAACAAAAAGTAACCAAATTCTGCCGTATGCTAACATTGAAAAGAAAAATGGGGAAGGTGGGGTTGTATACTTGTATATGCCCTTTATTGTCTTTGTCAAATATATATGAAGCCTGCGCTAACACACACACACACACACACAGGTGCAGACGACAAAGATTATGGTGTTGGTAAATTAATCTCTCATTTTTGAGTGGTGAGGCCAGCCTTGATCTTCTTAACGGGGTCAACATCTGTCTTGAATGACTTGGCGAGGATCACGTCGTCAATGCCAGTGGTAAACAGAGTGGATGGCACTGAAACTGTTCCAGCACTTGCACTTCCAAACGCGGAAATGGCAATGGCTGGAAAGTCAGCTGCTGAGTTATACTGGTAATGGACTAATCCCTTGGGAAACACAAATATGTCTCCAACTTGAAGCTTTTGAGCATAGAGAACGTTTTTTGTGTCAACAAACCCTACTTCCAAGGAACCAGCAACAAGGAACAGAAGTTCAGCTGAGTGAGGGTGGGTGTGAGGTGGGTTTAGTCCACCGTTTGCTGGAAATTGAAGCACTGAGTATGACACACTCTGCCCGTTAAGAGCAGGGAACTCAGCCAAGCTAACTTTTGCTGCCTTAAAGGTTTCGGGGACTTTATCGAATGCTCCACGCAATCCAGTGTAAGTGAAAAATGTTCCATCAACGTTTGTGGTGTTTGGTGAGACTATGAAGTCGGAAATGATGTCCGGATCACCTGCCAGGACCCCTTTGGAGGTGGCCAGGGCAAGTACTAATAATATCAGTAATTGAAAAAATCTCAAGGCCATTGTGAAAAAAAATGGTTAGATCTTAAAACTGGACTATATTTTTTACTTGAGATATTAGTGGTGCTGGTAATCACTGTCTTGCTAGTCTGGTATTTATATACTTTTGTAGGAGCTGATCTGTTTCTTGTTGCTAGTTGCTGTTGAAATTTACTATGTCATTTGTCTGTTTTCTTCTTCTTAGCCTGATTGAAAAGCCACAAGCCGGCATGAGAGCTGTAAACACCTATGTAAAAGATCAGCTTGAATAAAATTCTTTAGATGTTTGAGAATGAGAGGAGTTTCAATTTGCTATAAGTAAGTTTGTAAATGTCTTGTTTTTGTCTACCAACAATTGGGCAGGCTGGGTCAGAGCTGGGCTTATAGAATGGATATATACTTGTATTCTTTTGGTTTGGTTTAACAGGAGCAATATATGGATTGGGGTGTATTCGGTTATAGCAGAGTTGAGTTGGGTGGAATTTCATGCCAGAAAAACTGTGAAAAGTAATTTTCAATGCCAGCTGGAAAAAGCATTGAATGCTATACAAGGAGACATATATGGGGTAGCATGAAATAGGCATATACTTGTATCATGTGTATGGACAATTGTAAACCAACCTGCAAAGATAATTATGACAACTGTATGCAATGTTGGAGCCCTGAATTCTAGCTAGGTACAATGCGAATATAGTTTTGGCTGAGGGTGAGTGAGGAGGGTACATGACCAAACGATTTCTGATTTAATTGATTTTTTGTATAGATGATCTTCAAAGAATTATCTAAGAAATGAATGATTCCAATCATAGAAATACACTGTAGAATGAGAATAATAAAGGAGAATGTAGATTGAAGAAGGTGGATAGCATTCCCCACTTGTGTTTACAAAAATATTAAGGTTTCAAAAAAATAGAGTTATTGATGGAAATACTGACAAAATTAATATCGATATTGGTAAAAATTAAAAAAAAAATTAAGAAAACTTATATGATTGTTTGTAGATAAATTCACCGAGAGAATATAGACTAATCACATACCTGCATGTGACATGTTGACTTTTCAAAATTGACTTGGTCAACACATCAGGTCTACGTACTCATGACTTGACCAATTGTGGTATTATCTCTATCAACACCACTATTGCGCCTCGCCCCTCAATCGACTACGAGGGTTAACAAAATATCAGTTCAGTCAAGAACATCAACTACCGAGCCGAGTACGACCCAAAAACTTATTACGTCGGCATCACGAGGTAACTCTTATGGTCGGGTTGGTCAGTAAAGACCAATCGCGAGAAGCACATACCCGACTAGACCGTGTGAAACTTGATATCATTACGAATTGATGACCTAAAGTGTAATGCTTGGTTCGGCTCGGATAAGCAATGGGAGCCGAGCCATGTAAGCCGCCATTCCAAGACATTGGGATAGTATTCAAACTACACT
Source organism: Dryas octopetala (assembly GCF_963921425.1). Taxonomy (NCBI): domain Eukaryota; kingdom Viridiplantae; phylum Streptophyta; class Magnoliopsida; order Rosales; family Rosaceae; genus Dryas; species Dryas octopetala. The sequence goes on along the minus strand of NC_141368.1, from coordinate 18,658,239 downwards.
TAAGTGTTCATGACATGGCACCTTACACCATCTGACAGATTCAACTTCAGATGGGACATTTAGCTCCACCAATTCCCACAGAGGCATGCTTACATTAAATGCCATTTCTTTGGGTGGTTGTGCATGTTACTATTCTGAGCTGGTGACGTGTCCTCATCTCCACCTCTCATCAACATGCAAGTATATATACTTTGCCTATAAATTGAACCCTCTCAACACATTGCAAGGGTTCACAACCTATTTTCACACACACAAACTCTTAGAGAAAATACCTAGAAACACTTGTCTAACTTAACCATCGGAGTACAGTTGGCTACTACCATACTGGTGCTACTTCTGGTGACTTCTTGTTCATGCAGATTGCTTTAATTGAAGCTCTCAACAAGTTAGCTCATCCAAAACCCTTGAGATAATCCATAGAGAAGACCAAACATAAGACTTGATCCACTGTTTGAAGTTGTTGCATTGACTCACCAATTTTTGCATCAACAATGACTAACATGGAAATTTTTAATGAAACTTGAGAAAATATTTCTGTGATCAAAATGTATTATTTTGACTAAAAAAATTAACAAAATGTATTATTTTTACCAAATCTCTTATGCGATTCAAGTGTACCAGTAAATCATGGTATGCTACAATCAAAAGTCTCAACTTCATAGTCAAACACCTTTCCAACAATCATGGATTTCATGCTTGTTTCAGCCGAACCATATCTTCCAGTTTTATGGTGATTATCAACTCATTTGTTATCCTTCAATTTAGTAGCTCTCATCACCCGTAAACTGATGGACAAACAGAGGTGGTAAATCGATTGCTTGGAAATCTCTTAAGAAGCTTGGATGGGGAAGAAAAACCTAATTGGCACTTCACCTTATCACAAGCTGGATTTATATATAACAGATCCAAAAATAGCTCAACTTCTGGGAAGTGTCCCTTTGAGATTATTTATGGCCCAATTCCAAATAGTCCACTCGATTTACTACCTCTACTAGTTGTTTAAAAGATTCAGTGGGGATGCTGATGATATGTCAACACACATCAAAGAACTATATTCCTAAGTTAGGAAAATGCTGGAGAAAAAAAAAAAGCAACAAGAGGTATAAAATAGCAGACAAGCATCAAAAACACATGAAGTTTAAAGAGGGAGAGTTGGTATGGATTCATTTTCGCAAAGAAAGGTTCCCGAAGGGGAGGTGTGGAAAACTTCAGGACAGAGCTGATGGACCATTTCGAGTACTGAAGTGCCTTGGTGAGAATGCTTATCAAATAGAACTGCCTCCAGACATGGAGGTGTCAGAAACTTTCAATGAGGCTGATTTCTAGCCATACTACGAAGATATCCATGAACAGGGCTTTGTGACGCAGCGTGGCAAAAAGTCAAAGACATTAGAGAAAACCAGCGTTAACCCTAAGAAAGAATCTGGAGTTCACTAGAGAAATGAGAGAAATTTCAAGGTTTTCTGATTAAAATGACAATAATAATCATACAAGCATCCAAAAAAGTTGTTTAAATACTTTCACAACCCTAGACGTTCGGAATTCAAAATAGAAATAAAATGGAAATAAAGTGCAATTTAGAAAACTTATTCAAAAACACTAGTCGTTCCCTTCGAATCGGTATATCAAGGACCCATTTCTGACACTGGGTCGGGCTAAAACTTGTTCTTTTTCTTGGCTTTTTGGCGGTTGAATTCAGCGAAACAAAAACACTGGGTCGGGCTGAAGCTTGTTTCTTTCCTTTTCTTTTGTTTGTTACTCAATTATAGTATTAGTGTCATAGAGTGACAATAGCATTCAATTCAGCGAAACAAAAACAAAAGAAACAAATGTTTGAAATGCCCGCTTTCCGAATGCCCATTCTAAAAATGGACCAAATGAAAGGAAAAGGAGCGTTTGGAATTTTCAAACAAAAAAAGCAGCTCAAGGTTGTTTGAATACTTTTCTACAAATTTATTTTTTGTGGGGTAGCAATTAAATAGTATTGAGAAATTTTGGGTGTTAATATCAGATGTAGTAAAGGACATGTGCAAAAATGGAGCATTTTACTGGGTCATTACTTATTTTCCTTCCAGCTAGGGGACTTTGGCATACTGATGAAAGTTACCAACATTCTTTGAAACAAAATAAGCTCTAATGAATGAATTCTGGAAGAGAAATTTTATTTAATAACCCTTTTAAATATCCCTTAAAACTTTTTTGACCCCCTAGCACCAAAATTAATAATTATAACCCTTTATAACTTAAAATATCCATATTCCCTTCCATATAAAACTTTTTTTTTCCTCTTCCCCAGCCAACCATTGCCTTTCCCTCCCTCCCTCCCTAGCCAACCAATGCTCCCCTCGCCGCCGCACCCCTCGTCGCCCCAACCACCGGCGCCCCCATCCCTCGCCGCTGTAACAAACCCAACAGATGCAACAACAAACCCAGCAAAATCCAATGAAAAAAAAAACCCACGTTACCCAGCAAAACCTATAAAAAAAAAAAAAAAAAAACCCTCGTCTCCCCTCTCATCGCCCAGCAAAAATCCACAAAAAAAAAACCCAGAAAATGGTTGATTCTTTGAGAGATCAGACTCATCAACCCAACAATGGAGAAGAAGAAGATGCAAAATTTTCATATCTAGTCAAATTTTGGCGACAAATTCGACCATGTGTCGACTATAAATTCGACCATGTGTCGACCACAAATTCGACCATGTGTCGACCACAATTCGATGGAATTTCTAGTTGCCACACAGTCAATTTTTTGTCGACATGCGACCACAAATTCGACAATCTTTTCTCCTCTTTTGACTATAGCGCATTTCTCCTCTCTGGCTATAGTGCATTCCACCATATATGGGTTTTCGAATTTTTTTTGTTTTTTGTTTTTGTCAAATTTGAGTTAGGAGAGAAGGAGAGAGAGATAGAGAGAGAAGATGATGGGTCGTTGGCCGGTGCCCACCACCATCCTCCACCTCCCCCACCCTCTCTCTCTCTCTCTCTCTCTCTCTCTCTCTCTCTCTCTCTCTCCCAACCCATTTAGAGAAAACACCTAGATTTGGGTTTTCAAATTTTTTTTGTTTTTTTTTTTTTTTTTTAGATTTGGGTTGAGAAAAAAAGGGGAGAGAGATAGAAAGAGATGATAGGTCGTTGGCTGGTGAGGGAGGTCACTCTCCATGGCTGTTGCAGGAAGAAGGTGCAACAAGTTGAATTTTGTGTCGAATTTTTATATGAAAGGATATTTTGGTCTGAAAAAATGTAAAATGGTCATTATTGTTAGTTTTTGGGCTAAGGTGTCAAAAAAGTTTAAGGATTATTGAATAAAATTTCTCATTTTGGAAATACGAAAAACAAATTAACCATGCTACTCACAGTTTCCCTATTAAGGAATTGCAAATTCTAATACTCATCTTAAAATACTATGAAACATTGTTTAACGCATAGCTAGAATTCATAACAGTCCAATTTTGCATATATATTGCATACATTGCACATCTTTGCCATACTAGTGATATAATTTTTCAGCACTAATAACCCAACTCCCTTTCCATATTTGTCTCAGTAAACCTTTCTTCTGCCTCTGCCAAGTCTCCTTTTGATACCTCATGCTCTACCTCTGCAACAGCTAGCCTAGCCCTTAACCCCTTCATTTCAATCTCCAAAGCATCCACATCCTCATTCAGCTTTTTCACTTGTCCTGCCCTTACAACAAACTTCTTCATACCCAAGGCGGATTGAACATGGGGCTCCAGCCAAGCCAAATCAAACTTAAATGCATCAAGCTCCTCCCATAAAAGTTTAAGCTGCTCACAGGCATCCTCGGTCATATCCTTAACCTTTGTAGTCTTCAAAAAATGTAGGAGTCGACCCAAAGCTGTGAATGCCCATTCAGAAAACATACGACTTCTTTTCTGTTGGCACTCAATCAATGAAGGATGCAATGAACAGACTTCCTCGAGCAGTGGAACAAAAGCTTTATCTATTTTCCCTAAACCCCTGAAATCCACGAGCTCACCAACCGGGGCGGGGGGCAATTCCTCATGTTCCTTGACCATGGAAGGGTAAACAGGGACATCAGTAAACTGGCTGCAAACTTGTTCGGAATTTGGTGAATCCTGGTATCCAAGGACTGGTTCAAGATGACGTGTCGTAAGTGGTATTGGAGGTAGTAAAGAATCCACATTTGAAAGTCTCTGCAGCCTTTCATGTTCTAAAAGCTTAATGTCAGCCTTACTGATTGCAACCTCGGCTTCCACGATACATGTATCATTAACAAGAAACCCATTTGTGTGGTCACAAAGCTCACTTAGAGGCATGAATGATGTGAATCCCCAATCACTTTTACTTTCACTGAACACATGTTGAGTGTCTGTAAAATCAAAATATGAAGGATCACAAAAACATTATTAAAAAATGCATAGCTCATCAAGAGCTAAAAAACTAATAAGGAAGGAAACTCATTGCAATGTTACTTCTATATATAAAGTAATGTTCTCTTCCCATATAGTGTGGGATGTTTGGACCACACATATTTCACCTGCTCATTGATCTAATTAAACATGAACACATGCAGATTGAGGAATTTTGTTTATCTAAAATTAATTTTCCACTAGTTAACAACTTATTTTAGGCCAGACATTGTTAGATTAAGTTGCTTATTTCAAAACTAATTTCTGAGCACAACCATTTTCATTAACATATAGTGAGAAGCAAGTAAACTTCCACGAAACAACGGTATTACTAAATTAAGAATGGTAAACAACTAAACAAATCTTTGAATTTAAACTTTTCACTTTCAGTCAAAGATAATAGAAGAAAATAAATAGTGCTCTAATATTTCTTGGTTTGGTTATGTAGAGAAAATGAAGGGACAATAAGGAATAGAGAACAGAATGTTATTTGCCTTGAGAGAAAATACCATCGGTTGAGTACTTCCTAGAAGGATGAAATGAAACAAGAAAAATAATATATACATTGAACAATAAGAAACTCTCTCCAAATTCAATTATTTTCTTCTACAGAAACCTGCCTTGTTTTGGAATGAAAAAGTTACCATTCTTCTTCCTCTCTAAATTGTCATTAATGGTTTGTCCTCATTTCCAAAGAATTGTTAAAAGTTTTTACTGCAACAGAAAATTGTTAGGTAGCAAATTAAGGTTTATTGTAAAAAGATAAAACGTGCAAGAGGGCAATCAGGCATTGAGTTGCAATCTAAAGTATTATAATCTATTAACAGAATAAAATCTCAGATCAGAAACTCTAAGCGTTACACCACAATATATAATGTATTACACCTCCATCTCCATACATTATGAATTGGTTTTGGATTAGATACTCTAATTCTACACAATCATTCTATTAGAGGAAGTGTGAGAAAGAATCAAAGCAAAACTTCCATAAGAGGATGCAAGAATCACAAGTTCCATTTAATATATAAATAAATGAGCCTTGCCATAAAATAACTAGACAGTACGGACAGAAAGAAAACATGTACAAATGTGAAATAAATTAACAAGATGAAGAAGAGTAAAGGAATTAAATACCTATTCTATTAGAGGAAGTGTGAAAAAGAATCAAAGCAAAACTTCCATAAGAGGATGCAAAAATCACAAGTTCCATTTAATGTATATATAAATGAGCCTTGCCAAAAAATAACTAGACAGTACGGACAGAAAGAAAACATGTACAAATGTGAAATAAATTAACAAGATGAAGAGTAAAGGAATTAAATACCTATTGTTATGGACTTATTGCTGTAAAGTTGATTAACCACAGTCAAGGTGAATTGGGCATATCTACTCCACCCAGATGGCAATTTTGAAGTATCTGCAACATCCAAATATATCGACAAGTAGTGCTTTCCATTGCTTCCCTTTGGGTATATCACAATCTGCCTGATCATCAAGTAACCAAATATATATAGTCCAAATATATACCATTTGAAATACCAGTCAAGAAAAAAATATAAAAATCAAAATTAAGAATGTGAAACATACCATTTAAAATCACCGACGAAGAAAATCTCAGAGAAGTGCTTGTGGGTTTTCAACTTAGAGAAGTTGTCAAGGTTCCATGTGAATCTCATAGCTACAAGCTCCTCCATTTATTCTTCTAATAACTCAAACGAGCACATAAACAGCAAACAAAAAATTAATCAGCACAGATATATAACACCCAATATCACACAACAGAAACAAGTTTAAAAGAAGACCCATTAACTCAAACATACCTTCCAATCGACCAACCCAAGTTTGCTAGAGAGAGAGAGAGAGAGAGAGAGAGAGAGAGAGAGAGAAAGGGTCAGGCTAGCTGTACAGAAGCAGAGGAAGGTGGAGGCCAATGACTTTGTGGATAAGATATTTTGGTTGGCTCTTATCACTCAGACACGGGAGCAGTTGCTTACCCATAAAGTCAAAACATTTTTTCAATTATTTTTTTGCTTTGTTTTATTTTACTTTTTATTTTATTTTCTTGTTGTTGTTGTTGTTGTTTCCAGATCTCAATGGGGAAAAACCAATAGAAGACATGTAAAAGCGATAGCTGCATGATGAAGAACAGGAGAAAAGGAATCTTTACTGTGAGGGATGGCTGTACAGGGGTGTATTCAGGACTCACATATGGACTGAAGGTCCTGCAGCAGATCAATTTTTGGGTCAACATATCAAATACATCCAAATTACAATTTATACCCCAAACTATTGGGGGTTCGCATTTTGCCCCTAAATTAATTTTTCTGACACCCCATATTGTGTTTCATCAACCATACGACCCCCGACCTATTAAATACGGTGCTTTAAATAAAAACTTAAAATGAGAAAGAAAGATAACTCATAATCCACTCAGCCCAAAACTTAAGTGGTAAGACAAAAATCTTACTTAGTGTTCAACGGTTCTTGCGGAGCACTCGGCAGCTGCAAACCTAAAACTTGCATCTGTAATCTAAAATATTTATCTACAACTTAAAATATGTAATATACAATCTAAAAAGATAGATCTGCAACTTAAAAATTTGCAGATGCAGATGATGGATGCATCTGCATCCGCCGAGCTCTCTCCAGACGCGCGCATGCAAATAGATTAAGCTTCAGCTTTATTTTATTTTAGGTTGATTTCTAGTTATTATTAAAAATGTAGTCTTCTTTGACAGTTTTGCACATGTAGTACTTAGAGAGAAGACTATGTATACAAAAATAATGGCTCGTTTGATTTTTTTTTTACGAAATGGGATTATGTGTTGGATGGAACATAATTTAGAATAGACTATATGATACTTTTGGTCCATATAGTATTTTCACCAAATTTTCACTTTGATTCTGTACTTTATTTTTGATGATTTTGGTCGTGTACTTTTTATATGATAGTAATTAAATCTAAATAGTTAATATCGTTTATATTATTGACTGAAAATCCGACATGGAAGCGCATGATTCGCACATGAGTGACATTTCCAATACTTTAGTCAGCCTAAATGCATATTTAAACATATACCTGTCATTTAACATATTTAGTTTAACGTTAAAAATTCTAATTTTTCCGAACTAATTGTTTTTAATGATGGCCTTACATAGATATCTAAGTAAGTAGTAAAATGTCTGAAATGCCTCTCATGTGTAAAGACATTGAATTTTTTATCATCTATTTAAACGAGGTTAAAGATTTGAAATTAATTACTATTGTATTAATATTACAAAACAAAATTTGTCAAAATTAAAAAAACATGATCAAATTGAAAATTTTATAAAAATATAGCGACCGTATTATTTAGCATTTAGAATAAAATGTCAAAAAAAATTTAGTTCTTGAGATAAAAGTATGAGGTGCCCAATAATTTAGAGAATAAAATGTAATGAACCCTTGGATGATTGGCCAACTTGCTTCATTATTTATAGCAAATGAAAAATGATTTGATGGAGATGGTACAGCAAGACAATGAATCAAATCAAAAGGAAACAAAATATGATGGCATTGCCGTCCTTTTCACGTGGCCTACTAGGCTACTACTCTTTTGATTTTCAATTTTTTTGGACTGAAATAGCATTGTGCTGGATCGGAGAGTCTCGAATTGGATTTTTTTTTTTTTTGGTCTTTCCCAAGGCCATGTTTTTGCATTTAAAAGATGGCATTGTTTCTGTTGGCGGACTTCTCTGTTTGTCAATGTGTTTTAGGTAATTTAATTAAATAGCCCCTTTTAATTAATGCTAAATTTTTTTGATCCTCCCAAAATTTGTTTTTATAGTTTTTTTGTATTTTTTGTGATCAAAATACTCTTCTATATATATACTTTATAGATCGAGAATTCCACCAAGACTAGAAAGTCCGCATCTCCCTCCCTCCCTCCCTCCCTCCCTCCCACATCTGATCGAAGACTACATCAAATTTTCAAATGAAATTTGACTGCAAAAATTGACAGCAAAAAAAATGTATTAGTTGTGATTTATGAAGCTAATCCAAATGAAAACCTATAGCTTGCATCTGAAACCCACTTGGGTTTCTAGATAATCGCGCCGCCCATTTTATCCGACATCTCTCTCTTTTCTTTAGTTGTTTAATTACATCACCAACACCACTTTCTTTCTTATCTTTTTTTTTATTCTTTCTTTCTCTTTCTTATTTCCTTTCTTTTTCTTTCTTCCTGCGCCACTTTCTCTTCTTTTCTTTTTATTCCTTTCTTTCTTCTTTTCTTTTTTTTGGCCAAGCGGCCCAAGCCTTTCTTTCTTCTTTTCAATCCACTTGCCGCACCTCTCCAATTTCTTTCTTCTGAAGTTCTAATAAAAATTATGACAGGTTTATTGTAATTAATATATATATATACATATTTATATCAATAATTACAAATTTTTTGTCTACTACAAAGAATCTCCAGTTATTACACCATTAAATCTGCAAGTGGCGAACAAGCCCACCATCACCTGCCTCAAATCTGAATGGGAAAAATTTTCAAACAGGACACGTACTTTGGGGTCAATCTTAGTTTAGGACACCAGTTTGGGTTTGTGCTAGTTTAGGACACATATTTAGGATTTGTATTAATGTGGGACAATCCGTCACCTCCGTCAAAAATTCCGTTAAAAAATAGACATGTGCCATGCACATGACCTATTTTCAAGGGACAAAATGGACAATTCACCATAATATATTAAAATAATTAAAAATAAAACTAAAACAAAAAAGAAAGAAGAACAAGATGGCAGCGCACCCCTTCTCCACCCAGCCCCAACTCACCTCCGGTGGCCATACTTGCCGGCAGTGACCCCACCATCCCCCCTCTCTATCTCACTCTCTCTCTCCCTCCATTTCTCTATTCCTCTCTTTGTCTCTTTTTCTCTGCAGATCGCACCCTCCTTTTTCTCTCTCTATTTCTCTGCACATCGCCCCAACCACCTCTAGCGGTGGCCTTACCCACCGGCGACGACCCACCCTCCCCCCTCTCTCTCTTTCTCTCTTCATCTCCGCACCTCTCTTCATTATGTTCTTCTCAAACCTCTCCACCTTCCTATCAGCCAAACGCCTCGATGTTGTCTGCAAAAACCCAATACACATATACAAGAAATTTATTCTCTTCTTTTGCCAAATTGAAATTGCTCATCTAGTCAGGCAAAAAAAAGAACAAAAAAAAAGCGAAGTGCTTTAATTATTTTCGAGATGAAACTTGCACTCAGATCCACACTTAACCAAACAAAGGTTACAAAACCCAATACATCAATAAGAATCCAAAAAAAAAAAAAAATATATCAGTAAGATCTCAATATAAACCCAGATGAGAAGAGGAGAGATTCAATCATTCAAAGATAACCCAAAACCAAATCTTTTCACAAAAATAGCCTACCATAATAGTCAACATAAAACCCCAAACTATGAAAAACCAAAGACTTCATAAGCCCAAAAAGACAACCAAAAAAAAATGTGGTCGGCGAGGTGGTCGGCGTCAGGTGGCTGGGCCATGTGCGCTTGCAGGGGGCGCGAAGGAGAGAGAGAACAGAGGAGAGAGAGAGCGGCGGGCTGGCAAAGGGGACTGGTCTGGGGGGGTTGGCGCCGGCGAGAACAGCTCGCCGATGATCTTGGGTTGTCGGGGAAAGTGGCCGGAGGGGCTGGACTTGGGTGGAGCTGGGTGTGTGCAGGGAGTGCTGCCCGAGAGAGAGAGAAGTGAGAATAAGAGAGAGAGAGAGAGAGAGAGAGAGAGAGAGAGAGAGAGAGAGAAGAGAGGGTGGGTCGTCGCCGGCAGTAAAGCCACCGCCGGAGGTGGTTGGGGCTGAGTGAAAACGGGGGGGGGGGGGGGGTGAGATCTGCATCTCCCTCTTCAATCCTTTTTTTTTTTTCTGTGTTTTTTGTGTTTATAGTTTTAAACTTTTTTAATATATTTTTAGTTTTAATCTTGTTTATTTTTAATTATTTTAATATATTATGGTGAATTGTCCATTTTGTCCCTTGAAAATAGGTCATGTGCATGGCACATGTCTATTTTTAACGGAATTCTTGACGGAAGTGACGGATTGTCCCACATTAATACAAATCCTAAATATGTGTCCTAAACTAGCACAAACTCAAACTGGTGTCCTAAACTAAGATTGACCCCAAACTAGGTGTCCTGTTTGAAAATTTTTCCCAATCTGAATTTAATAAAGAAAAAGAAGAAGCAGAAATTACAAATGTAGAATTTTCGGTCTACAGAAGAGGAGAAGAAGATTGTCAACCGAAAATTCCATATTGTCCACCTAAAATTTCACTTCTGCAATTTTTGCATCTTCTTCTTCTCCATTGATTCTAGATCTAGTTTTGAGATACATTGAACACATTGTTTTTTAATAATTTCAACCATAATCAAATAAGATCAAATTACACAATTGTTTCTTCCTCTTATTCTTTACCCAACCCCAGCCACAAAATAAAGAAAATAGAAAAACAAAAAAATCACCAATGCAATGGAGGTGAGTTTTGGTCTGATACAGATCTAGTACCATTATTAGCAGAGAGGGGCTCCTTGACTAAAGAATAGAATGAGAATGTTGAATTCAGAGAACATGGATATATGTCATACAAATTCATGGATATGGTATGCCATTATTTTTGTTCTCAGGGATTTGGTATGCAAAAAAAATGGCAAAAGTAATGTTGAACAAAAACAATGGTTGAATCCATGGATCTGGTACCAAAAAAGTACTGTTGAATACGGATTCTCAGAACAAAAATCCAAAAAGTAATGCATGAATGACTTTAGAAAATAAAAAAGTAATGCTAGATAGACCCAGATCTTAGATAAGGTTCTGTCATGCCCCAATTCAGAATTAAGAGTTAATTTCGGATTAAGGTATGAATTACACTGTAATTTCATTATACAACAAAACCTAATTCAAGCTTAATTTACAAAATAAGTCACAATTCTGTACTTTACACATTCAAAGTCTCAAATCCAAAGCCAACTCCAACTCGGTTCACGCCTAATCACTTTAATTACTCCCGGTCGGTTTCGTAGAACTTCTTGTCTCAAAACCTGCAAAGTCTAAGAGGGGGTGAACTCTTACCAATAGCTTAATAGGGACAATCAATCTTATCATGCAAAATTAATTATACTGAAACTCAGTGAAACATACTACATTGAGCAGATAATATATAATATATAAAAAAATATTATTAATGCATGAATGTTATGATGCACTTCCTCAATTTAAACCTCATAATATGGATAAAGGGTTCATCCATATATTAGAACAATCAGGCCTGGCGTTCCATACAATGCATTTTATCATTGTGGCTCCAAGTGTCTTATTATACGAATTAACACTCGACGCATATTGAAATATAAATTACAATGCATATCTTCACTTTAACCACAGCTAAAGTGCAAGATATCCTAACTTCGGTCTCTGCCGAAGGTCCCTATACGTTTTGGGGAGGTTAGATTTTTATCAGTCTCTGCTGAAGGAGCTTCACTCCCCGCGCAAAATACGAAATTCAAATAACATAATTTAAATTCTCAATCTCTTATCACCACCATAACTTCAATTCTCAATGAATTATGCTTCACATTTAAATAAATGTACGAATAATAATTTATAATAATAAACTAATTCCTATCATGGTCAAATAATTCAAATAATTCATATAAGTCACGTATTAGCACACATATTATATTTTTCAACAAAGATTCCATATAATCAAATTTATAGTTTAAGATTCCCCAGATCCACCTACCTCGAATATGAACTTATTCCGCCGCTAGAAATAGTCTCATGTCTTCGTGTTGTTCTCCGAACCTAATCTCGTACAAGAAAACCACAATTAATTACAAAATAAAAGTCGCTCACTCTCTAATCCTAGTATGTGTAGTGAAAACACTAAATTAGAGGTCTTGGATCTTAAAACGGAAGTCACCATCGGACTCGGAATTGAAAATGCAGTGGGAAGGGACTTTTCCGGGCGACCGGAGCCCCCACACACCCCACACGCACTGGTAGTGTGAGTGGTGGTGTCTGAAGCATTGTTCATCATCTTCTCTAATTTTCTGAAATTTCCAATTTTTTTCTCAACTTTGCCCTAACTTTTGACCTATCAAATCACCACCAAATTGAGCAAACTTATACTCATTTTAAAGCTACAACATCTCTTTACAACCACACAAAGAACACTCAAAACGAAGCTCTACAACTCAAGATATGTGACCTTAAAGTAGGCTACGCGAAACTGTTCAAAAATTGCAGAAAATTTTCAGATTTCTCAAAATTCATCCAACTTCAATTATCTTCAATTCTAACCACCCAAATCGATTCCTAAGGTTAAACAAAGATAAATTATAACTTATAGTTCAATTAAAATCGAGGGAAACACAACCAAAGAATCGAAACTCATAAACCCCAAAAATTACCAAGTACACCCAAAAATGAAATTCAACCTTACCTCTTCAACTTAGATTCTCTCCTCCACGTCCCAGTTTTCTCTCCAACTCTCTCTCTTCCCCAGTTTTTTCCTTTCTCTTCTTCTTCACCTTCTCTTATTTCTCTCTCTCAGGTTTCTTTGGTTTGCTCTGTTTTCCTTTCGATTTAGTCTAATACCAGCAACTGCCTCCTTTTTATTAAAACCCAACCTTATAACATCAACACAACACACACACACACACACACACACACTCCACCGCCTAACACCACCGCCACAAACACACACACACACACTCACTCACTTACTTAAGCCTAGCCAATCACAAGTTTCCCTTCCTAAGGAGGAAAGCTAGCACACACCACAAAATAGACACTTGAAGTTGTTGGACGTGAGTCTAGCAACTTCCTCATTTTTTTAAATATATATATAATATAAACAAAATTATAATGGAAATATAAATATATATTATAACTCTAATTAAAATGTAAAATACAAATATATAAATTATAATAGTAAATATAAAACAAATAAAACAAATAATAAACATAATTTACTTTGTATTAAATCTAGGTTATTACAGGGTAGGGCTAGCAAAGGGAGGGAGGGGGAGGGAGGGAGATCAGATGAGGGAGAGAGAGAAAATAAAAAGCTATAGTCACAAAATTTGGGTTTTTATATAAAGGTCATTATGGACATTTCACACAAAAAAGAGTTAGAAAAGTAAGTTTTTGAGAGAGGGGGTTAAAAAAGCTTAAAGGGTATTAAAAAGGGCTATTTAATTAAATTACCCTTGTTTTTAGCTTTCTCGTTGCTTTCTGTCACGTTGTGCTTTTGGGTTGTTCTCCTTGGCTTGGGCCTTGGGCCTTGAGGCCCTTCTTTGAATGATATTTTTCATGAACAAAAAAAAAATTAATAATAAAAGACACATCATTACAGTAACTTTGGAAAATTTTTGCATAATTTTAAGGTTTTATTATACTTTATCCACTTGAATTTTGACTCATTTTTCACTTCACCACCTAAAAAACAAAATTTGAATCAATGTGGCACTTGTATAAAAAAATTTGCAATGTACAATCTCCGTTCTATTCTGCCAAGATTTCCATCCAAAATTAGTCATATGTGTCGCATGTGATCTCATTTTAAGGGAGTTTTTCGTCTTTTTACATCAAATTGTCCTTAAGACAAATGTGGACAAATAAGATAATGCCATGTGTCTCTTTTTAAACCTCTTAACCCAAATAACTTAACACCACTATTTATTCTTATATTCCCTCTAAATAAAAAATAAAAACCTTTTGCCATAATTAAACACCATTATTTACTATGGCAAAAAAAAAAATCATTATTTATATAATAGGTCCATTGATTTTAACTACTAAATTTCAATAACTTTTTAGTTTAGGTACTAAAATTAAATAGTATTTTAGATTAGGTATTAGTTGAAAAGTTAAACAAAATAATAAAGTAAAAGGTATTATAATTTACAAATATTACATTATATGCAACTAGAATAAAAAAAATAAAAATAATATTACATCACAAATATTACATTAATTTATATTATATTGTTTGAAAAAAAATATATCAATTCAGTCACAACTTATCTGTGACTGTCTTGGTAAATTGAAAGAGACAACTCACACCACTATACTATATATTATTTTGAGTAAAATTATTGTTTTGACCTCTATTTATGGGTTTAGGTAGTATAATTTCTCTAAAAAAAATTTAATTAAGTCACAACTTAACTGTGACTGTCTCACAACTTAGATGTGACTGTCGTTCAGTCACAATTAAATTTGAAGTTGTGAGTATCGTACAATCACAACTAAATGTAAAATTGAGACTACATTAGCCAATTTTCAAGATAATATAAAAGCCTCAAAGCAATTTTGTCAAAACCTTATAAAATTTAACTAACACCCATTATCTGTGGGCCAAAGAACAAAAATGTCAAATGGAAAAGGCTTAAATCAAATGGGCCAACTTGTTTATAACCTAATCTAAAAAACTACATTTCAATTTAGTTGTTCAATTGAAATATTATATGATCTTCATGCTATACCAAAAAATTATTAGGATTTGGTATTTAATCCTAATTTTATATTACATAATTAGGAAAAGTAATTTTAAAATAAAATAAAATAAAAAAAACCTTTTGTCTTATTTTTTCTCTAAATAAAATAATGTTTTTATGAAAAAAAAAAGAAGAAGCCATCATCCCCAACGTGATCTGCAACCCAGATCATCCTCCTCCTTCTTCCATCTTTCTGATGATGACGACAGCGAGGGGACATAGGTGGGTGGCATGGTAGGTGAGGTTAGGGATTTGGCGATTGAAGGAGAAGAGTAGGTTTGGGCAATAAAAGAGGTCTTTCAAAACTGGTCATCGACACAGCAATGAAGGTCCATATATTATTACAAGAAATTTTTGCATACTATAATTATTATCTTCTACTTGTTTGGTTATATAGTCCAAATTTTTTCTTAAAACATTTTTTGAGTTTCTTTTTAGATTTTGCCTTAATATTTCTATTAACTAATTTTGCTTCAGTTGTTCTAACTTTATATTTTCTGATACATTTATAAGTAAATCAATTATACTATTTTCTATATGTTGTTCTTTGCTATGTAAGATATACTTATATTCTTTGTTATGGAAATGACAAATTAAAGTGTTATTATCTAAAGTAAGGGCTTGTTTGGTAGTGCTTTTAAAAACGCTTTTAAATATTCAAAAGTGCGTTTGGCAAAAAAATATAAAAGCGCTTTTGGGTTATAAAAGCACTTGGATTTTTTTTTTTTTTAAATTATGTCTTTGTAACAAAAGCGCTTCTAATGAAAGTGCTACTGAGTAAAAGCGCTTCCTACATAAGCACTCCCAAATAGGCCCTAAGTTTTCTCTTTGAATGCTCACTTATTTCTAAATTAAGGTAATCTATCATAACTTTCCTTTTTCTAGCTTAACTGCTAAGGTATTTTGTAATGTTTATTCAATAGTTTATAAGTTTTCTATTGCTTCGTGATTGATTCTTATAACTTCAAAATAATTGGTTATAATTTGCTCACTAAGGTTTGGTAATTGTAGTACGTACTCTTAAATAGTATATTATCCTAGATTTATGAAACTTAATAGTCTGCTTTATTTTTCTATTCTAGCTTTTATTCTAATAATATAATCTTGCATATAAACTAACAGCTTTATAAATAAAGATTACTTTTTAGTAAGAACACATATAATGACTTCTCAATAATATGTAGAGATAACTGCAATCTTTAAGGTACTTTACTATCTAATATTATTATTATAATGATAAACAAGGCTCTGATACCAAATTTCTAGAGACTGTTGTGTCTCTGAAACTGTTGTGTCTGAACACTGTGTGGGGTATGATACATCAAGTACGAAACACCGCACGTAGCACCTCAGCTATAAATGGCGGCTAGAACTTAGGGACTTGCAGACTCAGAGACCTTTCTTACAGCGGCAAATTTAACATAACAAAGAGACTAATGTCCAGAGAAAAGAAGTACAAGGATCGTGTTTATCAAGATAATAATATGTTATGATAGTGTTTCCCTGTTTTGGAATTGAAGTTAAACTTAAAGAAACAGATAAAGAGAAGTTGATGAAAACTTACTAAATATTATTGTTTGAATGCTTCAGTACATTGGTTGTTTACAAATATGAAAAAGAGTGATGGAAAGCAGTGAGCACGAGAAATTTTTGCTTCTCAAATTTCCGTGCTTGTGACAATGAAGGTTTCATGCATTTATGCATGTTAAAGTATGCTAGGTTACAAAAAAGATCGAATATTGCTGTTGGTGATTTGAAATTTTGCTGTACATGGCTCTACAAACGAAAATTGTTGATAAGGGAATCTACTTTTTCTTTTGGAAAATGTTGCTGATGCATCTGTAAACCAGTAGTGTATCTGTCAGCGTTGTATCTGTGTTTATTGAGTGAAACTTACCTGCCCCCGGGATATCACTAGGTGGTATCCCCATCATCTCTTCTCTCTATCTCTCTCCTCTCTCTTTTTCTTTCTCTCTCCCTTTCTCTCTTTCTCTCTCCCTGGTGACACCACACAGGTGGCATCCCAGGGATAGGTAAGTTTTGTTCGTGTTTATTTGATTGCATCTGTGTCTGTGCAGGTGATGCATGCTCCATCTGTAGGTTGCAGCTGCTTTATTTTTGTACTATGTTTTTATTGCTTCTGTGGGTTTACAGTCTAGCTTTATGCTAAAGTGGGGCTTTACCCTTGCTTGAAATTTGAAAATATTTTACCCTTCAGACCAAGTATGCTTATATAGGGCCTTTATATCTAATGATCCATAAATATAATCGGGCAGGCCGGTTCGGTATTATGCAGTAGAAAGCCCAAATCGAAACCTACCCAATAATTGTTGGGCCAATGGAAATAATGAGCCGGTTTCTTTCATGTTGACGCGAACCCGAGCCAAGCCTACTCGCAACGGTTTGGGCCGCCGGTTTTGCGGGCCGGTTGGTTTTGTGCCTAGGCCTAACACTAAATATAGCGTCAAAGATACAATTTTTCTAAGTATATTCCCCCTGCTATTAATCACATCCCCAATGGTAAGCAGAGGTGTACAATAGCCCAAGTCGGCCCGAATTCGATACGGGCACTTCCTGTTTAAAGTCGGCTTAGCCCGTTATTAAGTGGGCCGGGCTTAGCTGGGCCTGTATTTATGGGTCGTGTTGGGCCAAAGTTTTCCATCTCATTGGGTTGGTTCGACACGAGCCCGTTTTGGGTTGGGCCGGCCCGAACTCGTGACAGTTTTGGGCCAACTCGAGCCATTTATATTAATTTTTCTCAAATTTTTTTTTTTCAAATTTTAAAAACTAATTTTAGTCCCCATAAATAAAAATATTCATTTAAGTTCAAGGATTGCTCAAAAACTAAATACAACATTATATATTATATTCCAAAATTATTAATTATTAATTGCTATTATTTTTAAAAATATTTTATAATTAACGTTTTTCTATAAAGTTGTTATCTTATAAAATTGTTTGTTTATGTGAGAATATTTCAATTGTACTTCTAATCCTTATAAGTGAAAATTTAATTTTTCTCTAATATTATTGAGACAATGTCGGACAACTTTAAAAAATTAATTAATAAGATTAATTAAATAGTTATTAAAACTTAAAAATTTTGAAAATAAATAATCGGGCGGGCCCGGCACGACCTGTACATGGCTCAAAGTACGAATAGACCCATTTTAAACAGGCTATACCGGGCTGGGCTGGGCTATTATACACCTTTACGTAAGCTACACCTCCATGCCAAAAGGCCCAAAACAATTAAATACTCTTCTTTTTACTCATTTTTTATGCAGCAAAAAAAACAAAAAAGGCTTTTTTCCTAATACAAACTAATGTATGCTCACACTAGTTATTAACGCCACATAATTGATTTGTAAATTAAAAATAGGCTTATTCGCTAATTTACACCCTGAAACTAACCTTTTTTTTTTTTTTTTTTTTTCACTTTGCCCTTTTAAAGTTAAATATTCTTACTTTACCGTCCGAATTTTATAAATAAATCTTATTAGACTATTTACGTCTAACTCCATCTATTTTGTCGTTAAAAGAGCTGACGTGGCAAATCAATAGTAGGCGCCACGTCAGCTTTTTTAACGGACTAATAGATAGAGTTGACGAAAATAGTCATTTGTAAAGTTTGGGGGGTAAAGTGATAAAAAAAAGTTAGTTTCAAAGAGCAAATTCGCAAATAAGCCTTAAAAATATTAAAACATATTCAAGTTTAGTCTCATTTTAAAGATCTCGAGATCTTCGAGCAACTTGGTATTCAGCCACCGCCCAATTAGTTCTCAGTATAACATGTGTCTGGCAAAATTACTCATGTTCAATCTCAGCTGAAGAGAGAGTGAGGCTCTCAAAAATTACTATGTATGAGTTAGGCTCTCAAAATTTTGTCCCATTGAAAAGGCCCAACACCCCACAAATCCTCCAATAACAGAGGCCCAAAACCCATGGGGAGGGGAGTCAAAATGGACCTAGGGCCAAAATCATCTAAACTCCAAAAAGAGGGTAAATGTCCCAAAGTCTCTGCTTTTTATACAAAAAGAAAACCCTTTTTATGCAAAAAGTCGCTCTATTTGGCCATTGAAGTCACGGCCGTGGCATCTCTGCAGATTCTTCTTCACCAACTTTGATTCGTCGATTGGAAGGTATGTTTGAGTTCATGGGTCTTCTAAAATTGTTTCTGATGTGTGATATTCGGTGTTCTCTATGCTGATTTGTTGCTCACTGTTTGTGGGTTTAGTGTTAGAATAATGGGGGAGCTTGTATCTGTGGCATTCACTTGGAGAATTGATAACTTCTCTACTAAGTTAAAAAGCCGCAAGTACTACTCTAAGGATTTCGTCATCGGTGATTTCAAATGGTATTTGGAGTATCTCCTACTATTCAAATATAGGCTTTGAAATTTTTGTGCTTTATGTGATTATATGTGTAATTGGTTATGGACTTGCCTTGGTTGTTTGATCAGGAGGATCCTTATATTTCCAAAGGGCAACAACGTAGATCACTTGTCCCTGTATTTGGATGTTGCCGATTCTTCAAGATTGCCATCTGGGTGGACTCGATATGCCGAGTTCAGTTT
Organism: Dryas octopetala; assembly: GCF_963921425.1. NCBI lineage: Eukaryota > Viridiplantae > Streptophyta > Magnoliopsida > Rosales > Rosaceae > Dryas > Dryas octopetala. The sequence continues at coordinate 18,638,726 of NC_141368.1, read as the reverse complement.
GACCGTGGTTAATCAGGTTCACAGAAAAGATTCAGTCACAAAGGGTATTTTCTTTACTCTCCATGTTGTTTATTTCGCATTCTATATTTGTGTTTTGGTCTGCTGTACTTTATGGCAAGGGCTAATTTATTAAAGGAAATTGTCATTTGCCTCAACTATTTTTCCCAATTTTTGTTTCCCAAACTTACGTGTCATCAATTTTGAGACAGGGTTTATCTTTTTCTTTCTTATGTTTTATTATTTTTCATTAGTAGAGTCCTAAGTTGGGAAAGAAGATTTTATTAAATGGAATTGTGGTTCTTGCATCCTGTTATGGAGGTTTCTCTTTGATTCAGTCTCACACTTCCTTGTTCCTTCACTAGTTACTCTTTTCCTACTTTCTTAATGTGATTCTTTCATCCTGTTATGGAGGTTTCTTCTTATCCTTGATTTTTTATTTTATAGACACTAAACATCATTTCCGTGCAAGTGAGTGTGACTGGGGCTTCACATCATTTATTCCTCTGAGTGAGCTTTGCGACCCTGGTAGAGGGTTTATTGTGAATGATGTATGTATTATTGAAGCCGAGGTCTCAGTCCGTAAGGTTGACATTAAGATTGTAGAAGGCCGAGGAAGTGTAAATTCTGAACCCCCAGAGCTCTCAGAGCAGGACGGTCAAAGGCAGGAACCTCCAAATGTGGATTCTGAACAGGTGCTTGTCTTGCAAGATGCTCCAAGTTCTGCACAAGTGCAAACAGAGGTGGATTCTGTCGAAGTTCCACACTCTTCAATTGCACTTACAACACCTAGTTCTGAAGAAGTGCTTGCTTTCCAGGATGCACCGAGATCTGAACAAGTTTGCACTGAGCCTACTGATATTCATGTTGACCCTTCCAAAGTCAAGGAACATGAGGAAGTGCCCCCAAACCCAGCTGGCAAGCTTGTGGATTTCAGGGGTTTAGGACAAATAGAAAATGCTTTTGTTCCACTGCTAGAGGAAGTATGTTCGTGGCATCCTTCGTTGATTGAGTGCCAACAAAAGAGAAGTCGTATATATACTGAATGGGCATTCACAGCTTTGGGTCGACTCCTGCATTTTTTGAAGACTACAAAGATTAAGGATATGACCGAGGATGCATGCAAGCACCTTCAACTTTTGTGGGAGGAGCTTGAGACCTTTAGATTTGACTTGGCTTGGCTGGAGCCTCATGTTCAATCCGCTTTGGGTATGAAGAAGTTTGTGGAAAGGGCAGGACAAGTGAAGAAAATGAGGGAGGATGCGGATGCTTTGGAGATTGAAACAAAAAAGCTAAGGGCTAAACTAGCTGTTGCAGAGGTAGATCTTGAGGTAGCAAAAAGAGACTTGATGAAAGCAGAAGAACTTTTTGGGGAGACAAATATGGATGGTGAGCTAGGTTATGGGAGCCGTTAGCTTTATTGTAGAATTGTCTATTTGATGTGAAAAGGATGTGCAATGTGCACACATTTTCGAAATATATAAGTGCTTGCATTCTAGGCTTCTAGCTATGTGTTATAATATGACTTGATATTATAAGAATATTAGAATATTGCAATTTCTTTTAGGGAGTGACTAGCATGTTGAACTTTTTTTTTCTTCTTCTTTTTTCTAGAATTCATTCACTTTGACATGGTTTGTCTCATGATCCCATCAAGTGATATCAGACATGTTGAAGGACCCTGTAAATTTTTTGTTCCATGTACCAGACGCCAAGCTGGTAAAAAGACACAACGACCAAAACAAAAAAGCAAGTCACTCAAAGTTGCACTAGAAAACATATTAAAGTAAAGCCTGTTCAGTAATGTTTTTGTTTTCTTTTTAGTTTTCAGATTAAGTTAATTATACAAACACCCCTGAGGTAGTTTATGATCCCTCTGAAACCCTTTGTTGCAAAATTCAGAATCGAATTGGTATGTGGCTAGTAGGGTCTTGGGAGATAGAGAAACCACCTCTACATCTGGAACTGCAAGACCACCCAAATGTCAAATAACCCAAAAATGGCAGAAAACCAAATACCAAACCAGATAAAGAGTATGAAATTTGTATCAAATGGATTTTGGGCTTTTTTTATTTTTTAATACCAAACATTCCTTGTAGGTTATACTTTTTCTTGGTGGTGCATTTGGGAGGAGTAATTTGGTTACTAGAGGAAGAAGCAGCAACTTCTCCTGAAGCTGTGGACGAATTACCCAAGTCAGTGGGCAACTGGGCATCAGGACTAAAAATTTTAACTACTGGCTTTTTCATTTTTGTTACTGTTAGAGCACCACCGATGGATGGAGCAAATGTATAGGCCAAAAGTGCCCTTTTATTAACCCATGTGGCATTTTGATATGAAAATTTGCTACTTCAAAAATTTGTCACCCAATAAATAAGGCAAGTAATTAGAGGTATTAGAATTGATGAAATAATGAAGTTGTTAGATTTTTTTATTGGTTGAATAGTAAGTGGGTCCCAATTTGCACTAATTTGACATGGCACCACAAATAAAATTTGCCTTATCATTTGCCCCATTCATTAGAGTCCCAAAATCTGACATGGCACCACAAATAAAATTTGCCTTATCATTTGCCCCATTCATTGGAGTCCCAAAATCTGACATGGCACTACAAATAAAATTTGTCTCATCATTTGCCTCATCCATTTATGATGCTCTTAAATCAAGGAAATATAGAAAAACATAATCTCAAACTTTTAGCCAAGGAATGAAATTTCGTTTTTTTGGGTCACCGAAATTTTATCACATACCCAATTGTTTTCGGTAATTATTTTGGCGAAATTTCGGAAATTTCGCGAAATTTCGGCGAAATTGGCGAAATTTCGCCGAAATTTGGGGGCTGGTTTCGGGAAAATTGGCAAAATCTTCGATCCGCCGCCGTGCGGGGTCGTCGGAGCCAGGGAAGCACATGGGCAGACTCACCGTGATGAGAGGAAGACAACCCAGGTGATGGGAGGTCGCGTCGTCGCCGGAAAAGTGAGATCGCCGCCGGAGCTCCAAGGATCGGCCTCAGCTGGTTCGCGACTCGGGGGAGGTTTCTGGGCTGCGCCGCCACCAGGGGGAGGAAGAAGGAAGAACGGCGAGGAGATCTGGGCCGGTCCCGTTGCCAGCCATGGCTGGACGCGCCGCCACGCGCCGGTGGCAGGCGCGGCGAAGGTGAGGCACGCGAGAGAGAGAGAGAGAGAGAGAGAGAGAGAGAGAGAGAGAGAGAGAGAGAGAGAGAGAGAGAGAGAGAGAGAGAGAGAGAGAGAGAACCAGGAGAGAGGAGAGAGAATGGGATAAAAATCTGGTTTTTGGGTTTTAAAACCCCTTTTGTAAAAATTACAAAATTGCCCTTTACTTCAAATGTCCGTAACTTTCAAACCATAACTCCGATCGACGCGTGCTACGTGTCTACGAACTCGTGAACTCGAGACCTATCCAACGTGCCCAAAGTCCGAATCAAAAGTCCACTAAATTTAAAAGTTAACTTTGGGTCAAGCCTAATTTAAAACAAAAATAATTAAATAATTAAAATTAAATTAAAACCTTTTTAAATTTCAAATAAATTCTCAAAATCCTTAAAATAAATTCTCAAAATATTTAAAATAATTATTTGGAAAATACAGGGTCTCACAGAAAAGGGGCTGGGAGGGGCTGGGTGAGGGGGGGTGTGTCGGGGATGGACTGGGTTGGGGGGAGAGAGGCAGGGGGCTGGTGCTTGGTGGGGAAGAATACCCTAAAGGGCCTAAATCATAATATCTTATACCATATGGTCCATATCTTAAAGAACATACAGTATATAGAGTTTAGTGCATAGATTATAGAGTATAAAGAGTATTAGAATATATAGAGTATATAGGGTTTAGTATTAGGGTTAGTGTATAAATTATAGAGTATAAAGAATATACTGATTTCATTATTCATTATACTAATTTTGTTTAACAGTTTTTGCCTCCAACGCGCATTATATTCATCTTATATCACATGAAACCTATTATATAATTTGGTTTCTTCAATGTTTTTTATTAATATAGTAGATAATATGTTAAATAAACATATGGTCAAGTTTCATTCAAAATTTCCATATTTTGATAACAATTTCCGTCGTTTTTATCTAATTTTATCGAAATCGAAATTTTAATCGAAATTTCCACGAAAATTTCCGTCGAAATTTCCATCGAAAATTTCCTTGAAACCGAAATTTTACTCCTTGCTTTTAGCTACATTTGGGTTGAGTCGGCATCGCTTTCTTTTTGGGCGGTAGAAATTAAAAAGTTAATTGCATTTTTTAAGGGCAAATAAGGAAAAGGGATTTATGTTTTTAAAGAATTAAATACTTTTACTTTTATGTGTAAGTAATGGACATGTAGGATGAGGAGAAGGGAAAAGGGAGAAGGTAGAAGGTGTATGGAGAATGTTAGAGTGAATATGATTCCAAATTATTGTACATTGTGTTCTGTGTTGGTTTAGTTTATTTTTTACATGTATATGTAACAAAAATACCAAAAACATTTGTATAAATATATCATTTTTATACAATTTTAGAATGAAAATTGTCCAAACCTGTCAATTTGAGATACAAATATAATTCAGAATCTTCTTTAGAGGTATCGGCAATGAATTAGAACTTAATAATATCGATTTATATAAATACATTTATACAGATAAAAAAAAAAAAAAAAAAAAAAGGTTCTGTATTGAATCAAATGCTATATCTACTATGGGATATGGATAGAGAAAGAGGAAAAACCAAAGATTTCACATAGGACTTTTGATAGAAAGAAAACTAATAAACTTGAGAAAAAATAAAAGTTGCAGATTATACATTTATACCTCCCAGGCTCCCACCACCACTCTGATCCCCCTTTGGGGCAAGGATTCTAGCCACCAAGTTGCCAAGCCAAGGATGAGGATTAGGGTTTTGCACTTATAAAGGAAGAGATTATTGAGTTACAGACGGTGCCGTCTCCGTGAACTTTGATTTGTTGATAAGAAGGTATGTTTGAGTTAATGGGTCTTCTAAATTTGTTTATGTTGTGTGATTTTAAGTGTTATATATGCCTGATTTTTTGTTCATTGTTTTTGGGTTTGAGTTAGAATCATGAAGGAGCTTGTATGTTTGACAATCGACAACTTCTCCAAGTTCGACAAGCATTCCTCTGATGTTTTCGTCGTCGGTGATTTGAAATGGTAGTTTTGAGTATCTCCTACTATAGATTGACATGATTTAAACTTTTGTGCTTTTTGAGATTATATGTGTAATTGGTTATGGACTTGCCTTGGTTGTTTGATCAGGAGGATCCTTATATTTCCAAAGGGCAACAACGTAGATCACTTGTCCCTGTATTTGGAAGTTGCAGATTCTTCAAAATTGCCATCTGGGTGGACTCAACATGCCAAATTCAGTTTTACCGTGGTTGATCAACTTCAAAGCAGAAAATCATTCACAAGGGGTATTTTCTTTACTGTTCATAACCAATTTACTGTTTACTTCCCATTTATGCTGGTGTTTTCGTCTGCTTTCTTTTCACATTATGGAAAAGGCTAATTTATTGAATGGAATTGTGGTTCTTGCATCCTATTATGCAAGTTTTTTCTCCGACTCAATCTCACACTTTCATTCGTATTTTGATTTTATAGTGGCCCGACATAAGTTCAGTGCAAGTAGTTTAAGCTGGGGCTTCACATCATTCATGACTTTTGAGTGAGCTTCATGACCCTAGCAAAGGAGGTATTGTGAATGATATATGTATTATTGAAGCCGAGGTTGAACTCAGCAAGGTTGTTAAGATTGTAGAGGGCCAAGGAACTGGAAATTTAGCAAAAAAAATGCAGGAAGGTAAAAGTCAGGGACCTTCAAATGCTTGCACTAATCCTACTGATAGCACTGTTGACCAATCCATAGTCAAGGAAAATGAGGAAGTGCGGTCTGCCCAAGTTGGAAATCTCATGGATTTCAGGGGCTTAGTGAAAATAGAAAAAGCTTTTGTTCCACTACTGGATGAAGTATGTTCATGGCATCCTTCTTTGATTGAGTGCCAACTAAAGAGAAGTCGTATGTTTACTGAATACTCATTCACAGCTTTGGGTCGAGTCTTACATTTTTTGAAGACTAAAAAGGTGAAAGATATGACCAACGATGCGCATGAGCACCTTCAACTTTTATGGGAGGAGCTAGAGACCTTTAGATTTGACTTGGCTTGGCTGGAACCTCATGTTCAATCTGCTTTGGGCATGAAGAAATTTGTGAAAAGGGCAGAACAAGTGCAGAAAATGAGAGAGCGTGTGGCTGCTTTGGAGATTGAAACAAAAAGACTAAGAGCAGAGGTAGATCTTCAGGCAGCAAAAAGAGAATTTGCAAAAGCTGAAGGCTTTGGTGAGACAAATATGGATAGTGAGCTAGGTTATGGGAGACATTAGCTTTATTGTAGAATTGTCTCTTTGATATGAAAAAGATGTGCAATGTATGCATGCATGCAAATGCAAAAATGGACTTCTTTCAATTTCGAAATATATATGAAGTGCTTTCATTCTAGGCTTCCTGCTATGTGTTAATAATATGTCATAATATTATAAGATTATTAATTAGAATATATAGTGCAATTCCTTTTAGGGAGTGACTAGCATGGTTGAACTTTTCCTTTCGATCTTCTTCTTCTTTCTAGAATTCATTCACTTTTCCTATTTTTTGGTCATTGAATCTTCATCACTTGAACACTTGAAAGCCTCCTGGTTCAGAAGGCTTACTATCTTAAATGCCTCTTCTAAACCAAGAGCCTTGTTCTTATCAGTATGGACTTTCAATGACAATTTCCCATAAGTCTTCCTAATGTCCACAACTACACCAAGAATGGCATAATAGTCGTTGTTTCACTTAACCTGCCTAATCAATTGAACATGCTCTTCGGCATAACTCCGCTCCACATTCAAGCACCAAGTCTAATTTTGCTCACCACCATAAATCGTCATCCATCAAATTAGAGCCTGCCATGTCAACATGGTGCAAAGGACCAAAAATGCGATCCCTTTTGTTTTAGGATCATGGACAATGGGCTTTTGCAATTTAACACGCGATCCAAAACTTGGAGGTCCTATTAGGCCCGTGAATAATTTGGGTTCAGAATGATCCATAACAAAGCCTGGCCCATTTACATAAGTGTCCAACTGCCCATGATATTTGGTTGTGGATAATGAACATGACATGACAAAATGGGCCAAAAAAAAAAAAAAACATGACAAAAACAGACAAACAAGGAACTGGAAGCAATACACAAGAAGGATCAGAGAGTAAAGTTTCATTGATTTACAGAACACGATTATGGGTTACATCACGTATTAGCAGTCTGTTTACATTTACAATGAAGTATGAAGAAGACCAAACAAGTACACAAAATCAACTTGCAGTCTTTTATGGTGAAGTTTGGAAACCTGTTTTTAAGGTGATGGGGTAACTAGTTCAGTTCTCTTCATCAAAGTCAAAATTCTGTCTTCTCCTCACCGATTCCAACACTTCTAAGCGAAGATCACCCCGAGAGCTACGTCCTCCTTGGCATGTCTTGAGTTTAGGCGACCTCAAAGCACTAAGAGGTGGCGTCTGTTTACCCTTGTTCACTTCCTTGAGCACTAACCGTGCTGTGGCTTCTGCAGCTGCATCTGCCATTGCTGAAGCCAATTGTGCGTCACCTTGCAATATGCTGCTGGACTTGTTCTGGACACATCTTCCATTGGCAATGTTAGAAACGCCGGGAGAGTTAAAGATAATTGTTTTTTTGTTGTTGGCAACAGCCTCAGCGGCTGTTGATTTAACCTTTGCTGTTTCATACTTCTGTATATCATATATTAGCTCCTTTTGGAGCTGCTTATCAGCAACCAATATGTCTTCGATCTCATTTTTGCAATCTTTAAGGATGATCTGGAGGCACTCCATGAGGGAGCCTATAAGGGGGCTGTTTTTGCTTTCCAATAGCCGTTTCAGCTCAATAAAGATGGGTACTGTGTTTTGGATGAGGCCCTTTCTGACGGCTTGAGTTATAGCCCTTCCCTTAGCAGATGCTCCACCATTATCACCACCTTCTTCACCAATGTCTCCACTGTCAGATGATGATCCGCGATTGGATGGGATTCGGATCTCCTTACAGGCAAGAATTTGGAAAACATCCTGCTCCAGATATTTAGAAAACATATTAAAAAAAGAAAAGAAAAGGCAAGTATCAAACACAAACACGTTAATAACTAGCCAGGTTTAAAAGGGGAGCTAAATCAGAGAATCTAGAAACATATTTACTATGGAACTCAGTAAAAAGCTGAAAAAGAGATGAAAGGTATAGATATCCTAAAATAAGTTCAATTGGGTAAACAAATACGCCAATAAGTTCTATATCTGAACATCAAGAGGCAAATACCTGCAGAACAGACTGCCCGGTAATATCATCTATATTCAGCATACCATCAGATGCTGCAGCAAGAATCTCTGCACATAACTTTGCAAAGGTAGCCAATAAGTGCTCTGGAGCCATTTGTTTTAGCAAAGAAACATAGATGTGCATTCTTTTGGACCTCGACCTTTCATCATTGCCCCTGGAAACAATAACATAAAGTAGATATAAAAGATAATCTCATTTACAAAACTATTGTACCTTCTGGTTGATTATGGACACACCTACCTGATGGAAAAAAGTCGGCTCTCTGCTCGTGAGCCATGAGCATCACTATGTCCATTGTGGGCATGGCAGTCATTCAGAACAAAAATTGCTTCTACAAAACTGTTATATCCTAGGAGAGGTGCCTTGACTGAAAAAAATAAAAATAAAAAAACAAAATCATGCAGAATGGTCAAAGCTGAATGACAAACTTATAAACCAATTTACAATTGCAATATGATAGCGAGAGGAAAACTTGTAACCTTTCAAAATGTTGCTGAAAAGAAAATTGGCAAGCTGCCTTATCTTTTCTGACTCATCAACAAGTGACAGAAGAAATCTAAGGAACAAAACTCCTCTCCACTTCACATAGTCCCTCTGAATATGACAATATAGTTTGAATATAGAATTAGTTGTCTACCTGGATTTTAATCATCAAAATGGAAATGTAAGGCATAACACCAACATATACCTGCAACAATCTTGAGAGCAGTAAAAATGTCTGTCTTCTTACAAGTTCGCATGGATCCCGCAGACACTTTGTGATCCTTGGTATGTAACTGTTGACTTCAAGAAAAACTATTCAGAAACTTAGAAAGCAAAAACAATATTTCACTTTAATTCTTCATATTTGATTTAAATATCAATGAGATTACTCAAATGTAATTCACTTAACGTAAAGTTTTACAGGTCTTACCAATCAACTAAAGCAGTATAGCGAACGCAAAAATCTGCCATCACCACTACCAGATTGTTGCGAAGGGCTGCACAATCACTCTTCTCAAGTTCCTACAGAAATCTTGTAAGATTTGGAACTCAATGGGTATTTATACACAAGGGAAAAAATTTAATTAACTCAATTGAAAATGCCAAGTGGAGGATCTTTAAACAAAAAGATGCACAAGTTGATGACCAAACCTGCACAAACAGAGGAATATAACTCTTTGCAATTTTTCCATCTGCAAGGCAAATCTTCCCCATAGTCAACCATGCTTGAATGTACAAAGAAGGGGCTGTCTGCTTTAGAGAGACTGTAGAGCCTGTAAATTTATTCACTTTTGGATCAGGATTCCCAGAAGTGATGGTGGTGTATAGTAGTGGAATGACGGTGTTCATATCAGCAGATGGACAAATGATGACCAAAGACCCAATGGTATAAACTGCTGTGACTGCTTGTGACAACAACCTGGACATGGCCATAGCTCTCTTGCCCTTTCTAGTCCCACTTATAGGCAGCGTAAAGTAGCCTCCTTTTCTGTTTGCATCTGAATCCTCCGAAATATACTTCTCTAAAATCTGAGAAGCTTTTGAGATAAGCTGGTGTACCCATTTCATAACAAGTGTATCGGCCTCCTCTGAATTTGAAGCCTTCTGCTTGCATAATGTTCTGAGTGCTTTTATATGAGCATTAACCTGTCATCAAGTAAAGCAACTAATTAAAAAAACACAAATTAAATAAAAGAGACAAGCAGAGAAGAAAACCCATAGATTTTAACCAGTTGGAGCTGACTTTGCATTTGTCTCCACGCACAGCTAATTTTATGGCCACAGTCTCATGGCTCATTGCACATCTCCCCACATATTGTCCCGAGTAGGCTCATAAAAGCAGCGCTCAGTCTAAGCATAGGACAGTTCCATTTATCTCAATTATTTGTTCAACATTTTCACCAAAATTGTTTCCCAAGTGACTCTTCTGATACAATCCCTAAAGCGAAATGAAATTCTGATTAGAGAGTATTTAATGGGGGCAATCTACTTGCTATTCGCTCTTCTTAATCATGCTAACAGGATGAACAGGAACAACTTTGCTCAGAGTGAAAAGCATGTTGTTTCCAGCTTCATAAAAAAAAAAAATTCAAAGTTATAGAATTCTGTTCATTCAGCTAGAAATCAATCAATATATGAAACAGGAATATCATAAGCAACTTCAGTCTCTCTATCCAGATAAGTCGAGCTTAACCAATGCAACTTGAGTAAGTGCACTAGCATACTCCAACCCTCGAGGCATACTAAAGGCAAAATAATGCACCAACCCATGAAGCATTGAAGAGGAGAAAAGAAGAAAAAAAAAATTATAGGAACAGATATGTTGTGATAGCAACTGATGAGTACCTCTGTTGAATGCATGTAGAACTTTTCAATTCTTTTAAGCAAGTTATGAGCTAAATTTGCTGCAAGTTCAGCAGGCAGCTCAACAGAAACATTAGAGATTGTTTGTAAGAGAAAAACACGATCCCCAGCCCAAGCAACAGAATTGGATTCTATACCCTCTTCCTCTTCAGGTGAATATCCTTGCACAAGTGGGCTCTGAGTCTCCCCTCCCACTCCATACTTGTCAAAGAGCTTCCAATGATGAAGCAGAAACTCCCAGTCCACTGCTTTCGCAAGGTATGCTGACACCTCTGATAGAAGAAACCAAGAACCAGGTGGGGCTGTCCATTTCTCTATTGGCATGGATTGACTCAGCCAGAGAGACTCAGATGTCTGTATGATATTCTGAAGTGCAATAGCAAAACTGTGCTTCAGCCGTTTCTTCTTTCCCAGGTTTTTGCAAATCTTCTTCACCCAAGGTGTCACCTCTCCATTGCAAATCTCTTTTAAAAGACTCAAAACACCTCCAGGAAGCACTGAGTCAACATCCATTTCAGAACCTTTTTCTTTGAGATTTGTATTATGAAGCAAACTACAGATTCAACTGTAGATACCCGTTCCAATACCAGTTCAAGAAACAAGTTCTCACATTCTTCTTGAATGCTAGACTCATTATCAGCTATTAAACATGGAACAGAATGTAGCCACTCCGTAGCCACGCTTGCATCCAGGAATGTTCTAAAGGCCTACAAAGTCAGTGCAGATGTCCAGCACATAAGATCAGGGAATTGCACAAGATAAATCCATACAGGCACAAGTCAAAAGGAAAAAGAAAATTGATGACGAGCAGAAACACCAACTCTAACGCAGGCATCCATGGTAATTTTAAAATAGAGAAAATTACAGATTTAGCACAGTTATTTTATCCTAAAACAACTTTTCATTATATGGAAGCCTATATGTGGGAAAAAAACTTAATCAAGTTTAAATTTTTTTTGGTGATCCATCAAGTTTAAATATATCTTGTTGAAACCATTAATATCTCAAAGTTTAGCCTAGTATGCTATCTTTCCATCAGCCAAAAGTATCAATACTAAAATTGATCCAAATTTTCAGCAAGTGCAGATGTGCTTATATGCAATGTGGTGGACAGAAATGTATCTGAGATTTTTCTATAAAACATTATCAGTTTTCTGAAAGTGTTTCTTACGAAGACAACCATTGTGAGTTGAGATTTGTGCCCCAGGTTGTTGGAAAGTAAAGGGCTATTCTTGGCATGGGAAGAAGTTAACAGGGCAACTTTTTTTAAGTACAAGATAAGTGTCTAAAAGTATATATTGTCACAAATATGAATAATCTATAGATGAGACTTGGGAGGCAACACAAAGTATTACAAGAAAATTAGATACCAAAATTTCTAACTTTAGCTACACCAATGCAAACCAATTAGATACTTCAAACTTTAACTAAAACATCAGTTAGATGAAGAACAACCAGATGAAACACAACAGAAAATTTACCACTGAAAGAGCTGAAACTGCTGTTTTACGTATGCTAACAAGTGGATCAGAACAAGCCATGCCCATAGTCTTGACCAAGGCTCCATCAAAGCCACTACCTAAAATGGCTATCAGCTTGGTAACCAAAAGAAATGCAGCCTTTCTCACAGCTGCCTTCTCATCCATGCACCTTTTCCTCAAAATTTCATTCATCCAACCCTCCGGCCTTTGATCAATTGCATTGCCAAACCCCATAACTTCTTTCAACACAGCCTGGCTCCTATCATCACTTGACAAGAAGCCCACCAGCTGTGACAAGTTTGACAAAGCACGGGCTCGAATTCCAGCACTTGCATCCAAACAGCGCTGAATCAAAGCCTCCAAGCATTTCACACCCAATGAATCCTTCACTTCACTATCTGAATTCAACCCCATTGTCTCTTTCAACGATGTCACTAGCACCAGAATAAGGTCAACAGCCAAGAGCCTCAAGCTAGCCTTCCCCTGCGTCATCTTCACTACATAATCCACAAACCCAATTTGGTCCTCAAATTCCATAACGCTTACAATCTCCATGATAGACTCCACAGCCAAAGCTCGAGGCTCAGACTTCTCCGGAGCCTTTTGGACCAAGTACCTCGGAAAATTCACCACTGCTTTCTTGACCCCATCAAGTTTCTTACTCACACTCATCATCCGATTTCTCACAAACCCCAATGCAAAAGTCCGAACTTGAGATTTATGCTGAAGAATCATTGGGGTCAATGACCTCAACACCTCGGCTGCAGTGCTTGCTTGGTCACCATGCTCAGGCAAAAACACTTTAAGCAAAATCCGTGAGCACAAATCAGTTAGTTTGTTATAACTTCCTGAATTACCACATACCTCAACTGCCATTACTGGAATTTCAGACACAGTTTGAACCAAAGACTGCAAACTATCTGGAAATCGGTCCAAATGAATCAAACCCATTACAAGTTCCAACCTTTCAAGAACAGGAAACAAGACCCTCACATCAAATTCACTCTCTTCACCATCACAGTCCTCATTGTAAGAACTCTGGGCACAATTCCTCCAACATTTCTTGGCGCGACCCTTCCTCTTCCTACTAGCGGCAATGTGGGACCCCTGGCTGGGTCCTCCAGGACCCGATTCGCCCGGTGGACGGCGCTTGAGGGACCGGCGAATGGACTGGAGGTGAGAGAGAAAAGCCATGGGAGTGAAGAGAGTGCAAACTGGGGAATTGGGTGAGAGAAGGAGAGAGAGGTAGACTTTGGAGGCTGAGAGGATGAAGTGGGTAGGACCCGAATCCATGACGGAGGCGATTGGATTGACGAGATGGGAAAGCGAGAGGGACTTGGAGGAGAGCTCGTCGCAGAGGCGGTCCATGAATTCAGGGCCATTGGCGCTGAAAGAGTCGTCTAAGAGGGTTTGGAGGTCGGAGAGGGTGGACTCGGAGATGGGCTTTGTTTGGGGGTTTGTGGGGTTTTCGAAGTGGCGGAGTTCTTCGAGCTCCGTGACTATTCGGGTTATGGCTTCTTCCATGGCTGAATAACTTTGAGGTCACCCGTCAGTGTCACTGTGAATATGAATGGCTGCAGGAAAGCCCCTCTCTCTCTGCCCTTGGCCATTGCTTTAAAAAAATTTATTTTCCCGCTTAATTGGATTGAACGTCGACTTATGAAACCAACCGTTTATTATTTTCGAAGGAAATTTTTTAAAAAGAAAATTCTGAATTTTTCTGTTAATTGTCAAGGTATTATTGGCTTGCGAATTTGAAACTTGAGAATGGATATGAGATTTTATTTCTATATTTGATAAGCACGTACACTTTAAGAATGTAATTATTTATTCTCATGTGAAGTATGGTTATGGCATTCCTATGAAATTCATTTGTGTACCAATTGGGATGTCATGTGTCACGCCCAAATTAATCCTTGGCATGTGAATACTAAAACCATTACATTTAATGAGTCAAAAAAAATATTATAAATACATTTCATAAATCATTTATTAAAACCTCTGTGTCCCACTGCCTCGTCTTTTCCACCCTGAATCCTTAACTTATTTAACCTGCAAAACCAGAAACCCTACACTACATTCATGGTGTATCGAGTTATATACAAACTCAGTAAGCTTGAAAGCTCGTATGATTGAAATATTTAAACATGAACCTCAAATATAATCAATTAATTGACATAAATCAATATTTTTTCAATTCCACCATAATCCACAATAATATGGAAACCCATTCCTGCAATTCAAAGCTTATTCAACAATAATTAACCTCAATACAGACATTTCACATAATAATCAATAACCTCAACCTCGTGGCATTCCACAATAACCCAATTATGCACTTAATGACAAGAACCAACATTCATTAATTCAATCTTAGGATCGAATCCTAGAATTACCGACCAATTTCTAGCTTACAAGAAAACAAACAAGTTAAACAACAAACAATTTCACTCACAGTGCAACCCAAGTCTTGGCTCGGTTGACCATTTCACGTTGACCACGTGAAATGACCAAAATGTCCTTCAACAACGCCTTTGCTTGGATTTCTAATCCGACAACCAAAATGGCATCGGGTTAAAATTCCCAAGCCAACACGACATGTTCAACAACAATTAATTCTCAGGGTTCACAACATAACGACTTGGTCGAAAAATTAACGGAATTAGGGTCGGTTGCCATGCACAATGACCACAAATTTCGCAAATTTGAGCTTTTAAATTAAAATTCGACCTGAATACATTAAACAAGCTGAGCAGGGATCAAACACAACAGTTATGAAACTAACCGTTCATTATTTTCGAAGAAAATTTTTTAAAAGGAAAAAGAAAAAAACAAAGTTCCACTTTATTCTCAATCTTTTCGAATTTTTCATGAATAATACGAAGAAAAAGATGATGATGTTTAAGTATTTGGCTGGCTTAAGTGGCGAGAGTGAGTGGGATAAGGAGTCAAAGATTATGATAGGTCCATGATTTGTTTCCCTCCAATGTCATAAAAAAATCGAAAATCCTGGGCATGTGAATACTAAAATCATTACACTTAATGAGCCAAAAGAAATATTATAAATACATTTCATAAATCATTTATTTAAACCACTGGGTCTCACTGCTTCGTCTTCTCCACCCTCAATCATTAGCTTTCTTAACTTGCGAAACCAAAAACCCTACACCACATTGATGGTGTACCAGGTTATACACAAACTCGGTAATTAAGCTCAAAAGCTTATATGAGTGAAATACTTAAACATGAACCTCAAATATAATCAATTTGACTTAAATCAATATTTTTCAATTCCACCACAATCCACAATAATATGGAAACCATTGTGGCAATTCAAAGCATATTCAACAATAATTAACCTCAATACAGACATTTCATATCATAATTAATAACCTCGTGGCATTCCACAATAACCCAATTATGACTTAATGCCAAGAACCAATTAACATCCATTAATTCAATCTTAGGATCCAATCCTAGAATTACCAATTTTTAGCTTACAAGCAAACAAGACTTGGCCGGAAAATGACCGAAATTAGGGTTGTCTGCGCATGGTGGCCACAGATTTTGCAAATTTGAGCTTTTAAATTAAAATTCGACCTGAATACGTTCAACAAGTTGAGTAGGGATCAAAACAACGGTTATGAAACCAACCGTTTATTATTTTCGAACAAATAGTTTATCGTTATAATTTTGGTTCTTAAATTTCGATATTCGCTAGCTAGATCACTACTACATTAAATCAAGAAATAGGATATATCCATGAAACTCAATATTTAACTCAAGTGAATGAGTGGAGAAATAAAAGAAAAAAAAAAGGAAAAGAAGAAGAAGAGGATTAATTGCAAGTTTGAGAAGGAGTTGCAATACTTTCATATTCTTAAAAGTTAAAACACAGAGGTAGGATGCAAGAATTACAAAATTCATAATAGTTGCAAGTTTGACTCCAATAACATATTGCATACATTGCCTACCTACAAGAAAATTCTACAATAAAGCTAAGGGATCGGATAACCTAGCTCACTATCCATATCCATCTCATTGGACCCTTCTTCTGCCTTTTTCAAGTCTTCTTTTGCTATCTCAAGATCCACTTCTACAGCAGCTAGCATAGCCTTCCGCCTCTTTATTTCGTTCTCCAAAACATCCACATCTTCTCTTAGCCTCTTCACTCTTCCTACCCTGTTCTTTATACCAAGAACAGATTGAACATGAGGCTCCAGCCAAGCTAAATCAAATCTAAATTTCTCAAGCTCCTCCCATAAAAGTTGAAGGCGTCCATGGGCATCTTCGGTCATATTCTTGACCTTTGTAATCTTCAGAAAATACAGGAATCGACCCAAAGCTGTGAATGCACGTTCAGTAAACATACGGCTTCTCTTCTGTTGGCACTCAATCAATGAAGGATGCCAGGAACAGGCTTCATCTAGCAATGGAACAAAAGCTTTATCTATTCGTCCTAAACCCCTAAAATCCATAAGCTTGCCATATGGGTTATCTTGGAATGGAGCCATTTGTATAGAACATGGTGCTTTAGGTAGCTTAGGTGCTGCTGAAGAGTCTGCAGAACCCACATTTGAAGGTTTCTTCTGACCTTTATATTCTTTGTCTGAGGGCTGAAAGGTACTGTTAGGAATGTCTTGGTCTTCAATCTTAACTTCAACCTTAAGGACAGCAACTGTGGCTTCAACAATGCATATGTCATTGACAAGATAGCCTGCACTGGAGTCATGAAATTTACTTAGAGGCATGAATGATGTGAAGCCCCAAGCGCTGTTGTTTTCTTTGAACACTTTTTGACTGTCTGAAATCAAAATATGAAGGATCACAAAAAGATTAGTGTATAGTACGTCTGCCCAATTGAAACGTTCCAGCTCTAAAATTAAAGTGTACGGTTCATATATACATACATGAATTCTATCAATTACGTGATACGCATAAAATTAAATATAAGAGCAGTTTTGTTCACCCCTTTAACTAAGGTGTATGTTCACCTCCCATTTAAAATACTGACATATATTTAAAAAGCTAGCATGAGTTAACCCATAAATATTTTATTATTATTTTGATTTTTTTTTTTTTCCCAAAAACCCGGTTCCCCCTTCTTTTCTCTCTCTCTCTCTCTCTCTCTCTCTCTCTCTCTCTCTCTCATCCCCAGCCCAGCCAAACACCTGCAACCATGAGTTAACCCAGAACATCTAGAAGCCAACCATCCCAAGAATGAACCAAAATATCTCCACCAGAAAAGAGAGAAAGTAGAGAAAGACAAATCAATAGGAAAACAAAAAGCCCAAATGGAAAAATCTAGCTGCAGGCTAGATATAGATAAGAAAAGACCCGAATCAAAATTGAGAGAAAAATTGTTTCTTGCCAGCAAGAAGACCACCATGCGTCAGAAAAGAGCAAGGGATGCTACAAAATCCCAAGGCAACCTCAGCCTTAACCCCTTTTGGACCAAAAAAGTCTTCAACCCAGTAACAAATTTTAAATGGTGGAAGTCATTGTTTATAGTAAAAAACCAAAAACCAAAAACCAAAAACAAAAAAATCAGATAAATAATTATTGTTATGGAGAGAAAGGAGCTAGTAGAAGAAAAAAAAAAGAAAAAAAAAAAGAGAAAAGGGGAAACGGGTTTTGGGGAAAAAAAAAATAATAAATAATAAAATATTTATGAGTTAACTCATAATTAACTTTCTAAACACATGTGAGTATTTTAGATGAGAGGTGAGCATACACCTTAGTTAAAGGAGGTGAGCAAAACTGCTCTCATTAAACATAAATTTATATTAATTTACACACATGTGTCATGTGTGTATATAAAAATAAACATGACACCAAATTAAAAAGACAGCTTCTTTCATTGTTTTATTAGGACAGGAACATTAGCCAGCTAGATGCATAATGTACGTATATATATAACAAGAGTATATATATAACAATGTGATCTGTAAGTTGGCCAACAATGTGATCTGAAGGGAGTACATAATTAACTATATATCACCAATTACATTTAGCCTTGCCAATTACCATAATGACCTCACCTCACAACAGGGTTAGGACTTAGCTAGGAGTTTAATCCTCTAAGAATTAAATTCATAAAGGGTAAAGAAATTAATCAATTAACACGTACCCTTTGTTATTGACTTGCTGCTGTCAATTTGATTAATGAGGGTCAAACTGAACTGGGCATATCCACTCCAGTCACACGGCAATGTTGAATTAGCATCTGCAAAAACCAAATACATCGCCAACTGTTTTTCTTGCTTTACATCTTTCCCCTTCGTATATATAAGGACTTGCCTGATTATCAAACCAATTACAATAACCAATTATATAATGACAAATTATATAACAACAAATATATATATATTTTTATCAAAATTTTCTTCGAACCAAACTAGAGTGTATAACACAAGATAAACCAAAGCGATAGCGATTGAGGTGGTGAGTTATGCCATTACATGCAAACTCTTGGCATAATAGAAAATGAAATAGAAAGGGAAACGACGCTGAAGAAATACGTAGCTATGTACCATTTAAAACCACCGACGATGAAAACGTCAGAGAAATGCTTGTCGTTGTTCAAGTTAGAGAAGTTGGTAATTCTCCAAGTGAATGTTCCACACAGAAGGTCCTCATCCTCTTCTTTGCTCTTCATCTCTGCTAAGCTCAAACCCACATATAACAAAAAGTGAGCTCAAACCCACATATAACACCAAGTATGGCACAACAGAACTAGCTTAGAGAGAGAGAGAGAGAGAGAGAGAGAGAGAGAGAAAGAGAGAGAGAGAGAGAGAGAGAGAAAGTATGGATAAAAGGGCAGAGAAATTAATTAGAATTTTCAGAGACACATTTTGAAATGGTGGCCTTTCGTTTCTCATAGTTTCCCTTTCCCAGCTTTTTCTTTTTGGTAAAAAGAGTGAACTTAATAATTAAAATTCAGGCAACTAAATAAAAATGCTCAAACGCTAGCTTGCACACTTTCCCAGCTTGGGAAGAGAGACAGTCAATGTTTACTATATATGAGTATTTGAGACGACGTGGGGGTAAAGGTTAATGATGGTTTTAAGGTTAAACTCTTGTACTTTGGTAATTTTTGAGTGTTGCTATTTGCACACCCTAAATCTCTCTTTGCACACCCTTTCTTGAAAAAAAAAAAAAAAAACTCAAGGGAAAAGACCATTTGGCCATTCCCTCACCCACACACCCCATCCATTTTTCTTTTTGCACACCCTCCCTAAACAGAAAAAAAAAACACACACACACCCAAAACTCACACACCCCATCCCCATCTCCCCCCCCCCCCCGTACACACCCCCTCCCCACCTCTCCACCATGCTGCACCACCCTCCCCGCGCGCAGCACCACCACCGTGGGCCCACCACCCTGCTGCACCACCCTCCCCGCGCCCACCACCATGCTGCACTACCCTCCCCGTGCGCAGCACCACCACCTTGCGCCCACCAGCATGCTGCACCACCCTCCCCGCGCGCAGCACTACCACCGTGCGCCCACCACCCTGCTGCACCACCCTCCCCGCGCCCACCACCATGCTGCACTACCCTCCCCGCGCGCAGCACCACCACCTTGCGCCCACCACCCTGCTGCACTACCCTCCCCGCGCGCAGCACCACCACCTTGCGCCCACCACCCTGCTGCACCACCCTCCCCGCGCGCAGCACCACCACCGTGCGCCCACCACCCTGGTGCACCACTCTCCCTGTGCCCACCACCATGCACCACCCTTCTCTCTCCTCCCTGCTGCACCACCCTCCCCGCGCCCAACCCAGCCCCGACCACCCCAGCCCTCCAGCCACCGCGCGCAGCGCTCTCTCTCTCTCTCTCTCTCTCTCTCTCTCCTTCCCTCTCTCCTCTCACCCAGCAGACAGCCAAACAAATTAAAAAAAAAAAAAAAAAGTTGCAGCGGGTTCGGCGGACCAGTGCCGAACCCGGTGGTTTCGTTCGACAGGTACCCGCCGAATAGAATAGGATTGTTCGGTGGGTACTTACCAAACGAAACCATCGGGTTCGGCACTGGTCCGCCGAACCCACTCCATTTTTTTTTTTTTTTTTTAAGTTATCTTCTCTCCGGCGCGCGACAGTGAGCTAGCTGCGAGGAAGGTGGTGGCGCGCGGTGGTGGTTCTGCGAGGAATGTGGTGCTGCTGGTGTGAGGAAGGTGGTGACAGGCGGAGGGAAAAAAAACAGAGCAAGGGGGGAGGAGTCGGAGAGGAGAGGAGAGGAAGGGAGGGCTCGGGGGGAGGTGGTTGGGGTGGGGGGAAGAAGAAGAAGATAAAGGGTGGAGGGTGCGACGGTGAAGAAGAAAAAAAAAAAATTTGCAGGTGAGGGAAATTTGCAGGTGAGGGGTGGGGTGTGTACGGGAGGAGATGGGAATGGGGTGTGTGGGTGAGGGAAGGGCCAAATGGTCTTTTCCCTTGAGTTTTTTTTCTTTTTTCAAGAAAGGGTGTGCAAAGAGAGATTTAGGGTGTGCAAATAGCAGCACTCTAATTTTTTTTTACTTTAATTAGCCTATGAAGTTCAAAAAGTTTCAATCCAGTTCATGTGGATTCCTTTAGTTTGTAATCAACACTAGAGCATATCCAACAGTGCTCATTATTTTTTAGCTTAATTATAGTCAAAATAACTTAATTACTTGAAAATATATAGAGAGCAATTTAAAATAAAATATTTTATATATAGAAAAGATAATAGATCGAGAACCTGTTAGAGAGGCTGCTGGAGCATGCGTTTTCCCAACATTCTCTCCAAATTAATTAAAAAACCAAAATAGAGACAGTTGGAGATGAAAATATATATATTTGTGAAGTTTCTCAATTTAATTAATGATTTGACGACATGATAGCTCCAAATTCTATGTGACCAAAAGTCTCATACTCCTGGCTGTTTATACCATTAAGTAATCTCCACCTTATTATAACTGTTAAAAAATCCCTTTTATAAATTAGACCTTGATATATTGCAAACTAAAGTAACCTACAGAGAGATTGATAGATACTTTTTAAACCACAAGAATTAAAATAAAAAATAACTCGGCCCAAACTATATATAGGTTCAAAAGTGAAATTTCACCTTTGTATTATAAACTCAAAGTTTTTTTTTTGGGGCCATATATAAACTCAAAGTTTGATATCTGGCCCAAAAAAAAAAAAAACACTCAAAGTTTGATTTTCCTCAACAAAAAAAATATGATAATTAGTGTAACGTACATATTAAAAGTGGCTACTTATTGTACGTGAGAGTAAAAGAATATTTCCTATCACCAAAAAATAATAATAATAACAATACAACCAAGGAATAAAATTTCGAGTTTCGAGGAAATTTCGAAGATTTTTTAAATTTCAACAGAAATTAGATGGAAATGACGGAAATTGCTATCAAAATACGGAAATTTTGAATGAAACTTTACCATATGTTTATTTAACATATTATCTACTAAATTGATAAAAAACATTGAAGAAATCAATTTATATAATAGGTTTCATGTGATATAAGGTGAATATAATGCGAGCTGGAGCAAATACTGTTAAATAAAATTAGTATAATGAATAAACAAAATTAGTATATTCTTTATACTGTATAATTTAATTATACACTAAAATCTAAATCCTAATACTCTATATACCCTAATACTCTTTATACTCTATAATCTATACATTAAACCCTATATACTCTATATTTTTTAGGATATTAAGTTTTAAGTCCTTTAGGATACTTATAATTATTTTTTTATATAGCAATGTATTAAAGTTTAAGGTTTAAAATAACTAAAAGAAATCTCAAACCTGTTTTTTTTTTTTTTTTTCTTTCCTTACTTTTTTTCCTCGTGCCTCTCTCTTCAGTCTTTTTTTTATTTTTATCTTTCCTTCCTTTTTTCTCGTGTCTCTTACTTAGCCAAGCTTTGTCTTCACTAAGTGTAACAACCCAAATTTTGGCTTATGGTAATTTTGTTACTTAAATTTTTCAAATTTGTTTTAAGGTTTGTTTAAAGGAATTAGAAATTTCTTTAAATTTATTTTAACTAACTTAGACCTTTGGTTGTGGTTCTAGAGCTTAGTTGTGTGGAAATGAATTTTAGAAAATGAAAATTCAGGAATTTGACGATTATTATTTTTTTCAGAATTAAATTATAAGAGTAGGATTTTTC
Source organism: Dryas octopetala (assembly GCF_963921425.1). Taxonomy (NCBI): domain Eukaryota; kingdom Viridiplantae; phylum Streptophyta; class Magnoliopsida; order Rosales; family Rosaceae; genus Dryas; species Dryas octopetala. Next base: position 18,616,334 of record NC_141368.1, on the reverse strand, counting down.
ATAATTTTTGTGAAAGCAATTTGACTATTTTTAGGTTATAGGAAATTAGTACTCATCAATACGAGTCCGTAGAATTTTTCAGTGAATTATTTGGAGTTTCGAGCTATTTTTGGTGAATTTTTGAAGTTGGAGAAAATAGAAAATATGAAAATTTCGAAAATTTCGATAAATTTCGGTAAATTTTAATAAATTTCGATAAATTTTGGTAAATTTCGATAAATTTCGCCGAAATTTCAAAAAATTCAAAAATTTCGGTGAAATCTTCCCGAAAAATTATTAAACATGTGTTTCGATTTCGACACCCTAAAAAAACGAAATAAATTTAATTCCTTTAGTACAACCACAAACATAAACAGCCTTTAAGTGGACTTTCCATTAATTCAAATGAATAACCCTGAAAATAATGTGAAGGACACATATTTTTCACAATATATTAAATATTTATATAAATATATATATATAATGCTCTAAAATTAACTGATTCATAAGTTAATATGAAATTAACCACCCTTTTGGCCCACCACACAATATAATCTCGTAATTCATACCGTTCATTTTTTAAGTCTCATTCAAAAATCATCTTTGTAAAAAATTTCTAAAATTGGAAGTCGTTTAGTCATTTGATTATCAGTTTATTGGTTGACTATTTGCAATGATCATGATATTTGAAGTATGACCTAAAAAATTTATAGTTTAAATTATGAGATTAGTCATGCGGTCAACTCAAAATAGTGATCAATTTTGTATTAACTTACTAATCAGTTATAGCATATATATATATACAAGAATGCTCTAAAATTAACTGATTAGTAAGTTAATACAATGCTAACTACCTTGTTGGGCCCACTGCACAATGTAATATTAAAATCCGAATCGTCTATTTTTTAAGCTCTACTTCAAAGATTATCCCTGTAAAAAATCTCCAAAATCGGAAGTCATTTAGCCATTTGATTATAATAACTATTTATATGCTTTTATCGAAAATACTGATCGTCTATTTATTTGATCTCAATTAGATGACTACATGATTTTCGATTTAGTTGATTTCTTACAATGATGATCTTTGAAGTAGAGCCTAAATAATTGATGGTTCGGATTATGAAATTAATTATGTGGTGGGCCCAAAAACATGGTTAGCTTCGTATTAACTTGCTAATTGGTTAGCTTCGTATTAACTTGCTAATTGGTTAGCTTCGTATATATTTAATCTTTACCTATTATAAAAATAAAAATAAAAATCTTTACCTATTATGGCCACGAGGAATCCTTACATATATACACCCAATTCACATGGGGCACATCAACTACACAACAATTGATCGATCACACTAACTTTTATTAGAGTTGGGCCGGGAGAGTACATACGCATGTTGAATATTCGATATCTAACTACGTAATTGGTAACGTGTACACATGTAAGTATATTAATCACCATAAAGTCTGTTACACTAACTTCAAAGGAAAATCACAAGAAATTAGTGAAAGGAAAAAGGTAGCCTAGCTATAACAAACCCTCAAGGCATCTCGGTTAGCACATATTTAGAGCAAATTATGATCCCAAGTTTCTTTCTCACATTTTATACTTAAAGTGTACTAATAGGTTTGTAATTTTAAGATTAAATTCAAATTATTGACAAAAAAGCATATGCTAAATATTTATGGTTTCTCACAGAGTTAAGATGGATAAACATATTCGAAACCCTTTTGGCGCGAAACATCTTAAAACTTAAAAGTACTAGGCCTGCCCATCGGTCGGAACGAATCGGTAAATGGTCTTACCGATTCGATTTCCGAAATTTTTGGTAAGTCAATTTGGATGCCGATTACCGAATCGATTTTTTCGGAATTCGGCATGTTTCGGATACTTCGGAATTCGGCATTTTTCGGAATTTTCGGAATATTGATAACAATTGTCCATCAAAGGCTTTTGAACCTAAACAATATCTGATACAACTCGAGAGAGGCAGCAATATCTGATACACAAATTCAGAGAGAAACCCTATTAATTAATCAAACCCGAACACCTCAAAACAGAAAAACCCAATTAATTACAACCCTCACTCAATTGAAACAATTACACAAAAAATCCCTAATTTCATATATGAGATCATGAGATCGAGAGATGAAAGAGTGATAGATGACAGACGAGAGATAAGAGATAGAGAAGGGAGAGGATGCTTTCACTGCATAATCAAGTAATCAACCATATATAAATTAAGTACAGAGATTGTTTATAATTTACCATTAGGATGCTCGCAAATCCCAGACCTTGCCTTCGATCTACTCTAGGCTCTAGCTGCTTTATCTTCTAAGTTTGAAGAATAGATATGAAGCAAAATCGTTTTTGAGCCCTAGTTTTGAGATTGAAATCCGAAACAACATATAGTAGAAGCATCACTAACAAAAAACTCATTCATCAAATCAACCCAGAACACGCTCAAAGAGAGAGGGAGAAGAGAACACGCTCGAAGAGAGAGGGAGAAGAGGGAGAGAGAGAGAGAGAGAGAGAGAGAGAGAGAGAGAGAGAGAGGCGGCTGAAATGAGGAGTTCACACGAAGAGAGGGGTAGCTTAAACAACTTAAACCTAATGTTCTTAATATTAATTTATTATTTAATATATGTATAAATATATTTACTGGTAGAATAACTTCAAATAGATGTGGCAATCTAGTGGTTAAGGCGTTGCCCAAGGCCTTCTGAGCTGTGTTCGATCCCCATAATAGCATATTTCCATTTTTTTATTTTTGGGTATTAAAAATTTAATTAAACAAACTTTTTTCTTTTTGGGTCAATAATTAAACAAACTAAAACATATATAAATTAGTTTAATTAGGGTTATTAAATATTAAGTTTTTAGTTATACAAACCTATATTGGTTATTAATTAGTTTAAGGAAATGTTTCATATATATATAAAGTATAAACCTATATTGGTTTAATAAGGAAATATTGATTTAATAAGGAAATGTTTCATATATATAAACCTATATCGCTATATATAAGTGTTTCCTATATAAACATATATGTTTTACAATTTATATAATAGATTTCATATAAAAATTCACTACAATGTCACCACCACCGTTCTTGTCAACGTCATTGTTTTGGACTTTGGACTTTGGGGTTTGGTGAGTGTTTGAGGTTTGGAGTTTTTATTATATATGTTTTATAAGTATACAATGCGATCGTGTTCCCAACGATTCGAACCGTTCAATTTTTAGTTCCCCACTCAAAGATCATTCATGCAAAAAATTAGCTCAATCAGAGATGTAGAAGTTAGGTGACGGTGGTCGAAATTATGAATGATCGTGGTTTTTTAATGATAATCGAATGGGTAGATGAATTCATATTTGGCCAATTTTTTGCAGGGATAATCTTTGAGTATGAACATAGAAAATGAACGGCTCAGATTGTTGTAATCACGTTGTGGTCTTCCCAATTATTAAAACGACAATGTTTAAACGAAAAAACTAATAGAATTATAGTCTTCAAGTGTATTTATATATAGAAGCTCACATCTCGATCGTGTTTCCAACGAACTAAATCGTTCATTTTTTAGTTCCCCACTCAAAGATTATTCATGTATAAATTTAGCTTAATCAAAGATGTAGAAGTTAGGTAACGGTGGTCGAACTTAATAACGATCGTGGTTTTTTTAATAATAATTGAACGGGTAGATGAATTATAATTTGGACGATTTTTTGTAGGAATAATCGTTGAGTATGAACATAGAAAATAAATAACTCTGATCGTTGAAATTAGGTAACGGTGATCAAGTAAGTTGAAATAAGAAACAGTTAAGTGTTGGTGTAATAAAAATATTATTAGCTTCAATTAAAATAAGGTATAATAATTTATAAAAATATATCATTCAAATAAATATATGGTTCACCGTTCAAGTGAAATAATTATGAAATAGCTAGTCTATATACCATATAAGAATCTCAATTGATATAATATATGCTACAATTGATATGTAAAATATATTTAATTATCTAAAATATAGCTAGGTTAATATTAATTTTATTATCTAAAATGTGTATAAATATATACATCTAAAAAATAGGTTCACAAGAGCTTGTTAGTCTAGTGGGTAAGGCATAGCAAGCTTTTCCATGAGGTCTTGTGTTTGAACCATAAGCAGTGTCATTTCAACCTTCTTATGTTTATATTTTTTATATAAAAAATAAAAATAAAAATAAATTATATATTAAATAGGGTATTAAGTTATTTAATATAGTTTAGAGTATATGGTATAGGGCATATACCATATACTATACCCTATAACTATAATAATTTTAGTATACATAGACTATAAGCTATTAAGTATATTAATGTAGTTGTATGATATATATAACTAAATTTCGGAAAATTATTCGGAATTTTTGGTAAAAATCGATTCGGTGTGTTTCGGTAATGAATTTCGGTAATCGGTCGGTATACCAACTTTTTTCGGTTTTTACCAAAACCAAACCAACTTTTTCGGTATTTTTTCGATTTCGGATTTTCGATTTTCGGCGAAGAAAAATCGATTTACCAAACCAAAAAATTTCGATCGGTAATCGATCGGTTCGGTAAATACCAAACCAATGGGCAGCCCTACTTAAAACTATATATAATCTCATTAAATATATATATTTTTTTCATTTATTTTGTTGTCCCTAAATCCTAAATTCTTAAACTAACACCGGTATATATGTAAAATAAACTAATAAAAAAAGTAGAAGAAGAAAATATTTGTGAATAAAGAATGAAATCTACACGGATAGTTCAAGACATCGTTATAATCAAGGTAAAATTCGTACCATAACCAATTCATTAGCAAACAGTAAGTACTCCATCACGTACCTTGGTTCTTTGAAGAAAGTGTGATAAGTTTAATGATTAGATACTTTAGATTAATTTGGCAAAATCTCGATCTAGTCGTTGGATTCCCTCTCCCTCTTGCAAAAATAGCACATGACATTATATTGAGCAAAAAATGGAGGGGAATGCTGATAACACGTTTGGTGAATGACATGGGGTGATTACCTCAAGAGTCAATGCTACAGCAACAAAAGCAAACCTTTATCAAAACCCTTAAAATGTGCATGTCTTAATTATATACTTGTACAAAAGTCCAAGGCATAAAGAAAAAAGAAGAGATCGAAAATGCAAAAGTAAAACAAAATTTAAGCCCATTATACAAATTAACCTGGCTTGGAATTTTTGCACATACTCTCTCTCTCTCTCTCTCTCTCTCTCTCTCTCTCTCTCTCTCTCTCTCTCTCTCTCCCAGCAGTTGTGTAAAAAAATTCAAAAGCTTACAATCCCCTCTAACGATTTTGCATGTTCGACAGGTTTTGTTCATATTTGGTGCTCCAAATTGCAATCCCATAAATAAGGGGTAAATTTGTTGACCATGGTTACCTCTGAGAATTGAATTCCACAGTACGTCACCTTGCTTTGGCCACATTTCATGCCACTCTCAACTTTTTGTAAGAAACCGTTGGTCAAATATCAGGGGTTTATGGGGCCACCAATCCAATGCTTCCACCATTTGACCAAAAAACAAAAAAAAAATCCACTGCTTCCAATTTGAAAATTTCGTTACGTGTGGTCTTAAACTAGTCCAGAGATTTAATTATTGTAGTTTTGGCTAAATGGAAAGTAAATTATTATGAGGATTTTTATCTTTTCATAAATTAAAGATTTAACAAACTGCTTATTATGACATGCAACGTGTGATTTCAGTGTTGCATGCAAACACATAGATACACAATAATATATAAATATATATATATAGGCTCCTTCTATTGAGGTATACCTCAACTTATTTATGTTGAGGTATGACCTTATTGGGGCTCACACGAGTCATTTTGTGTCGATCTGAACCGTTCGCAAGGATCATCTTCATTGATAGATCATCCTTGCAAAAAATTAGTCAAATCGGAAATCATTTGCTTATCTAATTTTGATAAAACAAATGGACGGTTTCATCGAAAAAATTTGGTTCGTCCATTTATTTGATCAAAGTTAGATAGGCAAATGATTTTCGATTTGGTTAATTTTTTGCAAGGATGATCTATCAATGAAGATGTAAAAAATGAACGGTTCAGATCGACACAAAACGACTCGTGTGGGCCCTAATAGGGTATATCTCAACATAAATAAGTTGAGGTATACCTCAATAGAAGGAGCCTGTATATATATATATCTTTACTATTATAAAGCCAGAAGAATGGTTTGGTGTTACAGGTTTCACAAAAAATGAAATTACCTAAATTACCCTTCATTCAACAAACAGTCTCATAAAAAAAACCAATAAAAGAGGATATAGTTGTAAAATACAACCATTAAAATAAAATTTAAAAAATAAAAAGAAAAACAGCCCACTACCTTAAAAGATAGAGATATCATATAGTTGTTAGAAGTTATAAAACTAATAACAAAATACAAAAAAAAAAAAAAAAACATAGCAAAAATGTCAATTGACACGTGCGGAGTACGTGCCAAGATGCTAGTATATATTAAGGGAGAAGGAGAGATTTGGTTAAACATTCAAAAACCCAACTTTGCCTTTTGTTAATTAAAAATTTAATATTTTAAGGGCAAAATAGTAAAATAGAATCATTAGAATTGAAAAATAAAATAAAATACAAAATTACACCCTTATTTTCAGCAACCCACTTCCCCCACCAACTCTTTTTTAGGGCAAATAAATTATTTATTAAAAAACTTAACTGCAGGTTTAGAAAATTCAATTAACACGCCCCATAGTATATATAATGAGAGATCCCTTATTAATTTAAGGGTAATTAAATAATTCTTTATGGAGCCCACTTCACATTAAAATTTGACTAACGGAGCCGCCAATATATTACTTTAGGTCTTCATTCAATGATCATGCTTACAAAACATTAGATCAATCGTATATAAACCATTTAATCGTTTAATTGAATGGTCATTATTTCAAGTATTTATCGAAAACATTATGTTCGTCTATATATTTAATGAAATTAAATACCTTAATGGTTTTGGATTTGTCTAATTTTTGGCAGAGATGATCATTGAATAGCACGTGCCCGCGATATAAGGCCTAATACATATCAAGACATACATGCATAAGGCTATCTATAGCTGAGGCATACGACATATCATGATCGTACCATGTTCATCAAAGTATGATTTATCTTTTCAGACACACCGAGCATTAGGGTAGTATATGGAGTTGGGGATTTGATCCTTATTAAGACATCACCTCAAGGCCCAAAATGTGCGGCGGTTGCCAAGCCCCATACATTCCAACTGATTATTTTCGTTGCTCGTGTTGGACCGACACCTGTAAACCCACCACGCTTGAATTAACAATAGTTTCAAATTTTTCCTTTTTTTTCTGTACAATTCAGTGTTTGACCCAAGCTTATAGCTAGCGACCAAATTGTTTAACGAAATTCACCTTTTGTTCCATAAAAGCAAACGAACAACCCTACGAACTATGTCCCACCCGCCCACAATCATGGCAAAAAATTGGCAAGCGTTCGTATCTAATTAAACTAAATCGTCACACCTCTTATGTAGGGCAAATAAATTATTTATTAAAAAACTTAACTGCAGGTTTAGAAAGGTCAATTGGCACACACTATAGTATATATAATGAGAGATACCTTATTTAAGAGTAATTAAATAATTTTTTATGGGGCCCACTTCACATTAAAATTTGACTAGCGGAGCCGCCAATTACTTTGGGTCTTCATTTAATGATCATACTTACAAAACATTAGATAAATCATATATGAACCATTTAACCGTCTAATTGAATGGTCATTATTTCAAGTATTTGACGAAAACATTATGTTCATCTATATACTTAATGAAAATTAAATATCTTAATGGCCGGTTTTGGATTTGTCTAATTTTGGCAGATCGAAATATAAGGCTGTTTGTATCACTAATCATCTCGACATAACGATAAGTCACATAAGACTTAGCATCATATTGTTTGGGCCTAAGCAAGGTCTTCCTAGGCCCAAAGGCTAAGCCCTTCCTAGGCTTTTGGGCTCCTAGGCCCAAAGGCTAAGCCCTTCCTAGGCTCCTAGGCTCCTAGGCCCAAAGACTAAACCTTTCTTAGGCTCCGGCCTCCTAACCCCTGAACTCCTAGGCTCCGGCCTCTTAGGTCTTGACCTCATAGGCTTCGGCCTCCCAAGCTCCAGCCTCTTAGGCTCCGACCCGTGTCAGCTCATTCGGATCCCCGAAACAGGTGACACGTAGCACTCCTACAATGCAAGTCGTCACAAGGGACACGTGTCATCACCGGATTGGTTGACATTCTTCCAAAAGTACTATAAAAGAGGTACTTTCTTGTCAGGATGAGGACTCAATCATTATTATACTATTCATTCACTCTGCTCAAATATTCTCTTGACACTGACTTGAGCCTCGGAGGAGGTTAGGCCGGTACCACATCGGTGCCCTTCCCACTCACTTTTGTGTATTTGCGCAGGGTGCACCAAACATTACGTTCTTACCATTATTCACTAGTCAGGCCCAGCTACCCGTTCCTACCCCACTTCGACGTGGCATCCTTTCAGTAGGAGGTCAACGGGTCCACGTGGTTTGACTCAACGTTGAGCGCTCTACCATTTTTGAGCATCAACAAAGGCCTAATACATATCATAACATACATAAGGCTATCTATAGCTGAGGCATACGGTATATCGATCATGACCGTACCATGTTCATCAAAGTATGATTTATCTTTTCAAACACACTGGCCATTAAGGTAGTATATGGAGTCGGGGTTTTGATCCTTATTAAGGCATCACCTCAAGGCCCAAAATGTACGGCGGTTGCTAAGCCCCCTACATTCCAACTGATTATTTTCGTTGCTCGTGTTGGACCGACACCTGTAAACTCACCACGCTTGAATTAACAGTAGTTTCAAATTTTTCCTTTTTTCTATACAATTCAGTGTTTGACCCAAGCTTATAGCTAGCGACCCAATTGTTTAATGGAATTCACCTTTTGTTCCATAACGGCAAATAAACAGTACCCCTTCGAAGTATGTCCCACCCGCCCACAATCATGGTAAAAAATTAGCAAGCGTTCGTATCTTATTAAACTAAATCGTCACACCTCTTGTTTATGGAAAATAAATTCTTTATTAAAAAACTTAATTGCAGCTTTTGAAAGGTCAATTGGCACGCGCCATAGTATATATAATGAGAGATCCCTTATTTAAGGGTAATTAAATAATTCTTTATGGGTCCCACTTCAAATTAAAATTTGACTAGCGGAGCCACCAATTACTTTGGGTCTTCATTCAATGATCACGCTTACAGAACATTAGATAAATCATATATAAACCATTTAACTGTCTAATTGAATGGTCATTATTTCAAGTATTTGTTGAAACATTATGTTTGTCTATATATTTAATGAAAATTAAATATCTTAATGGTTTTGGATTTATCTAATTTGTGGAAGAGATGATCATTGAATAGCGTGTGCGATATAAGGGCTAATACATATTGTTGATGCAAATTTCCTTAAGAGAGATGTAACAACTTAAAGAGGATGATCTGGCTGGTTGGAAGCCTTGCTGGATGATGAAGTGGATGTAGACTCTGAGATCTTTCTGCACGAAGACAAGATGAAAGGAGAATGATCGATGTGGTACCAGCCAAATACGTTCCGATGATGAAGTCAGTGATATATATTTAGAGGTTTTTGAGTAAATGCAAGTAAGAACAAGTGATGAACTTGAGAGTGTATTTTGATAGGCTTTTTTGTGAGTGAAGTTATGTTCTTAGTTTTGCCTTTTTGTGCACATAAGTCAGCTTATATAGGCAAGGGAAGTTGTGGAGGGTAAGTTATCTGCATGAGGGTGAATGATTGAGAAGAGGCCACGCATTCGGTCATGAATAGTAGCATGCACAGCTACCCACCTCCTTTACATTAATTCAATGCTGCATTCAATGCAAGGATGAAAGATCAAGTGAGATGCCCTAATAGTCATGACTGTGAGCTGAGATGTCTCATCTGTCAGAGAGCCATGTCAGAGATATTCGAATAAGGCGGTTCGTCCTGACTCCAATCTTATAGAATGACGGTGGAATTCGAGCTGAACCAGTCATGGATATCGTATGCGTGGGTATGAAACATATCCACGTTCGGATCGGGCATGGGTGAGCTGGTCCAGATGGGCTCGACGTATGATGTAACAGTCATTACTCGACGACAGTCCGTTGTCTGAGAAAATGATCACCAGTAGCCGAACAGAACCGAACTGAGATAACCAAAAAGAGATGAACACTCAGTTCATAGAAGATCCTTAGATCAGGTCGGATCAGATGTGGAGGATTCGCCGGGATGAGCCGATCCGAACTGGCAATGACAATGTGCCGAATTGATGTGGTGTCGTGGGGATCCAAGTTTGACCGTTGAAAAAGTCAAAGTTTGAAGTTGGATCTGACTAGCCACGTGTTGATCCATGATTAGTTGTTAAATCCATGTGGGTTTATCCACAAACACATATCATGACATACATAAGGCTATCTATAGCTAAGGCATTCGGCATACATTTCAGCATGTTTTTATGACTAATTTGAATTTGATCTTCAAATTACAAACTGTTTTAGTACACTTGAAATTTAAAATGTGTAGAAAGAAACTCGGGATCAAATTAGCTCTAAAGATGTGTAAACTGAGATGCCTTGAAGGTTTGTAATAGCTAGGCTACCCTTTTTCCTTTCATTTGTGAAATTTTCCTTTGTAATAGATTCTATAGTGATTTTAGTATATGTGTACTTAGTTATACGTGTACATCAATACATGTTACCGAATGTGGTTAGATACCGAATATTCATTATGCTTACGCAACGTGTCTAACTCTAATAAAAAATAAATGTGATCAATTGTTGTGTAGAAGACAAACCTTAAGTTATTGAAATCCAACACAAAACACGTGACGGGTGCATGTAAGAATTCATCTTGGGTATAATAGGTAAATATTTAATATATATATACAGTGGCCTTCAGATACGGGATCCTGCATATAAGGCTATTTGCGGGACTGCTTGCTGGCCATTGGATCTCTTTTAATGAGATCCAACAGTGGATATTTTAACCCACACTTTAACCCCTTTAACCCACTTAACCCATCCCCCAACCCATGTAATAGAACAACCTAGCTACAAAGAAAACGCGAATTGAAAACAGAGACGCTGAACTTGAAGAAGAAGAGATCCATTAACGCAAAACCCACCCGTCGAGCAGGGACGAAAGTCGGCCTTAGTGATCCGACGGTGCCGAGTGGAAGGGGCGGGGACGCGACGGGTAAGGGAAGAATGTGTTTTGTTCGCGACGGCCAGGAGGGCTCGCGATGGAAAAACGTGGTGGGTTGTTCTTCGATTTGCGCTTTGACCAAAGCAACTCAGTTTCGCCTCCATTTCATCATTTGTGTATGCTTTCAAATCTCATTCATTTGGGGGTTTTAGGGTTTTCGATTTGGGGGTTTTCGAAACATGAATTTAAGTTAAATATTGCAATAGTAAGGATATTGTTTTTCGATTTGTATGATGGGGTTTTCTTGAAATATTTAGGATATGGTTTCAAACTGATTTGGGAGTTAGGGTTGGGGATTTGGGAATTTCAAAAAATCAAGAGATTTGGGGGTTTTTATTTTTCTTTGTAATTCCAATTTGGGGGTTTTTATTTTTCTTTGCAACCAAAAGGTACCCTTTATTCCCATTTTCCAGCATTTACCTTTTACATACAACCAAAAGCCGAGGATCATCACAACCACGAAGTATGACCATCTCTGCTGACAAGAATATGCTTCTATGGTATTTCGACAGGTTTAATGTTCCATATGTCTTTAGCATATTCATGAATGGTTCTGTCACTGCTAAACTTGTGGTTGCAATTTTTTTTTTTTTTTGTGTGTGTGTAGATTTTAGTAGTTCTAAAATGTCATTGCATAGAGTTCCCTCAGTTTGGTCTTCTCATTGAATGATAAGCATGGACAAAAGTGCATAATGGTAGTTGGTAATCAGTGAAATCCACCATGTCTAATCGTAGCAGAAGCAGTAGTAGCGAAGTTCAACATAGGCCAAGACAACAACAATGTGTGTGTGGCGGTGTTTTGGAGTTGAAAATGTCTAAAACAGATAGGAATCCAAACCGTCTGTTTTGGACATGCATGAATTATGGGAAATTTATATGGGCTATTGAGAATTTAATTGATGAGGTTCATGAATTAACAATAAGATTTGATGTAATTGAGCAAGAGCTTCGAACAATGAGAAATTTGAACGAGACTGTGATTCGATTATCTGCAGAGGTAGCCCATATTTCAAGGAAAAATGTAGCACTTAAGGAAGAACTCCAGAGGAGGAACCAAGCTAGATTTGGCTTTCTCATGAAAACTCTTGTACTACTTTTGATGTTTTTTATGTTTAAATTTACTTTGTTGTAATGTTTATTCCTTTTGTAACAAGAACAAACTTGGTTGTATTATTGCTTTGGAATGAGGTATTCAAATCCTTACTTTTGCAATGGTTATGTATGAATGATGGCCATGTGTGTTCTAAAAGTTTGACAATGTTCTTGGTAGAATGATTATTGCATTACTTGGTATGAAGCTCTTTGTCTTTGTGTTGGAAACCAGAATCTCAATCTTTGTGTTTTCCATATCCAAATTACTTTATTGAAGCATGTTTGGGGGGGGGGGGGGTGAGGAATGAGAATGAGGATAGGTGCTAAATCGCAATAGAGAACATGTTTACAATACATCCAAACTCAGGAGGTGCTTTTCCGGTTATCACCAACACCGAAATGCTCTTCATCTAAATAGCTCTGAACCACATTGTCATGGTTATCGCTCTCTTCTCTTTGTTTAAAGGACTCTAATGAATAAGAAACTCTACATAGTTTCATTGATTTTTTTAATCAAGAAAAATGGGATCTGATCTTACAGCTTTCAAGAACCACATAAGCATTCATATACAAAGCACAATGGAAAACAGTTTGGCCACTTGCAGGACATCATCCCCTGTATGTAATGTAATTGTAACATCATCATAGAAACAAGTCAAGCAGCCATAACAACATTGGATACATCAAGCATTTAAAACATTAAACACCAAAGATTTCATTATACAGACTACAAAGAACAATTGGAATCAGAAAATTCAAAGTGCTACTTAGTTAAACAACACTTCTAGTACTCTGTATACTCATCTCCTAGAAAACCCTCTAGCCTTAAAAGCAGCTCCATCTTTTCGGCTCTTGTTCAGAAGTAAAGTGCGTTCCCTTTCCTTTTCTAGCTTCCTTTTCAACCGTTCTTCCCACAATTCTTCCAATGTCTTTTTTCCACTCTTGTTCTTCTTCTCCTCTTTGACCCCTTTTGAATGGATAGCAGAAAAAGGAAAACACAGCAGCCACTTATGGAAACACAGCAGCCCATCATCCTGATAAAAAAAAAAAAAAAGATAAAGAAAAAAAGCAAGTACCATTACTAACAAAGGGATGAACAAAGATCTTGGTCAGTACGTTGAAGACCTACAACAAAATAAAAAATAACTCAAATCAACTAACAAAGTCTATATTACTTCTGACGAAGAGCTATCATCATCCAAGGCCTCAACTTGAGAGTCATTAGGCTCTTGGGGATCAGAAGACCTACCAGAAAATATAAAAAAACTCAAATTAATCAAACCAATCACCTACAATTATACAAATAATGCACCAACAACAAAAAAACTCAAAAATAGCAAATGAAGAATTAGTGGCAGAAAGGTACAACTTCATACCTATTTAATAGCAGTGGACAATTTCTTTTGTCATGAGACACTCCAGTTTTCCCACAACCATTACAACGCCTACCATTTTCACGTCGCTTTCCTTTCGACTTTTCTTTTCCTTTCTTAAGTCTTTTTCCACTCCCTTTAAACTTAATTGGATCCGGCTCATTATATAGCATCACAAGTAACACTCTGTCTATTAGAAACTCCAACACAAGAGCCGGTACTACCAATGTTTAAGATGGCCTCAATCTGGTCACTAACAGAATCCATGGCCTCACAAAATATTAGTCTTGCCTCATCATTTAATATGGCCTTATCAATCACATATGAGTATCGGTGGAATAAGGTACTACGTTTTTCAAGTAATGATTTGTCAATATTTATCTCCACACCAGAGTTGTCCACCACAACATCATCTTTAGCAGATTTAGTCCATCTCCTCAAAATGTATTGATCCGGCAAGATATGGAGTTGACGTACCTTATGTAGAAATGATAAAATATGGCTGCATGGAATTCCTGCACAGTCGAACATCTGACAGCTACATGATGCAAAGTCCAGAGACTTGTCATACATAATCTCCCGAACTCTCCCACTATGATCACCCATGTAACTTTTATAAATGCAATTAGTGACACTCTCTCTGATAAGCTCTGTGTTATAGTTGTAACTCTCCCAGAACTCATCTTGAAACTTATAAAAATATTTGCGCGTGTAAATGTCAGCCATTTGCTTTTCCATCTTAATAGGGCACTTAAGTCTAGGCTTCTCAGTAATATCAGTGTGATCTGCCATAACCTCATTTTGACGCTGTCGTAAAAGTCCCCTATTGAATTGAATCCTGAAGTCCACCAAAGAATTGGTCTTGGCCACATATCCCTTGAAAAATGAGTGCCCACTTTCTGCTCGTTGACTACTAGACATGTCAGCTCCGAAAACATGGTTTACATAGGCTGGCATCCATTTAAATCTAATTTCATATAGTGATTGCAGCCACTTATTTTCTTTTAACCCACTTTTTTCAAGAATATCCTTCCACCTTGAGTCAAACTCATCTCTAGTCTCTAATGTCCAAACACAACGTTTGAAGTCATCCTAGTAATCAGTATATTTGACCGTGTCAAGTTTCTCGGAGAATTTATTTAGAATATGCCAGCTACAATATCTGTGATATGTGTTGGGGAGAGTTTCTACAATTGCTTTTGTCATTGCTGGATCTTGATCAGTTATGATCATCTTAGGAGCATAACCTGACATAACTTTCAAGAATTCTCTGAATAACCAATTGAATGAGTTTGTAGTCTCGTCACTCAAGAATGCCCCAGATAAAATGATTGTCTGGCCATGATTGTTTACCCCCATCATTGGTGCGAATATCATCTCATACCGATTAGTGTTGTAGGTAGTGTCGAAGATAACCACATCAGCATAAAAACCATATGCTTTCCTAGAATTTGCATCTGACCAAAAACAATGAGTTATCTTCTATTTGTCATCTGCTTTGATCTTGTAAGTGAATCCAGAATTTATCTCTTGTTCCAACAGAAAATGGTCCCGTAACATGTTTCCATCATGCCCCTTCAACTCAGCACGCTTATCTCTGCGATAGTTGTACATATCTTGCATTTTACAACCAATGTTTTCAATTCCTCCTGATTGCACTCCAAAAATGTCAAATTTTCGATGAGGGGGTATGTTCACCATGCTTAGTTGTTCACTTAATGATTTTTGAGCACTTGAAAATCGACGACAAGACTTCATCAAGTGGCGTCTTCGTGGGCTTACCAAGGCATGGGTGTGAGCCTCATCAAAGATGGTGACTACAAATCCACCTACTTTCGACTTCACAATTATCAATCTCGCTTTACAACTTTCTCTTCCTACTCCACAACGCCTTTTTTCAGTACCTTTCAATTCTTTTGGGCCTTCTCCCTCTTTATTGCACACAAACTCCTTCCTTGTGATCTCATTATCCTTACTCTTCTTAGTTGAGTGACTTCGAATGTCAAATCCAACATTCTGTGCATACCTAGTGTAATAGTGTTCAGCTTCTTCCACTGTCTGAAATTGTTGACCTTTGAATGGCTTCAACTCATTGTTTTCTTCATGATTGGCATTACACATAAATGAATTTCCTTCTGACTCACTTTCCAATGGAGCTACCATCTCATTAGCTTCTACCATTACCATCTCATTAGCTTCTGCCATCACTGCACCTGCATTTTAAAAACCTCAAATTCTAAGAATAAAAGCCCAAATAAATTGAATACAGGGAGCTATCCAATCCATCTAGTGTTCATGATTTCATATTCATATAATTTAGAAACATTATAGAATGTCTGTTTTAAAGGTGTAATAAAAACTGATGGACAATCTCAATAATATTGTAATATGTAATTATGTACAGGGGAGGGAAAGGTGTAATAAAAATTGATTTTAAAGTAGAGTTCACCCTCCCAGATATAGCTAGAAGTTGTTCACTTTCATTTCTTTTTTCCTTTTCCCCCATAATTTTTACTCAAACATGTCTTAGAGTCTATTAGTCTTGGTTAATCTTGCAATATTTAACAACCAAAAATGCAGCAACTCTTTCAATAGCAAGCATAAATTGTACAAGACTAACCAAAATGGAATTACAAAGAAAAAACACAAAAACCCCAAATCTCTTGATTTTTCGAAATTCACAAATCCCCAACCCTAACTCCCAAATCAGTTTGAAACCATATCCTAAATATTTCAAGAAAATCTCATCATACAAATCAAAAAACCAAGAAGAACATACCTGAAACTCGTCGCGAGCCTCTCTTCCCCGTCGCGAGCCTGGCCTCCCTTCCCCGTCGTCAGCCTGACCTCCCTGTCCCGTCGTGAGCTTCCCTTCCCCGTCACGAGCCTGGCGTGCCTTCCCTGTCACGAGCTTCCCTTCTTCTTCTTCTTCTTCACGAGCTAGCTCAGTCCCATGGTGATGGTGAAGTCGCGTTGGAACTCTTTGCTGGGAACGGTTTAAGTGCTGTAAATTTAATTAAAATTGGCCTATATGGGTTTTGCGTTCTAAGATCTTTCGTCCATGCTCGACGGGTGGGTTTTGCATTAATGGATCTCTTCTTCTTCAGGTTCAGCGTCTCTGTTTTCAATTCGCGTTTTCTTTGTAGCTAGACTGTTCTATTACATGGGTTGGGGGATGGGTTAAGTGGGTTAAAGGGGTTAGAGTGTGGGTTAAAATATCCACTGTTGGATCTCATTAAAAGAGATCCAACGACCAGCAAGGCAGTCCCGCAAATAGCCTTATATGCAGGATCCCTCATCTGAAGGCCACTGTATATATATATATATATATATATTGTGCAGGAAATGTATATATTCTTAACATTAATTAGTTTTAGGATTCATCCTTTTGAAGTAATGAAAAGTCCACGTACTCAAAGGCTGTTTATATTAGTAGTTGTATGTAGAGGTGTACAATGAGTCGGGCCGGCCCGAATTCGGCATGGGCCCGGCCCGTTAATAAGTGGGCTGGGTTGAGCCCGGTCCATACGTATGGGCCTGGCTGGGCCAATATTTTCTATCCCGTTGGGCCGGCCCGGCCCGAGCCAATTGTGTGTTGGGCCAGCCCGAGCCAGTTATGAGTTTGCCCGTTTATACTAGTATTTTTCAATTTTTTTTAAAAAATTACTATTAGCCTTGTTTCAATTTTTAATTTTGATATTGATGGTGAAATTGAATAGAAAATGGAATGAAAGCATTAGAAAATTAAAAAATTTGATAGAAAATAGAATGACATCAAAGACTATTTGATTTATTAAACAATAATAGAAACTTAAAATAATTAAAATAATTAATCGGGCCGGCCTTGCCCGGCACGACCCATTATTAGGTGGGCCATGCATGGGCTGGGTTGGGCTTAAGGTTTAAAATAATTGGGCCGGCCCAATCTTGCCCAATTATTAAATGAGCTGACCCAAGCACGACACGAAGCACGGATGAGCCGACTTTAAATGGGCCGGGCCGACCCGACCCGTTGTACACCTCTTAGTTGTACG
Organism: Dryas octopetala; assembly: GCF_963921425.1. Taxonomy (NCBI): domain Eukaryota; kingdom Viridiplantae; phylum Streptophyta; class Magnoliopsida; order Rosales; family Rosaceae; genus Dryas; species Dryas octopetala. The sequence goes on along the minus strand of NC_141368.1, from coordinate 18,598,511 downwards.
TATATATATATTAATATCAATTATAATAATTGTTTCTATGGGATAACAGATGTCTCACTTTGTCCCCTCAATTCTATTTGGACTTACTTTGTCCCTTAAAATTTCAATTAATTCGATTGTTAAGTCACCCCAATTCATCAATCAGGTTAACTTTTTTTTTTTGGTCAACAATGTTGATGTGGCACGTACGTACACACATAGCATAATTTTGGAGGAGTATGAGGCATTTGTGTTGATGACTATGTGTGCACCACATTATCATAGAGGACAGATCGAAGAGGTAACTAGGTTGATAGATTAGAGTAATTTGACATGTGAATTAAAGTTTAACGGAAAGAGTAAGTCAAAATGAAATATTTGTGGGGTGAAGTGAGATACAGACAATCGCTGGGGAGACATTACTATAGTTAATACATGTATTAATTGGACTCTCACTACTTATTATTGTCATTCGATTTCTTTCCTAGCTAGCTAGTTTGTTGTGTGCATTCCTATAGATATATGGAACTTTACCCTTGTTCATTTCCTATTTAAAGAAAACCAAAAAAACTTTATAATAATGTGGCCAAAAGATAGCTGCAAAATGAATTATGACAAGTAGTCTTATATTTATTACAATTGCTTGCGCAATAATTTAGCATACCATCTTAAATTTTTTTTGATATTTTGTACATTTATACCATCGTCTTATGTGAGTCATCATGTGTAATTCGGATGTAGTGTGCCAGACAGATAACTATAACTTGTTAAGCCATTTGCACAATTTTTTTTTTAAATTTCTCTAAATGACAATGATACTTAATTGAGAAGAAAAATATATAAAATCATCTTCTCTGGTTAAGTCTTCTTCCTCAACCATCGATCTCCACCACCTCCATCCGTTGCCCCACCATTTCAATCCCAAGCAAAATACCCTAGCTTCATGCTTTCCCTTCATTCCATGATCTGAATGGTGGTGGAAAGAAAGTTGTTTAATTGGGTCTTCCTCAACCCTCGATCAGCACTCACAGCCACCACCGATTAATTCAATGAAATCCCAAAATGGGTCTTCCAAGTCATATTTCATTATGCTTTAAATGAGGTATACAGTATAGTACTTTGTATGTTTCATGTGATAATAGGCAGTTTCTTAAATCTTTAATATATTTTAAAAAATAAAATCCTCATAATAATTTACTTACCATATAGCCAAAACTGAAAATAATTAAATCTTTGAATTAATTTAAGACCACTTGTAACTAAATTTTCAAAATGGTAGAGGTTGATTGGTCGGCTCATAAACGTACCCCTCACATTTGACCAAAGTTTCCTTACAAAAAGTTGAGAGTTATGATATGTTGCCAAAACAACTTGACTGTGGAATTTAATTCTGAGAGCTAAATATGGTTACCAAAATCTCCCCTTATTTATTACTGGGGATTGCAATTTGGAGCACCAAATATAAACAAAACCTGTTGAGCATGCAAAACAATTAGAGCCGATTATAAGCTTTGAAATTTTTACATATCTGCTGTGTGTGAGAGAGAGAGAAGAGAAATATGTGCAAAAAATCGAAGCTAGGTTTTGTAATGGGCTTGAATTTTGTTCTACTTTTGCCCATTACTTTTCTGTTTTCTTTATCCCTTAATCTCTTTTTCCCAGGACTGTACACTTGTCATAAGATATGCACAATGGAGTTTTCAGACCATTTTGGGAGTATCTGGTTCACTTACCCCCTCATTTCTCACGCTTCAATTTAGGGTTTTGAAGAAGGTTTGGTTTGAAGAGAGAAACAGACACAGAGCTAGAGCTGGCAGCTAGCTTGTTGCTATAGCTTTGAGGAAATCACCCCTTTCATTCACGAAACAAGGGTGAAGGCAGGTACTACTCCATCAAAATCAAATCATATTAGTTGGATCTATAGACAGTTTATGATGATGATGATGAATTGCCTATATCTTCATCATCTTCAACTAGATCGATTTTACTACTGATTAGAAAATTTAAAAGCATTGCCCTCCATTTTTGGCTCAATATTTGATGTTATGTGTTGTTTTTGCAGGAGCGAGAGGGGATCCAACGAATAGATCTAGCTAGACATTACCAAATCTAAAGTATCTAATCATAAAACTTGCCACCCTTCCTTCAAATTAAGAACCAAGGTACGTACGCGCGTAATAGAGTACTGTTTGATGATTAATTGGTTATCGTGCGTATATCACCTTAATTGTGACCATATCTTCAACTATCCATGGAGATTTCATTCTTAATTCATTCACAAACTTTTCTTCCTTTTCTTCTTTTTTTTTTTTTAATTGACATATAAACCCATTTTAATTTAAGGATTTAGGATCTAGAAAATAATATATATAGACTGAGCTAAATGAATGTTCTAATTTTAAGATGTTTCGCGCCAAAAGGGTTTAAATTTGTTTATCCGTCATACGTACGTAAGAACCATAGAATTTCAGCATGTTTTTATGAATAATTTGAATTTGATCTTCAAATTACAAATTGTTTTAGTATACTTGGAGTTTAAAATGTGAGAAAGGAACTCGGGATCACAATTAACTCTAAAGATGTGCAAACTGATCAAGATGCCTTGAAGGTTTGAAATAGCTAGCTAGGCTACCTTTTTTCTTTCATATGTTGTGACTTTTTCCTTTGTAATAGATTCTATAGTGATTAGTATACTTATATGTGTACATCAATACATGTTACCAGTAATGTGGTTAGATACTGAATATTCAGTATGCTTACGCAACGTGTCTAACGTATTCGCTCTAATAAAAAATACGTGTAGAGGACAAGCTCCACGTGAATTTAATTTACTGAATTTCAACACAAAACACGTGACGGGTGTATGTAAGAATTCATCTTGGATATAATAGGTAAAGATTTAATATATATATATATATATATTATATTTATGTATTGTACAGGAAATGTATATATTCTTAACATTAATTAGTTTTAGGATTCATCCTTTTGAAGTAATGAAAAGTCCACTCAAAGGCTGTTTATATTAGTGGTTGTACGTATATATTAGTATCAATTATAATAATTGTTTCAATGGGATAACCCATGTCTCACTTTGTCCCCTCAGTTTTATTTCGTTAAGTCACCCCACCCCAATTCATCAATCCGTTGTTTGTCTCCAATTAATGTTGATGTGGCACACACGTAACAATTTTGGAGAAGTATGTGGCATCTGTGTTGATGACTGTGTGCACCACATTATCAAAGAGGACAGAAGAGGTAACTAGGTTGATAGATTAGAGTAATTTGACATGTGAATTAAAGTTTAACGGAAAGAGTAAGTCAAAATGAAAATATTTGTGGGGTGAAGTGAGATACAGACAATCGCTGGGGAGACATTACTATAGTTAATCCATGCATGTATTAATTGGACTCTCACTTATTATTGTCATTCGATTTCTTTCCTATCTAGCTAGTTTGTTGTGTGCATTCCTATAGATATATATATATATATATATAGAACTTTACCCTTGTTCATTTCCTTCCTATAATTTGTTTGTGCACATTATGTTACCCATTCTTCAAGAGCCAAAGTGGTCTATTGTTTAATGAATTAAGTAGACCACCAATATTGGTTAAGGTGCTTAATTATGACTATATCTTAAACTTAACTTGAAGATTTCATGAGTGTTTATTTACAAATCTAGATGGTTTTTTCTATTCAAAAATATGATGTCTACCAACGTTTTTCTAATAGTGCCTTTTTCTAATGTTAGCTTGATGATATATTTATTTATTGGTCAATTAAGTTGCTTGATTGGATAAGATTATGGGTTAAAAGAAAAAAATGTATTATGTATTTATTGGTGGTCCATTCTATTATATCTTTACCTATTATAGAATTCATTTTGGTCTATTCTCTGCTTTAATTTTTTTTTTAAACAAAAAAAAACTTTTAATTTTAATTACATATTTATTATCCAAAAGTAGGGAAAGCAAAGTATAAAAAGAATTCATAGTACTTTTTGAGTTAAGTGAGATTACACTTAATATGTTTATAATCCTTTAATTTATGTTATATGATGAGAATTGAAACAAGTAAAAACAAAGATAATAGAGAATTCAAATTCATTAACTTGAATTATTTTTAATACATCTAAAGTAGAAATTTGAAAAGTAGAAAAAACTTGTGATCATTAACTTTAAGAGGTGAAAAATTAAATGAGATGCACTTAAGGGTTTGTTACAAGATCCTTTGGATATATATATGTAGAACGGATCCGGATTCTCTCCTAAGGTAGTTAATCTCTTAACTTATTTAAGTTTTTAATTAAAAAACGTCATGTATCCATTATAGGATCCAACTATTTACAATAATTTTGAGATTTTCTCTTCTTCCTTTTTTTGATGGCAAAGGCCATCTCATTCCTTACTAATCCATGTAGAACCTTACTAATCTTGTTTATTTCCCAAATATTTATTTTGTCTGTGCTCTATCATATGTAATATGTTCATTAATTTCGTACCTATTGTTTGGTATTGTGTTTTTGCAGGAGGTACTATAGTCCTTAATTTCTCCATCAAGTTTGTACATTGATGATGATGAACTCAAGCGACAACTTCGGTTTTCCTCCTTCGTTGAGTCATTCACTTAGCTCGGACCCTAGCAACGACTCTTCTTCTCTAGAGTTCTTGAATGATTTTCCCATTCATCCAAACCAATGTCATCAAGGTCTATCACTTCCCACATTCCAAACACAATATTGTGGTAATGACCCAAATGAGGGTATTACTGTTCACAACAATATTATTACTTCAGAAGCAAATCAAAGTCAGTACTCCTTGCAGTACCTTACTGGTGAAAACAATTTTATCGACATGGGTGGAGAGAGTCAAACTAGGTTGGACTTACTTCTTTAATTTATAATGTTAGTTTTGAAGAAAAAAATTATGTTCATCTATTTATAATATAAATAGTTACTCTTTCACAATCAGTTATAATTGCAACAATGAAGAGACAAATGGTAGAAGGCCTCACAAAAATTCTACAGAAGTGCAAGATGACTGTTGCGGTGAAAACTCTGAACACATGACAATTGGCCAGAAAAGAAAGTATCACGGAGTTACTGGGTATGTTTCAAAAAACACTCTCCACATTAAATCGATTTGCTATAGTAAAATATTTATAAATAATTTTAGATAAAAAATACAATAGTTTTTGAAAAAAAATTGATCAATAAAAACAAAAAGTAACAAATATTGACAATAAATTTGGTACAGGAACATGGGACGTTTTGAAACATTTCTATGGGATAACACTGATCCTGAAATGAAAGGCAAGACAGGTACCGAAATTATTTGATTATGCATTTCCTACTTTTTTTTTAATAATTATGAAACATCTAAACTTATCTACTAACTTTTTTGCTCTATCTCTTTTGCTTCGTCCATCAATGATATATACGACATGCAGTTTATGTTGGTGAGTACACTCTTCTTAATTTGCATAACTAGAAAATCAGATATCCTTCCTTATTTAACAAAAAATAAAGTCAAAAATTAAAATGGTGTCTAGCCCTATAGGGAGTGATTAATATTTCTTATGCTCTACCTAGTTAAAGCAATTATTAACTTACTAATTATTAATTGGCAATTGTTTCTCAATAGTTTTTAATTAAATATCCTTTTAATTTAATTAGCAGGTGGATTTGAAAAAGAAGAGGAAGCTGCTAGAGCTTATGACCTTGCTGCTCTGAAGTTATGGGGCGAGTCTGCTCGATTAAATTTCCCTGTATGTTAATCAATAATTAAGATATAATTGTCAATTATATATATATGATTTGCTTATATATAATGGGCTTGGATATAAGTCATCCTGCACTATGCACATATATTTCTGTAGCTGAGCGACTACAAGAAGGATTTGGAGGAGATGCAATATTTATCCGAGAAAGACTATTTGCTCCAAATTAGAAGGTAATTAATTAAGACTGTTAATCTGTTATGGTACCAAAATGGAATTTTGATGTCCACAGAGGACAAATAAATCTCAGACCAAAAAAGAGAGAAAAAATTGATTAATTTGTGTCTTGTTATTGGTCTATGTTTGAGTCTTGTTCTTTTCAGTTTCAATATCGTCTTTGGAATCCCGTAGCTCACTTGTTAGCTCGTCATGGTTTACACTCTGATCAGCAGCAATATGTTTGATTGGAGGAAGGGCCATATTCTTGGCTTCTTCCTGCTTTTTACATCATGATGTACTATAGATGCTTTGGCTAATTAAAGTTTAATGAATGTGTGGCCTACAATTAACTTTTTGATAAAATAAAATAAAAAAATTGTATGATTTTATTTTACTTCTTTATTGATCTATTTATTATGTTTTGGTGTGTTAATTTGTAGCAAATTCAAATGTTTGAGGTCCACCACACAAAATTAGCCCCTACGTTGCCTTGTTGAATGCTCTAATATATTGTACCAAATAAGAGTAGTATATATTAGAAGCAACAATTATTATTCTAATTACATAAATCTCATAATGTGACAATTTTCATTTATGTATTCTCACTCTAGAGCTCATTTATTTATAAATAAAAAAATGACTATATCATATATATACCACATCAGTTGATGACCAAAAATTGAAATAATAGTTAGTGAGTCTATTATTATTGACCGAATTATCTTTGGTGTTACAACTTACAAATACAAGACCTGTTCTCATTATTATTTGCCTTTAAAGGTAGAAAAAAATTGAGGGATAGGACGAGATAGAGTCAAACTCATCAGAGCTATTACTCTTTGAGTATATTTTAACTTAATCAATTGACAAATCATTATTAGAAGAATCCAATGGATTTTAGCTCTAGTGGTAAAATGGATGAATTTAGAATGATCTGAATTAGAATTAATTCAATAACTAAATTTTATTCAGGCAATACGTGATATGAACAATTAATGGGAAAGTGTTCTTAACAAAAGTGCATTTGATTTTTCAGTGGGTGCTAGTTACGTACGTACCCTTGTTTTTCTTGTGATCTTATGACATGGTGATCTATATTAATTATCTTAAACTTCTCAAAATTTCAGAAGAAGTACAGGCTTTAGCAAAGGCTCATCTGAATATCGAGGAGTTTCAAGGTATTATAAGTTATAACTAACCTCTCTCTCTCTCTCACTCTCTCTCTCTCTCTCTCTCTCTCTCTCTCTCTCTCTCACTAATGATAGCCAAGCCTTGAACAGCTTGAACAGGAATTCGCACAATAAGAAATGGCAAGCTAGAGTAGGGAAAGGTAAAGGATTTAGAAGCCTTTATCTGGGAACATTTGGTAAGTCCTATGACCCATTTAATATATTTATGATTATTAATTTTATTCAATGGTTTGTTTTTGTTTTGTTTTTTTTATGAATCAATTATTTTCTATGAGATTTTAACTCAGAATTTTTTTTCTAAATGATCTACTAACATGAGAAAGACTGAGTATAATCTACTAAAATTAATTGATTATTGACATCCAAATATCAATGATAATATTGCTTTCATAATGATATATATCATTGATCAAGACGTACTGCATTAAAATTAAGAAATTTATTTAGAAAAGAACTAATTAATTTGTCTACGTACATCGATATTAATTAATAATATTCTCTTGCTCTCTCTATCAATTGGAATAATCAGATACTGAAGAGGAAGCAGCTAGAGCTTATGATATTGCAGTAATAAGGATGAAAGGCACGGATGCTGTTACAAATTTTGATCTGGGACAATATGATGTCAAAAGCATTCGTGAGAGCCCAAAGTTTCCAATTGGCAAAGGTGCTTCAAAGTCGTTATTATCGTCTTCAGTTGATGATGTACTTAAAAGGAGAAGAAAGCCAAGAACCCTATCATTTGGTCAGGAACCAGCAATTCATCAAACCCTCAATAATTCAAACCCACATCACCAATATCCAATGCCTAGAACCCTATCATTTGGTCAGGAACCAGCAATCCATCAAACCCTCAATAATTCAAACCCACATCACCAATATCCAATGCCTAGAACCCTATCATTTGGTCAGGAACCAGCAATCCATCAAACCCTCAATAATTCAAACCCACATCACCAATATCCAATGCCAAGAACCCTATCATTTGGTCAGGAACTAGCAATTCATCAAACCCTAACAACCCTCAATAATTCAAACCCACATCACCAATATCCAATCCCCTTCGTCTTTCAAGCCCAGCAAAATCTTGAGGTCCAAAACAACCAATTCCTGCAGTACTACTACAACCCTATAGGTAGCAGCTCTCAAGTCCATGACCTTCATGGTAATCATAACCCTAATTCTCAAGGTTACCCTAGTTCCAATCCTTGGTTTGCTTATGGTGGTGGTGATTCAGAGAGGAATAACATAATTAGCGGAGGAGGGACGACGACGTCTGATCAAATTTATGGGACTTGGGATGGTTCGTCGGCTGGTTACATTAATTTTGGCGGGCAAATTGAAATGATGGAGCCATCAGAAGACCAGTTTATTCAACCTATCCTATCCACAGAGAACCATAGTTCATCAGCTGGTTACACTATCGATGCCTACCAGCAGTACCAGCTGCATCAAAACCCTAGCTCCTGCTACCTTCCTGACCAAGACTCCATGCAGAACCCTACTTTTGATCTTCATGGGTTGATCAGTGACGAGAGTCCTCCTGGTGGCGGCGTAAACGATGATGTGCTTCCGGTTGATCATGAATTACCTGCACCGCTTATGGAGGGGATGAACTCAACATCAGGAAATGCAGAAAATGCAGAAAATGGAAATCTTGTTGAAGACTTTGCAGTGGACAAATCTGGGTCGGGCAACAATATTCCATCTAGCTGGATGGAGATTTTCTTGTTGAGCTCATCAGTACGCATCTGATTCTAATGTATGAAATATTTAAGACTTGAGCTGGGTTTCACCATCTACCTAGGACTCGATTTAATTTGACTTTTTTTATTTAGCACCAACAAAAGAACAGCTATCACAATTTTGGTAAAATGACAGGATTGAAGTCTTGATGTATGAAATTAAGACTTGAGTTGGGGTTCGCCATCTAGAACATGAGGATTGAAGTATAAATATTTATCTATTTTTATTAGTAACAATTCTATATCAGAAGGGCTATAATCAAAAGTTGATTAAGGCTGAACTACTACAAAAATCAATATACCCAAGGGCGGGGTGGCGACTATATATATATATGTTCAAGGGGTTTAAGCTATTATGTAGGAAGACTATAAAAGCATCTCCAATGGGCCTCAAAATTGAGGACCCAATTTACAGGGAGGCCAATTGCATGTGCTGATGACCATTTAGAAAGTATTAGTCATGGGTTTGATTTGGGTCTACGTACATCTGTTCTCCTCTCCCCTCCCTTCTATTGTTTCTATACTGGATGATGATCGTGTAGGTATTGGTAGGATCAGATCTCTGATGTTGTAGTTTTCTTCTCTTTTTTCTGGGCCTTTGGCCCGCCCTTTTAACAAAAAAAAAAAAAAAATTGAGGATCCAGAAGCCATTGAGTATTATGTGTAAGAAACCCAGTCCACGGACTTGACCAAGTGGAGTCAATTAAATCAGAAGACCCAAATTCTAACCTTAATGAGGTTTTTTTAAGTCAGACCCAAAATCACGAGGCCCACATGAAGAAACTCTAATTAAAAGTTTGGATAATTTCTAAAAGAGTTAAATGCACCTTTGGTTCACTTATTTTCACGGTTTTTTCAAGTTAGTCCACAATTTTTTTTTATCAAGTTGGTCCACTTTCTTTTCGATGTTTACCTACTTGGTCAATTCCGTCAATTTTTAAATTTTTTTGTCAAATTGGAGGGCATGTTTATGATGAAGGACACTCTTAGGATTGGAGATGGAAAATTTTTGACAATACTTCAATTCTTGACGTATGATTCCTCCTTCGTGATTCCTTGACATATGATTCCTCCTTCGTGATTCTTGACAATACTTCACTCTTAAGCTTATGGGTTTAAGTGCCAAAAAATAAATGCTTATGGGTTTACTGCTTCTTCATTATATATTGTTTACTGTAATATTTATGTTAGTAGAATGGGGTATAAAGAAGAGGAGGATATTGTATCTACAACATATATTATATTAAGAGTAAATTGCACCGTTGGTCCAGTTATTTTCACTTTTTTCCCAACTTAGTCCACGATCTTTTTTTTGTATCATTTTAATCCACTTTTTTTTCAAATTGCGCCTAATTAGTCCATTCCGTCTATTATTGGCTAACTGCCGTCAAATGCCCACACGTGACCAACATGTGAGGCCCATAATGGTCTTTTCCTACCAAATATATAGTATCCCTAACCTTTAACCTAATTTCATCCCGCCATTTGCATAATTTCCACCCGCCAAATGAAGTTGAGGCTTCCATCCTCTTTCTTCTATTCAACCCAGTAGTTAGGGCTACCAAAACCTCAAAATCTCTCCACTTCTTTGTCCTTCGTTATGTCATCCTACTCGACATCATCAACTCACAGCCCCCATGCACCAGGTAGGTATTGCGATTGCGGAAGGCTTGCCGTTGTGAGGACGAGTTGGACGGATTTGAATCCGGGAAGACAGTTTGAGACCTGTTTAATACCAAGGGTAAGGAAATTTGGATAATGGGTAAATGTAATAATTCAAATTGAATGGGTATTGGAATGGGTATTTTTTTATGCTAGCAAATTGTGTTTTTTTTTTTTTTTCCAGCGAAATGGAGGATGCAATTTTTTTAACTGGGTGGACCCTCCGATGTGCCCACGTTGTAGACAAGTGATGCTGAGATTGCGAAGAAGGATTGATCCACTAGAAGTGCAACTTCAATTGCATCGGAGAAGGGAGAAGATGCTGCGGCTTTATTTGATTTGCTCTTGGGTTTTCTTCTTTATGGTGATGGTAATGAAATAGAAAATAGCTTGTGGGTATGCTATTTTAGGTAGTTGTGTTAAGTGATGTAGGTTGTGTGGAACTAAGAATTAACTTGTTTTGTAGTTGTATGGAACTAAGCAGTAAGAATTAACTTGTATGGTAGGAGTGTTTTGGTTGTATTCAACTCCTCTGTTTTGGAAAGCTCAGTGCAGGGAAGCAAAATGTGGTGATATGGTAGTGTTTTGTAATATAGATTTGGTGCATTTCTTTAATGGTTTCAATGAAATGGCAAGTGACATTTTATATTCAACTGGAAGGGTAGCAAATATATACAAAACTACCTCCAGCAAATGTATACATTTGATGTAATGGTTTTTGAATTTTTGTCTCCCAGAAAATATACACAAAAACCACTTCCAGTTAATGAATTTTGTCTCCCAGAAAATATACACAAAACTACTTCCAGCAAATATACACATTGTAATTGACCAAAAATGCCAATACCATATTTCATGTGTCATAAGTATCCATCAAACATCCTTAGTACAATTCCATCAAAACACACATTTTAAGGCCTCAAAACACATTACAGCAAATGGCCTTAAGCTAAAATTACATCAAATGCAACATTTAATTGACCCAAAATGCCAATACCATATTTCATGTGCTATAAGTATCCATCAAATATCCTTACTGCAATTCCATCAAAACACACATTCTAAGGCCTCAAAACACATGTCAGGCTAAACAAAATGCACATTTAAATCAAAACTCATAACATAGAGTTCAAAATCCTTTCAAGAAGCACGAACACCAATCTTGAGTCAATGTTCATGGGGTTTCCAGAAGCTGCCCCTTTTTCCATTCCTCCCTTTGCCTCTGCCTCCATTATCAGAATCAGATATAGATCTTCCTCTACCCCTTGCAATGCATTTTCCTCGCCCTCGCCCTCGCCCTCTCCCTCCATTATCAGATGCAGACACAAATCCTCCTATTCCCCTTGCATTGCTTCTTCCTCGCCCTCTCCCTCTCCCTCTTGTCATCTGCCAATTCAAGCATAATCAACAACATGAACATTTATTTCATTAAGCAATCATTACACAACTAATATCTCTTGTTTACCCTTGAATTATTAGGTGGCTGTTGGGCTTGGGAAGGGTGTGATTCAGTTGCTGGTTGGGCTTGAGCTTGGGATTGGGCATGTGATTGTTGATGTTGACCTGCGGTCTGCATAGTTGCACATAAGACCAGATGGTACAGTTTGAAAATCACATTAATATTAGGAAAAAAAAGACTTCATGCAATTTAACAAACAACAAACCTGTTGGTTGCTTGAGCTCCCAATCTCTCTTTTACATGTCCTGGTGTTATGATTCTCTCCCCCACACTTACTGCATCTAATGGAAATCCACAACCTTCTCAACTTGAGTGGTGGTGCTGGAGCCATTGGATTTGCATTTGAATTTTCAGGAATAGGATGTGTGGCTGGGACTTCACCTGGTCCTTTTGTTCTTACCATTTTTGGCCTCCCAGGTTGTTTCTTGAATGGTGGAGGCTCAAGTTTGTCATTGGCAGTGATTGCCCAAAGATCCATACTTGGCATGGGTCTTATCATAGGATCATAGGCATCTAGGTAAGATTTTTTACTATAACACTCATTGACATAGTCAATAGGGTTTTCCTCTAGGTCCCAAATGCAAGCAATTGCATGGGAGCAAGGAATCCCACTAATATCCCACCTTCTGCAGCTGCAAGTCCCTTGCCTAAGATCAACACACATCCTTGTCCCACCAGGTGCTTCAACCTCAAATTGCTTATCTCCTGCAAGTTGAACACTGTGCATTCGACTGTCAGCTTTTCTCTTCTCCATGATCTTCAAGATTCTTGGGCCAACATTAGTCTTCCAACTTCTACAAGCTGCTCGCCTGTTCGCCATCCTAAGCATGAGATAGTGTCTAATTCCCTCAAGCAAATCTAGTATTGGCTTGTCCCTTGTGTTAAGTATAGCACTGTTAAAACTTTCACACATATTATTTAACAATAAATCACACCTTGCCACAGTCCCAAAGTGTGATCTACTCCACTGTGTTGCAGGTTTAGCATTCAGCCATCCCCAAGATTTGTCATTTAATCCCCTCATCTTCTCCATCTCAACCTTCCACCATGGTACACAAGTTGCTCTAGCAGCAGCCCACAGGGCATTCTTTAACCCCAACCCTGGATAGGTCATTTTGAAGTTATTATGAAGATGCATGTCTAACACACATTCGATGTTCAACATCAGGTAAGAGTTCCTCTATTGCAGGAACTAGACCCTTTTGCTTATCACTCATGAATACCCAGTCTGCCCCCTTGTCAATCTTCAAGTCATCTATCAAAATATCCAAAAACCACTTCCATGAGTCCTTATTTTCAATTTCTACTACTGCATATGCCACTGGGAATAATCCATTGTTAGGATCTACACCAACTGCTGTCAGTATTTGACCAGGATATGGACCCTTTATATGAGTCCCATCAACGCCAATCACCCTCCTACATCCATTTAAAAACCCATCTTTGCAACCCTTCAAGCAGATGTAAATCCTTTGAAATACTTTTTGGCCATTAGGTGTCTCTCTTGAAGCAATCTTCACTGTCGAACCAACATTGGTTCGTTGCAACTCAGCTGCATAATCATCTATTCTTGCATACTGCTCTTTGTAAAATCCCTTATTCAAGCCACGAGCCTTCTTCTTAGCTCTATACGCTTTGTTCCTTGAGACAGTGAGGCCAAAGTCCTTCTTGACTGTATTTTGGAAGCTTAATAAGCCCCAATCAGAGTCATCTCTCAACCTCTCTTGATATTTTTCAGCAATCATGTTGTAATCTGCATGCTTAAGTTTTCCAGAAGTGGAACAATGGTGCTCCATCTGTAGGGTCTTGATCACCCATGTATCAGAGCCACCCTTCTGTGGGTGGCATCTAACTTCGAAGGGACAGCCCTTTGTGCCAACACAAACTGCATTCAGCCTTATCCTATCATTTTTTACAAACTTTAATTTTCGGCCATTTAAGATCCCCCATTCCTTAATGAACATAATTGCATCAGCTTTGCTTGGGAAGTGTTCTCCTATTTCCATTTGTGGATCTTTCAAGTCTGTCTCTTTATTGAAAACTTTGAACTTTGGAATTTTTTTCTTCACTTTCTTTTCATCTTCACCATCAGTTGATGACTCACTGAGACTCTCAAGCTCATTAGATCTCTCACATTCATCTGATATTTCATCAGCATCGTTAATTTCATTCAGAGGGTCAATTTGTGGGTCAATCTCCTCCTCAAATACATCATCATCACTATCTTCCTCTGAGAACTCATAGTCACTATCTACAAACTCATTGTCTTCATCACCATCATCAGCATCCACATCAACTTGCTGCTCATTGTCTTCATCACCATCATCAGCATCCACATCATCTTGCTGCTCATTGTCTTCATCACCATCTTCAGCATCCACATCATCTTGCTGCTCATTCACTGAATCAGTACCTTGTTCATTATGTTCCTCATGATCTGGCCCATCCCTTTTGCCACTCACTGCACAATTATCTTGTTCATTCACAGAAGCCTGTGTTAGAAGGTTGAGTGTATCAACATCATCTATACCTAACTCATACTCTGCACCATGCAAGCTGGGCCACACAGTAGCAGACTGACTAGCATCAATATCATTCCTTGATGTAATTGGCCCTTCGTAATAGACAACAGCAACCCTAGATGCTGGTACCTTTGCAATCATTGTAAGCACTTGACTGTCAGACCCAAGATACAGAAATCCAGCTGGCCCATTAATATCTGGATCCTTGTAGTACACTTTCCATTTATTGGGCTCGATCTTTTTCCTATTCACCTCATAGCCCAACTCTTCACCAACCTTCATAAGGTCCAATAAGGAAAAGAGGTCTGCTGAAAGGTAGTCTAGCCAGCAAACAAAACCCCCCTTATATCCATCACCAATAACCTTACCACCATAGTGGATTTCTAATGTCAGCCCATCAGGATCACCTGCAAACATAGTCAAAAAAACCAAGTGATGAAATTATGAGTTATATTTGATGGTGAAACTATTAAAGTCCTTGTGGTTCCACATAAAGCAAATGTAAACCACATAAATCCTAGGTTGTGGACCAAAGATAGACCTTGGATTGAGGATATATAGGAGTTCCTAAATTCAGATACTTAAACATTTAATGAATAAATTCAACACTCAAATAAGAAAAATATAAAATTCTTACATAGTCAAAATTCTTATATAAGCAGTTCATCACCCATCAACCAAAATTGAAAACATAAAAATCAATATAATAATACAAAAGAACATAAGTGTGTTGTTTGAATGGGAACACTGACTACACATGTTAAGGGTCGGATATTATAAAACTATGGAAAAAACAAACATTCAGGACCACACCACAGTTAAAAAATGTAGATGTGGCAAACAATTCCATCCTTTTCCCTCAAAAGACTCGCTGTAACCAAATGCCCAAAAGATTCCAGATGAAAAGGACACAAAAGTCACACTGACAAATACCCTAAACCCACCCAAAACATTCACAGCAACCAAATACAATAAACCCACAACCAAATACCATAAACCCACAGTAACCAAATACCATAAACCCACCCAAAAGATTCGCAATAACTAAATGCCCAAAAACAAAATGTAATTGCAGTAACCAAATGAAACCTAAGACAATTCCATACTTACTGTAGATGGGATTGTCTCCCTCCATTCGAAAATCAAGAACCATGCTTGATAAATGCCGAAAATGGGATTAACCCTCTGATTGGATGCCTCAGATGCCCAAATTCCAGCAAAAGGCGCGAAATTGCTTATCTCCTCCAAAACCCTCTGATTAACCACGATGAATAACAATGTGATTAACTCAGATTTAGGCATTCCTGTTGGGAGGAAAAGACCATTATGGGCCTCACATGTTGGTCACGTGTGGGCATTTGACGGCAGTTAGCCAATAATAGACGGAATGGACTAATTAGGCGCAATTTGAAAAGAAAGTGGATTAAAATGATACAAAAAAAAGATCGTGGACTAAGTTGGGAAAAAAGTGAAAATAACTGGACCAACGGTGCAATTTACTCATTATATTAAATTTAAGCAAATTATAACTTACACCTTGAAGTTTGGAGCGATTCACAACTTATACTTTATTCTTTCAATTTAGTACCCTATATCTAATTGCGCACTAACAAACGTTAAATGTTGACTTGTCACAGAGTTATAAAGCACGCAATACCTTGTTGTTGGAAAGCTTAGCATGTCCTATTTCCAACTCGCTGAGACCACCGCCACTCGAGCTTGCATGAGCCCTCACGCGCTGCCACACAGTGACGCGTCAAGGCTTGCAGTTTTCCTATTTTGTCCTTTTACACTTCCTTTCTTATTTTATACTTGTGTAGCTATTTGGGCCTAATGTGTTGACTTTTCTCAGACTATCCCAAACCCATAAAATGGTCTGGGTCTCAAGATGAAATATTCATGAAGATTATAATAGAGGGCTGCTATTTGCACACCCTCTTTTTTTTTTTTGCACACCCTTTCTGAAAAAAAAAAAAAAAAAAAAAAAAAAAACTCAAAAAAAAAAGACCATTTTGGCCCTCCCCTCACCCACACACCCCATTCCCATCTCTCCCCCCCCCCCCCCGGTACACACCCCATTCCCATCCTTTTTTTTTTTCTTCACCATCAACCTTGGCCGCCGCCAACCTTGGCCACGCCTGCCATCGCTGGCCACCTCCCCGCGAGCAGAGACCACCAGCGGCTCTCTCTCTCTCTCTCCTTCCATTTCTCCTCTCTCCCTTTCTCTGTCTGCCTTCAAGATCGGCGACCACCTCTTCGCAACTGCCTGCGCGCAGCACCCAGCCCGCTGTCTTCCACACGCTGCTACACCTCCGCCTGCAGCACCTCGTCTTCCACCTCGAAACCCAGAACCAGCCACCATTAAAAAAAAAAAATTCAGTTCGGCAGGTTCGGCGGACCAGTGCCGAACCGGGCTGTTTCGTTCGGCAGTCATCCGCCGAATATAATAGAATTGTTCGGCGGATGAGTGCCGAACGAAACAGCCCAGTTCGGCACTGGTCCGCCGAACCTGCCGAACTGAAATTTTTTTTTTTAATGGTGTTCGGAGGGGAGGAGAGAGAGGGAGGGTGGTGCTGCGGAAGAAGAGAGAGAGATAAAAGGGTGGTGCTGCGAGGAGGAGAGAGAAAGGGAAGTGGTCGGTGAGGGAAGGAGAGAGGGAGGGAAGTGGTCGGGTGAAGGAGGGGGAGGGGCTGTGTTTTTTTTTTTTTTTTTGGTATGAGTTGATGAGGTGTGGTGGGTGAAGGGGTGTGTAGGAGAAATTTTAAATTTTGGGAGAGAGATAGGGGGTGTGTGAAATGTATAAAATAGGGGTATTAGGGTAATTAGAGGGGTGTGTTAAAGAGAAATTTTAAATTTTGGGAGAAGATGAGGATGTGTAGGAGAAAAGTGTGTGCAAAAAGAAAAAAAAAGGCTGTGCAAATAGCAGCCCTCTTATAATATTGGGTGTCCAAATCCTTTTCTAACATATTTTATTTTCCATCGACTTTTGGGCCTTTAATAAATTGAATAGATTTTTTCTAGGGCACTTAAACAATCATGGTGTAGAAGACACTGACTTTAAGGTAACTGTATTTTGTATATGACACTCATAACTCTCTAAGAGCAACAACAGCTAGCAAGCTAATTCAGAAAAGCATCTAAGCAACGAGACAAATACACCAATTCAGAAAGACTTTTTATCACCAGTAGTCTCTTTATTTTCACTCAAACATCAAATTGGTTTATAAAATGTATTTTTAATCAATTTCATCCCTCATTTTTGTCATCAAACATCAATTTGGTCCCTAGACACATTTTGAAAATTCGCCAAAAATAGTTCTGGATATGAAAAAATTCATATAGACTTGTCTTGACTACTACTATTTTTATAAGGGGTCAAATTATCAAATTGATTTTTCAAAAAATTCAGAATTCTCAAACTAATTCCCCGAATTTTCTAGAAAATCCTAAACGTCAATTTGATAATTTTACCTCATATAAAAATAGTAGTAGTCAAGACGAGTCCATATAAATTTTTGGAGAATTTTTTCAAAGCCTAATTAAACTATATTTGGCGAATTTTCAAAGTGTGTCTAGGGACCAAATTGATGGTTGGTGGCAAAGAAGAGGGATGACATTGAGTGAAAATACGCTTTAGGGATCAAATTGATGTTTTGGTGAAAGTTGAGAGATTATTTTTGATAAAAAGCATTCATAAAACCACCAAATAGACTTATTAATTAATTAATATTAAGTTAGAACAAAGAAAGTCAATAGAACTTTTTATACAAAATAAAATAAAAAAAAGAACTCTATTACTATCATAAGAAAAAAAAAATAGACTATATTTTTAAACAAATAGAAGATAATAATAAAATTATACAAAAATTCCCTTTAATTATAAATCAACTTTAAAAATAGTTACAACAAATACAATCAATTTAAAAGGAATTAGCATAACAAGTAGAAACTTTACATAGGTAGACAAGTTAATGAATTAATGCAAAGTGCAAAAATTAACTTAAAATATATAGAAACACTACGAGCACTTTCAAAAGCATAATCAAATGCTGAACCAATATGATTTTCAGATTATACATCTAGTATACCAAAACAAAATATTCCTATTAGACAAAAAAATTTTATAATTCAACTTTTAGTAAATATAAGTAAAAGATTAGACAATATTGAAAAACAAATTGTAGATATACATAAGCCCTTAGCAAATAAAAAAGCTATACTACCTCCAAAATTAGTACAAAAATTAGAAGGATTAATTCTAGGAAAAACAATAACAAAACATAAGAAAATCAATTCATTTGATAATACTTAATTGAACTATTCAGAAAAAAAAAAAAAAAAAAGACAAAGAAGTGGTCAGAACTGAAAACATCTATACCCAACAGAAATAGAAGCACAAAAATTTCTTAATTAGAACAAGATTTGGAAAAACAAAAAAAAATATAAGAACTCATTATATCATTTAAGAATGCTAGAAAGTAAGAAAAACATAGTCAGTAGTCAACAAGAAATTAGTTGTATAGACAAAAAAGTCATATTAAATTTTTTTAAGTCCAAAAGCAACTAAAGAACTTCGAAAACAACAATATAGATTAATACATGTAAGAACAATTCTTGTAAGAATGACAGGATTAGCAAGAGCACAAGTAGGAACTAAAGCACTAGTATATATTTATTATGATAGATGAGAAAATCATGAACAAGCTGCCATAGTTACAGCTGAAGTAGATCTTAATAAGAACTTAGCAATAGTAAGATGTATACCTAATTTTCCAATGAAAGTCAATGAATTTAGTTAACACATAAAAGTAAGTATAAGAACAAAAAATTATAACATGAAGGGTGAATATAAGAAAGAAAGGTGAATTAAGAATTATAACAAAGAAATTTGTAAGCTGCAGGTTGACAATGAATGTGAAAAGAAACAGTGGAAGGGAGTACTTGAAGTGAAGCTCGAAGACCATGTTCATGTGCCCATTTTCCCCTCTGGACTATCACCTCTCTTATATGATAAGTACTTTGATGACTACATATCAAGCATAGCAGCAGAGAGATTCCCACAAAAGAGGCCATTGTGGGAAAATTCACATCATCAACCTCAAGCAATTCACCCTCCAATGTAACAAAATAGAAATATATCTCTTTAAGATATTGGACTTGTATCTTAATTGTTTTGGAGGGTGTGGCTGGTTATAAATTCATGTAGCTTTTATTCATTATAACAATTAATAAGATGTTTCTTTTTTCTTTTTGGGCTTGCAGAGTCTTACTATAACAGCACTTAGTTATATGGGAAATCTGAGAGTCGCCTTCGGAACTGAAAGTGGTTTCATAGATTCACAAAAATTGAAGGCATGCATGGAAAATGCCCTTGGTATGATAGTCCAGGCCACGAATGAAATTCCTACCCAACTTACTTGAAGGGTCACTTATCGATTGCTTGGTCTGCTTCTGTTAACTTAATTCAATATATTATTTTAATTATTTTTTGTTGTATTCCTCCGTATATTGCAGTTCAACAATAAACACTTTCAATCCCCTGGTCATGCTCTCTCTTTGCATGAGATGTCAGTAGGGATTGAGGAAATTCCTCATTATTTAAATAAAATGAATACTGTTTTCAATAAAATAAAATAAAAGCGCGCCCCGATTGGCCCCAAATCTACGTATTAAGAAATCTATTTTTCTTTTATTGCGAATAAAACTATTTGAACTAAATTTACATAGAGTTAGATACTAGAGTAAGATTTTGTGTTATTATCCAAAAAATTGCTAGTTGTGGGTAGAAGAGTTTTTCATCTTAAACCCTTAGGTAACTTTTTCTCCCTCCAATATATGCTTTTCTCCTTAGTGAACTGAGACCACATGTGTGCATTCTCACTAGGAGGACTTGCCTACCACGGGATAGGAGAGGTAGCATATACCCCTCCCTCTCATCTCTGTCTCTCTCCCCGGCCCTCTCCCCCTCTTCTCTTTCTCTTTCTCTCATTTCTATCTCTGTCTCTCTCTTGAGAGGGATGCCACGCCCTTTATCACGGGGACATGCAAGTTTTATTCTCTCACTACCACGGGATAGGAGAGGTAGCATCCCTCCTTCTCATCTCTGTCTCTCTCCCCCTCTCCGTCTCTCCACTTTCTCTTTCTCTTTCTCTTATTTCTGTCTCTATCTCTCTCTTGGGAGGGATGCCACGTCTCCTATCACGAGGACATGCAAGTTTTATTCTCTCACTAGCGAAACACAATGAGCTGCAGTGCTACAGTGATGCTGGTGTATTGTGCCTGATGTGTTCTCAAGTCGCCCCTGCCGAACTTTCCTTTACCACAGATTGAATTGCCGTAAATTTGATGGGACGATAGTGCAAGTATGTCATGCCAACCACCGCCTTTGTTTTTTGGAATATTCGTCTTTAGATTATTGTAATTAGTTGCCAAATTTCAGGGGTTATGGGAGACATTTGCACTAGTATACAAAGAAGAGATATCCACCAAGGACTATAATCTAATTTGTTATTTTTGCAATTCCTGCATATGAGATTATTCAAGTCTGGTTACCATTTCTTTTATAGGCCTGATGATTGCATAGGTCGCTAAAATATAAGTTAAATATTAACCAAAACTGCTTCGGGGGCAAATCTACCACCACTGTAACTCAGATTTTAATCTCATGCTGCAAGCCAGAATTGATGCTCACAAAAGCTTCCAAAAAATTAAATCTATTCAGTGACTAAATTAAAATCCTGACTGCAGACTTGATGGCTAGTAGCTCTTCTTCCCCAACTTTCTTCCACACTCCACCTATCATGAGATGGCCATTGACATCTTCCGAGGATAAAACATCCTCACCGTCTGATACATAACCATCAACTGTCTCTCTCATCTTCTTAACACATTGGTTATCTAATAGCTCCATATCAGAACTAGCGTCTCTCTTACCACTGCACTGGTTCAGTTCCCAATTCTCTTTTCTTCCTAGTAATTCAGGAACCTTTTTCTGAACATAATTAAAGTCCAGAACAGGAAGGCAGCCAGAAGACCCGACAGCACGAGGCAACATTCCAATTGGACACGGGTTCCATGATTTTGACAGAACCCATCTGTTAGAATTTCCGACATCAGCATCTGTTCTCTTCACTACTTTTCTGTTCATCCGGTAACGTTTAATCAACTCTAGCTTCTTCGCTGCTTGACTTATAGATTTGTCTTGCTGGATGAAGAGATTATTTGAATTTATAAGAGAAGCATCTTGTTCAGCAACATCCAAATTTGATGAAACTAACGAACAGAGATTTTTAATTTTTCCCACTAGATAGTTGTCTCCCGTCAGCTGTGCAAGATGGAGGGCAGAATCCATGAGCTGGGTATTAGCAGAAGCTGAAACAAGAAGACATTTACGTAGGAGTTCCATCAGAATTGCTTTCGATATAGTTTTTTCTGCTGAAGAAACGTTTGTCTCAGCTGCAGGATTTATTTCATGGTGAGGCTTTAATCCTTTGAAATTTCCAACAAGCCATGTAAACAGAGAAGAGAGGTGTTCAACTTGGTGTATCTCTGCCCTACAGTCTAATGATGAGCGGAACTCTCTACCTGAACAAAATTCACAAAAACAGAAACTAAGATAAGGAGATAAAAGTCTTATTTAGATCATTTCAAGTTTGGAGCACATTTGAAATCCATCACATGCTCAATTTTGGAGAAGCAGAAGACTTGGTATGTCTGGCTGTACCACATATGGTTGTCTTCGTACTATGTATTAAGAATACCAAATTGTTGTTGAACACAAATCAAATCATTCAATTAAGCGAAGAGTTAAACAAAAAATTCAAATTGGAAATATATAGGTATAACCGAAAGTAATGTAGTCCAAAAGAAGTGTGTGTGAACCTGTGTTGTGAAATTATTTGGTAGGAAACTAAATATATAATCACTATGCACAAATAAAACAAAAAAAATAGTCCAATATATACAAACACTGTGCACCTAATATCTGCATCTGGCTTAGCTGATTATACGTAGCTTACAGGAACATGCCTTCAAGAAAGCAGCAACTATTTATAATTGATTAAGGATCTGATATGAGGCTCCTCTCTAAGAGCTGTTGTATAGTATTTTCTACCGAAAAAAGGACACCGACAGAAGGTGAAATTCTTACACAGCAAGTGTATGGCCGCAGCCCCTACATTGGAGATGCTGGGAAGACTGAATGTTGATTTTATATTTAGCCAAATTCAGTAGCTTATAATTAGAGCTTCTTGTAACCAAAGAAAAATGCTTAGAAGTTGCTTTTTCAACCTAAAGGAGTAAAGGTCCACATTGCTTTTAATTGCGACCAAATATATATATATATATATATATATTGAGAAATGTAATTTTCCAGAGGCACCCAAAAGAATTATATCACCACAATCCAACCATTTCATCTTTTTCTTTTCTTTTCTTTTCTTTTTTTTTTTTTTGTCAGAGCAGTCCAAAAATTTCATGCAAATGCAGAAATTATCTCTAAACTCAGACATCACAGATCCATGTGCAGTGTAAAAAAGCATCCCAGCTGTAACCAAGTAAATATAATTACATTCTATGCACAACCACACCATAAATTTACCAGCATATATCTGGATATGGAGCAAAGAATGAAAGTATACAAAGAAGGAACAGGCCATGTGGTTACCTGTCTCGTCTGCTTCTTGAGTTTCAATCAAATCAAGAACTGCATTCAGAAGAGCCAGAAGCAACTCAGGTTCCTTATTTGAAAATTTTGTTATCACAAGCTTCCATTCATTTAACGAAATATGTAGGCTTGGATCATTTTGGGTGTTTACTGGAAGCTCCGATGGATCTGAGGAATTTATAGCCTTCAACAAGTACTCCAACAGTACAGACACAACTTCTGAGGAGAAAGAAGAATACAACCCAACAAGACTTTTCAATATCTTGGTAACGTCTTTTTTAGCACCTGAAGTAAAGTACCATCATTAACAACCATACCCATAAAACATGCAAGTATTTAAAGGCATATTCAAACACTAGCTGACAGATTGGGCTCCTCTCCATTTGCCTTTCAAATGAGGACAGCTTGTTCTCTAATCATGGACATCCAATCATGATTTAGACGGCTGTGAGCATACTAAGAAACTAAGTGACTTGCACTGACACATGCTTTTAAACACACTTCAATGATATCTTATAATACATGCAAGTATTAAAAGACATATCCTTCAAAATTAGCTGACCGATTGGGTTCCTCTCTATTTGCCTTTCAAATAAGAGAACCTGTTCTCTAATAATAGAGAATTAGAGAGCGGTGAGCATACTGTAGAAATAAGTGGCTTTCTCTAATGCATACTCTCAAACATTCAAATTATGATTGGCAGTGACAGGGGCCATTAATTCATATCCCCCTATCTATTTTGGAGTTCTCTAATCACCCCCAACCTTTTTTCCCACTTCTTTTCTGCCCTCTAACGCCGATGAAACAGTTACAGATGAACTCTAACTGTCAACTATAATTGTGTCACAGCTATGTACACAAATTGTGGCACAGCTATGTACATAAATTGTGGCACAATTACATCTCTAGGGTTGCATTTTTTCTTATTTTTGTTAGAATCTCATTCATCACTAATGGTTTAGGATTTACCTATCAAGTTTTGAGCAAAATCCAAAACTTGGGAACTAAACTATAAACCATAAGCTCTAAAATGATGATTCTACACCCTAAAGTAAATAACCTTAAACCCCCTAAATTATGCTAAATCCTACACTAATAAACCCCAGTATCCCCTAATAAACCTTATAATAATTAAAAGAAATTAAAAATAATTAAAAATGAAACTGTAACTTTCTCAGGTGGTGGAAGATAAATGGAAAAAAGGCTGGGGGCTATGAAATAGTTTGACTCCCACTTGGGGGGTTCCAGTTTACTTGTACAGTAACAGTAATACACAAGGTCTTCTGCATTCAAAAGTTAACGGGAAGGAGCACAATTCTTAGCTCAATAATGTATTAAATGCATCCCTCACAATTCATGAGATAATTAGATACAAAAAGGAAGCCAAAACTTGCAAGTGAATATGAAACTAAGTTTTGAATTATGTTGTACACAATAAAAAACAGAGGGGTAAAATATAGGTTCAGCTGCATGATTGTTTTTTTGAAACTATAACCAATCCTCAATATGTACTCTGTTCTACCACTTACCCATTCAAATCCACATTTTCCATTACATAAAAAATCATACCATTTCTCACTACACATCATTAACAATGATATTATACATACAATACTCTTCAACTCAACTAAGTCATTATACCAAACATAAATGGGATAAACTACAAATCCATTTTTCTTTTAACTACTTGGGGCCTCAACATTAACTCCAGTCCACCATACGGACATATCCAAAGCCAAACTCTCCTCTATATCTCCCATAAACATGTTCTTGTACCAATAATATGGTTAAATAGCAAGAGCAAGATAGAAATCAATACTTAGCCTTGAAAGCAAAATCCTATCTAGGTTACATATAAATCCTTTACACTAATATTTCAAGAGCCAAGTCCAGAGCTTTGTTGACATAAAGTTGCATAGCCAACAACAGGAAGGTTTTGCCTGGGCCCCACCTACTCCACCTGATGGATTTGGAAGGCTTCCAGACAGGTTAGATACATAAAATCTTGGGTTAAGTTGAGTTCTGGGGTAGTCGGGGTTTGAGGTCGCAATGTTGAGATTCCAAAGTGAAACCCACACCAAACTGAGAATGTTTATAACTCTAATTGTCACATTTCTGACTAGTATAACATATATGATGACCAGGTTTAGGTATATATAGATACATGAATTTATGATTTATGCTATATATCATTTATGATTTGTGACCAAACTTTCCAAAATACTTCAAAACTTCAACCGCATTTAATTTACATATTATTCTTCAAGCTATGTTTGGTTCAATTACAACTACAGAAATTAAAAGAGAGAGAGAAGATAAAAGAAAGATTTTCAAGTGTTTGGTTATGGGGGAAAGTGAATGTAACATAAGACAAGAACATGTAATATTAGACAAGAACATGTAATATTGGTGCTCTATAAGCAACCTTTCTCTCAAAACCTAAACTCTTTTAAAGAGAGAGTTTGAGAGCAATCTAGACTTATATTCTCTGCTTTTTTTTTTATTTCATTCCTACTCTAGAGCCAAATGTTGGTAAGTTGGTAGGTATTGGAATTTAATTATTTTCTTTTCTTTTCCTTCAACCACACAGAAACCAAACAAAATGCTAGTGTACACTAGAAATTACCACCTTCTAATTCCACCAAATTAATATAATTAGTATCTTACTTCCAGATTTTGATGAATGGGTCTCGCCAGCCATTAGTGAGAAAAACTTATTACGCCCACAGTGCCACTTACTATGTTTGCCACCTATAGAAAGAGCAAAATTCGATACAATAAAAAACAGTAACAAGTGATAGTAAATGTTGTAAACCACACAACTAAATGAAATCCGAACTTATAAAGAATTTTTGTCCATGACACATCTGCTTATATGGCTTGCCATGCATATCACTCATACCCACTGGTAAAAACTGGACCAGTGGCAAGACACATGGTTACTCATATCATGGAGCAAAACTCAATAAATGCATACATATATAGAATAGTTCTCTCCTCCACACTTCATGTTTAAGTTAGTATCTGGATCTTACCTCAACTTACTACCATTGGATACATACAATGAATGAGACCTCTTCACTTTAATAGATAATAAAAAACTGACTGATGTGGTTTTATTGCCCCCGATGCACCCACTGACCCGCATGCCTTTCCCCAATGACTACGGAGGAAGTTATAAGAGAGGGATGAGAAGCAAGGGAAAAGTAACTTGGGGAGGTATGTGGGTGTGTCAGGGCAGCAACTTTAGTAACAGTTTATTAAAAGTGTCATCTGTTTGATATATCCAACGGTAGTGAGGTAAGGTCTGGATGCTAGCTAAAATATGGAAGTCCGGAAGAGAGAACTACTCTATATTACATATATATATAGGGCATTTCTCTAATCCAGATGTCCGGATTATTGTTAACATCAGATGGGTGTTGTTCCACAGATTTTTCCTGCATCAGACTGGCTGTTAATTGATGAATTTAGTTAATTGCTATGATGATAGTGCATAGTGCATAGTGCATAGTGCATAGGAAGTATGAATAGTTGACCAGATTTACAATATTTTATAAGTTCTGACTTTTTACTTCAACCAATGGCTAACACTGCAGTAGAAATCTAAATCTTCACCATTTTTTTATTTTATTTTTAAGTTTTTGTATTTCCACTAATATGACTGCAACATCCGCATGTTAACAGTAATTCAGAAGTCGGATATAATATTTCCATCTAGGCTTGTGACACAGCACAAGGGAGCTTAGATATGTGTAATTGTGTATATATAAATATTGGTTCTTATCAAAAAGGGGACTCTCTATATTAAAAGTTTTTGGCTCATGGCACAAGCACAATCCCTATTCCCTAATGTGGCTGCAATTATATGAAATGTTCCATATTCATAGGTGCAACCCCATATTGCACTCTATGCAAAACCATTGAAATATTAGCAGATATTTCCTATAGATCAGAGACTTTAGGCACTATAATCAACACAACTTGAAAAAGAAAAGAGATTCTCATACCACGTTTTTCCTTGGCTTGTGAAGAATGGGATTGGGGAGTCTTCTTAACTCTCAAGCAGAAGGCCAATTCATGAAATTTAGACTTTATTTCATTTCTGATGTTAGCAATTCCATTCCCATGAAATGGAATTGCCTTCTTCTGAGGCTCCCAATAATAAGACTTCAACCAATCAAGTGCCTAAAGACACCAACCATGAACATAGTTTAACTTTCCAAATTTAAATTGAGTCCTTTCCTTCCAAATATAATTAGTAAATGATGCAGGGGACAAGTTATGATTTGAAATACTAAGCATATGATGCATACCTTAATTCGACCAAACAAAAATAGATGCATACCTTAACTGAAGCACTGCGAACAACCTGAAGTGCAGGAAGTTCACGATGAGATCCCTCTAAAATCAAAGAACAAAGAGAAAATCAAAATAACGTCAATCCGCACTATGTTCAAAAAATTATTTGAATACTCAAATCCCCACATAGAGTATGCAAGGGCTTAATGGAGAAGGTTGGTATCTCAGACTACTGAAAAAGCCTAAAGGCTTAACCAACTAACAAAAGATAAATGTACAAATTCAAAGTTGGGGTTGCTCACCATGACGGATATCAATCAGCGTACGTGGAATGCCAATTGCATCAGCAGCCACAGCAATTGAAACCTCTGTTTTCTTACGTGTCTTCTCAACAACACCATTCACAAGCCTTCAGAAACAAGACAACTAGTGTGAACCTAATTTGTTCATGTAGCATTACATGTGACACACATAAACAGTAGACAAAAATAGATGTGAGCTTAAAGCCTTAATCCTCTACAATTTCGAATCAAATACATATATAATTATATACATATGAAGTGCAATTTTGGAATGGTCAATGAATTACAAAGACTTAAGTTATCTGTTCTATGCCTAACTATGCGAAACTTTAAAAGTAGAAATTCCAAAAATGATTTTTTTTTTTTTTCTACAAGAAACAAAATTTCATTAATAACAAGGAACAATTACAAGCACTGTGGACAAAATCCACCACAACAATAAAACCCCTCCCCTCTGCAATCCTCAAAAATCCTTATGTCCATTTCCAACCAAAAACCCCGAAACACCGTTACCACACCACAACTCCATAAAACCATTGCCTTATTCCCGCCCACAAACATTTTTCTCATCCACAAATGAACTATCTTGATACATACTATAATCAGTTATGTGATGCAACATCGGATTTACAACAAAAATTATGCATGTTACAAAGAACCCATTTCAAATGAAATCTTAAATTGAATGATAATATAAGCACTGCATACATATATGATAATTCTAAAGAATAATCACCTCAAACTTGATTTAAATTCCTGACAAGATTTTATGATCTTACTGAATCTTTAGGACCTTCCAAATGAGGAGTACTGAGAACATATACATCTATAGTTCATCCCTAATATCACACTGGAGCTCTTTCCGAGACCTATCAAATTTTAGTCATAACCTTTGTCCTACAAATTTATCTAATAAGTGCAAGGTTCTAGGTGCAGCTGAACCTGTAATGTAACTGGGACAAGTGAAGACTCAAAAAATTTCAAATTGGTGAAGATACAAAGCATATGGCGAATTGTTAAAGAATGACAAAAGACAACACATGATGCAACTAACCTATACATCTTATGGGTAGGTTGCTCAGTTACAAGTTTAGCATACTTGCTGCCCACGTATGGGTCTAAGTAGTCTACCTCTTGAGATATCAGTTTATCCCCACTCCAAACTACCTCCCAAAGGAGGGAGAGAGAGAGAGAGAGAGAGCATTATATAGTTGATCAACGGAATTATTTGTACAAATCATTGTATTGTGGTCACTATGGTAGTACTACTAAGCAACTATATCCATACATTACAAGATGATAAGGAGGAAAAAGATAAGAATGCAGACATTTAAGAACCAAAATCATTATATTTAGGGAACCTCACCTCATGATTGCCATGCAATATAACATGGCCAGCATTTCCTCTGAAAGTGAAGCATCCCTGGATTGATCTGCTCTCCAATTATCTAAAGCATCATTTGACTGGTCCTTTCTATAATTCACAAAACACATACAAGTAGTAGTATTCAAAGTAGGACAAATACATATCTTTGGCTAGAAAATTTGGAGATTATTAAGGATCGCCGCCCCCCCCCCCCCCCCCCCCCCCACACACACACACACACAAAGCAAAAAAAAACAAAAGGTATAAAAAAATTTATCAATCTGACCTACAGTAAGCTTGTGAAGTTGGGAATAAAAGGTACCTTAAGTGAGGATCTTTTTGCTGAACTTCAATAATTGAAGCCGTAACTTCAATCACAACAGGAAGACATCCTCTGCTTCGCCATGCTGATATCTGTAAACAATCCAAAGATGAAAAACACATATAAGATTGCCACAAAACTCAGAAATTTAATCGAAAGTAAAACCCACTTCAACAAAATAATTTCTTCCATTGTTTTCAAAATTTTAGCAAAAAATACATAATTAAATTCAAATAAATTCAATGATATGCTAAGAATTCCACTGTGAGCTTTCCAAAAGATTATTATTTTTTTTTTTCCTGATAGGGACTCTTCCAGAGAAATAAACAGAAATAAGGCATTCCACACGATTTTTCAGATACAATGCAGCACAAACATAACATTTTCCCAGAAAATGATTTCCATGGTAACAAAGAGCACATAAGTTGGGTTTCTCTTACTCTTCTCAAAGCAGAGGCCACGGAAACAGGTGAATTCGAAAGGAGAGATTCGTAAACAAAGAGCCATTCATCCCAGCTTAACCAGGGCACCAATTTGTGGCTGTACGATGGTGATGATGATGATATCCCCAATTGCTCATAATCTCTTGATTCTTCCTTAAACCCTAAAAGTGACTCCATCAGAAAACTCTTCCACTTGCTTTGCTTGACCTTTAAAAGAAATTTCAATAAAAATAATAATTAATGACAACACAAATCTCAGATGAGAAATTATCAAATATCAAATAAAAATTGTTTTAAAAAAGATAAAGATTCTAAAGGGGTTGCCTTAGTTTTGAGCTCTGAACCTATCCCTTCTTACTGCGAGAGAGAAAGAGGGAGGTGCTGAGGTGGTTGTTTGGTTTTGGAGGCTGAACCTCTGGACCCTGGGAGCTTTAAATAATTTGAGCAACTCCAATAGAGTTGCTAATACTACTAAAACTCAATTATCTATCCAGGGACAGATCCAGGATTTTAAACTGGGGTGGGCTAAAAAAAAACCTTGACAGTACAAGGACATTTCATTAATTAAAAAAAAAAAAAGATACAATTAGCAACCTTACTTCTAGCAAAATGCAACTAAGATTTTAAGATTGAAATTTGCAGCTTAACAAACCAGCAATAATGAAATATACAACTTGTTTTCCAAACTTCCACTTCCAACAATCAAGATTGAGCTTACTGAACTTGGCACCTGAAATTTACAAGCAATCCCACATCAATCAATTTGATCAGATATGCTTTTACTAATGAAATCTGTGTTCATATATTCGGACATCATATACTCTCTCACACTCTACGGGACCAAACTTCGTCTTCTTTTTACTAGAATTCTATGATTGCTTTTATGGCCATCGGCCCATGGCTTGTTCTATTCAGAAACTGGAGACTATACTTATACAAGTTAGACTTTACAACGTAAAGGCATATAAATATACAATACAATTTAACTGGAGTAATGGACTTGCTCTTTCTTCCTGCCCCTCACCAGTCAGTCAGCACTCCCACCCCATATACATATACAACGCAAGTATTGTAGCTGATCATTGGTAATGGAGAACCAAAAGCTATATGTTTAAAAAAAAAAAAAAAAAAAAAGTGATTTGTTAAGAATTTGGGTAATATTGAAATGGGTATGGGTCTGGTGATTGGGAATCTGGGCATAAAATCCAACAAAATAAAAATTCCTAAATTCAAATGGGGTTCTCAGTTCTCACATTTAAACCTAACCTAAATACCCAAATTCAATCCCTAAATAACTAAATTCATACCTAAATTCATCCCCAACCATTTTAAACTAAAATTAAACTTAGAAACAAAAAAAATAATAGAGATTCAAGAGAAATACCTGCCCATGCCGAAAATAAAAATTGAAGGCGATGATTTGGATGGCTGGTGAGTGAGAGTTGAGACAGAGCGAGAGACCAGAGACCAGAGAGAGAACGATGAGTGGTGTCGTTTTGTTATTATTATTATTATTTTTTAATCAGGGTGGGCTGGCTTAGTTTTCACTTTTCAGTAATATAATAAATTAGGTTTTTTGAAAAAAAAAAAAAAAAAAAGGGTTAAATGAGTCTATGTACTTTTAGTCTTTTACCAAATTTTCAAATTTTTATTTTGTACTTTTATTATTGAGTGATGCTATTTATACATTTTTTATTTTTTTATTTTAGAGTTGTTGTTATTTGCACTTTTTTTTTTTTGCACACTTTTTTTTTTTCTTTTACACACCTCACATACTCACTTCAAATTCAAAACCTCTCAATACACATCCAACCCATTACCAAAATACTCTTATTTCATTACACACCTCATCTTTCTCTGTCAACACACACCACACATCCGCCATCATCTCTCACAAGCTCTCCCTTTCTCTGTCAACACCACACACCTCCTCAACCTTCTTTCTCTCATCCCATCTTTCTTTTTCCCACTCTCTCTCCTTTCCTCTCTCCCTTTCTCTGTCAACACACACCCACACACCGTGGCACCCTTCCCCAACCTTCTCCATTTATCTCCTCTCTTTCTCCTCTTCTCTGCATGACGTGCAGCACCACCCCACATCAGGCAGCACCACCCCGTACCACTCTCCTTTTCCTCTCTCTTCTCTTCTCTACATGGCGTGCAACACCACCCCGCACCACTCTCTTTTCCCTCTCTCTCTCCTTTTCTCTAAATGGCGCACAACCACCACCACTTCTCTCTTTCTTTTTCTCTTATTTCCTCTCTCCTCTCGCCCAAGCAGACAACAAAAAAAAAAAAAATTGGATGCAGGTGGTTCGATGGACTAGTGTCAAAAGGTACCCCAATTATTGTCAAAAGGTACCCCAATTATAGGCCATTTATGATCCATTTTGGTGAAAAAGAAAGGGATGGAACTGAGAGGGTGGGACCTTCAACTGATAAGGACTAGGATAAGGCATTTGCCTTTGTGCATTTCTAAAAAAAAATTCTATTAAGGCTACTTTGGTGCTTAGTGCAACCAAGATATGTACAAGCCCTTTGTTATTTGTAACATTAAGTGAGTTACGAACATGGATGGATGGACAGAGGGACAAGGGTGGTCGCCTGACCACCTGCCGTTGGAAAATCCTTGCACAAACCTTGGATTTGACCTCGCGGACTGACCACCCCACCTGTGAGTCTGCGACCACCTGTAGTTTTTTTGTCATATCTCTTTCCATATGCATATGTCTCTACATGATTGAGTTTTTAACCATTGGCCTCTTTCCTCTGCTGCTTTGTCTTAGTTTCAAATTTTGGGTTGACTTGAGCTTTTCTCAGTGTCTAAACATTTCCCAAAAATTAGCTAGCATCTAACCTCTTAGCTTTGTCTTTGGATTTTATCTTCCTTTCTTGCTTTGTTTTGTCTTACCCCTCTGTTTTTGAGCTGGGCCTTGGCTGTTTGTTGTTTTTCTCTTGCCCTTTTTTATGATTTTAATGAAGCTCCTTCTAACCAAAAAAAAAAAAAAAGATCATTGGCCAACCTTCAGGGCCGACCAAGCCTAAGGCGACCAAGGCACATACCTTAGACCAATTACCTCATTTACATATAAAGTCTTTTATACCTTTTTCTCTAATTTGTGTATTCTTTATGCATACAATTAAGTTTGATCATCGCATGATTATGGCTTTCTAATTTCTTAAATGTAGGAGTGGAATCCAGTTGATGGTGAATAGGCATAGCTACTAGGGGTGGGCGCGGTGCGGTTCGACTCACTTTTCCCTTGGAACCGTGCACCGCGCCAGACATGAATAGACGGTGCGGTTCGGTGCTTAAAACCGTGAAAAAAATAAAAAAACCGAACCGAACCAAACCAAACCATCTTGAATGCGGTGCGGTGCGGTTCTCACCACGGTTCTGGGCCTAATGGGGCCTCACACTTGTTTTTTTAAGCCTAAGCCCAATTATTTAATGATGCAAACCCATCCTAATTAAAAAGTATATAAAAATGTACAAAAATGTGTACAAAAAGTGTATAAAAAGTATATAAAAATGGTATAAATATATATAAAAAAAATATAAAATGGTGTATATGACAATGTGTATAAAAATATATAAAAATATATTTTTTGCAAGTATGCGGTGCGGTTCGGTTCGGTGCGGTTAAATAAGGTGTAGAACCAGAACCGGAACCGGAGAGAAGCGGTGCGGTTCGGTTCGGTTTTTTTGGCGGTGTTGACTTTTTTTGGTCAACTCGATTTTTTTGCGGTGCGGTTCGGCCGGTTTTGGCGGTCCGCGGTTAATATGCCCACCCCTAATAGCTACAGATAAAGTAAACGGAGGAAATACAATCCTTTATTTGTTTTGAGTGATCTTCTCTCTAATTAAAGAAATAAACGTTTATTAAAATTCTAGACTGGTGAAGATAGTTGACTAGTTGAGGGTTCTATCAGGTAAAGTTTTTGCCTGAATTAATGTAGTATGTTTGTGAAAGATGTAAACATAGTATTAAGTTGCTTAAGTTAATTAATATAGAGAGCTGCTATTTGCACACCCCATTTTTTTCTTTTTGTACACACTTTTTTCCTCCACACCTCTTATCAGTTTTTAAAATGTAAAATTTTTCTTTAACACACCCCTCTTATTACAAAAATACCCTCAATCTCATTAATCTTACTAAATTTCTCTTACACACTCCACCCAATCTATTCAAACAATACACACCTACTCAACCCTTTTAGACAATACACACCCCTACCCCCAACCTCACGCCCACCCAATCCTAGCCAAGAACACATCCCTGTATACCAACATCATCATTAAAGCCGTCACCACTGCTGTCAACTCAGTCGTCGAAGTCGTCGTCAACTCACTACCATCAATCCGTCGTTGGTGATCTCACCACCTTACTACAACACCATAGCCATTGTTATCAACCCATAGTTATTTCTTAAGCTAAATTATTTTAATTCATATGCAAATCTAGGTTTTTTTTATTAAATTTAAATGAGTTAATTCATCTCAAAACCTATTTTTTTCTGTTTGAGATCATTTGGAGTGCGGGTTTTCTGGGTTTCAAGATTTAAATTTTGAGTTTGAGTTATAGGGTTTCGCAGGTCGTTCGGCACTGGTTTACTGAACATTTCGGTTTCGTTCGGTACTAAGCTGTCAAACTTTTCAGTTTCGTTTGGCAGCTTACTACCGAATGAAACTGAAAGGTTCGATAGCTTACTACCGAAGGAAATCGAAATGTTCAGTAGGCCAGTGTCGAACAACATGCGAATCTGAAAATAAATAACCAGAAAATTCACTCTTACACTCTAAAAAACCTTACTCTAAATCATCGTAAACAAACGAAAAAGGTATTATGATTGATTAACCAATTGAAATTAGATAAGAAAGCATTCGATTTACATTCAAATCCAAAAATTTTAGGTTAGGGCATGCCTCCAACTTTCAATGGCTATGGTGGAGAGAGGATGCATGGGCGGCAATGAGGGCAGGGTTGATGGCGGGAGGTGGGTGTCAGCAATTTTGGGATGGAGGTGAGGTCAAGGGTGGGGTGTGTTTTAGTTGTGATTGGATGTGAGGTTGAGGGTGGGGTGTGTAGTTGTGGTTTAGGAGTGTTGAGTTTGTGGTGTGTAAGGAGATTATTATTTTTTATTTTTTTAAATGATGTGGGTTGTCCTTTAAGATAATTTCTCTTTGTGTCAATTAAATAATTTCTCTTTGTATCAATTAAGTAATTTCACAAAATAAGTTGGTGAGGGTGTGGAAAAAGAAAAAAAAAAAAGAGCGTGCTAATAGCATCACTCTTAATATATATGCATAAATGATTATTAATTGATTAATTAGATTTTTAATTGATTATTTTGTGAATGTAATTGATTAATATATATGGTTTTTATTTTGTTTATTGGTTAAATATGTATAATGTGTTTTAAGTGAATTGAAACTATTATCATTTAATTTTTTAGTGTTATTTTCGTAAAAAAAAAACTGGTTACAAATGGAGATTATGGAGAAAACACAAGCTCTTTGCTATTTAATTTTATAAGAGTTATTCTATTTATTTGATAATAGTTATATAACCAAACGATTTTTTATTGAATTAATTTTTTATAAAAATAATTTTTAATAAATAATCTAAAAAATAAACAATTTTAATTCTGAGCTACACCGATGAACAAGCATTTTTTTATAAATTGGGTGTATATAGAACAAGCATTGTCCTATAAAGCAATTGGTAGAGATATGAATAGCATTACTCCTTATAAAGTGTACTATAAAGACAATAGTGATGATGTCCAATTATTTCTCCACGTGAATTGAGTTGACGAGTAATAAAAAGCACCACGTGAATTGACAGATTTATGCCAAACTTGTTTTGTACTACATTTCGGACAAAGAATCACTATTGTGCTGTCGAAGCCTATTATAGAATTTATAGCTTTTACATTACTTTGTAATTTTTTTAAAAGATAATTAGACTTAAATTTTTTAAAAATATAATTTTTAAATAAAGATTGAAGGTGTTTTAAAATTTATAAATTTTTTTTAATTTATAATAAAGTTATTTTAATTTATAAGAAAATTCTTTTAATTCATTCTAAAGTTTTTTTCCGATTTGAAGGGTATTTTTCCTTAGAGTGAGTTTTGTAGAGACTGTATGTTAGATTTTAACTCCGAGATAAAGCCGTCAAAGAAGAAAAATAAAAGAATTTAATTAAAAACCCTAAATCACTATCGGTCTTAATCTAAGAAAGACTCATAAAATAGACTGGACTCTAAGTCTCGTTTTTTTTTTTTCTTTTGCTTGAGATTACTGTTGTAGTTTGATAATATTGTGAACTCACAACTTTTGTGTAACAAAAAAAGAAAAAAAAAAAAAGCTCATAACTTTTGACAAAAGCCTTTTCATGCTGGAAATATGACACACACACACACACACATATATATATACATTTTGTTTTTTGAAATACTTTAGGTCTTCAAAATTGAGGACATTCTCATTTTCAGTATCAATAATCTTATAGTATGTGTCAATATCTTGAAAAAATAATAACAATTACTAAATTATGAGATACACTTATTTAAAAAAATTACACATGTTACTAAGGATGAGAATATCCTCAAAATTGAAGACCCAAGTATTTTCCTTTTTCTTTTGGTACAAATATTAGACATATATTTGTAAACTAAATTCATCTTGCTAAAGTGTGTTGTTTGTAAACTAAATGATGAGATTTGTTAAATTCAAAATTAAATTTGAAGATGAGATCTGAAAATTCCAAATCTCATATTAAAGTTTCACCTAAATGTGAGAATGTGGAATGTGGTTTATAAAGATTTTGGACATTTTCTCCTATTGGGTATTGATTTTGGGATTAAGCTTAAATTCCTTGGTATTAGAGGAGCTAGCCTATCCACATTATTTTTATCGCCAATCTCAAATCCACCTAAATTCACACACTCATCCCCTCAACAAAACAAACAAATCAGCTTCACTTTGAAATTACCTATATACAAAAGAACAATACTTGGGTCACCCCACCCTCTCAAATTCTGATTTCGGCAATGCCGGCGCATAATCGAAACCGTTCACTTTTTAGATCACCTATTATAGATCTTCTCTATAAAAAATTAACTCAATCGGAAATCGTTTGGTTATATAACTGTTGTCAATTAAATTAAAAAAATCAATAGTTTGGTAAAAAAATCACTCTTTAATTAAAAACCATCTATTTTTTCTATTTAATTAACAACAGTTATATAATCAAACGATTTCCGATTGATTTGATTTTTTGCAAAGATGATCTTTAATATGTTATCTAAAAAGTGAACGGTTGTGATTATGCGCGTCTGCATTTTCGAAATCAGAATTTGAGGGAGTGCGGTGACCTTGAGGTACCCCCAAGGGGTGACCCAAGTATTGTTCTATACAAAAACTGAACAATCGGTTTACTGTAGCTTAGGAACAGTACTCTTCATCGTAAAAAGACTTTTTTATCCCTGTGTTTTTTTATTTCAATCACTTGCCATTATAATTAGTGGGATTAGTTGGGCCTGTTTTGGTCATTCACCACTCTTTGTTTTCTACCATTGCCTTTTCATTTTTTTACGGTTGTGCCATCCCTTTGGTTTTGCCTCACATGACTTTTTTTTTTTTTTGATCTGTTTGCCATCTTGAAATTGTGGGATTTGGTGTACCCTTTTTGGTCATTCATCTTGACTTTTTTTGGACAAGTTCTCTTCTTTTTTGGATGACTCGCTCTCTTTCCTCACTCTCTTTTCTCTTCTCTCCCGACAATGTCTCTCTCTTCCCCTTCAGTC
The DNA here is from genome assembly GCF_963921425.1 of Dryas octopetala. Lineage (NCBI taxonomy): Eukaryota > Viridiplantae > Streptophyta > Magnoliopsida > Rosales > Rosaceae > Dryas > Dryas octopetala. Next base: position 18,560,800 of record NC_141368.1, on the reverse strand, counting down.
TCTCTCCCTCGCCGTCACTATCTTCGGCGCGTGGGGGTGCGTCCGGCGGCATATGGGGGTGGTCTTTGGCCCATATTCTTCGTCTCTTCATCCTCTTCCTCTTCATACCCTTCGTTTTCCCCAGAACTCAGCCAACTCGAGAACCAAGTTCGTACCAATTTGGATTCATCGGCGTCATCAAGCCGGACCACCTAGGCTTCGTTCCCCTTGCCGCGGGGAGTCTCTCTGTGCCACTCACTTGCGCCGAAGATGCTTCACGACGGAGGATCGAGCCTCCAAAGGCCGGTGGTGGATCGAATCGATTCCGGTCCTGTTCATCTCCTCTTGGCGTGGGCTTTCTGCTGATGTTCTCGATTCAAACTCCAGAGCAAAAATGAAGGTATACTATTTTGCAACTGGTTTTCTAGGGTCAGACTAGGAAGTTCCCAAATAACAAAAATGAGGAAATTGATTGTGTGAAATGGATATCTATTGTTGTTTCCGTAGCTTATGTTGTTAGTAGTCCCATGTAAATGTTGAGAATAATCTAGACTTCTCTAGTTATTCTGGTAGTTGAAATTAATTAAGTGTCAACTGTGTTTTGTTTTTCTCTATGTGTCTTTTCAGTTTTCTATGTAATATTTAATGTTGTGTGGGAAGTCTTATCCAAGGAATAAAATTGGGGGGGTTTCAAGGAAATTTCGATGAAAATTTCGATGAAAATTTCGATGGAAATTTCGAAGATTTTTAAATTTCGACAGAAATTTGACGGAAATGACGGAAATTGCTATCAAAATACAAAAATTTTGAATGTAACTTTATCATATGTTTATTTAACATATTATTTACTAAATTGATAAAAAACATTGAAGAAATCAAATTCTATAGTAGGTTTTATGTGATATAAGGTGAATATAATGTGCGCTGGAACAAATACTGTTAAATAAAATTAGTATAATGAATAAACAAAATTAGTATATTATTTATACTGTATAATTTAATTATACACTAAATATAAACCCTAATACTCTATATATTCTATATACCCTAATACTCTTATACTCTATAATCTATACATTAAATCCTATATACTCTATATTCTTTTGGTGAATTTCTGAAGTTGGAGAAAATAGAAAATATGAAAATTTCAATAAATTCGATAAATTTCGGTAAATTTCGCCGAAATTTCGAAAATTTTGGCAAAATCTTCCCGAAAAATTATTAAACATGTGTTTCGATTTCGGCACCTTAAAAAAACGAAATTTAATACCTTGGTCTTATCTGTTAGAGAGTCTAGCTATTTAAAGCTTGTGTTGTATGCTATTGCAGTATCAATATCAGAAGCATTTTCAGTTATACAAAACTTTCTACGTAGTCAAGAGAACAAGTTTCTTCTCTTGGACTCTTAATATCAATATCCATTCCATCATAGTGGTATCAGAGCTCAGTAGTAGATCCATGGCTTCAAACAACAACATGTTGCAGCCCCAACTTCCAAAGTTCACTGGGAAGAATTATAACAGTGGAGCATTCAAATGAAGGTGTTGTATGCTGCTCAAGATCTATGGGAGATTGTTGAAAGTGGTTTTGTGGAGCCAGAAAATCAAGAAGACCTCACTCAACAGCAAGTCACTAAGTTGAAGGAGATTCGCAAGAAGGATAAGAAGGCATTATTTTTCATCTTTCAAGCTGTGGATGAAGTCATTTTTGAAAGAATTTCTACTGCTACTACTGCAAAGCAAGCATGGGACACTTTTTATGCATCCTACAAGGGTGAAGATAAGGTCAAGATGGCAAGATTGCAAACTTTAAGAGGTGAGTTTGATATGTTGCGTATGAAAGAATCTGAATCAGTTGAAGATTACTTTAATCGTGTTATCACTCTTGTTAATCAATTGAGGATTAATGGAGAAAAAATTGAAGATCAAAGAGTTGCTGAAAAAATTCTTCGAAGCATGTCTCGCAAGTTTGAGTATATTGTGGTGGCAATTGAAGAATCCAAAGATCTGTCCACTTTGTCACTTGACAGTCTGATGGGTTCTCTTCAATCTCATGAGCTACGCTTGAAGCAATTTGATTCTAGTCCTATTGAGCAAGCTTTTCAATCTCAAGTCTCTTTCAGAGGAAGCTTTAGAAGGGGAAGAGGCAGCTTTACTCGTGGGCGAGGAAGAACTAGTCCAGGTCGTGGCTATATGAATGATAAAAAAGAAACTAATTTTCAAGGCTCTCCAAGCAATCAAGTTCCAGCAAGAGGAAGAGGACAAGGACGTGGAAGAGGAAGTGGTCAAGGTTCCTTTCTCTCAAATATTCAATGCTACAATTGCAAGCAATATGGGCACATAAAAGCAAACTGCAAAAACATGACAAATGGAGGAGATGAGTCCAGCTTTATGCATGAAAAGGCTTCAGACCATGAAAATGATGATGTGGTTCTACTTGCTTGTGCAGCTGCCAAGGAAGGAGGAGTTTGTGCAGACACATGGTATTTGGATAGTGGTTGTAGCAATCATATGACAGGAAATAAAAATGCATTTATCAATTTTAATGATGCCATCAGTTCTGAAGTAAAAATTGGTGATGGTGGTAAGCTTGTGGCTAAAGGATGTGGAGATATCCTATTTCTTTCCAAGTCAGGAGAACAAAAACGAATCTGCAATGTGCTATATGTTCCAGATTTGAACTATAATCTTCTAAGTGTGGGGCAACTCATTCGTAAAGGCCATGAAGTTTTTTTTCAAAGGAGACCATTGCGTGATTAGAGACAAATACAACTCTCTGATTACAAAGGTGCAGATGTCAGGAGATAATATGTTTGCTTTGAATATCAAGTATGAATCTTTTACTTGCTTGAGTGCTCTTATCAAAAACTCCTCTTGGTTATGGCATCTCCGCTATGGCCATTTGAGTTTCAACACTTTATCTTTGATAGGGAAACAACATATGGTGAGAGGGCTGCCAACTATAGAGCATCAAGGGCAAGTTTATGAAGCATGTGTACTGGGAAAGCATCAGAGAAACTCATTTCCGGTTGGAAAATCATGGAAAGCATCTCAGCCACTTGAGCTTGTGCACACAGATGTATGCGGACCCATGAACACAACGTCCACTGGAGGTAATCGTTATTTTCTGACCTTCATTGATGATTACAGTAGAAAAACATGGGTTTGTTTTCTCAAACAAAAATCTGAGGTGTTTACTTACTTTAAGATTTTCAAAGCTTTAGTTGAGAAGCAAAGTGGATTTGTCTTGAAAACCTTGCAATCAGATCAAGGTGGTGAGTTTACATCTAATGAGTTTGATGATTTCTTGAAAGAGAATGGGATTAGGCATCAGTTTACTGCACGGTACACCCCACAACAAAATGGGGTCGCCGAAAGGAAGAACAAGACCATCATGGAATTGGCAAGGAGTATGTTGAAAGCCAAAGGAATGCTGAATTATTTTTGGGCAGAAGCAGTGGTGTGTGCAGTATATCTTTTAAATCGTGCATCATCCAAAAGTGTTGAAGACAAGACTCCTCAAGAAGCTTGGAGTGGCCAAAAACCTTGTATCAGCCATTTAAGAGTCTTTGGCAGCATAGCCTATTCTCATATTCCTGATGAAACAAGAAGCAAATTGGATGACAAGTCAGAGAAGTGAGTTTTGGTTGGGTACAGTGAGAAGGCCAAAGCTTACAATCTATTTAATCCATTGACCAACAAGATTATTGTCAGCCGGGATGTAAAATTTAATGAGGAAGAAGCCTGGGATTGGAATGGAGTAGAAAAGAGAAGTTTAATGTTGCTGGATATTTCAAACTTATCATCTCCTCCACCAACAACTCCAATTTTATCTCCACCATCATCAGCACCATCCTCACCAGTCTCATCATCATCTTTTTCTAATGAGAACAGCGAAGAAGAAGAGGTGGAACCAAGGAGATCAACTCGGCCTCATCAACCATCCACAAGGTATCCAACTAGTGAATATGTCATGATTACAAAACGGTGGTGCAGCCTTTGCTTTATTTGTAGATGCATATCCTATTACATTTGAAAAGGCTTCGAAAGATGAAAAATGGGTGAAGGCTATGGATCAAGAAATTGATTCCATCAAGAGGAATGACACATGAGAGCTGGTTGATCTTCCTAAAGAAAAGAAGCCCATTGGTGTGAAATGGGTGTATAGAACCAAGTTGAATGCCCAAGGAGAAGTGGAGAAATACAAAGCTCGTTTAGTAGCTAAGGGCTACAAGCAAAATTATGGAGTGGATTACAATGAAGTGTTTGCTCCAGTTGCTCGCTTTGACACCATTCGTATGGTGTTAGCTCTTGCTGCCCAAAATCAGTGGAATAACTTTCAAATGGACGTGAAGTCAGCCTTTTTGCAGGGCATCTTGGAAGAGGAAGTATATATCGAGCAACCTCCTGGTTATGTGCAGAAATGTGAAGAAGCAAAAGTGTGCAGATTGAAGAAGGAGTTGTACGGATTAAAACAAGCTCCAGGAGCTTAGTACAGTAGAGTTGATGCATTCTTTCAAGAATATGGGTTTCACAAATGCCCATATGAACACGCTCTTTACAGCAAGAAGAATTTCCAAGGTGAGATTTTATTTGTCTGGTTGTATGTGGATGACTTTATTTTTACCGGAAGTAGTGCAAAAATGTGTGATGATTTCAAGTTGGCCATGTCCAAAAAATTTGAGATGACAGATTTGGGTTTGCTTCATTTCTTCCTTGGAATTGAAGTCAAACAAAATGGAAATGGTATTTGTATCTCTCAAAAGAAATATGCCAAGGAATTGGTGAAGAGATTCAGACTTGAAGATGCTAAGTCAGTCAGTACTCCTATGGAAGTTGGTGTTAAAGTTGGGAAAATTGATGGAGATTCAAAAGTGAATCAAACACTCTTTCATAGTCTTGTTGGTGGTCTTATGTTTCTAACTACTACAAGACCAGACCTTGCATTTTCTGTGAGCTTCCTTAGCCGGTTCATGGAATCACCAAGAGATGTTCATTGGGAGCTTGGAAAGAGGATACTGAGATATGTGAAGGGAACTCTCAATTATGACCTTCATTATTATTCTGTGAAAAATTCAAATTTGATAGGTTACAATGATTGTGATTGGGCTGGAAGTGTTGACGATTGCAAGAGCACTTCAGGTTACGTTTTTGGCATTGGTTCAAGTGCAGTTTCATGGTCATCCAAGAAACAACCTATTGTGGCTCTCTCATCTGCAGAATCAGAGTATATTGCTCTTACTTCTGCTGGTTATCAAACTAGGTGGTTAAGAAGCATCATGGAAGAATTGGATCAAGCTCAAGAAGGTCCTACCAGGATGTTTTGTGATAACAAATCTGCCATATGTTTATCCAAGAATCCAATGTTTCACAGCAAGAGTAAGCACATCAAGATTAAGTTCCATTTTATTCGAGAATCAATCAAGGGAAAAGAAGTTGAAGTTCAGTTTTGCAAGTCTTAAGACCAGCTTGCAGACTTATTCACTAAACCATTGAAGAAGGACCTGCTTGTCAAGATGAGGACTTTAATTGGAGTTAAAGAAGTCTAGCTTAAGGGGGGCTGTTGAGAATAATCTAGACTTCTCTAGTTATTCTACTGGTTGAAATTAATTAAGTGTCAGTTGTGTTTTGTTTTTCTCTATGTGTCTTTTCAGTTTTCTATGTAATATTTAATGTTGTGTGGGAAGTCTTATCTGTTAGAGAGTCTAGCTATTTAAAACTTGTGTTGTATGGTACTGCACTATCAATATCAGAAGCATTTTCAGTTATACAAAACTTTCTACGTAGTCAAGAGAACAAGTTTCTTCTCTTGGACTCTTAATATCAATATCTATTCCATCAGTAAATGTATGTTATATCATTTACATGATGTCCTATGGCAGTTGGCATGCTATATTATTCTTTTCTGAATTTGTGTCAGCTTAAGTAGTATTTTGCTTTTGTGGATGATGATTGTTAGAGTTAAATGCACCGTTGGTCCACTTACTTTCACATTTTTCCCAAGTTGATCCACGATCTTTTTTTTGTACCAAATTAAACCACTTTCTTTTCGACGTTTACCTATTTAGTCCATTCCGTCAATTTTGTTATAATTCTGTTAAAAAAAAGGATAAAATGGTCTTTTCATAGTAAATACATTTTTAATTCTATTTCTAATTTTAAAATATTAAAACTAAAAAAGAAAAAATAAATTTAAAATGCTTATTTTCTTTTTATTTCTTCTCTCTTCCTTTATTTTTTCTTATTTCTTCTCCTTCTTCTTGTCTGCAACTCTCTCCTCCCTTTTTTTTTCTTTCTTCTTCTTCCTTTTTGTTTTTCCTTAATCCTCTTCTTTTTTCCTTTTCGTACAAGAATCATAAAAAGAGATATTTTATCTACAAAAGATTGATTTGCAACATAAGAGGACTCAAATTGGAACTTACGTTTCTAGAAACATGTTTCTAGATTTTGACAGAATATGTAAACTAACATATATCTTTCTTCAAGCTTTCACTTAAAATTGGGAAGTTGATGATTGTAACTTTTCAATTTGCAATCTATGTTGCTTTGAAGCTTCCTTTAGATGGGAGAAAATTTCATTCATACCAAAATAAAAAAAAAGAAGACGATTTCTTCTCTGTTTTTTGCTGGTCTAATTTTTTGTCTAACTTGGTTGCTCCAACCCAACCCATTAAAATGGAAGCATATGCACATCAACCCAATCCAATCAATTCTCTTGCCCCCTCCTCGTCCTCTGCCCACCAAAAAAACAAAAAAAAGGAAAGAAAAAAAAGGAGAGTTGTACAACACGGTGCTACTCTTACATTCAATTTCTTTTTCTTGTTGGTTGTCTCTCCATCTCCTTCATCATTATCATCATCTGCGACATGTCTCCCCAGCACAAATAAAAAATAGAGCAAATTACAATTTAGTACCTCAACTTTATATGTTGTTTCAATTTAGTACCCCAACTTTAAAACCTTGCAAAAAAGTACCTCAACTTTCATTTTGTATCAATTTAGTACCCCAACTTTAAAACCTTGCAAAAAAGTACCTCAACTTTCATTTTGTGTCAAAATAGTACCTCCATTAGTTTTTCTGTCAAAATAGCAGGGGTATTTTTGTCTTTTCCTTAAATTTAAAAAATAATAAATTTTTTTTGAATAAAAATAATAATTTTTTTTAATAAAAAATAATAAATTTTTTTTTAATAAACAAATTTAAAAAATTTAAAAAAAATTTAAAAAAATAAAAATAAAATTTTTTTTGGGTAAGGGGTGCAGGGTGGGGAGGGGAAGGGAGGGGCTGGGGCTGGGGCTGGGATGTGCGACGGGGGTTGGGGCTGGGGGGTGCGACGGGGCTGGGCGGAGGGGCAGGGGTGTGCGACGGGGGTTGGGGCTGGGGGAGGGGGTGCGACGGGACTGGGGTGGGGG